>NC_080637.1:67306616-67920723 GCF_027579445.1 Ammospiza nelsoni
ATGACTGTACCTTACAACCTTCACAAGCATGTACTCCATAATGGTAGCCTGAGGCTTTATCCCCACAAATTCTACATTCAATGTTTAGTGCTCCACTGGATGATTCATCTATGCTACCTGGAGCTGTGGCAAAATTAATGGATGAAGGACTGGATGCTGGTGAAAGGGTGTCTAAAACAAAAGGAACACTTCATAAGCAAGATTGATACAATTTCTATACCAACAATCACACAAAAAATGAGCTTATTCTAAAAATAATCTTGTGTTAATAGTTATTAAGTAAACTAACAGTTTAATCATAATTCTTTGAAAAATAATTCATATTTCCAGTGCAAACACAGACAGAATACAGGGTGTACCTTGCTAATTTTGATGTGACATGGGATGTCAAAAAGGAAAAGGCCTTACTGAAGTGACTCTGGCAACAAGAACCATTTGGGTGATAATGGATCCAATAAATACACACCACACCACACCACTGCTCTTGGCAGAAAGGTTGTGCACAGCTCATCTTGGATTTGCATCTTCCATCTCTTGTGCTGCAGGGATGAGCAGGGCATCTCTTGTGGCAGCACCACAAGAGACACATTCTTACCTCACTCAGATACACTTCAGATACATGTAAGGACTCCTGACATTTGAAAAGCTGCTCATAATTTTAAATGACAATCTAAACTGAGGGCTGAAAAGCAGATGGAAGAGC
Organism: Ammospiza nelsoni; assembly: GCF_027579445.1. Classification (NCBI taxonomy): domain Eukaryota; kingdom Metazoa; phylum Chordata; class Aves; order Passeriformes; family Passerellidae; genus Ammospiza; species Ammospiza nelsoni. Next base: position 67,307,320 of record NC_080637.1, read on the forward strand.
CCTGCACATCAGCAGAAAGGCTGAACAGATGTTAAAAGGAAGGTAACACAAATGCCTGATTCTAAAATAACCTGGCTCAGATATTTTGTGTTTTTCTTCTAATGGGTAAAGCATTTCTGAATCCTACAATGAAATAAACTCACCAGACGTGCCACCAGTGGATGAACACATTACTAAACAAACACGTTCCAACCTTAATTATTTCAATTAATATTTCCACCTTGTTTGAGGAAAATATTTTCTGAGGCCAGAATTTCTTTTATCTTCCATCTTGCAACTTGCACCACAAGACTTCAGCAAATTAATGGGTGTGTTATTTTAACAGACAGATTAAGAAACACTCATGAATGTAGGTCAGCAAGTATTATGTTGGAAAAAAAAACCTTGGCACGGAACTCAGAGTCTCCATTGCTAGTGCTGCCAAGCCCACAGGCATCAGAGTCATCAAGAACAGCCTAAACCCCAGGATTTTTTAAAAGTGCTATTTCATTTTACTTGCCTTATGGAATTTGAGCCTTGCAAGCTTACATTCTGCATGTTCTCTGACCACAAAACCAGCACATTTTGCAGTGAGCACGGAATACTCCATGAGAAGGTGACAGTAGAAGGTGATCTGAATTATTGTAGGCCTTGTACACACCTACACTCAAATAATTGTAAAGCCCCTGAAGGACCATGTTAAAACCAAATACACACATAAAGCACATTATAACTTTTCCTGTACAAGGCATCTCTCTCATGAGAATGTCTGCAACCAAAAGGGAACAAAATCATAGTTCTAGAAACATTCCTTCAGTCCATAGTGCCAGAAGGCAGCTCTCCCCATTCCCCTCAAACCCACACTGTTCAATTGCCTCAGTTCTACTATTCCAAGGTGAAATAGGGATCACAAGCTGGGAATTGATCTAAAGTAAGAACCCCCCAAAACAAAGCATAATGCAAACTAACCAAAAGGTTAACAGTAAACTGCTTCACATGGTCCTCCTGCTAAAAGACTTGCAAACACCCAGATTCAACAGGAAAACCTTACTGAGAACTCCAGTGTCCTACAGCACTGCAGTGATTCCCACTTTGATCTCCCAAAGCCTCTGACTAAAGGCTATGTAACTCTATATTAAATCATTCCTCAGTGATATTTGTCTAATATATTAACTTTAGCCTTAAGTATTTTAAGATTGTGCCATAATCAGCTTATATATTTCTAGTGTCACTTCATCATAAACAATAATTACAGCATTAAAGTAGTTATTAATTTCTACCATTCTATTTATAAAAGAAAGTTTTATGTTAAACCAAACTCTTACCTGTTATAACAGATCCATCAGATCCTGGACCATTTCCCAGTGACTGGAATTCTGTTAAACTTAAAGCTCCAGAACTATCATCACCTAGAGACTGGGACAGGTCTTGAATGCTCTCCATATCTTGTAGGAACTCTCCAGATAAAGGGCTGTCTATATCCTCCTCCTCCAAGGGAGTGAGGGGATAGAGCTGGTTTTCAGTGTCCACCATTTTGATCAAGTAGAGCAGTCACTTAAACCTCTTTATACTGGTGAAAGAATAATTAAAAAAAAACCAAAACAGATATTAAAAAAAAATATTTGAATCAGTTACAGCACACTGAATACAGGATTTCTAATACAAAGTGAAATATTATTCAACATTCTGTTGCTCTGGAAGCTTTATGCAACATGAATCATCAAGAGCACAGGGTGGGGAAAATTCCCCCAAAGACTTCAAGATGAATGAAAGTTATGACAAGGTCAATCTGTAGATGGTTGTTTTCTCTCCATTGTTGAGAAAAGTGTTTCTACAGAAGGCATTATGCACTTCCCACCAAAACTTATAACAAACATCAATATTCTACTCACTCTTCTTGAGCAGGAGAAATAAAGGCAATGCTGTCACTATTACTAAGTTGCCATCTCATTCTACCAGAAACATTAGTACAGATCTATTTGCACAATTTCTCAATTTCTCTATTTGCCCAATTTGCTCAATTTCAACAGGATAGTTTTATCCAGAAAAGGAAAATCATTTCTATGTCACATAGTGCAGCAAGCAGGAATATGTAGGAGAGTTAGTATGTGAATTTATCCATGATTTCCAGTTACAGACAACAGGGATGTTACGGTGCCCACTGTGCTGGTGGGTGAGAGCTGAACACACAGCAGGGAACAGCCCAGAAACACCTGGAGCTAACTGTGCTGTTTGCTCTTGGTTATCTACTCACATCCCTGACATAACCAGAACATACTCAGAAAAGAGAAATCCCTTGTATGTAATTTGTGGAAATAAAGTTAAATTCCTATCTGTGTGATATATCTATTTGGTGATGGGGGAAAACAGAAGGATTGTATTCCTCTGCAGACACTCAGCCCCAGGATAGCTGGGGAGGTTCCACTAGGCACTGGGCTTCTTGCACCCAGTGTTCCCTGCTGAATCACATACACATCTCTCCAAGTACCACTTCTTCATCCAGCACACATATTTTGAAAAGATTAAGAGAAAACTGAAGTCTACCCTCAACCAAAATAGGCATTATCTGTCAGGAAAGCAAAGGAAAGGCTTGAGAGCTGACCTCTGGACATGGCAACAGCTGCCTGGTATCCCCCAAACCACACCATACCTTTCCAGGTCTACAATCAATATGTAAAATTCAGCAGCCTTTTTAGTTAAATTTCTGTAAAAACAACCTAATAGCTAGTGAAACATAAATGGAGTGCTTCTTGTTTTAACTATTAAATTACATACCCTTTTGTACTTTCAAACACTACAATTAAATTACAGCTGCTTAATCATTAGCACCCTTGTCAATGATTAACTGGTACTTAAGCAAGCATGGCAACAACATAACAATTTCTGAAGACTCAAAATATACTAATATTCACAATACTGACAATTAATTGTTTTATAAGCACAGAAAATCTGTAAGTAATATGCCTAGTATTTATGCAGTACAGTGCCTTCTGGCTTCTCTTGTGTTCAGTGCATGTTTGCACATGCATATGCTTTCACTGGCAGGTTTCACATAAGATGCATTGATCCTTGCTTGAATGAAAAAAAAACTCCTAAAATAAAAAAGGGTAATGAGTATGAAGCTCATTTAATATTCACAGAAAGAATTTAGCTTTACAAAAAGCCCTGTACATGTTGCAACAGTAGATGTAGTAGATGCAGCATGATGATTCCACTCAAAGATCTGTGTCTTCTAAGTATTGATAAAAATTCTGTGCCACAAAGACATTGGCAGAGGATTTTCTCAGTTTCCCCACACCATAATTCAGTCTCCATAACCCCTTTCTTATCCCCAAGTCACACAAACCAAAAACAAGATAATGGAACATAGAATAAGGACCCCATTTCATGTAATTATGGTTTTAAGGTCAAACAGGTTTTACTCTCTCACATCCTGTTATCTCTGAAATATGTCTATTTTCACAAGAAGTCCTTTCCCACCACCTCACTGTGAATACCCACTGAGTAACTTACCTATCAACTTGAAATCAGTCCCAAAGAAATCAGTCAGATTATTAAAGAAAAACACCTCAACATGCAGCTATCAGTTACTTGCTTCATTTTTGGCAAGGGATGGAGGGATACTAAACCTCCAGCCCTTCCACATTTAATACTTGCCTCACCAGGGATAATCTCTGTAAGGAAACAGGTCTCTGAGATGCAAAGGTCTCTGGGAACAGTAACAAAGTCTGATCTTTCTGCATAAACAAATTGATCGTGTAAAGGGCTTGCTTGCAAATACCAGGGTTAAAGTTGAAACAGCCATTACCTCTAGGTCATTTGGAGAATGCTGGGGTTGAAAACAGCACATGTAAACTCGTGATTGCAATAGATATTTTTAGAAAACTTCACTGGATAGGAAGAGCCTTGAATATGTAAGAATGTACATATGTAAGAGCCTTGAATATGTAGAATATTTCCAATATCCTGATTCAACACAAAAAATAGAAAACAGATTTGGTACCTACAGTGTGACACCCAGACTTCCACCCGGCAAAGGATGCATATTTTCTAATTTATCATGTGATAATTTATTCAATTTTCATAGTTTGTAACTTTACATACTTGTATTATTTTTGTTTTTAAAAGTATTAACAACATAAGTCAGAGAACATTTTCTATGCATGTGATGAAAAATTTTTGTAAGCTACTCCTTCATCAAGACTGCCAGTTGCACACCCCATCTTCAAAAACACTCACCCAGAAAAATGTCATCATTCTTCCCTTTACTCAGCTGTACTCCAAGATACCATATGCAACTTATAGGTATCCTTGCCTTCAAAAGAAATCAAAATTCACATACCCTAATTTTGAAAACTGACAGCAAAGTTGTAAAGTCAGGATCTTAAAAGTCACATAAGGAAAAATTCTATGCAAGTTTGATTTGAATTCTCTCCCCAGCCCCATGGCAGGTGAGTGAGCAAGTGGGGCTTGGTTGCCTCCTGGGGCTAAGCCCAGCCAAAATGACAAAAACAACATGGAAATTTTTTTGTTTGTTTGTTTATTTTGCTCAGCCAAACTCAAGGAGAACTTACTGAGCTAGGAAGCTTTGTTTCTTTGGACCCAGGATTTTCTGTGCCAATGGATTTTAAATTACATTGGCTAGTGTATGTTACAGATCAGTGTCTCTGAACAGGACCACTCAAACCCTCCTTCACAATGTTACTAAACATTTCAGCTGATTTCTAGACCTTCAAGACTATATATTCACTATTTCCCTTTTTCACTTATGTAACACATTTATTATACACTAAATAGTTTTAGAAATTTGTTTTGCCAAGATTACTGTTTAAGAACTAACTAATAACAGGGCAGCAACAAAATTATTCAGGAGATAATGAAACTATTTCTTTCAAATATCATACCCTCTCACTTTCACACAACAGATGCAGTCACTAATGGAAAAAAAAACTACAAAGAGGAAATTAATTTTCAGCAAACAGAAATAAGAGAGGTAATTAATCTCACCTAATGTCAAACAGCTCACTTAACATGTTTGGGTTGAGTGGAGCTCAATGGAATTTCCAGAGCCATGACTGATCTTGGAGGCCATGATTACACACTAAAAACGAGGTACTTTTCAACCCAACCACTTCCCTGATCCAGTTCACTGCAAAGCCTTACAAATATTAGCGCTGGCTCAATGGAGAGAGTAGAAATAAGCAGCTGGGAAGAGGGACACACGTGCTGCATGGCCAAAATATAACTGGAGCCTGAACCCCCTCTGCAGACTCCAATGTGGACAGGCTGGGTCTGCAGAGCAGGCACTTGCACTGCCTGAGGTGAAGAAGCCAATGCCTCTTTGGTCTCCTGTGGGAGGTGAAAACTGCTCTACAGATCAGACAGCACCTCTATTACATTAAGGGGTATTACCATCTTTTGGCAGGGCTGTGGAACTGTCATGCAGGCTGCTATGTGCACATCCCATAGATATTCACCTTCCAGCTGTAAAATTGCCACTGAAATCCAGTAATGCCTGAAGATCCAGGCACTTACTCTGAGGTGACACAACACGATCCAAAAAATAAATTACAAAAATGAAATTAAAGTTCCAGTGCTGGAAACTCAAGCTGAGAGTAGAATCTAGCTCAAAGAAAGACTTCAGCTGCTGGCAAAGAATAAAGCAACATCCCAGCATCAAGTGGCTTTCTAAAGGAGAATTTTGAATTCAACAAGCCCCTCAAGACCCTGGTAACTAGGAACTCTGTTCAGAACACTTTATGTTTACACTGGCTTCATATTAGACAAGAAAACAGATTGCACCATATCTCATGCACACCATTAGACAGCCAGCCTGTACCAGACAGCTGAGCTGCAGACCACAGCTCCTGGGTATGGGTGCAGTAGGATCTGAAGCCTGCGTTTAAAGGAGCCCCTGCAATCCCTCTGGCAGCAGGAGCCACACTTGGTTTCATCAGCAGCAGGACAGGAAGGTTTTGCAACCTTTGCCTCCAGGCTCCAAAGACAAGACTTACAGGTCTGCCACCTCAAGTTTACACCTATCAGCAATCATGCTTGCTTTCTTCCACACAAATGGATGCATCAAACATGGCATTAATCAAATTTGCATCAAGGCCCTTCTGATAAAGGAAAATCCCATATTGTAAAGAGGGCAGATTGAGGTGTTGTTTAAACTGCCTTCAAGCTCAAATAGGTTCAAGTCTGCAGAGAATGCCACCATGACTGAGATGTTTTGGTTGTTTGGTTTGTTTTTTTCTCCTCTAAATGTGAGGTCTCATATCCAAAAAATAAATGCTTTGGAGGTTTCTGTAACTGGGAATAGGAAGACTTGACTTTTCTGTCTAGTGAATGCTGAACTGAAACTAGACTCAGAAATAGCTGCATGTCAAAGTAAAGCTTTCAAATCTCTTTTAAATCTATGTCTGCTGAATCCTTTAAAGAGCTGTCTACTCAGAACTTCAGCATAAGTCAAGAGTAATATAAATTAACAAACCATATAATACCATACTCAGGGTTATTGAAAAACCTGTAATGTTTTCCTTCAATTTACTGTTTTCTTCAAGAAGTGTTTTTGGAGGGGTCTTTGTTGCTTTGGGATTTTGTTTGTTTGCGGGGCTTCGGGGATTTTTTTGTTGTTGTTGTTGTTTGCTTTGTGTATTTTGAGTTCCTAGGTTTTTGTATTTTTTAACTACATTATAATTCAATCTGAATTTTAGACAGTACCAAGCCCAAGCAAGCACTGCCAAAGACTCAAGTGAAAAACTTTGTGTTAAAAAAGTCTTTCGTCTTGCTTCAACTTTTATAGTCCAGATACACGGAAGGCCTAAAAACCTCTCAATTTGTAATGGTGTCTGTTTCCATTTTTATAATCAAACTGACTATCAGCCTAATCTATAGAATCAATACACTACTGTTAATATGGTTTAAAAAAAATCAGCCTGTAAAGCAGTATGAAGGAAGATTATTCAGTTTACATTAGTTGTTAATGCACTTAAAGCAAATATTCATATTGCAGTTCATAATATCCAGTATTTTTGAGGCATAACCACTGAAGAAAGTATATTTTATTAACAAGAGACTCAAAAGGACAAGAAGAATTTATTTTCTGCCAGAAGCTAAGCCATGGCATCATCTTAGTAACCTCTATGTTATAGAGCAGTCTGTGTTCTCTGCCATGTGCTGCCTCTCAGGCTCACTACAGTTCCACCAATGCTGCTCACAGCTCACCAGAACTTCTACTGAAAACCCCACTCCACTGTTACATTTACCACTTTGCACTTGCAACACACTCCCCCTTTTCCTTTCCCCTCCCAAATGAATCCCCAGCTTTTGCTCTTTATCCAGTCCAGTTCAATGTCAGCTTCTCTTCAAGTCTATATTCCAACAGACTTGAAGAGAATATATTCCAATATTCCAGTCAAATTATTCCACGCTTGAGGAAGATTCCAAAGTTTACACGTGCTATTCACAACAGTTTGTGCTTCTAAGTTCTACAGATTCTAAAGCCTCTGTGACAACACCTGGCAGGCCATGGAGCTGAGAGAACACACTGCCACACATGCTGGGTGTGTGTGCTGAGCACTGACATGTGGAGACCACAACTGCTGAGAAATGCAGATCTGGTGCATCATCTAAGAGGCTGCTCCTGCTGCATGCACATCAAAAGCTGGGCTCTGATTTATGACTGATATTGGAACCAAGGAGAGGTCACATTCAGACAAACACGACATACATGTATTTGCTATTTGATCCAAGAGCCAAGGTCACGTTCACACAAATGTGTCATCTGAGTGTTTGCTTTATTTTTATTACCCCCTTGATGAACTTCAAGTTATTTTACTTTCCTCACATGTCCCAAAAACTCCTTGCCCATTTATTTGGTGTGTCCCAAAAACTCCTTGCCCATTGACTTGGAAGTTGCCAGGTTTTTCCAAGTTTTGCAATACTGTATAAATGTCTGATGAGCTAATTACATAAGCCAAGCTTTTGAATTGATTAACAGTTAGGGACACCTTCATTTCAGAGATCAGAGCTCAGATTGAGGCTAAATCTGGTTGCATGTATGGCTGGAATTAAGGGAATTAAGAAAAAGGAACAAGCCAAAAATCCCACAAAAACTGCATCTTATGAACTGCAGGCATACATGAGATGCCCTAAGCCATAGTCAGGTGTTTTTTTCCTAAAATTAATACATAACAATAAGTTTGAGTGGTGAAGTCAAAGCTGATTACAACATGTCCAGCATTTACAAACAGCCCACGCATTTGCCCCAACATGCTGCTCACTGGGAACCAGATCCTTCAGACTAAATTGCAATGCTGCAATTGTTTCCTTACACATGTGATTACTGCATCTCAGGTTATGAAAAGTGTGTGCTCAACAATTTTCTAACTATGCCCTGATATTCCACTGAGACCTCATTTGTTGAAGGACACAGACATCAGAGGGTAACAGGCAAATAGAAATTGCATTTTAGAGTGGTGCCTAAATGATTATCTCCAATATAATCAATTCTTGTAGTAAATAAAATGTAAGTCCCTCGCTAAGTCTCTTACAGAATACATTTTCACTACATATGGTAAAAATAAACTTCATAAGGTAACAAATCAAAGACATCTGTGCAACTGAAATTGTCAATTAAAATTATAATCTAATATACACAGATGCAGTGCAAGGCAAAATTTTTGGCTTATTGATGGTGCTGCTACATAAACCTCTCACTCAGAAGATTTACTTGCTCACATGTTTGATAAAAACACCCAAAACCAAATAAACCCACAAAAACATAACATACATGAATGTTTTGTCAATGAAAACATCATAACTTTTACAAGCATAACTGTCTAGTAACTCCTCCTTACAAATGTGCAAATTCAGACATACTATATTTAGGAAAAGAAAAAGCCAATTGCCACTAACTTAAGGTGAAAAAACCACTTGGATGCACTTTCTGAAACTGATGGTATTTCAACAATATTTAGGGTTCATGTGTAAGTACAGATAACTTCAAATGTTCTTACAAAACAGGATCTAGAAATCCCTTTTGGCTTTTATCTGCAGACTTTATGTGTGATAGCAAGTGGTATGTATTCTTGATAATAACATATTCTTTAGTATGTTATCACAACATATATATATATAATATATATTATAACATAACATATAGCAGTAACATACTGTTTTGAAATTAGAATGCTTGCTGTGTTGTAAATAAAAATACTTGTCTTTAGCTGAAATGTTATAAAAGAAGCATAAGAAATAATGACATTATCTTTTGTTTTCTGAGCATATTTAACCTTCCTGTATTATTTCAACCTTGCTTATTCTTCAAAAGAAGAGCAATGGATTGCTCCTATGACATAAATACTTCAACTCATTCATAAATACAACAACCTCATCCAAGGCCATGCATTATATATGACAGATGCCAATTAATTTTGAGTTTATTGACTGGCAATGAAATTTTTGCAGCTGCATGTGGTTTTGTGAGTTTAAATAGCGCCATAAAAGTTTGGGAGCACTGAGGCAGTGCCCAGATTTGAGAGCCACCATTCACACAGGTGTTTACTATTGCCCACATGGCACCCCCAAAGCATCACAAACACACTGAGGCTGCTTCAGCCTGAGCTTGCTTGTTCCCCTGTGCTGGCTGGAAACTGAGAGCCAAACAGAACAGACAATTGCTGAATTCACATTGCATCGCTTCTTCAGCAGGGTCAGTAATGTGTTTTCCTTTCCTCTTCCCAGCCACAACTTCCATGAAAATGACAGAACTTTAGTGCCTTTGGCAGCCATTACTGCTCTCTCTAATTTGAGAAGGTTTGTAGGTTCAGAATTATTGGGCTGGGGGCACAGGACAGCAGACATACTGCATAACCTGACAGGTAACTAGACCACAAGAGTAAGAAAACAATCCTGAAAATTGCTCTCAGTTTTGGAGGAAAACTCTCTTCCAAGACTGATCTGGACATTTGCCTGCACCACCCCCTAATTCCTGCAGACATCTTAATGGCAACATTCTTCCTGAATAAAGAGCTATTGTTTTGGAACAAAACTTTCAATCTGAAAGGAGAAGAAAATAAGAAAAAGATAAATTGAAATTACTTAATTCAAAAATTTGAAAGATGTGTTTAGCATATTGATTTAAGATTGTGAAAAGTTCCATTTGAGTCTTACCTGCCATTTAATGATTAGGCCTTGCAACCTCCCATTTTTAGTGGGACTAAATTTTGACTGTGAAAAGTTCCATTTGAGTCTTACCTGCCATTTAGTGATTAGACCTTGCAACCTCCCATTTTTCGTGGGACTAAATTTTGACTGGATTTTGACTTAGACAGATACAATTTCTCCATCTGACAAACTCCCAAATTTTGCCACACTGATCTCATTACACATGTCCTGCTCAGAAAAATAGAAATAAAAAAGCCCACAACTTTGCATCTGTACCTTTTTCTACAAAAGCTCTCCTACTTAAGACCAGTATTCCTTTAAAAGAAACATGAACTTTCTTAGTTTTCTCTTTTCATTGGTAGCTTAAACTTCTGGCTTGGGCTCCTTATTTTTGGCTCAGGACAAAAGACAAGTTGCTTTGGTATGTGATACTGCAATTATTGCTTCCAAGATCAATAACAACAAAAAATGTTGTTCCAAAAAATGTATGTTTCTTCCTCAAGAATACCTCCTTTCAGTCACCAGCTCACTCCCCATCCCAAATCTCAGGTGACAGTCCTTTTCAATATTCTTTCAGCTGTCTTTCCCTCTCCCCTCTCACCCATATGAACCCATCCCAAATCACCTCCTTCACCCCCTTGGTGCTCCAGTCTCCCATCTCAGCTCCTCCAGCATCTGCACAGCTGCACCCCCCTCACCATCTGCAGCTCCTTGCATGATTCATCACCAACCATAACAGACCAGGATTATTCACTGGCTGAAAAGCTACAGTGGAATTTACATCTGTTTCTGGAAGACATTCAAGAAGCCTGAATTCGCCTTCTTAGCAGAGAACACCACCACTGTGTATTTTCAGTGGTTTTATTTCCCTGATAAACTTTATTCCCTTGTGCAGACATAATAACATGACTTATTTGATAAATTAAATTCAGCTTAGCAGAGGGATTTATATCCTTTAAAAAATAATGACCCTCACAAAATGTTACAAATTTAGGCCTCTTCTGCTTGCAAGTGTCTTTCTGAAAATTGAGTCATTCCAATGGGCTAACTTTTACACTCTTCTACCTGCACATAAAAATCCAATGTCATCTGTAACTAGCACCTGAAGTTTTTAGTTCACTTATTCTTTATTGTGCTAAAATTTTACTCATTCATTAGAAATACTTTTCCTCTTGTTGCTCAGCTATTACGTTTAAGTAAATAAACAAATGAAACCTGCTAAAAATAAACTAACTTCAATTTAATGTCATGCCACAACTAGAGTGGAATGCAAAACAAAATTCTTTCACTTTTTCTTGCTGGGCTTTTTGTTGGTTTTGGTTTGTGGTTTTGCTTTTTTTTGCTAAGAGAAAGGCCTTCAGTTTTACTCTGACAATTCAGACATCCCTACCTTTAAAAGTTTTTCTTTGTGATAAATGTATCACACAAAACCAAAGTTTACACTGAGCTAGTGTTACTGACAGGAGCCTTGGCAACAGGCATGAATGCAATTAATCTACATTTTTTGGCAAATGGACATCAAGTGCTTGTACTTGCAAGCTCCTGAAGTGTCAGATAGAGGATATACTTGGGACACATGACTTCACAGCTCTAAATCAGGTCACTCACTACAGTGTACAGATCACAAGCCTCACACTCCTGCGTGATCAGAAAGTGCCAAACTATACCCAATTGTTTTCCTGCATGATCAAAAAGTGCCAAACCATACCCAATTGTTTTCCTGCCATGTTTTCCCTGCTCATCCTCTATGATGTGATGGGTATCTGGTGCCCAGTTTAACAGCAATACCAGCACTGCTGTACATCTGCCACCCCACTCCTTCTAAGCAAGAAAGCATCTGAACTGCAGAAAGGTGGAGGAAGAATATGAGTCCAGTGGAAGAGCCAGGAAAATAAAATCTCTTTTTAAAGCCATGTATGTATTTTCATATTCCAGTTTTACTTCACTTTGTAAGGCATTTCAGCTGCCTTGAATCAGACATTGCAAGAGCAGTTATGGGGGACACAGCACACAGTCCCTCTCCCAAGCAGAGTTACTGGCTGCAAAATAAGGTTACTTTAAGGGTACCTAGCCAAGTCAGCTTAAGTAACACACATCAAAAGGATGTCCCTTCAGTAGCTCCCTGGCACTGCCGTGTCCCTCTGTCCTTCCAGCCACGCTGCTCCCCGGCGCCTGCGCTGGCTCTGGCGCTGCCGGGTCCCGCTGGCACCGCGAATGCCCCGGGCCGGAGCTGCCCCGGAGCCTGCCCGACACCGCTGTGGCCCGGAGCGGCCTGAGAGGCTCCCAGGAGAGCGCCCGGCCGGGGCACTGCTCGCTGCTCGCTGCTCGCTGCTCGCTGCTCGCTGCTCGCTGCTCGCTGCTCTGCCTCCCTGCCTCCCGACACTCCGGGCCAGCTCCGGGAACAGTCCCTGGCCGGTTTAATTCCCCAGCGCAGACGCAGCTCCATTCACTGAATCGGTAACACAGGAAAACCACGGACAGCTACAGAGAGCTGAGCAGACCCACCGAGGGGCAGCAAACGGGACGGACAGAGGAGCACGGATGGGAGAGGGAAAGGAGCACAGATCAGATCCAGCCATGCTGTGCAGCCACACTTCTTGCTGTAGCCTGTCTTTGCAGGGCTGTCAGGAACCACCGACAGAGGACATTCCATTCTTTTTTGCATTTATGTGTTCATTCATACATGCTGAAAATCAGGTGCCCAGAGCATATATTTATCCTGAAAATATTGGCCTGTTTATGCACAGTTTCATCTGTACATCCCCAGCACAGAACCACAGGTACAGCTGCTGCTTTGTTCAGAGGCAGTAACCCTGTGCTGCTTGTCTCTCACTCACCTAGGTACTAAAGCTTGTCTCTTACTTACAAAGCTGCTACCTGATTTGATCACACTGGCCTGCTTAACTGCACACAGCATGTGTGCACTTTATATGTATATATAAATATATGTAGCTATATATATATATATATATATATTTACATATTTTATGTGTATGTATATATATATATATATATATGGCTATTTGGTAATCTTCCACTGAAAACTGCCAATGAGCCAACAGTCCCGTGGGCTGCAATTAATTGTATTTTAATATCAGAGTGTAGGAATTAATTGACAGCTGTACTGGAGGATTCCTCTGCTCTGTTGGACAAAAAGCCACCAGGCACTAATTAACAAGAGCCTCCAAAGCAGCCTCCTGACACAGCACCCACCTTCTCCCTTCTCCTCCCCTGCACATCCAATTGGTTGCACATTATATTCTTCAGCCTTACTACTCCAGGGAATGTTTTCCACACCTGTTGACTAAAGATGCCAGAGAGTTTGGCTTGGTTTTGTTTGGTTTTGTTTAATGGGAACCTGCCCCATGACTGCAGTGTCAGGTACTTTGTACAACTCTTCCTGAAGCAGTAACACTGACAGCAGGCTAGCAAACATCATCAGTAATTCAAGCCTTCACTTTCAAGTAAGGTTTTGCAAATAAAACATGAGCTGTTCTTACCTTCTGAACATTCATGTTCAGTGGTTTGCTCTGTGATTTGTTATATCAATCATTTCCTGTAAATAATTTTTAAAACAAAGCAGGCATGTAGCACTTCTTTGTGTAACAAAACAAAACAAAGAATGGCAATACAAGCCTGTATTCAGGTAATAGAACTTACTCAGCATAAGAGTGCTGGATGTATGGATATACACAACAAAACAGTAAGATCTGCCTCCAGATCTTAACCACAGGCTGTAGAATAGTTTCAAATGATCCACTTTTATGATTTCTTTTGTTGTTGTTAAATGTAGATAATATTAAGTCATTGCAGAATTATTTTTCCATTTAAAGTACATCAAACTCTAAACCATTCACCATGATAAGTTCTCTCAGCTGCAGGATGTTATACACTCAAAAATGAGCAAGGATTTGCACAACCAGCACTCCAAACAGCAGCTCTGGTTTCCCTCCACATACTTCTCAACAAAATGAAAACAAACTCATGAGATACAAAAATATGAAATATGAAAATATTGGACTAACTTGCTTTCACATGTATTTCATCTGTCTGGAAACATGCCAAAGAGCTGCACTACCTCAGTACAACTCCAGCTCTCTGCTCTGAGTTCCTCAAGGCAGACACATTTTGGAACAAGTTTCTTTTACTATTTGGAAAGATTTAGGGAATAATTTCTCAATTTATTAATCTTTTAAAACCCATGACAGTGTATCAGCATTTTTAGAAAGGGATAGGTAATTTGCCAAATGCTTGTCAATCTCTCCTACCCTTAGTGTTTCCACAGGCATGAGACAACTTGAACTTAAACCAAGAAATTTAGATGAACACAGCACCACAGGACAAACTATGCCTCTTTTGTAGTTTGCATCTTTCCAAAGTATGAAATATTTTAACACCTTACACACATTTTAAGACTTAGCAAAGCCTTAAACACAAACCAGTCATGTAACAGCTCCAGCCTCAGTCAGGATTAGAGTGCCAGGGAGCCGTGGTTTATAATTTATAGTAATCTGTGCACGAGAAGATTCACTGGACACAGAAATTACACTTCTTAGATATTTAAAGACACGTGCAATGCACTTATAAATAAATATTGTTTCATAAGCAGAAACTATGAGAAGTGGTATGAGGAAGTGGAGTCAGATTTGGCAACATCTCAATGCCACATGCAATCTGGTCACACAACAGTCTCACATTACTTGAGTATCTTTACAACACGTCAAATATCACACTCTTGGAGAGATTTTAGCTTTGAGCATTGTGATGATGAAGAGCCTAACTTTACCAGGCTTTCCACCTCAGTGAAGGATTCAGCCTTCTACTTCATAAAATGTCATTCAACGTTTAATTTAACAGACCTGGTCCTTTGAAATGCTGAGCACTATACTTCTAAAATATTAAGAATTCAGAATTCTACTGACTAGCACCTAAGACAGCAGCAGATATCAGACTATAAGGAAGATATCAGACTATAAGATATCAGACTATAAGATATCAGACTATAAGTAAGTTTGACTTTGCTCTCCTGACTGTACTACTATTTTCCGTTTATCAACTATTTACTGCCACTACATGCTCAGATTTCTTTCCTTGTCATTTGACTATACATTAATCACTTTTTACAGAGATTCTGTGCCCAGTCCATGTATGTACTCACCCCTTCAAGCAGCATCTTGCAAGGCTGAAACAGAAGTTGTTTTCCAGAATCTTTTCCCCTTCCATTTCATGTGTAGATTGGTGTTAACAAGGAGTTCTTCATCAATAAAAAGCTGCTGACATTCTTAAAAGAAAAAAAAAAGTGTCAATAAAATTCCCCAGGGCTTACAATACTGATTTTGCATAGCTATGATGTAATATCACTTAAGAAAAATATTTCTTTATGCTTCTTCTGAAAAAAAAGCTTTCATTTCTCTTGGGCTAAGATAATTTTTAAATGATTGAGTTTTTTTAATATGTCCCTAGTTTTACAGCTGGACCACACTGACATCTAGCTAACTAGGGAATATAACTGGTATATCCCAATATAATTCAGATTTTTTTCTTTCATACTAAAAGAATTCAAAACCACTCAACTGAGAACACTATGGTGACAGCCCTGTGCTATTTTAATTATCTGTTATAGAGTAAAATATTTTTACTTCTAAAGTAAAAGTATTTACTTCTAAAGAGCATTCTCACAAAGTCTTTCTGTGGACACCTTTAGAGCAGTTACAGTTTCCAATGTGCACACACAGCCCCATGAGATGACTTTGCAACTGACCTTTATTTTGAGGATTTACATCTCAAAGGTAGAGATTTTGGTTTTATATACTTTATAAGGTCTATATATTTATAAAAAAGCATATGTAGCTAAAAATATCAAACAAATTAGAGCTGCAGAGAGGTTTTGAAAAAGTGGATTTAAAAAATGTTTAAAATCCAAAATTATGTAAGAAAATATGGTTGTACATTTAAGAAATATGAATTCAACTTCATTTGTTTTCCAAGGTAAGTATGGTGTTCTCTGCTTTCCCCCTTGCAAAAATATGACATGTGCAACAGAAGCAGAAGTCAGAACCCAAATCTCATCAGGAAAGCTATAGAAAAGTAAGGACAAGAATAGAGCTGTTTGTAATTCTGAAGTTCAAGCTGCTTCTGAAAAAATAATAAGAAAAGTTATGTTTCCTTGGGACAACAGTGAGCATTAGAATCCATTTTTTAGAACAAGATTAGCATCTTAGGCCATATATCCTACTCTCCTGTAGGACATTATTGTCCCTTATATTTTTATAATACTCTGCACACGAAATATTAAAAGCATAACAGCACAAAATCACAGCTGAAGTGTAACCCTCTCTCCATGGTTTAAAATTCATTACACCCTTTATGAGGACTACAATATTAACAGAAAATGAGGACACTAAAGAACTACTTGGAAAGCAAGTGACAAACCCACAAGGTGTTTCCAGCAGGTAGCCAAAACTCCCCATGCACCTGACTGTAGAGGATGACAGTCAATATAAAGCACCAACAGCTTGATAAGAATGTTTTTTTGGACCATGCTAAGAGTTCCTTCCAAACATGGGAAAAGACAGGAGGCATGCAGTCTGGGGAGTTCCACAAACCTCTGGTAAGGTCTGCATGCCCTCATCCTTCCCACACACTACATTGTATTACTTGAAATTCCCAAAGTTGCCACTCAAAGTCACTGGGAGCTGATGGCTGCTCATGCCAGCCAACAGAAGTTACGGTGCTGGTTTGGGTTCAGCAGACGTGTGACCACATCACATGAACCACAAGTGCCTCAGTTCAGCACGAGACCAGGTAGCAGCCTCAGTGCTAAGTCAGTGGTTCAGAATTTACAAAGGAAATCGTTTTTACAGCTGATCCGTTTTGCTGCCTGCAAAGCAAATTTTAATAGGTGAGCAGTGCCAGATGCCAATGAGAAAAGTCCGTGCATGTTCTGTAATACAAGGAGTTTGACCACGATTTTCCTTCACAACAAAACTTATGCAACACCTTTATTAGTGCAGTACTACTAAGACACCCAATGCCAAAAGTGCCAAACATTATCATTCCAGATAATCCTGTGTGACGAATCCTGTGCTCATACTTCCATCAGAGAGCTTAGGAACAGCTTCCCGTGTCATTGAGTGAGACTGGGCCAATCCTAATATGAATACAAGGCAACACCTTTTCGCACTCCTTTCCTTTGTTACTCCTGGAATGCTTTTTGAAAAGCAAGTATCCAGCCCCACGGGGACAACCAAGAAGGCGGCAAACCGCAGAAGCAAGCCCCGGAGGCGTTCCCAGTGACCTGTTCCTCGCCCTCGGGACAGAGGACCCTCCTCTGCCCAGCCGGCCGGGAACAGCACAGCCCGCCGGACCGAGCCAAGCCAGCAGCGGGCACCTCCAAGCGCGCACTTTCTGCCTCGTGCCCGAGTTCATTCCAGGTTAAGGGCATCCAGATGTTCCATTTGGGACACATGACAGTTGCCAACCAGCCCCTCGTGTGACAGCCCCTCGCATTACCCCCTTCTCCGTTCCCACCTCCAGCGCCCTGAAACCCCGCTCCCCGTGGGCTTCCCGGGAGTCTCTTTACCTGCGCCGGGCCGGCTCTGCCCGTCCCGCAGCCCCTCGGCCCCGTTCCCGCAGCCGGGCCAGGGCTCCGCTCCGAGCGAGCAGCGGGAGCCGCTACAGCATCTCCCCGGGCCGGCTACCTCCTGCTGCTGCTGTCCGCCGCCGCTCGGCCGAGGGCTTCACACCGCGGCGCCGGAGAGATAAGTAACAGCGAATGGCAAGGGAGGGGAGGAGAGGAAAGGACAGGTCATTAGCAAAGCCGCCGCCGCGTTAGCGAGCCGGGGGCGTCACCCAACCCCGGGCGGGCGCTCCCGCCTCCTGCCGGCGCCCCGGCCGGGACACGGGCACCGCGCGGGCAGAGGCCGCCCCTAAGGCAGTACCGTGCATCGCTGCCACGGGCCGCGCAGGGCGGGGCCGCGCCGAGCCGTGTCCCCGGCTGCCGGCGGGGAAGGAGCGGGAGCGGGGAAGGAGCGGGGAGAGAACGGGAGCGGGGCGGGAGCGGCCGGTGACAGGTCCCGGAAGTGAGGTCGGCACACACCTCCCGCCGCGGCCGTGCGCCATTGGCGGGGCGGGGGCGGCCCCGCTCCCCTCACACCCCTCACTGCCCTCACACCCCCCACACTCCTCATTTCCTTCGCTCTCTTCATTGCCTTCACTCCGTTCACTGCCCTCACACTCCTCACTGCCCTCATACTCCTCACTGCCTTCACTCCGTTCACTACCCTCACACCCCTCACTGCCCTCACACCCCTCACTGCCTTCACACCCCTCATTGCCTTCACTCCGCTCACTGCCCTCACACCCCTCACTGCCTTCGCTCACTGCCCTCACACCCCTCACTGCCTTCACTCCGTTCACTGCCCTCACACCCCTCGCTGCCCTCAGTCCTTTCACATCCCTCCCACCCCTCACTGCCTACATTGCCCTCACATCCCTCTACTGCCCTTGAACTCCTCAGTGCCCTCACATCTCTCGCTCCCCTCACTCCCCTCACAACCTCCCGGCTCCCGTTCCCTCCGTGCCCCCGCATTTTTACCGGCACAGGGGGCTGAGCGGGTCGAGCCTGAGCCCCCCGGAAGTTCGGTGAGGGGCGCATAAAGCCCCGCCGGCCGGAGGGGCGGCCCGGCTGCCTGAGGGCCGGCGAGGAGGGGCCGTGGCTGTGCCCATCCATCTATGCCCTACGAAACACTTCTCAAAATCATATAAATGCGTGCTTGCTTTCACGTTTGCATTCCATGTGGGGAAGACAAAAAAAACCAACCAACCAACCAAACCCAAAATTTAATCAGGAATCTCACTTAATTAGTGAGCTGAGTAGTCAATGGCACAGTACTGGGATGATAAAATAAGACTCGCTTCAGATGTTTCCAATGGGAAGTTAAATGAGGCCTAGACAGGGAAGAGAGCACTGTTTTGGTGGTTGGTCCATACTACTGCAGCAAGCACGACACTTAATTCCATACATTTCTCATAAATTTGGGTTTGAATAGCAGAGCACTTGGTGCAGAAACAGCAGTAACAGCAGAGGCTGAAAAGCCCCCAAAGGCATGGCTCAGGACCAGCCAGCAAAAGGCAATATTGACCATGCAAAACAGAAGCTAAATAAAAGCCTTATATTGATTTAAAGCATTTCAAACAGTTTCAAACTGGTTCTGGTCACAGTTCGACTTCTCAACCACTACAGCTGCTCACAGTCTGTCCCAAGCTGGCCAACACCCAATGCCACAAGAATCAGTTGATTTAGCAGGCTAATTCCCAGTTTAACACCTACATATTTCACCACAGGTGAGGTGACATGATGCAAGTGCTGCAGGAGAATTTTCTAGAGCAAGGTGTTGGAATGGATGCAGGCTTTTGCCTGGGGAATATGCACGTTTTGAGGCACTTGCCACAGCTGCCAGTGAGAGGCATGCCAGGTTGACTCAGCTTTTTATCAATACCTCATCTTGCCCTGACTCATGCACAAGCGCTGTCCCAAAGGCAGTAAAACACAAAATATTTATTGGAATTCAAAATGAGTTGTGGGTTGTTTCCTGTTTATGAGCTGTGGCCTCCTCAGCCCACACCAAATGTAGCAAGCTCTGTCTGCAGCAGGGAGGGCTGTGTCACTCCAGGCATGGAGGAGAGCTCTCTTAACCCCTGTTCTGGAAGTGATTCTTCTGAAGAACTTGGAAACATTTTGTCCATGAAAATGACTGGTGATGCAGAAAGCGGTAAAGGAGGAGAATCTATTCCATGTTTAAAATATTTGCACACGAGACTGTAGTAATTCCTTTTGTACTGAAAGAGCTTTTAAAGTGTAGATTACTGATTTGATTGTGTAAATATCACAGTTCAAATCTTAATCCCATACTAAATATAAAAATCCATTAGCTATTTAAATGTGCAAGCTTTTGGTAATCAGAAGTTAGATTATCTACTAGGTTTTTAGCTGGAATAACCTTGAATTAGTGTTATATTCTATTAATATGCAATAACCTTATTACAACTGCCTAAGAGCTCGACAGTTGTGGAAGAAGCAGCCAGATTTGTGCAGTTGTTGATTTTCCATCTTTCCAGCAGCCAGTTGGCTTTGTCAGAGGTCTGCACAGCCGTGCACAGCATTTCTATCACAAAACATTTTCATTTACAAAATAGAAATGCCTTTTCATTTATTTAAAGGCCAGATATGGAGTCTCTCGTAACAATTCTGTGGGAGCAGATGAGCAGCTCCAAGGCAGCACAGACTCATTCACAAGTTGGGAGGACAGACCATACCAGGGAAAATTGGCAGTGCCTTCACCACCTCCTCCAGCCACGGGTAGAATGCAGGAAGTGGCTGACCCTGCGCTCAAATATTTGCTGTGGTTTCTCTTGCTGGTTTGATGGTAGAGATTTTAACAGACAATGGGCCCTGGTTTTGCTGGGTCATGGTGAAATATTTCCACTACAAAGTTGGTAGAGCCATAGAGCCTTCCCATTTGAGTATTTATTGGAAGTGGGAACTGCAGAGACTCGGTATCGTAGCCAGCACTTTATCAGTGAAATAGCATACATAGGGTTCTGCTTCTCTGTGAGTGCCTACTGAAGCCTTACAGAACTAACATGTACTAATGGAAAATTAATTACATTAATATTTGGATCATTTTTATTAAAAGAATAGAAGAGCCTGGACAATCACAAAGCAACAAGTTTTATGAGCAGAGGTCACTAGCAGAAGTCTAGAAAACTGCCAGAGTGTAATTTGATTCTTTTTCTGTATAACTTTGTGCATGCTGGATCCTGCCCCTTTATGTCTGGTCAAAATATGTCAAAGCCAAAAGTTCCATGTGATAATGAACAAGAGAGGATTAAATCTGATTTATTTAATATACACATTATGCAAATCATTGTTAGAAGCACAATTCTCTCTCATTAAATCAAGCCCCTTAAAAAGCCCCAAACAACAGCCAAGA
Source organism: Ammospiza nelsoni (assembly GCF_027579445.1). Taxonomy (NCBI): domain Eukaryota; kingdom Metazoa; phylum Chordata; class Aves; order Passeriformes; family Passerellidae; genus Ammospiza; species Ammospiza nelsoni. The sequence continues at coordinate 67,328,463 of NC_080637.1, forward strand.
AAACTGGTGAAGCAGAGGACACAGTGAGATGTATCCACCCTGAGCTTTCCTTATGAAGCTCTTTCTGAGCACAGCAGTCTGGGTACAGAAATATCTGTGCTGCTTTGTTTTGCTGTTGGTTTTAAGTCAAGCTGGATTTGAGGGCTGGTTGTTTTTAGATGCATCTCTCTCTCCTGTATTAGAACAAAGCTCTAAGGCTAAAGGTGATAAATGAAAACATTTAGATAAGTCACATGAGACTCATCTGCCTCATTTTACTATGACAGGTTTGGGATGGAAGCAGGATGCAACTTACAGGTTTACACAAGCCTACTCTTCCACAAAACTATTTAGACATTCAATTAAAAAAAAAAATCTAAAATGAGATTATATTTCCCAACAAAATAAGCAATGAAGCTGTTACTTATATTTAATTTCTGTTAGAGATGTTCACCATGCCATCCCATCTATATAAGGTATAGCTCTGGTCATCCAGATAATCTCTTTTCATGTTTGAAAGTTACTTCGCTCATTACTCTTCACTTACTGAAACAATTCATAACTTGTCAGAGTGTCAAGATCAAACATTGCAGGTGTCCATTCATCTCTTCCCGTGTCAAAAAGATTTCAGAGCAGTTGCATGTAAGATCATGGTGCTTTAAACTTATTAACCCTTCTTAAGACAAAATGTTTAGAATTTTTCTCATTTCTCTTTATGCTGCTGCTGTCATTGTCACTATGGGTTTTCATGACACGATTGCCAGCCAGGTTGAGAACTGGTGAATTAAGGTTTTTTAGTGTTTACCCCCTCATCATTATTACAGCCAGTGTGATTAATTTCTTTGTTTTAATAAAAAAATTCTTTAAAGAAAACTATTAGCAGAGCAAGCACCTTTCTTGCTTACAGGAAAGCAGGATGTCCCAAATCTTTTTTCTGAGGGGGAGCCCATGCTGGATGGGGAGGAAGCAGAGAGAATTACTGACTTGAAAACACCTTATGGAAATAAGCAATTACTATTAAAACTCAGCTGTGCTATTCTTTCCCAAATTTGCCCTACCTTCTCATCTGAATAATTTCTCTCTCCAGTGAAATATTCCTTTTCTATACATTTCTTTTTGTGCTGGACACTGCATTACGAGATTCAGCAGGATTTAGCAGATTTATTTGTCCTTTTGTTTTTGGTCTCCAAGAACTGCAAAAAATCAGTTAAGGTTAATATAATAAATGTATACATTTTTAGAAAACAAATCACTGCTTGGTATCTTGAGCTGGGGAGAAGTTTTGTTATTCTCTTTCTGGGGTGGATTGCTCCTTCCTTTCTTTGATGAATGTGGTACTTGCCATAGTGTGACTGAGGGAAAAGGTTTCCTCCTTTTTTGGCAGATTTTTCCCTATTATCCTCGGAAATAAATGTACTCTTAATTTAATTGTTTAAAGCATTTTAATTTATTTATCCCTGTATTTCCAGTCCTTTGAACTGAATACTATTTGAATGTTTTCTGTTTCAAAGAAAGAGCTTCTTTCTGATCCAGGTTTCCCACTTTTGTTTTGTTGGCTCAGTGAAGCCTTTTTTGCCCCCTTTCCCCAGTCTCAGTTTCCCAGCTGGTGTTTTATCCATGTCACTGAGATTCTCTTCTTGGGTGATGTACTTAAAACTGTCCCTGTTGTCCCCCCATAACGGTGATTCAGACCTTACTCACAAGTGCCTATTGCAACACATCTTTTGGCCCTCGTTCTCCCCTGTCTCCAGCTAACGCTAACAACTTTCACTGTCCCCTCTCAAGTCTCTTTTCTATTTACGTCAACTCTGTACCCCCTTCGATGTCTGCTTCCAATTCCCAACTCTCCTTTCCTGTAACCTCCGGTGCACTCTCTACTGTCCTTTACCAATGCTGCAGGAAACTGCTCCTTCCCTGCACAGCCTGTACATGAGCATGACACAGCACAAAAAGAAGCAAGACAGAATGTTTGGTGGATTGTGTTTCCTAATACAATTATTAGCAATTTCTGGTTGGTTTTCTTTTTAATGTGTCCTCCTATGCACCTCTGCAGTGTGTATTTATTCCCTTGCATGCCTTGATCAGCTTATGCTGGCACTGGTCAATTTTCCCAGCATCAGTGCTTATCTATCCTTGTCTAGCTTTAGTTGTACCCTTAATGTAAGTTGCAGAAGTTCCTGGGCCTTCACTCGTGTTTTATGCAGATTTCAAGAAGGAATTGCTGTGAAAATATCAGCTTGTCCTAAATAATTTTGCTTTGTAAATAATTCAGTCCAAGTGCAGAAATGAAAACTGAAGTTGCAGCTTCTGTTTGCCTCCATACCCTGGACACCTCACGCACCAGAGGTGTAAGCACACCTTTAGCAAGGTGTGCAGTGGTTGCACAGGCTGTACTGCTGCCAGAGCACCCAAGGAGCTGCAGTGGTTGTGCACACATTGTACGACCTCCAGAGCAGCTGAGGAGAGGCGATGCCAATCGTGCATGTGTGCTTGTTTTGGTGCAAAGTCCGGCGGCTCCTGAAGGGGAGCTCAAAGCTAAGCCGATTTGGGTTTGTTTGGTTTTAGCTGAGGCAATCAAAGGGAAAGTACAGGCTGCTGCCGTTTCCGGAGCTGGCAGCATGTGGCACACAGTAGGATATTCCCGGCTGGTAGTGGTGCTGTGTGTCCACACCAGTGCATTTTCCAGAGCTCATCTAATCACAGATTTGCAGTTCTCCAGGGTCCTTAATGCAAGCATTTCCTTTCCCTTGTACTGCTTGTACTTATCTCCTCGAGAAGAAGGGGAGGTATTTCTACTGTCAAGTAAAAATGTTGAGTTTGGGTGCTTTGGGTGTGTAAATGTGAGACTTAGTCAAAGCAATTAGCTGAGTAACCATTGAGCTTAGATTGTTTTCCTAGCCGGTTTGCAGGCTGTGATTAACACCTTGCTGTGATACACACCCAGCCCTTTCCAGCGCTCACAACTGATACACCGGGCCTCAGCCACAGCTGCCTTGGGATGAACAATCACACAGCTCATTTCGGGACTCTCTGCTCAATCATTGCACATCTAAAAGTCACACTTCAAAACAAAAGCACAGATAATGGGGTTGCTGCTTTGTAGGTACCAGTTTTCTTTTAAACTTTGACTGTGCACGTTCTTGCTCACATACCTCTCACTGCTCTTCACACTGAGCAGCTTTGCTGTGTGAATAGGAGCTGCTCATAACCAAGTCCTGGACAGGTTTTTTTTAAAGCAAGACTGTACTTCTAAATTGTTTAAAGTGTTTGATAAAATAATTTGTACACAAAATGTTAAAAAACATAGAAGAGGGAGGTCAGATGAGAGTTGAAAACACTTTGTTATAAGATTAACAACAAGCTCATTATTGGCTTACCCCAGGCCAGCAAAAGAAAGGTCACAATTTTCTGATCCTGTGGCCTCAGAAACATCCCAGCATTGAATGCTACCTTATTTGTCCTCATGCCATGCTGCATCACTCCTCAATGTTCCCAATTCCAGCTTTTTGCAGGGCTGTGCTGTGAACCAGATCAGGGAACCTATTCCACAGAAAAATAGTAGAAGATAGCAGCAGAAAGTAAAAATAACTTCATTATCTAATTCATGGCATGTGCCTCACATCCAGGAGGAGCACTGGCTGAATTTTGGTCCTTTACACTACCCTGGAAATCAGCCTGGCACCAAACCCTGGTCCAGCCTCACCAAGGACATGGAAAAGGCGACTGTGGCAAGGAACCTGAGGGATAAGGAAATAGAGGGAAGAGCTTCTTTCAGTGACTACAGGGAATCCTGGGAAAGGAGGTGATTTTCAGCTGGATCATGAGGAGCCAAGCCAGAGGATATCTGTTGGAGTGTGGGCAAGTCTGGCTTGTTTGGGCATAAGGAATGTAAACAGCAGCAGGAGCTTCGTGGGGAAGGACGTCATTGCAGCAACACGAAAGCATCAACTGCTAACACTGTATTTATCCAAACCGTAAAGAACAATTTTAAATAAGAAGAGGTTTCAAAGCTGTGTTTAGCTGGAAGATCTGTGTGGGAGAGGGGTGGATACCTTTGGACTTTGTTAATAATTAAGTGGAGGAGTGTGTTAAAGCCTATGGAATGGACAGCATGGCAGTAAAAATACCGTGACTCATTGAAGCTGGAGGTTAGCAAACAGTCCCAAGTAAACAAAATTGCACATGACAGATCCTTGTGTAGCAAGACCCATCTCTCCTTAGTGAAACCAAGACTGAAATGCTCCATTTGCTCCTGAAAACCTCAAGACCTTGTCAAAACGATTTGATGCTGAACGTGCAAATAGAAATTGTGTTCAGAACTAGATGAAAATCAAGCATGTTTTCTAAGCTAGACATCTGCAATATTCAGCATATTTTCCAAACAGTTTTTCTCTCATAATAATCCCCGAGTGAATGTCTTTCCAGTTAAAAAACCCAAAAAATGTGAAGAAACTGTCTTTTTCATATCAGTTCATTCACTCCAAATGCAGCAAGAGGCAGAATAAAAAATTGGATATTTGGTTTAAAAGAGGCAAGAACAAGAATTTGTCTAAGGAGCAGCCTGTGAAGTCTTCTTTTCTGTGTACTGTTGTTATCAGATATTTTGTTTTTAACTGAATTATTTCACAGGTTTTCCCCCATTAAAAAAAAAAAAATTGTTACTATCTTTTGCATGTCTTAATATAATTCTCTCCCTTTCTCCCTTTTTACCTCCTGTTTATGTCTTGAGGTACATTTTGCTCTAGAAACTGGCAGACAAAATCCATAAGGTCTGAATGTAGAGCAGCAAATACACCAAAGCTGGTCTCCTGCCAGCTGCCTGCCTCTCAGGGTGCACACACACTGGTTATCTAGCTTCATCCTTTCTACAGCCATAGCTGGAGACCCCAGAAATTCCCAAATGCTGACAACAGGACAGGCAGATCACTGATGCCATTCTGGGAGCCTCCAAGAACAAGAACAAGAGTGTTTAATTAGAGCTGTGTCATATAGTTTTTCACCCATTTTGAGTTGCTATCTGACAGCAGTTGCCCTGATTACCTAATTCATCTGTGTACAACTCTGCAAATATTTGTTAGAGAACACAAAATATTTGCTGTTTATCCTGAGCTTCAGCATTACAAATGTTTGTTTTTTCAAATGTTTCTGATATCTCAGTATTCCTCCAATTTATTTCTATTTAATCTGCAAAGAAAAAAGATCTTGTCAATAAGCCTGCCCTGTACATCTCATTCACATTTACACTCTGGGAGTTTGCCTCTCGGAGCAGCGCAGCAGGTGAGTGCCCTGTCACCGTGCCACACGTCACCAGCCGTGCCAGGGCACGCGGCCACGCGCAGGAGGCCCCAGAGGCCGCGCAGAGCGCGAGGGACGCGTGGCACCGCGCGGGGAAGGCAGGGCGCTGCTCTGGGAGCTCAGGGTGACTGAGGTTACACCAGCCAGCCTGGGGTGTGCTGACATCACCTGATTGCTTGGCCCTGCAATTACAGGAGCTGTGCCTCCTCAGATTTTACAGTTAGATTAGCCATTACCTGTGACTGTGCTCCAGCACCAGCCTAAGTAAAAACAAACACAAGCCTCTTGTTTTTTTCTTTTTGACCCAGTAAAACTAATTACAACACAAAGTGAAAAAGTGATTTTTTTTTCTTATCAAGGGCAATGCCATGGGCTAGTGTTCAGAGTGGACACTGAGTCAGGAAGAAAGCCTCAAAGCCAGGTGTCACACAACTGCATTTCACGGTGTTCTGGCAGCAGAGGAGCTTTTTGGGGTAATATCAAAGTAGCACTGCTGAAAATGGAAAACCACATTCCCTCCTCCTACCCCTTCTTTCAGGCACAGGTTCCACAATTTACCCTCTTTGGGCTTTAGTATTCATGTCCTTTTTAAAACCCCCCCAAAAGACTGGCTAGTTATCTGCAGGTCAGGGATTTGCATTGCCTCAGCTGGGAGCCATGGAACAGCAGAGCAGGGATAAGGGTGAGGAGAGGACACTGGGACAGGAGAGAAGGGAGATATTCCCCCTTTCAGCTGTAAGGTGTTGCATCAGTTCACTTGTTTGTTAAACCATACTTTGGAAGAAGGTGGTAAAGGCCATATCCTCTTTCTCCAGATATTAAAAAACAGATCAAAGAGTGGTTGAAATCCCTGGTGGGTTGTTTGGTTTCCCATTGCATGAGTATTAGTTTTATTCCTTTTATCTTTCCCCCATCTTCAAACCCCTTGATTGGATCAATGTCCCTCTTCACAAGCACACACTGTTCTCGCCTGCTCTCTTTGTATCCTTCAAGAGAGGATACAAAGGATAGCCCTTCAAGCCCTATTTCTTTTGCAAACTTTGTTTTTCCAACTGGCCAACTCTTCATTGACTACTTCTAAAGTAATTATACTTAATTCTTGCTCCTGTTTACCTGACTATTCAGTTCTTTGGGGCTAAATCTTACCATTTCTCTCAATTCTGTTAAGTGCTGTTTGCCTGTACATAGCTAAAGGTCCTATGACATTTTAGCAACTTTGATTTGCTCTTAGAGGAAAGACTCAAGTCAGTCATTACCCCACTATCAATCCCATGAACTGTATGCACAAAAATATGGTTTATTACCCAAATAAAGGTAAACTAGACATTCAAAAATCAGAGTGGAATGCTGGTATCAAAATGTACTTAATCCAGACCCAGTGAATCTCTGATTAAAAATAAAATACAATGATGATTTTTTTCTCCTAAACTCCAAATCCTTGGAGAGTCCAAGTGGAACAACCAACCATTTTTTGTTGTTTTTTCTGTCTCTAGTTCTTATATTGGTTTTTCACTCCAGAAATAAAAGCTTTACAGCTGGTATGTATATTACACTAATGATGTTTTGATTTAGAAATACAGCTAACAGATGTTAAATTAATCTAGTCAGATTTGAGTTACCTTTGAGACCTGGCTACAGTGTATGCTTCTGGAAGGTACGCACATTTACTTTGTTCCCATGGCTCATGAAAGTCAGGCTGTCTTTGGATAAATGATGATTTCATGTTTTTCTCAGCTATCCACTCATGTCCATAAATTTGAAAGATGTGTATTGTGCTATCGGAGAATGTACTTTGAAGGCAGTTTTAGATTTGGTTGCTAATCTGGCAGCCCTGCTTTTCTCTTCTGTAAACAGTGATAAATAGTTTCCAGTGGGCCTGAATCCAGCAAGGCTCTTCACTAAATAGCCTCTAGGTTGAGTTACTTTGGAGTGAAGAGACAAACCCTACATTAAAAGAAAAGTTGATAATACAAATGTATGAAAATACCTAATGCTTCCTGCAGTATGTGCAGTTTTCTGAATTTGCAGAGCTGATCTGCCTTCATCTGCTCCAGAAGAACAGCAGGTTGTACCCAGTGCAGTCTGTACCTGACACAAGGCTTCTGATAAGCTCCTGGATATCAAAAAGATTATTGAACGAATATGTTTGATACAGTAGGCTACTATTTTATACTGTTTTTCCATTCCTTATCACAAGTCATGATAGCACTAGTAAAAATTAGGCTATTCAATTCTAAGGCTTTGCTGCTCCAAGAGAATAAAACTGTACTTTTAAACAATATTCATGTGCCTCAGGAAAAAAGCCCACCTTTATTCTCTGGATTAATCACTTGGAGCAATGTGCTAAGTATACTGAGCTGTTCTTTTTGTGGAACACGAGGATCAAGCCTTTGTTCTTGGCAGCCACATCCCTCATGCCAGGCATACTGGAACCCACCGCTGGTATTTTTCGTTCCTCATGGAGAGCAGAGCTCTGCTGCAAAAAAAGGGGCAGCTCCTCCCACAGTGGTTCGTGCTACAGCAGCAGCAAACTGCCAGGGAGAGCCTGAGGACACAGGGTCACAACAGAGGTCACAATGAAAGCCTGATGTGGCAGCTCTGCTCTGCAAACGCCACGCTGGACTTGGCACCTACATCAATTTTCATGGGTGGTATCCAGATTGAGGCTCAGCAGTGACAAGCTGGTATTAAAAAAGGAAAATAGTGAACTGCTGAGATATACCAAATGCAGAGACATTGAGGAGGAAAGAAACAGAGGCCTTCAAATTGTACTTTTTTGACAGTGAAGAACTCTGAGAGGTGAACTCTGAGAGGAGCTGGGAGGCAGGATGGCTACTGACGTTTCCACCTTTTTGTCTCTATCAGTACCCTGCACCCTGTCTACCCCACACCTTGGGAGCATGTTTTTACCTATTTCTGGGGGGTGCTGTAAGAGAATAATGTGGTTATTTTTGCCTTGCCAGATTCACTGGTGTAGAAGAGAGACACAGCCAGAAAGTTATTTTATAAAACCCTAACAAACAGTAAAATTGCATTCTTGCTTTCCTCTTGTATCACTACAAAAAGCATAAGTTGTCAACACCACAAGAGTGTAGCTGATAGGAGGTCAGTTCTCCTGCACTCCACATGTACCAGTCACTTTATCCCTTTGTCAGGAATAGATGGATGCACATATTCCTTGTATATATTCACCTTTGGCTGATGTGTCTCCAAACACCTCGGCCAGAACTTACAGAGAGATGAAGTCAGCATCTTGAAGAGAACACCTTGCTGCATTTAATTTAACTCTTCCAGCATTAAATGGATTTTAAGCACTGCTTTTCAGAAAAGAAAGGACTCATAACTACCTGCAGTGGCTTAGCTTTACAAAGTGAAGTCACTCAGTGTTAACAAAGTTATTCTTCCTACTTGTCAGCAGGCACAGAAACCTCACAGGGCTGCACCCAGAACTGTGCAGACCCTGTAGAATCATCAGATTTGGTGAGAATTCAGCCCTGCAGATAACAGCTGCAACTGTGAGTGCAGCTCTTTTGCCCTCAAGTTAGTGAAAATTTGATATAACAGGTGATCTTTTAGACTGACCTTTTAACACTCAAGGTATATACATGGCTTCTCTGCTAAATGAGGATGAATGCCTACTTATTGAATTTATTTTCACATTTGCTTGATAGAACCATTCCTCTCTCATGTAAAAACATTTCTCCTTGCAGTTGTCTTATGGCATTACAAGAACACAAATAGGTCATTTCCGATAAACTATTTTTTAAAAATCCTTATAAAACTTTCTATCTACAAATAACAAATAATATCCCCCTGGAAATTACTTAAGCCTAAAAATTAAATATTTGCTGTTTAAATTTCTCTCTGGTTGAAAAGAAAGCTGTAGTCCCTCTTCTGAGCAGACAAAGCACAAGGCACAGCAGGATCTGAGCAATGTAGTCATCAAAGCCACGAAACAAACCCTAAATGCAGTTTTGGCAAACCATACAGTAGCAGTTTCAAGTACTCTGGGAGTAGTTTCATATTACCAGCAGCTGGTTTAAAATAGTAACAAGGCCATTGTGCCATCCTCTAAAATAATGTTTCTATCACAACAAAAATATTTGCATGCAGTAAATGGACATTGAGTAACTGTGGACTTCTGTACCGGTGATTGCACTGTGTAAAAACAAGGTGGAGAGAATAGAAAACACCTGAGACAAAACTGCTTGTTCCCTTTCCATATTGCTGCTTAGAACAGCAGCCACTCACCCTTTGAACAAAGATAAAAAGACTTACTTCTACCAAAAACCCAAAGCCTACCCTCCCAAACCTAAATAAACACAGTTCTTCCTTATTCTTAATGTGTATGACTGGTAATTCAAGTTTTTACTCTTAGATTATTTTGTTTTTCCAGTTGTTGATAAAGTTACATCTCTCAAAAATTTGGAATTGATGTGCTTTGAGTTTTTTGATTATGAAATTTTATACCACCTCTCACTCTGTTCCCAATTCCAGCTTTTTGCAGGGCTGTGCTGTGAACCAGATCAGGGAACCTATTCCACTGAAAAAAAGTAGAAAAACTCTCACTCTGTCACAGTTCTAAGACATTGCACTGAAGATCCCCTGCAATTTTGCATGAAGGGACAGATTAATTAGCAAATTCAAATTATTTATTTCAAACACACCTGGAAAATATTTTGAAAACATAGTGATGCTAATGAATAAAAGTCTGTGCTCTGGGACATATTCAATGATTGTTGTTACCATCAGAGAAATCTCTGTAAGAGAATTTGCTGCACTCTGAAAGAGGCAGTGAAGGAAAGAACAGGCTTTGAAGATCATCTCAGTGTGGTTGACACAAGATGTTCTGTATGTCAGGTGAAATACATTTTAAAATGAGGTTGGATACTCTCCAGGTTTTTTTGTGGAGATGTCTCAAGAGAAAAGCTTACAAAACCAGAAGTTTCAAGTGTTGGAATGGCAGAGATGCTTGGGGCTGATCAGGGCTGCATCCACATAGCCTAGAGCTCTTTCTTTGCTACTGAATGGTTTCTGACAGAAGACTGAACCCAACTCTTTTATTGAACAAAGGAAGGACAGCAGGTGATTTTTTATCTCTCCTACAGAAAGCAAAATCCCTGCTCTTGCTTGGATCTGTGGAACAGGGGCATGCCATGGGAACACCTTTGTGAAAGAGAAGGATAACGGGGAAGTTTCCTTCCTCGTGCTGGGTTGGGTTTGGGCCTTTCAGAAGCGCCATGAATGAGCTGGAGTTTCTGGAGCTGTGTTATCAGGAGACTGCAACTGCTGCTTGCTAAATACCCTTGCACATGCCTTTGGCCTGTGGATCTATCCCCATAAATTCATTTAATACATCTCCCTATGGAGATGTGCAGTTGGGAGGCAATAACTTAAGTGGGGTTCTCTGATGTCACCACGCTGTGCTGGCTTAGTTAACTTAAATAACATCTCATTTTAAGCAATTAAATTCTTGTTTTTTTCTTAGGCTCTTGTTTCTTAGGCTCTTGCTCAGAAAATCATCATGATCCTCCATAAAATACATAAGTATTGATGAAATGAGCCTACATTTGGACATGGAATGATTGCTCTACTTGTGTTAGCTTCTATGACTTTTCACTGCATTCACTGTGAAAGACCCAACCCAATTAAATTTTACATTTGTATTTTTGCACAAGGCAGCAATATTGACCGTGTAGTTACTAAAGAACTTGAGAGCAAGTTGGAAAAATTAATAGAACTATTCCTAGCCATAGGAATTGCATGTGTGCCAGGAAACAAGCAAAACCTGATTTCCCAAGCATTTTTGTGGTGGGAACTTCAGCTGGCTACATCCTCTCCCCCAGTTCCTCTAGCCCCATGTCCTCAGCTCGTGCTGCCTGTCCAGCTAGCACTCACTTTTGCAGAGACCAAAAAATTGGTCAGGCAAACACTAATTGTGTGAGAAGAATAATCATTACAGGTAAAAATCACAGCAGAACCTGCCCTATACCATTCCAAATCTATGTGTACTGTACCTAATCATTATTTTCATCACCATTACTGATAGCTTCTCCATTGGTTTTGGTGCAGCACCTGAATCAATGAATGTTTTCTCTGCCTTTGTTGGGAAATCCCATCTTTGTATTGCAGATTTCTCACCCGAAATCGTAACTAGATTTTAAATGTTGTGATTTGTGAAGAACACATAACCGGGGTGTAAATTCACAGTTCCTCCTTGCTCTGATTTCTAGTTTGTTTTCGGGCAGGCTCGTTTCTAAGCGAGCAGCACGAGAGGTGATTGATGGCAGTGAGGAGAGCGATAAACACCTGACCTCTAGTGGCAGCTCTCCGGGCTCGGTGGGAAGGGAGAGAGCTGGAAATGTGAGGGAAAAGGGATTATGGAGTAAACTGGAACTATGAAGTAGAGTCTGAACTTCCATTAGTTGCTTTGTCAGTTTTTGTTTAATTATCTTTTCTACTCCAATCTCGATTCAGAACCCAGGGCATTTCTCTATCTGAAACTCTTCTTCACGTTTATCACTATGTTTAAGAAGTGTGTGCATAGTCTTCCAAAACAATTACAGCAATATCCTAACAGATTTTATATCTTCATATAGAAAGCTTTTGGTAAGTTTGTCACTTTGGTTGTTCCTCCCGCCCATGATGCACACACACTTATTCAAGAAGCCCCTTTGAGTCCTCATTAGACTTCATTCCTGCTCCTCACTGATACAGAACATTTCCCCAGTGAAAATACACACTTCACTATCAGCACTCTGGACCTCAAAGCTTTTCTTCTCATTGGGCTAGAAATTCAGCAGCTATTCCATAAACAAAGGTCATAACCTTGCTAATCAAGTGGTTAACCCAAATATTAAATCCCCTCATGGAGAATAAACAGCCTTGTTTTTAACCCCTGTAGGATTAAATTTCAAAGTGCTGGCTTACACAAAATTTCTCCTAAGCAAAAATCCATTGTCTGGAAGCTGTGGTTAAACCTACTTTTCATGACAGCTGTGTGAGGCCTTCAGACCACCAGTACAGTCTGTTAATGTGACAGTGGCAAACCTGCAGCAGGACTGGAGCAATGGCATCATTATTTTCCAGCTGGAGTTAGAGTAACTCACTCTTATTTCCTGAAACCATGGTGAAAATGAATCTACCTATCACTCAAAGAATTCTGTACATTAGAAACAAGTTGATATGGACATATGAAGAGATGATTTCAGGAAAAAAACCAAAACAACAAGCTGTGCAAATACTTTGGCCCATTTAAATGATCACATTAATTGGGGCATGGTGGGGTAAATTTGGGGTTTCCTTATGGCTTACAAGTGCTGACTTGAGAAGGGCATAGAAACAGTGTTATGCTGTTTAATGTTTCTCACAAAAACCATTAAATTATCATAATTATGTGCAAAAATCTTATTATGTTTGAGCCATTTATATGTTTTCTATTTAATAAAAAAATCTGATATATTTTTCATCTCTGAGAATTTGATTTTTCTGCCCTCTGTTGAGACTAGTTCAAAACCTCCTTCCTTATCTTCAAGGTGCTCTGGCACAAGCCCGAGATACCCAATGGCTTGTCCTGCACAAATTGTCAATGTGAATCAACAAAAAATAGATGTAAATTTAAAGTGAGTATAATTCAAGCATATATAATTTCTCTATGGACACTCATTTAGGAGTCAGCTGGCCATAATTACCTTAATTCATGCTCAAAATGAATTAAACTGAAGTGAACGAATGGTTTATCAACATGGGAGAGACACTGTACAATGAGCTTGGTGTGAATTCACAATTCATCAGCTGCTGTGCTCTGACTTCCCTTGTGGAAATGCAATGTGCCCTCAAGGTGCCTTTGTATGAGGTAACTTAATTTTTTTAGGGGGAAAAAAAGACTATATATGGAAGTGTGGGCTGATTGATGGCAGGTGCAGAAGTGATTGGATTTCAATGGTGCTAGGCTAGAGAAAAGGTCAGCATACATCATCTGTGCAGTTGAAGTTTCTCTGCCATTTTGGGACCACAATATGCTATGCTACGGGACACTCCTATGCTATGGGGTGTGTTCTGAACTGCAGAAAGCCAAACAGCATTTTTGATGTTTCTGTAGCAGGGGAACAGCCAATTAGTACCAAGTACCTGGTGTACCATCGCCTCATATTTTTATTCACTATTCAGAAAATCACCATGGAGGAGTGCAGAAAAGCCCAGGCCATTTCTGAATGAAAACAGCCAAAAGCAGCTACATACTAACATTTACACTGTTACCCGGCTGGATTTAACTTTACTGACTATCTCAGTATTAATTTCCCCCTAAATGACTTCCCATCTTTCTTTATTCATTAGATTTAACAGCATTTTCTGTTAGCATAAGCAAAGCAGTGAGAAATATGGAGAAATATCCCTCCTTGCAGTACTCCTTTAAGTAACCAGCATGGTCAGGCAGTCTGTGACATTATTATCCAGTTAGGAAAACATCCCTGGCCCCATTCATTCAGCCGTTCCTGCTCATTTTTCCAGGCACAGAACGTTTGTGCCGTAGCAGGCCTTGTCAGATTTGGAGCCCTTCCAGTACCTGATGAGCATATTAACAGTGCTCCCATTCATGGCCCAGAGCCTGCCAGTTCCATCTAATTTTAGGGAAGTTGCTATTTATAGTTGGATGGCTGTGCTGGCTCTGGTGAGAGCCTCGCTGCTGCTGGGTGCGGGGGGAATTTTATTTTTTTGTGCTGTTTTAGTTGGCACAGGGAAAGTTCATGGTTGTAATTTACCCCAGCCCAAAATACTCTGCCATCCTCCCCAGAGAGCAGCGATGCCCTGCCTGAGGATTTACACCAGGAATACTGTGGCACTGTAGGCTGCCTGGTTCTCATCCAGTTCTCTGTGCTGTGTCCAGGCACAGGTGACCCAGAAGTCAGACAACAGCACAGAATCACAACCTTTGCTAAATTACTACATGCAGAAAGATTTCAAGGTCCAAAGGATGGGGGAGAGGGGGAGAATGTGGGCCCAAATCTCTCTGTGCTCTAACTCCTGTAGTACAGGTGAATTCCTTTTGCCTTGTTCCAAAAAGTACATTAATAGCAGCAGTAACAATACCTGCCTCTGTAGCACAGGATTTTGTCAGAATTTATTCATTAACTGTGCGGGTAGTGTTAAATGTCAAGACAAGTTACAGGGAAGAGATCCTCCAATGTAGACTTGCTGGTCAAAATTACTAAAATAGGCTGCTACAACTTAGGCATTTCATTTACATACCAAGAACTAACATTACACTGTGTATATATGTACAGGTGTGTGTGTGTATGGAAAACTGAGAGAGCTGAGAGGAAATCAGCATTACAGTTCATTTTCTCTTGCAGAAAAACAGCCACATAAATTGTGAGAACTCCAGAACTACTTAATTTAGAAATACAGTGTTCAAATCATACCTAGTCTGGTGCCATAAAGTTGTATAATGACCCTTGGGAAAACATAAGTTGACCTCTTCCTATTCAAAAGATACTTCATTATGTGTTTTAGTAATTGCTAATTTGTTCCCAGTTTTATTGGTGTGACAGGATGGTGGTGGAAAAACTAAACTCACTTTTTGTAAATTGAAATTGGGGTTCAGCTCATGCTAGATTTTCAAAACAAATCCTGACTTTGGTAGAGGAAGATTTGAGTCACAGAGCTTCAGTAAAGATTGTAAAAAGTGTTTTGGCTTTTAAACACCCAAAGGTGACAGTGTCTGCTCTTGTTTGTCTGTGGTAAGGGTAATATCCATTTCCTAGATTTGTAGGAGGGCTTGCAGAGGCTGTTTACTCTCTTTCTGATGTTTTAACTTGCTGAATAGAAAACAAGTTCTGCTCATCCCTCATTCTTGTTGCTATAGACAGGAAGACTTAGAAGCTGGAACAGATATGGCTGTGAGAGTAAAAAAATAATCCTTGTACTCATCAATCTTAATTGCATTCTGGTTCCTAGTTAATTTGTGTATCATAACAAGAAAGGAACATTGAACCAGCAGAGATTCTGGTTCAGCTGAAATTCATATTCAGCCTGGCTGAGATTCTGCTGAGGCAGAGCTGAACTGGAACTGAACCAGAAAAGCAGCTGAAGAAAGAAATAATGGCATAATTCTGTGGCTAATGTGGTTCACAGGACAAAAAGTATTATTTTCCCTATTAATTTGCAGCTGACTGCAGCATGTGATAAAGCGCATGCCCCACAGTCCAGAGGCCATGGCTGGCAGAGGACTGTCCTTTCCCTGGCACTGAGAGCCAGAAATGTCTTTTAGCTGCACAGTAATGCCAGTAAGTGTTCTTCTCCCACCCTCCTGTCCAGCTGAAAACAGATATTCCAGGAAAATGAGGGGTTCAGATGTTCCTGCAGATATAAATTGCAGTTCTGCCCAATGAGAATCACAGGTAAAGCTGTAACAGCTCTGAAAGGGCCCTGGATGAACAAATATTTGTACTGGTTGGAGCACAAGTTTAAGTCAATGAGGATGAGCCGTGTGTGTTACTGGCAAAGCAACACTGAGCAGTCCTGGCAGCTGCAGGAGTATTTGGGGTTTTTTAGGGGAGTACAGAGAGGTGGTGTTAGTCTAGAGGGGTCTGATATTCCTGTCACCAGCAGCCCCAAAGCCTGCAGGGTGGGTAGAACACACGTGTGCCACTGAAAGACACAGCAATGACGGCATCTCACCCACATCTCAAAACACAACGTGGGACCAGGGGAGTGCCCACACCACAGGTTTTCCCTTGTGCACTCAGGCCAAAGGGACATCCTCCCACAGACAAATTTCCAAATGCTTTGATTCAGCCACTTCTGAGAACCTCCTCCATGCACAGCTTTTCACAAAAAATCCCACCACAGTTTGAGAGATTCTTTCTTCCTGCACAGGCTGTCAAATCTCCCTCCTTGCACTAAATCAGCCTCTCTGGGTTGCCTGTCTTGTGTGGCTTTATGTTGTCAGTTAAGCAAATTAATTATACTGTCCAACTGTTTGCATTTTACATATCTTTGCAGCTGACATGTTACTGCACTTCAACAAATTGTATTTTCCTCCATGTGCCCATTGTTATATTCAGGCCCAGTGAAGTTTCTCTCCATAAATGCCTCCAGAGAAACCTAAAACATCATCACCTGTTGCTCTGCACTGTATAAGGGAGAGTAAAAATCCCTGTATGTGGTGACCAAACCCAGAAGCTTCTCCTGCCACCATCTGGTGGGCTGGGTTTACAAGCACAGAAACTCAATGTCTCCATGCATCTCCCTGGGTTTTATCTGGCACTGGCACTCCTACTCATCCCAGCCATTTCAGAGCATTGATGGGTTAAATTACAGTGACTTTGTGGCATTATGTTAATTTAATCAGCCAGTATAAACTAGTGGCTTTTCATATACCTGTGGTACTTGAAGACTTAGTGAATTTTCCTTTATGGAGAACATCTGGCTGGTAGCAAGGCAGGGATTATAACTTCAGGGCAGGCTTTTGCTTATATGCTGAAATAAGACATTTTCCTCTACAGTAATATTTGCCTTTTTTAGCTATTTTGAGGTAAAGCAATTGCTTCCATCGTTCCTATCCCCACTCCAACTCTTTATGTTTGAGGTGTATTGTAGTTTATTGTTCCCAAAGCAAGAGCAGCAAGATCATTCTTCAGTGTCAACTGATGCTGTGCTTCTAGAAAATTTAGACTTTCATAGTAATGGCCTTCCACTCTTTCTTATGGCAGTAATTTTGGGGTATATAAACACTGACATCTGTATCCAAAGTAAAAGAAAATCTGAAATACTGGATGGATCCTGTCAAGTAATCTTGACAGCTTTTAATTTCCTTTTGCAAGTTCCTTGCTGCTGCAGTTTCTCTCTGTTGGTATGAGCCTAAGCAGTTGAGTTTTTTTGTACTTCCTTGCTGCTTAGGACATTTCTAGCAGTGGCAGCCAGCTGGCCAGTGCCTGTACCTATCCATCTCATATTTCTGAACACTGTATCTGGGCTTCCTAATTTACCCAGACACTGTAGCTGCCCCAGAGATTTTATCTCCTCAAGTGTCTATAACCTGTAATTACTTCTTGGGAAGCCAAATGATGTTAATTTTTATAGTTTTAGACAGCATACAGCTCGTAACTAAGACTACTTTGGTATTTTTGATTTTTGTGTGACTGTAAGAGTTTAGTTTCTTTAGCTGCAGCAGTTAATCAGCTTTTAAAATCTTGCCTATTATTTCCACTGGGGAGATGGACAAAGATACCACCTGTACTTTCCTTTTTCAGACAAGGAGAACATCAGTTCTGTAACATTTTTCCCCAACCAGACCTGTTATACATTTTTACCATGAGCAGCTCACTGTGCCTTTTAAGATTTCATGTTGTGTAATTATTTTTGAATAAACCTTTAAAGGGTTAAAATTAAACCTGAAAGGACAAAACTAAACCAAGCAGCTAAAACTGCTTTCATCAAAGCCAATACAAACAAGCCTCCACTGGGGACTGAAGGAAGAAGTTTTGCAACTCAGATTTTTGGGGGGAAAGGAGCACAAAGTTGAAACAGAACTATTTAGAAGTGCTGAAAGGGAAAGTAACTTCTATCAAAGAGCATCTTTACAGTAAGTCAGTAACACCTGCTGCAAAAGAATTGAAACTTTGTATAAAGACACTATTGCACATGGAAAACTTGCTAAATAAGTAGGAAGGGAGGAAGGAAGATGTTATGGCAGAATCATACTTGGGGTTTGTAAGTCACAGCTAATGCTTCAATGCTGCTCTTTATAATTCATACCGCTTCTTTAGGGACTTTTATTAAACAGAATTTTCTCATATTTTAGATACCTCAGTTTCTACCTTCTACAAGTCTGACAGCTCAAGCTCTACCCCAGATTCCCAAAGTCTGGATGCTGAAGTGTTTGTTTGGTAGTTGGGATGCATCTGTAGACATAACACTTCCACATCCATCCATCCATCCATCCATCCATCCATCCATCCATCCATCCATCCATCCATCCATCCATCCATCCATCCATCCCTGCTGCAGTTCCTGATCATTCTCCAGCTTCTCTTCAGAGCCAGATCAAGTTTATTTCAACTTGATGGGTTATATTAATCTAGTATTTAATTTTTCATTCTTGCCATCTTTAACAGACACACCGACAGTCCTGAAACATGATTTTCTGAGCAGCTTCCCCTTGTTTCTGCCAAGCCCTCCCTGCCAGTTCCCCTGTAGCTCCAGCTCCTGTGGATGTTGACACCTGCAATTTCAGTAACTGTTTCTAAAACCTCTTTTCCCCTGACTGGTTTCCATGACTGCCTCTTTCACATGAGGAACTGAAAAGCTCTGACAGCTGCTGAATGTTGAATTGCAGGAGATCCTTCTGCTTGGTTTGCAGAATCTCACACTCTCAAGAGTTCAGATACTGCAAAGTGAGACAAACTCTCACTTTGGAGACCAATTCAAGTGGAGTTATTTTAAGCCAATGTATACTCTGTTAACTAGAAGATGTCCCCCTGAGCAGGAGGAATTTTGAAAAAATCAAATCAGATTGATCAGGCTCAGCTTCAGACTCTGTCTAGCATGAGATTTTTATCTCCTGACTAAGCCAACTTCCTCCACTAGAGGTTCACTTTGCTCCCAGCTCAACTAATTATTTTTCCAACATGATCATGTTGCACATGTGCAATCTCAGTTGAATTTCCATCACCTGTTGAATCATTCCCTGTGTCGTTCCTTCCAATTTTCTATTCTCAGGATATTCTCTTCTCTTTTAAGAGAGAATGGACAAGTACCATCATAAGGGTTTCATTCTTAGCTGGGCTGACAGCACCTTTAGTCCACTAAAAATCTGCTTTACAATCAGGCTGGACACAGCTCAGCATTCAAAGCATTAATTACAAACACCAACTCATTAGTGCACATCCAGGCCTCACTCTGCCTCCGGGATCTCCTGTGCATTAGGCAATGCAAACTTAAAACAGATAAATAAATAAATACTTTGGTACACTGACTCTATCATTCAACCAGAAGGAATGTAGAAGAAGAGATAGGTAGAATTTTCTCCTCATAATGTCCGTTAAATTTTGTCTTTTACAGAATTTTACAATGCTTTGAATATGGGGAATTCACTTAAACATGTGCAGTAGTGTCAGTGTTTCCCAGAGATATTGGTTTTGATGTCATGATAAACAGCACATACTGTGAGGATAAAGCATGAGAAATTCAGTAATCAGTTCAAAAATAGAGAGCTAGGAAACATCTCCCCTTCTGGCAAATGACATCACTCACCTTTTGTGGGATGCCCCTTTGGAGGAAACCTGGAATCTGAGGAGAACACCCATAGCTGAGAGCTTCTCAGGCTCTGGGGAACTGCACATGGGAAATGGCAAAAGCAACAAACCTCTTAGCAAATTACTTCCAGCAATTAGCTTACTTGTTTTAACCTTCTTCTGTGTTGAAAACTAAAGGGGTGCTGCTTGCTTTATAAATGTGATTCACCTGTGAAATTGGTTAAGAGGAGGCACTTTTGTGGTAGCTGTCAGTGCTGATGTCTGCCTTACATCTCACGAGAGTCCAGGCTTTTAAAAAAAAAGGTGCTTCAGATGTGGACTCCTGGTCTGTGAAATTCCCAAAGAACATCTGGGGACCAGCCTGGTTCAAGTCCCACTGCTCTAGAAAGGGGTTACAGTGTGAGCAGCAACAAGCAGCTGGAGAATGGAGAGGATGTTGCTCTGGAAGCTTAGAAGAGCAGGTGAACTATTATGCAAACTGTTGTGTGCCTTCCAAACAGAAACAGACCACCAGCATCTCACCTGAATAAACCCAACAGAACCGCCACACCATGGAACCTTGCTACAGCTCTAGGCTAGAAGAGATACATTCCTTTCCTCACATGGAGAAATAATGGTAATAGATCTGAATGAAAGGGAGCACACCAAACCTTGTTTTACTAATGGAGAGATTGATCCTGTAGCTGGAGGGGATTACAGCCCAGCGAGAAGAGGCTCCTGTTCTTTGCTTTTGGTTCAAGACCAGGCTCGCAGCAGTAGTCACTGGCTCAGGAGTTGTTGGCTGTATTTACAGCCTCCCTCCCCTTGGCAGCTGTTTCACTTTGCAGTTTGAGGCAGTGTTTGAGGCAGGCCATGGTCCTGCAGGTGACTCCCTGCAGCTCCACCCTTGTGCTCAAGACACCTTGCACCTGCTGCAGGTCTCATATTGCCCACCTGCAGGCTAAGGGCAAGGCCTTTTTTTCTTATGTGCTACAGTTTAGGAATAATTGATGAATATCTGTAAATAAAGCTATAAAGTAGAGCTGTTTACAGCATTATTTTCTTTGTCCCACAGTCTCAGCATGGGATTTGGCACACCTTTTACTCCATGTCTCCATGAAGGACTCTCCCAAATGATTCTCCTCCAGCACTGAAAACAGAGATCTGCAGGACACCACTGACCTGGCAAACCCTCAGCTGCTGCCACAGCAAGAAATGTCAGGAGACAGAAAGCCTGCCCACATGAACATGGGGCTCCTACCTCCTCTGATGCTGTGTGTCTTTCTGGCACTCTGTGCCTAAAATTCATTTAATTGACCAGCAGCATTTTGGGATTTCCTACATTTCCTAAATCATAAGGAAAGACATCCGCTGATGGCAAAGTCTCTGGGCTCAGAGGATTATGTGGGGTAGGGCTGCCTGAGACAGCCCAAATCCACTTGAGACTGAAAAGGTGTGAGCAGTAAATAAAAGGAAATCCTGGATCACCATGTAGTGTTCAGCTCCCACACTTTGACCTCCTTTGGTCCCTTCTATATTTTGTTAAGATCATATTTCTTTACGTGCTGCCTG
Source organism: Ammospiza nelsoni (assembly GCF_027579445.1). Taxonomy (NCBI): domain Eukaryota; kingdom Metazoa; phylum Chordata; class Aves; order Passeriformes; family Passerellidae; genus Ammospiza; species Ammospiza nelsoni. The sequence goes on from NC_080637.1 coordinate 67,349,546, forward strand.
GCTTAAAAGCCATCATAAATCTGTGCCGTGCAGCAAGAATAACAGGGAAGGCACCATGTAATCCAAGGCGCCCTAACTCCATCCCAGGCACTAACAGGGAACCATAAATCACTCTGGAGAGGCCTCAGATGGGAGAATTGGGGGGGGGATGGAGGCTGGGAAGGCAGCTACAGCCTGGCCCCTGCCACTGCAGCCCATCTGCCCTCGGGCTGAGGTGAGCACAACTGCCTCCAAAATAAAGAGTTCTGATGTCTCCAGATTGAACAGTGATCAAATCCCTCAAATACTCCTTGGGGAGAAGTGCATCCACCTGCCTTTGGTGGGAATGCCCCATGGGGTGTGCCACACACTGCAGGTGGGAGCAGGGCCCGGCTGCTGCCTCCCCCTGGCATCACCTGGGGGAACCAAACACCTCACCTGGCTGGGCTCACCTGGGCCAAGCCACTCTCCTGTCCCAGCTGCAGACACAGCTCTGGGCAGGGAAAGCTCCACCAACATCCTGGGCCTTTCACAGGTGTCTGTGAGCGATGGATGGTTCAGGGTGTGTGCCCACACCTGTCACTGTCACATTTTCTGAAAAATTTCTTTACCCAGGATTCTTCTCCTGGGAAGCTGAGAAGCCTCAGAGAAAAATAAAAACAATAATTATCTGATTTGCTTCTCCTGTGTTTTGCTGCTTTGAAATGTGGTTTGGACATTGTTTACCAACAGGTGATTGTTTCATTGGTTTCATGTGAATTGTTTTGACTTAATGACCAACCATGGTCCAGCTGTGTCAGAATCTGGAGTGTCTTTTTTTTTCTTTAGTATCTTTTAGCCTTCTGTCTGTATCCTTTCTCTATTCTTTAGTATAGTTTTAGTATTCTTTTATATAGTATAGTTCATAAAATAAATTAGCCTTCTAAGAACATGGAGTCAGATTCATTCATTCCTCCCTTTGACAGGGGATGCAAAAAATACCACACATACCCTCACCCAAACCAACAGAGATGGAGCTCCTCCACTGGAAATTTGGGAGTAGCTGAAGCTAGGGATATGCTACCATATTCTAGACAGGAAAATCTCTATTTCTTTGCTCTAGTGGGAAACAACTTTGAAGTGTGGAAGTCTTCCAAAGGAGACTTTCATAATAATAATTTTGCTCAAGTTTTTTAAAAAATTGTGAATACACTTTTGTTTTTTTTCTGCCAGCTAGTATAGTATGATAGATGTAATATTTTTATAAAGTTTCTTTGTGCTATGGTCAAAACTTATTACATCTTGGAAAAGATGAATTGCAAAGGGGAATGAAATGAGAACATACTTGTCCATTTGAACTTCCAAAGTCAGACTCTAAGTTTTGCTAAGATGCAGGAATAAAAGGTAAATCACTGGATCCTGGAAAATCAAGAATTTTATTCTACTCATTTTTTTTTTTCCAAAAGGTAAAAAGAGGGGAGAAAAAGAAAATACAACCAAAGTTGTAGCCATGTTGCAACTTTGGAGGAAAAAGTTGAATAAAAAGGAGGAAAACAGTATGTTGCAACCATGAGTATCCCATGCCAAACTTCAGCGGAGGTCACTGGAATGAGCCAGCAAGCCAAGCCTAAATAAAAATAGGACCTGTGGGATTCCCCATCTGATTTTCAAACAGTCACTGCTACACTACCATTTGTCAAGTTTGCAGGGTAGTTTTTTACCAGATGTGAGAAACACAGCACCAAATCGGGGCTGAAGCCAGACAGAAGAGGGTATCCTTGCACACAAGAAATAATCTGCTTAGGAAGGACTGGAAAGACTGGACTGAAACCTCCCAGATCCTGAGTGCTGTGAAATGTGTTTTCATAATTTCACCACAAGTGAGACCTTTTTGTCACCAAAAGCAAGGTGTTCAAAGGACCTGTCTTACTGTGTAAAGGAAGGGTTAAACTGCCTTTTTTTCACAAAAGGGAAATGGCAATTTATTGTATCAGGAACAATTTTATTTTCAGTTTAGATGTTTGCATTAAGAACCATCTAAGAGTGGTACTTTTATTTGTGTTATTCAAAGTGCATCAACTGTTTCTCACTCTCTTCCAAGTGTTAATTAACACCAGATATTAATGTGTAACTGCTGCTCACTTTCAGCTGATTGAGAAACCTTCTTAATACACTTTGTTTGCTTTATAAAATCTCAGTTGGGCTCCTTGAGGATGTTTACATTTGTATGAGCAAGCTGGGCAGGGAAAACTCAGAGCAAAAACCTCTGGAACATGAACGTAAGACACATCAGGGAACTCATTGGCAACTTTGTTTCTTGACCTGGTTCCTTGATAGGTTTTGATTTGTGTTGGAGACTGGGCATGAACACTATCCCACAACCAAACAAGTCTTTATACCATCAAGTGCCTAGCATGACTGGTGCTCATTGCTTTTAATTGTAGAACAATTGAAAGTGTCCATTTGACTTAGGAACACAGATTTATTTGAATACCAGTGGATATTTTGGCCTAGGTTTTTGATACAAATTTTTGATACACAGGTGGGGCTGGCACCACATGTCCTTAGGTAGTTATTGGTGTCATCTGCAGATGTCTACCTTTGCTTTAGTGTTTTGCCAAATGTAGTAAAAATTTTTACACTGGGTGTTTTCAGGAATAAGGAGGTTTGCTCCTGTTTAAAAACCCAACAAAACTGTAAGAGCCTTGAAAAGTAGAAGAGGCAGAACATTTCACACATCCACACAGTGGAGATTAAAAGTTCCATGGTGGCTTCAATGTCAGAGAGCAGCTTAATGTCTTCTCTGTGCCTTCTCTCAAAACACAAAGCACTTTCTCCAGGGCACAGAAGGGAGGCTAATAACTGAAATCTTTGCCTCAGAGAAAATCCCATTCCCACCTATTTTTACCTGGCCAGTCATAAGCAAATGTACAAGCTTTGTTCCAGCAAGATGTATTAAGCTTCTGCTTGCCAATGAATATTTGCTGGCACACACAAATCAAAGAGAGATGTTTAAGTGGACACAGACTGTATAGAAGTGCATGGCATGATACACATTTCTCCTGTGATGTTATGTGCACTCATGATTAGCTCTTTCCTCACACCTGAGGTGTGCAACAAGCAGCATGACATCTCAAGAAGTGGTAATGCTGACTGGAGTTTTTAAAAAACCCAGCTGTTCTTCCCTTGTGATTCCAGCAGGCCAAGCTGCTGCTTACATTTGGACACAAACATTTTCAGTCTGCAGCTCTGGGAAATACTCAGAGCCCCTGAGTTGTGCTTTCACGTTTCTGGTGGAGAGTCATTAGCTGTAATGCCAGCCACAAAGGACAGCCCTGATTATCTGCAGGCTCACAAGCTGCCAAGAACAGGCACATGGTTTTGCATTTACAGTTGATCCTAGAGAGGTGAACACTATGGATATTTTTGGCCCTTTATTTTAATGGCATTGCCAGAACAACTTGAATCTGAAAACTCACAGCTCATTACCAAGAGCAAAATGCTGACCCAGGCAGAGCCAGAAGATTTGAAAACTACTTCAGAGTTGGGATCTAACAGGCTGCTGTAGCACATGGACAGCATTTTCCCTCTGTTAATCCCACTGTCCCAGAGAGAACATTCCCTCTGTATTTACAGAATGCAAGACTGTGCTCTCCAGCCTGTTCTGCACCCTGGAGAGCAGCAGGATGCTTTAGGCTTCACACAAAGCAATCACTGCCCCAGCTTGTCTCACGTTCAAGCTGCAGCCCTGAGGCTTGTGCAAGAAGGAGCTCAGGACCCTCAGGGCTGCATTAAGAGATGCACAGCCAGAGAAATGGAGAAGATTAAAACCAGCAACAGTATTGCCTATTCTCCTGTGGGTGTTCCAGACATGCACCAGCTTTTCTTCCTGTACCAACAGCTTTATCTGTCTCTTTGAGTCCAAGTCAAAAAGCCTTCCAAACCTTTGGTAAAGGTATGAACAAAAGGCCCTGTTTTGAGGTGTTGGATGATTCAAATACCACCTGACTCCAGATAACGTGTGGTATTTTTGGACCAGAGAGGCAAAATAAAATACCCACTTTAGCTTCTGACTGTATCATGAGTTATTCCATTTGCCTTCACTGTGCATGTCACAGCTCTCCCAGTTACAGAGATGAGGGAGAAGCTTCTCAGGGAAGGCAGGCTTGCCTTTGTGTAGCTGGCAAACAGAAACACAGGATTACACCTACCTTCAATTTTGACTCCAGTCTACAGTAACAGGCTGCTGTATAAACAAAATATATACTGATGGTTATACAAAACCAGTCTGATACCTCTGGTCTCAAGATAACTTTAAGGTTTACAGGACTCCTATTTTTGGGTGTATTTTGCACATAGGAGAATGATTTCTATGTCTACGACCAAACTCAGCACCTTATTGTTATATTCCCCTTCTTTCACCGATTTTTCTTGTAAGACTACTGAGTTCATATTCTTTATGAAATATCTTTAACTGACAAACATTTTTTGTCCATAGTTTTTCAGATGCAATTTGAACTTTTTAGATAGCAGAGAATTCTTTTGGGGCACTAAACACTTAAATGAGCCTGTTATGAGAAACTGAGAGAAATAAGATGTCTGGTTTTGGTTTTTTAATTCTCACTCTTGATTTTCATTGTTACAGCTTTTCCCTTGCAATGTAAACCTTACCTGCTGAAGAATGTTGTGTGATTTAACCCAGAACTCTTTGTAAAACACTGCAAGATTCCTGAGGGAGAGGTAAGGTTGAACTAAACCAGGATATTGTGAGTAAAATTTGTTGCACTCAAACTTAGATGTCAAGCAAATACAAACTTCCTCAATGCAAGTTTGCAGCATTTTTGGAATAATTTCCCCCAGTAACTTCATGCCACTCAAATGAACCAAAAATGAAACAGATCAAGGGCAGGCAAACTTTGAAATAAATAAAACTTCTTTAATTCAATTTTTCATGATAAAGATTTTCCAAAGGGTAATTATTTTGCAGGCAGTTATGAAAAATCTACACTTAAAATTTAAATTTAGAGCTATTAGGGACAGGATAGCAACAACTATATCTAGACTTACTTTGCTGATCTCAGAAGTATATCTCAGGAGTGTATTTTAGCTCTTGTTTCTCTGTGAATTAAGACACTGAGGTCGTTATGCTGCCTATCAGGGAAGGCAGTAGGTTGTATAGTTATCTCCTGATTGGGGCAAAATCACTACCCTGAAACCACACAACCTACTACCTCATCCTGTTAGAGCATCACGTGCATCTTCTGAAGGAAACATCTCACCATTTGTAAGTAAATTACCTGATCACTCTCCAGCCCACACATTTCTTAGCCTTAGAGAGGCCCTGTGTGACCTCAGCCCTTCCCCACAGCTCCACCTGGGAGTCAGACAGAACTGGTGGAGGGACTGCAGAGACAGGAGAACAGCATTGGCAAACACTGTGCCTCCCAAAGTAGCAATATGTAATAAAAAAAGTGAGTTAGATCAGTGCCCAAAACTGACTGAAGAGACCTCTTACTCAGGGTTCAAGTATTTACCATTTCCAGGGCAGAACACGACTGACTGGGAAGACATCCTCTCAGGGTTTTGTCAAGCTCATCCCTTTGGAGTTTCTCAAACAGCCTACACCAAGTGGATTTAAACAGCTGCTGAATCAAAAGTACCATTTATGTTTAATATGAACACAGATGGCAGAGAACAAGGGAGAGATGGATCAGCTGTTTCCAAGTGGCCACTCCCATGGCAGTCCCACACAGCTGGGTGTGAGCAAATCCACTGCAGGCTGGGCTGTACCTCTGTGTCCTGCACTCACACCCCACCTGCTCTCCAAAAATGCCACAAGGAAATGGCTTTTGAGCCTGAATGGGAAATACAGGAATCTAAACACTCTGAGGAGTGTTACAGTACATTTGTGTACAAGAACCAAACATGCAGACAGAGCCAGAGAATGGTACAGTTGAAAAATATCTGTGTTGGCTTTTGGAGCCATCCAGCGCTGACATCACAGCCACTTCAGGAAAGACAGTAGATTGTATAGTTATCTGACAGGCAGGGCATAGCCCTAAAACTATACAACCTACTACCTCACCCCAAAGGACAGTCACATTCTGATCACAGGAAGCACAGGCTGCATTCCCAGACAGCTGGATTGCTTAGTGACAACCTAGAAGACAAAAAACTCTGGAGACAAATGTTAACAGTCTTGAATTTGAAACGGTTTGCTATATACCAGTCAACATTCTGCTTAATGAGCTCCAGTTCCATGTTTGAAATGTTTAATAGATTTGCAACTTGTGAAGTCATGTCAGTGACAAGATACACAAGGGAAACAGGATACAGCATTCATTTTTAATAACTGCACTTGTGTACTTCCAGCTCCTACATGACTGTACCTTATCAAACAGTTTGTCACTTTGGGAAAGGCACCACAATGACTCAGAACGGATGCTGAATAAAGGGACTGTTTAACATGCTTCCAGATTATCCTAATGGGGAAGAGCTGAGGTTCTCTAAGTGAATTTCCCAAGTCCTGCATAGGTAAGCCCCAAATACTGAGCAATGAATTTGTCAAGACTGTGAGGAACTGTGGCCTAGTCAGCAACACTCCTAACTGAGCAGGAACCCAGCTCTGAATTGATTCTGTAGCTTCAAACTTCTGCTTGAGTTTGAGGGGGTTGCTATTCCCTGCCACCTGGTTTGATAGCCAACAACACTTCCTATTCAGGGTGGATTTAAAGAAGTGGGAATAACTGACATATCAGTCTGTATTCTAATATAAACACTGCTTGAATATGTAAGCAAACTTTAAAAACAAACAGCCTACCTTAATCAGTGAACTAACCTTTTGCTAGTTAATTAAAGAGCACAATGAATGCTGCATCCATCAGCCCCACATGGATCAAGGAGAGCTGTTTCACTCAGCAAGTCTCACCCTGAGGTCACTTGGTCACACTGCAGGGGGACAGAAGCCATCTGCCCTGGCTTTCAGCATCACTGCTGTGGGGATCTGAAAAGAGAGGAGCAAGACAAAACACATAAATTTCAATTGCATTTCACTGCACACTAAAACAATTACAAGGTGGGTGACAGCATGTGCAAAGCAGAGAGCAGCTTCTTTCTCCAGGAGCTTTCCCATTCACCTGGTACTACCACAAATACACCATGGCTCATAGAGACCCCAACTCAAAGAGACAGGCAAGAGAAAAGTATAGTGAAAAGAAAATAATTTTTTATTATATTGACTTGAATACTAGGAGCATTGCAGAGACAGGCAGAGAGAGGTATCAGGTACTTCACCCTCAAGGAACAAACACTTTTAAATAAAGCAGAGAAGGAAGGAGAATGCAGATACCTGATCAAATTGGACATCAAATTGTTAATCTATAAAGAACAATGTGATGCCATCAATGTCAAAGATCATTTCACTGTAGTGGAGACCATGGAGAAAGAGGTCACTGGCTGCTGTTAGCTGCACATGGTGCCATTTGTTGGACAAAACAGGACAGGTGCAACTCTGACCATGCTGAGATCACTGCAGGGAAGGAAACACTGTCCAGCCCTGCATCTCACCTCTTGGAACCTCAGAGCCCTTGCAGGCCAAAAAGGGCAATGTTCTTTCAATACCATACTGAAGGAATACCTTGAGAGACTTCAATGTTTCATCAATGCAAAATCCCCCCCCAAACTGGTACCTTAACTTCCATCAAGAACCCCTTTGGAAAGCTCTCCAGCATAAAGCCTGATAGTTTTCTCCATGTACTTAAGGGTTTTAAATCTCAGAATTTTCTGAGTACCAGCTTTTGGCATGGTCAATTACTCTCCCAATAATCCTCTGAAAACAAACCCTACCCTGTACTTCTATTTTTTAGATAAGACATTTAATAAGAAACAAGTTCTTTATGTGTGCAATCAGAGATCTCAGCATTTTTCCTCAGAGCTGAACTTCTGTGCAGTTTCAGCAAGGCTGGATGTGTTGCACAGTCAGCTCTCAGAAAGTGTTTTCTGTGTAAAATAAACCCTGTGCTTATATCAACAGAACAGAGTTACATAATATAATTGGAGGAAAGCTGAGTATTGTGTGACTTCAAAGTGTGCCTTTTTGTAAGCATCTATTTCATAGTGGAAGGACAAAAACAACACAGCCTTTCAGAATAGTAGCTCTTTATGCTGGATGGTCCAGTGAAGCCAGTTCAAAGAACCAGTCTGGCTCTAAAAGGATACATTCACAGCAGTGAAAAGCCCAAACTATCCCACAGACCCATCCAACTCCAATGACAGGGAATTTTGGATGAAGAACCTTTACTTACAGCTGATCTCAGTGATTCTAAGAGATAGAAATATAGACTGAAAGAAAAGCAACATTCTGGATTATGTTCTAGGGATTTACACTGCCTGTCTTTAATATATTTGGACTTCACTTACACTTTTGGGGGCAATATTAGGTGGGATCCTAGAAAATGTTCATCCCTGTTGAAAAAAGGGTGAACTTGAATTAATCATTTCTAAAGGATGCTCTTATTTTCTATGATAATGATATTAGAGATTTCTCTAGGTGCTGTGCTGATATAATGTTGTCTTAATGTATATTTCCCCACAAAAGTAGTAGTTTTTAAATTCATAATGATATTGAGATAATTACTTGTAAAGTACCATAAACTCTGTGTAACACTGTTTTCTATAAGATCTGTTATTATGGGTATTAGTAATACTCATTAGCAAACAAAAATGGAAAAGAATGTGCTTTATCCAACACCTAAAATTAATTAGTCTTCTGCGCTCACAAGCTGCCCATAAACTTAATTTAATTGACTAGATCACCAAACAAGGATGAACTTTAAAATACTTAATGAAAGAAAAATCCATTTTCCTTCTACGAAGACGACAGGCACAAGAAAGAGCTCTCTGGCAAGAGTTATGTTTCTAGTTAAACAATTGTTTAATACTAGGAAAAATATGACATTTCCATATTCCAACTCTCACTGAAAAACATCTTGGAACTGATGTTAATAAGTACCTCAGCAGTCACTTTTCAAAAGACAGGGGGCCAAGTCTGCTATTTCTGTGATGTTACAGGAAAGCAGACAGTTTTAAAGCAGGCTTGTTATATCACTAAAAGCCTTACTAATGAACAGACTGGGACAGCACAGAACAAGCATTCTGTGATTTCAAGGTACCTTGCCCCCAAAACCTTGTGAGGATTTACAAAGGCCAAGCCTCTCTGGCTCCCTGGCTGGGTGCTCTTGGAGTGCACTGTGATTATCAGGGAAGAAGAGTTCTTGGAGGCCTTCTGAGGCAGGGACTTTTCCCTGGATGCAGGCCAGACCAGCAGCTCCCAATCTCTCTGCATGCAGTGATGATGTTCTGGCTTCCCAAGTGAAGCACAGTCCTCACTGTGCTCCTACAGGCTGTTTGTCCATGATTAGAAATGTCACCTGTCAGACTGATCTGGGGGCTGTTTGGGTCCAACCCAGCTAGCTCTGGCCCTACAATCCTGCATAGGACAAAAGTAAAACACTGGAGGTGCTCTCCTCTGGAGGGAAAGGGGAGAATGGAACAAACAGGTGATCACTGCAAATTACCAAACACCCAGTGCAAAACCAACAACTAAATAAACTATTTAGTGCAATACAACAGTCACCAATGTGTTATGGAAGAGCATTGTGGGGAAAATGGTTGAGGATATGCCAAGATGGACACTCCTGACCAAACTCAGCAGGGCTTGGAAGAGCCAGAACTGCCACACCCTTCTCCTGGGGTAGGACTGTGGCAAAGCAGTATTATGGCAGGTAACCTTCCTAGAGATTTTAGTAGAGATTACTTAGAGGATGGAAGGATTCAGTTTCTTTGGATTTACGTATGATAAACTCCACACAGTGTATTTTAAAATATATTTTTAACTAAATATAACGAAAATGAGACACTGCCTTCATAAAGCATGCAAACTTCAAGAAGAAAAAACAGACACAGATGTTGTGACTCCTGTGAAATACAACATGTACTGCAATCTCACTCATTACTTAAATACAGTTGCTTCTAAAATGGCAAACAACTGCTCTTTCCCCAGTTATGAAACTTTCCTGGTATTTCAGAGAATGATGAAACACTTGATGTCTCAAAGCCTCCACAAATACAGAAATTAAACCAGGGCTAAGCACTGGCAGCTCTGTATGTTGCACTTGTGATCTTACACAAATAAACATTTAAGGAGATCTATTTTCTGAAAAATAAGCTGTAAGAGACACAACAGAACTGCCCAGTGCATTACAAGCTATCAGTTTTGTAGGATTTAAAGATCAATCTCCTGTTTTCCTGGCATAATCTTTTCATCTCCTGGCTTCCCAGCTGAGCTGCTGTGCTTGTCCCCAGTGTCTCCCTGAGCTCTCCATGGCAGAGATGAGGACCCCCAGATCACAAAACCCAGAAATTGGGGCAAGTCCAGAGTCCAGGGGAGGTGAAACCTGTGTGGAAATGGCAAATCCATCAGGTAAGTGAGATATACCTTATGAAAAACAAATTTTACAGGTACTCTTGCTATCTTACCATGTGTAAAAGCAAAAGAGCAAGGGCTGAATTATCTGGGAAATGAACCCAGCAAGAGGAGATGAAGCTGTGACAAATTAGGGATTGTTTTTTACTAGGAAAAGAACAAAGAGAATGTGCCAGGTTTATTTTCTCTTGGCAGATAGAGATAGCAAGAGTAAAAGGGGCACTGAACACCTCTCTTACAGTATTTCCTAAACATTTCTTAGTTATCTCCATGCTCCTGGGAGGATTGTATTGTGTATGTAGATCACACAAAAATGAAATGTTAATGACAAGCTCCACAAATATTCACTAACTTTAGGATGTTGAGCAATGGACCTTATATTTGAAAGAGCTGAGCTAACCTAACTCAGCTGACATCATCTGGATTTGCCTTAACATCTCTGAACACAAAACTGGATACTTAAACTGGTAACCCTCATCTTTGACTTGATATGTGATGTCCAGCTCTCCAAAACTGCACCTTTCCCACTCCCCTAAAGCCCTGTGAAAATAAAATCTGGGCACAGTCAATGATGCAGACAAGAGTCACAACCACAGTCTTCTGTCTCTCCAGCTAAATACTCAGCCACCTCACCAGCAGTTGAGTGATATTTTTAATTCTTTTTGGATGGAAAACACCTTTACTGCACAGAAAATCTTAAATAAGCCATCTGAATTTTAAGTCAAGTGGATTTGGCTTTTTAGTACATGCAATTCATACAGTTTCACACCTAACCTATCACACACCACTGAGAAACAGCTATTTTTTTCAGTTCCTTATAGAAGCTAGGAAAAATGGAATAGAGTCACATCTTCTTAAAAAAATACCATTGCCAATCTCAATCCACTAATTCCTTTTTGGGAAAACTGAATTTTCACTCTGAAATTGATTCACGTCCTTGAAAATTGTTTTTCTTTAAAAAGACATGCAATAAACTGGTATATACAAATCCTAACTTAATTAAACACCAAGAGGTGCTTAATTCGTCTGTCAGGTTAAGCCTCAACAAGAAACTAAATTCATTTTGCAGAAACAGCCATGCCAATAATTACAGTTGGTAGAAAAATGGCTTCTGGCCTTCCTCCCATAAGGCTTTCATTTTAAATTTTAGCCCTTAGTGAGATCAAGCAGCTGACAAGTAGGAGTGAATGAATTAGTGGTCTGGGAGCCAGGAGAAGGTCAAAGCTCCAAATAAGCCAGTGGTAGTGGATTTAGACTAAAATTCTGTATTTACATCAATGCACCCTTACATTTGCCATCAATACAAACAAGATAAAGTTACTTGAGTGCTCTTGAAGAAGGAGCTTTATATGATGGCAGACAAATCCATCCTTTACAGACTGTTCCATTTGTGATGATCACTTCAGAGCCTGCAGCATTTAAAATTGAGGATAACATTTTATGGAAAGTTGGCATGAAATCACTGTTCTGTATAGCGTGTTTGTTTTACAATATTGTTAAAAGCCTAAAATTCATTTCTATTGCAGAACTGTGTTCTGGAGTCTGGACTGCATTTGGGGCTGAGCCAGTGGGCTCGGTTCAGCCTGACAGTAAGCCAGCAGAGGCCTGCAAGTCCACATGCACTAACACGGAGAAAGCATTTGTACAGGCATTGCAAACCCAAGCTGCAGCTGGTTTCTGGTTACTTTTGGGGCTTGGGGAGGGTGTGAGGCTGTAGACATGATCAGACAAGCCTGCTTGCAAGAGGCAAGTGTTGTCCCTAACCCTGTTAAACATTTTTGTGTCCCCGTCAGGGGACCTCCAGGACTCTGCCACTAGCGAAACCAGCACTTATCGAGCTCCCTGTCTTCTTTTAGTGACTATTTTAGTTTGGTCACCAGCACAGATCCCTGTGCACTTTGTTATCACCCTGGGATGGGGTGCTGCCTCAAGCTGTGTTATGGTTTCAGAAGCACACACTTGTGCTCTGTTAGGATGACTTTGCCTCTGCTCTGAGCAGTTATTTTCCATTCGGAGCATTCCAAGGACACTGCCAAGAGCCTCACACACACACTCGCCCTGCCCAGCTTTACATGAGTCTTCCACAAGCAAGGGAGAAGCACTGAAAGCTGTCCCTGGCACACAAGGGCTCTTCTGTCCACCTGAGCCTGCATGCTGAGGGGGTGAAGGCTTTTGGGGGGCTGAGGTGAATGGGCAGTGCTTCTGGCATGGCACTCACAGGCACAAGAGAATTCCACGTGAATTCCAGGCTTGGGGCTCACACAGCACTCACTGCCTGTGCTCAGCTCCACACAGCCTTCTCCTTTCTCAGGTGACTGTCCATAGATGGACACCAGTGTAAGTTTGTGTAGCTGAGACTAATTTCACTGGTTAAACATTCATGAGTGGGCTGCAGGGTAGAGAGTGAGCAGATCTTTGCCAGAGCTCCTCGGTGTGCTTGGCTCTCCGTGTCCATTATTCATGATGCTGCTGCCACAGGCCCTGATCTTACACAAACAGAAGTCACAAGAGAACTGTTACAAGGAGCAACCAGGAAAAGCACAGGGACAGTGCCTTGTCAGTTGGCATTAAAAACACAGTTCAGTATTACATTTTCTGGTTTTAAAGCCTCTTGGGAGTCAAAATATGCAACACATTTTCTCTGAAGAATAAAAAGCTGAAACCTAAAATCTTGTACGTGATGTTTAGAACCAATTTCTTCATGTCCTGTGCACAACTCCATTCCAATTCCCCACATATGAAAAATACATAACCTCTTAGCTACAAATTCATCTACCTTACAGATCCTTTCAGGTCCTGTTTAAAACCTGCTAAATTCTATCTTGGCTATCATGTAAGTTATTGTTCTGTGGCTGCTCAGGGATGACAGACTCCAGAATTCAGGATCTGTGGTGCCAGGAGCAGATTAAACCTTCTCTGAAGACAGAAACATGCTCATTATTAGTATCAACTGAGAAATACAGCAAGCAGACTTGGTACAACTGAAATAATTGATTTCCTTCCCCTTATCAACACAAAAGATAAGAGCCATATAAAAGTACCTGTTTTTCTATCTCACAGCATTTGTAGCAAACACAGTGGAGAGTATTTCAATATTTTCCTGTTGCAGAAATAAGCTTTAGGCACAGAATCCATGACATGTATATTAAGATATACTTCACAAGACATATCTTAGTTGTGAAAGTAGGTCATGCATTTAAGGCATTTCTAGACTCTTGATGTAAATATTCTGAAAATATTTTTGTGTGTATAGAATAATATTTTAATTATTTATCAGAATTCATTCTCTAAGAACACTAAAGGAACAGATATTTCTAGAGTTCTCATAGGGAAATAAGTACTTCTTGCAACCTTTTACAACTTTATGTAGTGCACATTTTGTTCTTAATGGAACTGCATGCTTGAAGCACACCTCAAAAAAAGTTAATACAGTAGAAAAAGTTATTGTATGAAGATTCCAGACTGCACAGGGAACCTGACTAAACAATAGTCAGGCATGATATTTTCAAGTGTTTACTACCTTGTATTATTTTGGAACTCCTGGAATTTCCTCAAGACTGGTGTTGGGTATTTGTTCACCTGCCTATGAGCAAGTTATTCCATGAGCAAAGTTAAAGAGGGGGAAAAAAAGAGAAGGAAAGTAGAAAACAAGAGAGTCTATGTGTTTGTGATGTGAATTGAATTTCCAGGCCAGAACTATCAGGAGAACAAAAAAAACCAGAGGCAATTTAAATCAGCACCACTATCAATTTATCCACTAGGTGTCACAAAATAATCATGCAAGCAGATGAAAAGCAATTATATGGAAAATGTGTCAGTGTACTACATCAATGAAGTGCTGCTTTGAAACGAAATCTGTGATAAGAGCAGATGCAGGAAAATGTCACAGATCTCATGAATACGCATAAACTGTCAGGAGTGTATGGGAACCTGAGCCATGACACACAAAAGCTGTTGCTAACCATGGTGTATGTCATGTAATGGACTCACATACAAGCATGTAAGTGTTCCATTAAAAAAAAACTCTTCCCAAATCCTAAAAGCAGGATTTCCACTCCTCAGAACTGCAAGATTTATGTTCCTTGCTTTTTAATGCTCCAACTACTGGACAAATATATTGTATCAGATTCTCTACATATATGTAAAAATCCCTCATAGACTACAGTGAAAAAATGCCAAGAAAACAAGTTCTGAAGGCTAAAACATATGAAGATGAAAAACATAAATATTTTATCAATATTAGTATAAAATCACCACAACTGCCAAACACTGGAACTGGCAATAACATGTGACAGACACTCCTTAGATCCAGACTGTTCTTTTGGAAGGGCAGGGAAGAAAATTACCAAATGGTTCTGTAGCCATTATTTTCTATAAATCAACCTCTACTGCATAGGCAGTATTTTTTGTTCTTAAATATTCGTGGACCATTTTAAATTCGTAATTACACAAAGACCTGCACTCATCCAAAACTCTGAGTCCATGAAAGGATTAAGGCTGGGCTGTTGATACAGGCAGCTTGGTGTTGCACTAAAAAATGGTTCTTTAATAACAGTAACTTTTCCTCAGAGTTGCATAAAATTTTTATGGGCCAAGTAGACTCCAGTGAGCATTTATCATTATCTGTACTCACACATAATCCAGACAATTAAAAATGCTGTAGTCACTAGCATATACAACATTATGAAGTAGAACAGGCTGTTAAATAAGAAGAGGAAACGTATCCTGGACATTTTTTATCATCCAAACATAACAGTACCAGGGCTCTCTAAGCTCTGCTGCCAAGTGCCATTGCACAAAGCCAGCCTAAGCCATGTCAGAACCCCTTCCCCCCTGTGAGAAATGCAGTAAAGGAACATATGCCCTAGCAGGGCACTGTATTTTTATACTGCAGTTTGTATGTCTTATCCTGGCTGTAAAAATCAGGCTTTTTCAGTGTGCAAGCAAGCTCATATGATAAAGTTCAGATTTTTTACACAGTCTTTCTCTGTAAGATGAGCTGTCTAAATGTCAGAGCTGGCCAACATTTCCCAAAGCTTGGAAACACTTTCTTACTTGGTGACCATAGGGAAGCTTTTCTTCTGTGCAATTTTCCCTCTTTTATTTCAGGCACTCAGTTAAATACTTGTGCTGCCAGGAACACAGGTACAAAGCTGAGAGAAACATCTTTTGTTTGTTTGTTTGTATCCAAAACTAGCATAAGTTAATGTGTATATGCTGAAGGAGTCTGATGATGTGAAATACACTTTCAGAAAAATTCAGAACTATTCTCTGAGGTTCTCCCCACATCAAAATCATTATCTGAATTTAAAGAACCCTCCAGTGATGCCCATTCAAGCTGGGAAAATTCAGAGCCTCCTGAAATCAGTAAGAATTTTGTTATAATGTATCAAAACTGTGATTTCCCTTTAGGCAGAGCCATACAGAAAAATACTGAGGTTACTATTCATTACATAAACCCCTGACTCTTTGATCCCAGAAGGTGAATGGGCAGATGTACAGTATTATTAATTCCACCTAAGGAACTTCAGTTGCTCCTTTTTGGTCCTTCAGTGGTCCAAGTCTGCAATATATTTTTTAGTCCTTGTTGTGAAAGAATCAAAGAATGACAGAATTATCCAGGTTGGAAGGGGCCCCTGAAAGCATCTAGTCCAACCTCCTGATCAAAGCAGGTCTAATTAATCAGGCTGGTGAGGCACACACCCAATTGAATCTTGGACACCTCTAAGGATGGAGAACCCACAGCCTGTCTGGGCACCCCTTCCAGCCTTTGACCACTCTGGTTACAAGATTTTCCTTGTATCTGACTGGAATTTCCTTCGTTCCAACTTGTGGCTTTCAGCATCAGGACCCCCAGCTCCTTTTCTGCAGAGCTGCCCCAGCCTGTTTCATTAGGATCTCACTGATGACAGTATTTACACCATTTCTCAAATTATTGGTATTAAAAGGTTTTATCTCTTTTTTCTTTAAAAATTTTGTCTATCCTAGGCTGCACTTGGCCTTCAAGTGCTATGAGCAGAACAGCTTAGGAATGTGAATGTACAGAAAGGTACATTAGCTCTTAATGCCATAAATCTAAAATCCTTGATACTACTGTTAGAGCAGTGCTTCCACTCAAATCTTAAAAGGAGCTTTAGACAGGATAGTAAGACTAAGCAGCCACACAAGACACTTAATGCTGCCTAGGACAGGCTTGCAAATGCACAAGGACCAGAGGTCCTGCCCCTGTGTATCACTATTCACTTACAATGGAATCATTTTAAATTACATTAAGAACTCTAATCATATTCTAGTATCACTTACTTTTTCATACCCTCTGCCACCAGAAATATGCTTAAAGATATCCTTCCAGCCCCAAGTGCACTATTCTGGGAAAGTTTCCACTTAGATGAGAACATTTACTCTCATAAATACATGATATTTTTTAAGCTTAATTCAGTATGAATAACTGGTTCAACTTGGTGCCTGCTCATGAGTGAGCAGTTGGAAGGAACTGGTTAATCATTGTTTGCCATCTGCTTTGGAGAATCAGCACTGTACAGAACCTTTTCTGCAGCAAATAAAACCACAATGCACAAAGAGCACTAAAGGAAAATCCTGTTTTCAGATATGGGGTGGTTCCATCAGATTTCTTGGCCAAAAATGAAGGCAGCTCCTTTCAGTTATTTCTTGTTCTCTCAGAAAGGCTCTGAATTTTCTAATCTCTCCAGTCTGTTTTATTAAAACCAACTCTAAGTTCTTCTGAACAGACAAGCCAGGACTTAAAACACTGTACTGAGTCAAAAAGCACATTTGCCTCCTCACAGAAAAACATCAACATGAAAAAATAAAATTGGTTGACTATCTATGCTGCTTTCTTGGCTCATCTTCCCCATCTGGTGTGACTGACAAATGCTGTGTCATACTTGGAGAGGGAACAAAATTTCCATTTTTAGATTTTGGAATCCAGGAGTTCCTAAAAAAAAATTTGCTTCAAAATGAGGAAAAAAATTATGTGAATGATGTAAAAAGGTTCCACTCAAACACAGAAAAAATTGCTGGGAAAAGGCAATTCTTCCTAAACTGAGGTTTTCTTAAAATACATATTCCTAACAAGTGGCAAAAAATATCAGAAGAAATGCTGAGCATGAGAAAATCAGCACTGCTAGGCTCACTCTGATATTGAAGATCTAGCACTGGGGGCCATAATTCAGGTTATTAAAGTCCTTTTTCAACACTGATTAAAGTTCAATTTAGAAACATCAACAGGAAACCCGGCTCCAATGTTCTTAATATTGAGAGGGCCAAAGACTGCAGTCTTCCATCAGAAAATCAAAATGTATTCCTCCAGGCCTTGCAAATACTGAGCTTTGAGTGTATTCAGTCATTCAAAAAACCTGCCACTGAAAAATATTTTACCTTTGAAAAACTTCTTAAACAATTGGAAATGGTCCCTCTGACTTCTTGCTCCAGTCAAAAATTTCAGTTATCTTTCTTTTCTTTGCAGATTTCCTGGGGTACTGAATCATGGAATCACAGAATGATTTGGGTTGGAAGGGGCCTCAAAGATCACTCAGTTCCAGCCCTGCCATTGACAGGAACATCTTCCACTATGCCAGGTTGGTGCAAGTCCTGTCCAGCCTGGCCTTGGGCATTTCCAGGGCTGGGGCAGCCACAGCTGCTCTGGGCACCCTGTGCCAGGGCCTCACCACCTTCAGGTGGAGAATTTCTTCCTAATGTCCAATCTAAAGCTACTCTCTGTCAGTGGGAAGCCATTTCCCATTGTCCTGTCACTCCAGGCCCTTTTCCCAAGTCCCTCTCCACCTCTCTTGGAGGCCCTTTGGCACTGGAAGGGGTCCCAGAACCTTCTCTTTAAGTTGTTTTATCCAATGACTGGGGATCCCTGCTGTTGCAGATTCCTGAGACCTGACAGTGGTTTGCTATTTGAAGTAACTGGTACCAACAGAGGTCTTAAAAAAGAGATTATCCAGTGAGCCTTTGGAGACTTTAGGGTTCCAGACTCAGTATGCTCTAATGAGCACAACAGGGCTCTCTGACAGTCCTATTGGGATTTTCCCTCTGTTACAGCTGGCAGTAAGAGAAAGAAAGATTTAATTAGCATAGAAGAGCTGCATTGCCTTCCAAGTACTCAGCAAAAAAACCTTTGGAAGAGGGAAGTGAGCAAGGTGGGAGAGAGGAAAGTCCTTTGGGTATGCAGAAATTTAAGTGAGCTGGATTAATTTACCAACTGGATCACATATTTCTTTCATGATCATGAGCAAATACTTGGGTCAAGTTTTTAGAAAAATAAGCTCAGTTCTTCTGGCTTCTTTAGATGCTAAAATAACTCATTAGACTTTTCAAAGGCAAACTGCAACTTGGCTGTCAGTCTCCCTGGAAATGTTACAAGCTGACCTATGTGAACACTTCTAAAGATCCATCCCTATCTGTTGAGGTTATGCATCTTAAAGTATTCACAGCTGGGCTTCACTTCCTCACCTGTAAAATATTGTGTTCCTCCTCTGTGTTCTGAGGAGAATAAGTTTGTAATGCCCATGAACCAGCTCTGAGAAGCTTCAGTGCTAAGATCCTTTAACTGACTCAGGGCACGTGTGTCACAGGGACCTCCTCCTACTTCTGGCTTTGACAGGAAGGGAACTGGGATTCTACAAACCCCAAAGTCATGATCACAAGGTGCCAGGGTTGCTCAAAACTCAGTGAGGAGTCTGGCTGTTAGTTATGGGAATGAGGAGGGCATTTTTCACTCCTCTTAACAGGGAATAGTGTCCCTTCTAGCACATGTCTGTATTGAGTTCAATTGTTTGCTGTGAAGCCTGTTAGATAGTATCTCTCTATAAAGAAGAGATGTTTAGATCAAGACCTGACTTTGCTTTCTAGATTCAGCACTATTCTTTGACAGCCACAGCATACTTAACCAAACAATTCAGATGCTGGTTTTGAGAGATGAAAACTATGTCAATACAGACATAGTGCATCTTCAAAGTCCTACATGTGTCTTAAATACCCTGCATTTACCATCAAGGTCTCTAGCTTGCTTAAAATTTAACTAAAACATAGGACTTGGATGCAGTAGGACAAATGGGCCCACTCAAGACCAAGCTCCTGGCATTCCAGATCACCCTTGTAGCATTCCCCCAGAAGGAACACAAGTGTTTCTTGAACTTATTATTCTAAAATAATTTGCTTCTCATTAAGGTGAGAATAGTACAGGTGAAGACATGAAATACCTGCAAAAGTTCTCTCTTTGATCACTCAGCTGGATCTAGCAGAAGTCGAGGGTCTAAGGTCTTGCCAATAGGAATTCCACACAATTGATTAATTCATCCACATTCTGCAGCTGTTTCTTCTGAGAAAGACCTGTCAGGAATGTATCAATAGTTTTTTTTCTGCAGGCATGAAAGAGTAGGGAAAGCAGATTAATAATGCTAGAGTATCACCCCTTAAGGGGTGGGCAGGAATCAGTATCACCCCTAAGTTGGGCACAGTAAAATATCTCATGTGGGCAAGTACTTTCAGCGTGTATCTGTGCCAAGACACAGCTATACAGGGCTGTGTTCTTGTAGACACAAGCCAAGGCAGACAGAAGAAGTCTATTCTCTGATTCTTTCCTATGGATATCTCCACAAGAACATCTCTGGTTGAGGATCATGTATTTTTTATAGATATATTTTCCATAAAAATCCTTTCTCTAGTACTCAGCTCATTATCAACACTCCCCATTTCGCCACATCAACATTTTATTTGAAGTATCAGTCATAGCATCCCATCAAAATTTAATAGCCACTTTCTATAATTAAAGCATATTAACTCTTGGTTTCACCTATGCTAAGGTTTATCTTTCTCCTTCTTTTAAAATTCTAATGATATTAAAAATACAGCACCTTTCTACAGCATGACTCAGAGTTGCATAATATTTCTTTCTTCAGCTCATGGGTAAGGAAAAGAGATACAAACAAAGGCAGAAGAATTCTCTTTCCAAGTCTATAGCTTTATACTGAATCCTGAGTGTCAAACCAATAGGGCTTTTAAGAAAAATGTCAACAACTGTAACAGTTACATAAGACATAGTTAGAAAAATACTTTGCAAGGAAAAATGACAGTTTCTGTCACTTGAGAAAATGATTTATACTTCAGCTTTAGAATGCAAGCATGTGACCTGACATTTACTAAAGAAATCAAAGAAATGTTGAGCAAGATTATAAAAGGCAAAGCACTGATTGCCCTCTTCCTCTCTGTACTATGCAGAGGGAGCTCTGCATAGTCTTCCTCTCAACATTAGGCAAAAAAATAGAGAGGGAGGTCACAACAACAGCTCTCTCTGTTGTCACTTTGTGCTGACTTGCTCCAGTTCTGAAGGCCATCTGGTGCTGTTTGTGCTGCCTTTGTGCCTTGTGTCTCATGATGTTCTTTATGTACAAGAAGGATTCACAGGTCAGATCAGCTGTGTTTTAAGTTTCTTTGCAGCAGAATTTGATGGTTGAAACTGTGCATAAAGAGAGTACAGCTGCTGCTAACAGAACATGGTGAAAAGGACACCAGGGGCAGGGGTGCCCAAGTAGAAGGACAGCAGGTCAGGTGAGCTGGGCTTCCTTGCTAGTTCTATTACACACATCCTGTAGGGTTTGAAGTGGTTACCCTTGGGGCTCAGTTTTATCACTTGTTAAATGGAGATCATAATTCCCTATCTCACAGTGATACTGTGAGGCTTATTCATTAATGGGTTCAACTCAGTGCTGGGCAGATGGTCAATACAAATTTTATGCATCACTGAAGTAACATTTAACCTCAGGACTTAAGTGGCAGATAGCCTTGTGCTGGTCACTGAGCAGTCACTGGATAAACATTAAGCATTCACTTTACATAAAATATTTGAGAGGCATGAGTTGTTAGTAGTGCTGATTTTGCATCCCTGAAGTTACAAATTTTCAGGATGACAAATGTAAAAGGATATATTCTTCAAATGCAGTGCAAAACAGGTTCTAAGTGCATCTCCTTGCAATGGTAATAAATGAGGAAGAGAAAACAGTAGCACTGCTGAACCAAGCACACAGTGATTAAATGAGTCCATGAAACAAGCACTTTAAGTCTCAAGAATGACCATTGATAGTATCTGGAGGGATTTCAATTTTACTGTTGGGAGAAGAGTTGTTTTTACTAGCCTCAGCCAAACCAATTCATTGAATGTGATTGCCATTTACCTGCAGAAACACAGCTAAAATTCAGCATAGTAATGAGTTTAAAGGTGCATCTCAAAGATATTTATAACCAAGTAAATATTTGCTTTGCTTAGTGTGGGAAGCACACAGAAGAAAAAAGTACTTTTCTGAACATCTTTTCAATGTTTCTGAGGACTATTTTTAAACTTTATTGCCACAAGAAGAACCATGAAGACCTAAGCACCAGCAAGAAATGCATCTCCAGTGTGATTACTATGCATACCTTGTAATTTCCTCTGCAGAGATGACCAATCTTCACTTCTTTAGTTTTTAACTTGCTTCTCCAGTAAGTAATTCTCTGTTTCTAAAAAGAGAGAAAAAAAAAAAAAATTGTGTCATCCTTATGATGGAAAAAGAGAGGAACAGACATACAGACATTAAAAACAGCCTTCCAAAGTCTTTTCTACAGGTGAGAATTCTGTTTCAGAAGAAGGCCAGAGTCCCAAAACTTATTTTGGAAGCCTTAATTGAGGGTAAGTAGGGCATGAATGGCACTTTGTGGAGGGATGACTTTATCCTCAGGGAAGCACTATGACAAGTTCCTGAGACCAGTCAATTTAATAGCTGCAAACATTGAAAGCTTTGAGTAAAGAAAGTTTCCTCTGCTTTCATAGCCAAGTGAGTTTAAAGAAAAGTTACCAGATAAAAATATTTCAACCTTTACCCCAAAATATCATCCTTATTTTCAGACCTTTAAAATTACTATACCAATCACCAGTAGAAAAGATTAATTGTGGTCAGATTAATTGACCAGTCATGGACATCAATACATCAGGTATAAATCACTCCTAAAATGTAGCATTCAGCAGTTTAGTCTCAGCAGCCAGGGACACTAACACTTTTGATAATGCATTTGTGTCAGTAATATCTTCACATATGCTTTGTAATCATAGTCAAGTACAGAAATGACTATCTCACATAAAAATACATACAGTATGGTGAAAAAAAAATCCTAGTTTCTTGCATTGTGACAGAACTATGGGGAACCTAAAAAAACCACTCCCTCATGTCCCCACTATGAGAAGGGGAGAGGAGCTGAGATTCACAGAGCCCCCCAGTGTGGATTAGGGTGAGACAACACTCAAAGTCCATAATAAAACTCAAAGGCCATAATGACACTCAAAGGCCACAATAAGCAACTCTAATGGCACAAATACTATGAAATGGTGACCCTGTCACAACTGTATCCACAAAAGCTATGCAGAAACACCAAATTTAGAGGAACAAGTATTCAGTAAACATTAGCCCTCTCAACAATTATATCCACTTAAACTGTGCAGGGACACCACCTGTAATGGAACAAATATTCAGGAAATGTTAACCCTCTCATAATTGAGACTGACCCTGGAATGGGCTCGAGGGCACGGTACTGATAACACCAAGGTTGTGGGTTCCACCCCTGTCCCACCTCTGGAACTCTTCCTTAGCGTGCTGGCTGAACTCACAGTGCAGTTACCTGGGCCTCATCCCTTGCACACTGCACATAAATTACTCTGGGTCATCCCAAAGAAGTGATGCTGTGATTGTTCTCTCTCATCACATCAAATACTAAATCTATTCACTTCTTACTGCTTCTACTTTTTTCCCCAGCTAATTCTGCTGCTGTTTCATTAAGAAAGGTTACTTTTCTCCACAAAAGCCTCAAAATTTGTATACATGTAACAGTCCATTCCAAGTCAATCTTCTTGGAATAATGCTTTCTTTCCTCCAACAAAAGACACCTCCCATTTTGGCATTCCTCACTCTTTGACCACCATAATATCCACAGGCTTCAGAACTCCTTTTGAATGTTATCCCCCAACTTCACAGGAGAAAAACGCCTTTGTAATGCCTTTGTTTACAGAACAGTAAGGCAGAGACAGAAAGAGGATACAGCTCACTTTTACTGTCCCAGTAAAGGTGACAGGATCATACAGTGTCCAGATACAGAGAGGGTCCTTCAGAAAGAAATCTGCAGTACATCTCTAACATACATACCCTGAACCAACCCCTTAGGAGCCTCTTTTTTCTCTCTCCATAGCAGCAGCTTAGGAATAACAATTACCTACACATGCACCTAAATTAGATGTAAATGCAAGTGAATATTCTGTTCACTGCCAAGCCTGAGAGCAAAGTCCTATAAAGACTTAAGTATCCTAAAAATTAGGGTTGGGTTACCCACTGTGAGATGATACCTGGCTTTGAAATGAAAGGCAGTGAGGCATCAGAGTTCCCCACATCATCTAGGAGAGGTAACAGTCTGGTTTATCTTTCTCAAAGCCACCACCTTGGCACTGCTTTGTTTTGCTTTCGTGTTCAGAGACCACCTCCTCTTCCTCAGCTCTGTAGGTGATGTAATGCTGTGCTCTCTATTTAACTCACTCTGAAATGTGCCAGTACATCTGTGTACCATTCTGAACAGCTGAAAGAATTTATTTTAAATTGTCACTCAGTTTATTAATAGAGAAGAAAAATGTGTATATTTTTCCTTAAACGAGAATATAGGTACTGTACAAAAATGTACACAAAAATGATCTTTAGTCTCAGTCAGACATCCGGCCAATGGGAACCTACAGGCAGAAAAAAGTCCAGACACAAGATGGGATAGAAATGGTACAGATAAAGAAACTCTTCAAACTTGACAGCCTTAAGACTGTATAAAGAGCATGTGTTGGTACAGTGCCACACTGAGATTTTATAGACATGGTTTTCAGACTATTCCATTATTACAGTAGGCAACAATCCTGCAGATGTTTAGACATGAAGGACTTTATTCAGTCATGTCAGTGTTTTCATGACTTGGTCTTATTAAATTTCTTCTCCAGAGAGGTTAATAAGAAAGCCCTCTCTCTTAGACTGGCTAGAGAAGAGCAACTAGAGAGTTGAGCAGCTAGAGAGTTGCCAGATACATTTCTGTTGAAACATGAGAATGCACAACAAGAAACATCATATTAAACTTTCATCCTGAAATGCACAATGCCTGTGCTCCAGGGCCTTCAAGGGCTTGCTGAAATATGGAACTCAAATTAAAGATATGTTTATGGATTAGTCTTAAAGGAGGCATTACTGAACATCAGGGATATTGTTCCCAAACCACTACATGATCTTCTTTAGCAAGAACTGTATTTGAATGTTGTGAGTAAAAGCAGAAAAAGGTGAATAGCAGGAACATGTTAACAGGTTAACATGTTAACATGTTAGCAGGAACATGTCTTTGAGGCAGCCAAGTGACCCAGTCAGAGAACTAATGATAATGCTGGTCTAGAAAAGAGTGTGGAATTTCCTTTGTACTTAATACTTACACATCAAGACAGTTAAGCTCAAGTCTACATCTAGTTTTGGCCCAGAACCACCAGAGCTGGTGGCTCCTCACTAATGCAGTGCACCAAGAAAGGGCACTAGTGATAACCTCAGCCATTAAAGACTGACACTGGAAATCAGGTGTGGGTTCAGCTTAATCTGGTATGAACTTTTGAAGACCAATGGCATAAGCCACCCTTCACCATGGCAGGTGGCAATAGAACAGGATTGCTGCTTTAACTCATGATTATCAAAACAACACTCTCACACATCATGATGGTAGTACAGTATTGAGCACCACATGTAGAACTGACACTTGGTGTCTACTAAAATGGAAAACCCCAGTTCAGGGTTGAGCAATGCAAGATGTTTCCTTTGTGGGAAGAAAGGAGAAATTATCCTTCTGATTGATTAATCCCCCATCCAACAACACGACTGACTGGAATCCCACTGAAAAAGGATCTCCATGAAATAGCACCACTGGTCGCATTTTAGGAAAGTGTTGGCTATTAACCTTTTCTGGAATACTTAATCTTTGCAAAAGATTAGTATTTGAGGTGTAATAACTACAGTTATTTCCTGTCCCCATAAGCTCTACAGCCTGACTGCAATTTTACTAAAACACTTCTGTGCAAAATGCAAATTTTTGTGACATGATGCCACTTCAACTAACAACAGAAAATAACTTCTACAGTCCAAGTCCTCAAACACAGAATCACATAATATGCTGAGTTAGAAGGGATGCACAAGGATCATCGAGTCCAACACCTACAAAGGCTAAAGAAATGGGGTTTATGTTGAAATAATACAAAAAGAACCCAGACAAATAAAATCCATTATTGAAAGAAGCAGGTTACTAAAGTTATTTATAATAAGTTAGTAATTAATTGCATTTGAACATTCTTGTACTTACTGTCACTGAAGATGAATGCCCTCACAAATAGATTATTTGCAAATGGCTGGAACCCCTGGGCTTAGTCCCAGACTTGTCAGGTGTTAGTGCTGTGGCTGGTCCCTATGCCCAATATGTGACTGTGGATCAAACCATATAAATCCAGGATTTTGCCTAAGAATTCTCTGACCTGATGCACCTGCAGTCCAGGGCGATTTTCCACATAAGTTCATCAACCACAACACTTCTGCCTATTTATTCCATATACTTAGCACTTGTATTTTTTCCAAAGCACAGACTACTCATCACTGCTAGAAACAATATAGTAGGTCCCTTCTCTGTTCCAGAATTCTTATGTTCTTATGATTTTTAACTGAGGAGACTGTTTCTCTCAAATTTTGTTTAACATACATGCCTATTGAAACTGCCACATGCTTCTCAGGCTACAATTCACAACCAAATGCTGCAACATGGTATGGGCAGGAAGCACATCACTGCAGACAGAGGAGAGTTGAAGCTGAAGCAGAGCTAATGAAGCTCCTTCAGAGTCTCTGATTCACTGCAACTCACTGCCACTGGAACTGCAGCCTCCTCTTAGCCATCAATACCTGGGGCTAGGATTCATACCTTACCAGAAATTTCCATGAAAAACTTTAAGAAACAAAACCAAAATGCAGGCATTACCAATGAGGTGTGCCTGCTTGCAGATATTTCAGTCCACTTATAGTGCAACAGGAGCCACACAACCAAGGGGAGGGTGCTCCCTGGAAACCAAATGTGTGCAAGCAGGAGCACCTGAGGCTCCTCAGGACCAGGTTGGGGGAACAGTATACTTTCCTCAAGAGCTTACTGCTCCTTTACACAAAATTAAAAGTACTCACAGGCAGTTCCTAATGTGTTTGTCAGGAAAACCAAGTGAGGTGGCCAGAAAATATATGGCTTACTCGATATGTGAAGTTTTTGTGCCTCTGCTGAATCAGCAGTGGTGTCTGATAATGGTTTTGATTCTTTGTTTCTTGTCTTTAACAAGGAAGACGTGTAACTCTTGACATAAACCATACTGCAGAATGTGCTGAACAAATATTTCATCAAAGGGGAGAAGTTTATCTTAGAGTCATTTTGCTGCCAAATGATTTATTAGAACTCAGAGCCAAAACAGGTAAAAGCCCTAAGGAAGTGCTGTATCTTTCTAATAATTAAACTCTAAGAAGAGTTAAACTCTGCATACTGGAGGGCTGGGGTTTGCTAGGAAGCAAAACAAATAAAGATTTCCTACACATGTGTCAATGCAATTCTCTGCATCAATACCTGAAAAAGGAGCAGGCATTAAAGAAATGCACACTTAAAGCCATGACTAATGAGGATACTTCTGTATCACAAAGTCTGGATTAGTCAGTGAATCTTTCAGACAATCGAAGTTGAAAGCTAGCATTTGGCAAGGTCCACTGACATCTGCCACCACTTTCTTTAGGCTCCTGCATTCCCTGAAGGTACCGCCTGGGAGCTGCCCTGCAGCTCCACAGCAACTGCAGACAGCAGGGAATGCAGACAGCCATGCAAAGGGTTTAAAATAGGAAACACAGCCTCTGTGCTGGGGCTGCTACAACAGGTGGATACATATATTGGGAGCTCATATTAATGGGGATTCTGTTCCACGTGCTGGGGGTGGCCGGCAGCCTTTTCAGAAGTAGATGGGTATTTTGGTTCAAGTCAGACAGAGTAACCTCGTAGTAACCTCCAGGCTGGCTCACAGCCACAGGGAGGACTCTGAAGGACTGTCCCTTGGTGCTGCATTGATTAGATTTCTTCCCATAATACACCCAGTGTTTTTGCTCAGTAAACCTTACTAACAACTGAATCAAGAATAAAGACTGAGAGGGGAAATAAAAGCCGATCTCCATGTGAAAATGGGCCATAAAATTAACAAGGTTCTCAGCATCAAGTAATTCTGTCTGCTCTGGCCAGAAAGTCAGAGCCTGTACAATACATATGCAAGCAAGTACAAGAAGAGAAAAACCCCAGCCAACCAAACCAAAGCAAAACCAAAATAAACCCCCACAAAAAACCTGCCAAAACCTGAAACAAACAAAATCAACCAAAACAATTCCAAATAAACACCCCCCCCAATTTATACAGCAAGTCAAATATTGAAAGATATAAACACTTAAGAAATCTAAAAGCTTAACTCCCCTCCTCCAATTTAACTATTACCTTGTATTTTAAATATTTTCCTTGTATTTCCATATGTTATACATGCATAAATTTTGGATACCAGTCCTGCTAGCAAACACACATTTTCCCTAATCTTTTATTGTGCTGTGGAAGTGCTAATATACAAGTCTCCTAATTTCTATGTCTTGCAGCATCAACAGTGCACAGAAAGCACCTTTACAAAAGCAAACAAAAAAAGCCACACACTTTTAAACAAAATGTGAGTGATAAGCTGAGACATAATCAAGTCTACAGGGTAGTAATTTATCCTCTAAGAACATATGGGGGTATGATAATCCTAGAACACTTTGTAATCTAGATATTTGATATGGAGAGTGCCCTGTTGTGGATCACCAATATTTTTTGCTAGAATGATCCTTAGTTGCTGAAAAGGAAACCAAACCCCAAATAATTTTAATCAGAAAGACAACTGTAACACTGAACATTCCAAATGAACAGCCCTTTCTATCAATAATGAATCATCTAGGCTCTGAATAACAATTACAACATTCATGTACTTGGTAATTCATGTGAGAAAAACTATGATCTTTCTAACATAAACATAACCTACTACCAAGTATTAGAACTGAAAGGATGAACAGGATTGTCATGACTTCAGCTCTCCACACTGCATGGTAACTGATGAAGTAAGCAGACTAAGTATTGTGCAATATCTAGAGTAAGACAGGAACATAATACTTAGGGCTGCTTTAATAAGGCAAGTGGGAATACACAAATTACTCATTTCTATCTTCTCTCATAACACATGCTCTCAGGAAGGGCTGTCCCCCCAAAACCATCAATCTAGGTATGAAGTGTGGTGTGCAACATAATTTTTAAAGGCCTGTAGCTGTAGCAGGATATCAGACCAAATCTTATGTAAATCTATTCATGTTATTACAAGTGCAACCTAATAAATTAGAAGCTAAACACCCTTATTGTTAGATGAAAACAGGTGTCTAATATCAAAGGGAAACTATGGTAAGGACCTTAAAATACTGTCATTTTCTTGAGGTTTTCTCCCTGAGATCTTTTAAATGAATGACTCTGGTAAAGTAATGTCAAGAAGCCATAATCAGACACAAAATGGACAAGTAAAAATTCAGCACCACAAGAAGCCTAACAGAGCTGATGCTGAATGCTAGCAAGCCCTTTTGCTTCTGGAAACATGGGCACTGCAAGTTTACAATTCTGTTTAGAAAGCTGGTATGACGACTTCTGAACCTTTGCTGTTAACTATGGTAAAGGAATGAGAGCTGTCACTCATCTGGCACAAGCTTGTATTCCTACTGCCTTGGGGGTATCCAAACACTGGGCAAAATAAGAGCTTGTGAACTACTTCATGTTCAGAGGAGAAAGGCCTTACTTCAAAATAATAAAAAAAAAATCAATAAGAAAAAAGAATCTCAAGAACTTACTGAAAGAATATGATATTTCTCACAGAGGTTATTAATGTGTTTTGGAGCTTAAAACAACTCTGTTGTGAATATATTTATATATATAGTATATTTTGCACAAATGGTGCTTCAAATATTGAAATACAACTGAAGTTTTTTTCAGTGCCATGCCCTTCCTATAACCAACATCTCCTATTCAGAAAAGGGTGAGAAGAGAATCAGACATTTGATAATTCCCTGCTGTGGCACTCTGTCCTCAACCACTCAAGCAATGCATGGAACAGCAGGATGAATTCAAGATGCACTAAGCATAAACCTTGTAAGAGGATCTTTGATTTGTGCCATGTAAGCACAGTGAACTAAACCCATATAAACTTACAAATATATCTGACATAAAAATGTGCAATAATTTACAAAAGCATGTGTATCAACATCAAAATAAAACACGTAAGGGGAGGAGACCTATTGGGTCAGACACAAAATAAAAACCCTCTCTACTGCTAATTCAAAAAAAAACCTTTTAGATACTGCCTAAGATATCAAGGTAAATGATTTAAAGAAGTTTTGGCTCAAATATTTTGGCTCAAAAATTTCTGGGACAGTTGTCCCTAGGAAGGATGCACTCACATCTGCAAATCACAAATTACAGTATTGCTGCTATAAATGCATAAAATTAGGAAGGACTATCAAAAACTGCCTTGTATTTTCAAGGCAATTATTTTGAATTATTGGAAAAACACTTATTAATCCCCTAAGGAAGCCAGATTTCAGACACCACATAAAAAAACTCTTCTGGAAGAGGAAAGCAAACCTTATAAACTCCTAGTTACACCTTCAGAGAATTGAATAGAAATCCAGATGTCTTAACTCTGTAACCTATGATTTGTGTCCAGATCATCTGTGCTTTTGGCTCCAATTTTACCTCAACTAAACTTGCTTCCATTGAGTTATTTTTTGTTATACAAACACCTATTTATGCAGGCTACTGTTCAACTGAAACAAAAAATCTCTTTCAAAATTTCCCCCTTTATTTATCTTGGGGCAACAAGAATGGTTGAAATTGATTTTTAACTTCTTGGTCCAATGTAGTGGTCCTACCAGTTTCAGGACTGAAAACACTGTTTCTTGCTGATTCTATATAAAAAAGCAAAGCCTTTGATCAATACAAGACTGAGGGTCAGTCTCAGAAAATAAGCAACCCACAGAAAAATTCAGCCTTGAGAAAACCCATGTGGAAGTGAAAACAGAGGTGATGTACAGGTATGTTCTCACTATAGCTGGTTATTTGCTGGAATATGGTGCTGATACTTTTATATTCTAGTTGTGTTAAAAATCCTCTCAGTTAATAGGCTGTTAACATGACTGACTTATGCATTTCACATTTTTATAACCAACAACAGTAACAGATATATTTGAAGCACACTGGAGGAACTTCAAAGTCATTTATAAGCACTAATGATAAGGAAGCATTAATCCTTATTTTGCAGATGAGGAACAGATGTACAAGACTCTCTTGTGCTTTTGTGTGAATCCCTGCAGCAGAGGCAGAAACTGAACTTGAATTACCTACAGCCTCAATCACCTCTACATGAACAGTTTTTTGTAAAAGCATCGTAGACACGGGACACCTTCCTGAGAAGTAAACAGAAAGGAGCAATTTTCATTGTAACCCTCTTAAAAGGCACTACACAACTCCCACCTCAGAAGTCAAAACCAAACCCCAAAACAAAACAGCACATGCTTTATTTTTAGAGAGAACTTTTGTCAGGTGGGGCAGTTTCTCTGTCCCTCCTTGCTCAGTTGATGATGGCAATCCCTGCCTGCTAATCAGTCTTGTTTGGAGGATTTACTCCTTGTTATGCAATTCCAGATATTTTTTGCAGCATTGAGCTTTTACTGTACTTAGGTAAGAAAAAAGGGAAGAATGACTCTGCAGAAGGGTTTCAGATGCTTTATTTTTACTGCCATAGACATCATTTTCTGAGATGTTTGGCACTAAGGTTGCAATGTATTAAAATGATTGATTGATTGCATTTTAAAAAAATAAGTACTGTTCTGATACTGGGTTCAACTATTAAGATATTGCAGAATTCTAAACAGCTTTGAATTTGCACCCTCCTGTGAATGTAAAGTGCCCTTACTCACGTGACACATACAAACCAGAGCATTTCATAGAGAAACAGAGTAAATGCCACTAACTTTGCTCCTCACACAGCTGGTACTGCATCCCTAGGGTGACAGGAACAACTCCACAGTGTCCCTTTAATTCCTATCACACATTTTTAGTTTGATTTTAGCATGTTTGTAAATCTACCCTGGTGTCTTTTTTTCCTGAACAATGTTATGTGCTGCTCTATGGGAGAAGCTTAATTACAGCTATTTTAAAGCTTCTTATTTTTAAATATCCTATATTTTCTCAGTCAAATCTTGATAATTGAAGGGGCTGCAAATAATATTTGGAATAAATGGCTGCACTGGATTTGGCTGGGCTAAAGTTAAATTTCATCCCAGTAGCTGGTAGTGGCTGTGTTTTGGATTTTTGCTGGGACAGTGCTGATAACACAGGGATGTTTCAGTTATTATTTAGTTTAGGCATGCACAGAGCCAAGGCCTTTCCTGCTCCTCTCCCACCCCACCAGGGACAGGACTGGGGGGCACAAGGCCTTGGGAGGATGCACATCCAGGAGAGCTGAGCCCAGCTGGCCACAGGGACATCCCAGCCCATACAGCATCACTCCTGTATACAAAGCTGGGGAAGGAGGAAAGAGGGGACATTTGGAGAGATGGAGTTTGTGTTCCCAAGAGCCTGTGAGCTGTGATGGAGCCCAGCTTCCCTGGGATGGCTGAGCACCTGCCTGTCCAAGGGAAGAGGGGAATGAATGCCTTGCTTTGCCTTGCTTGTGCACACATTTTTGGTTTACCTTTTAGTCTTTATATCATCCCATGAGTTTCCTCACTTTTACCCTTCCCAAACCCATGGCAGGGGAGGGAGCAGGGCTGAGCTGCCACCTGGGGTTAAACCACAACAGCGCCATAATCTGGTGGCCCAGTACAGAGTGAGCAGGTTCTGACTCAGGGCTGGGTGAGAGGCTGCAGCTCCAGGGAGACCCTGCCAGCAGCACATTTGTGCCAATAGAAAAAAACAGTTGATGGCACCTACCCAAGGTCAGCTCCTCAAATTTGGGAGCCTGTTTTCTTCCAGACACTGTAAAGTCACTTGTTTAAATGCAGCCAGTCGGCAACAATTAAACATCTAAACAAAACATGCAGATTTGGTGCTCCTTTTGAAATCTCCCCCACGCCATGCTGTTTATTTTCCACTTCTCACAGTCTTAATTATCCAACAATCAGGCTACAAAATGGCGCTGGGAGCGAGGGAGACATTTTGTACCTCTCACTGAACAGGACAATGGGACTGTGCTGAGGGAAAGGCAGTGACCCAAGGGGACAAAAGGAGCATGCAGCTCTATGATGGTCCAGCTTTTAAGCAAACCCTTTATCTGATTTTATAGCAAAGCACTGAGGAGCCACCTGACAGCATTTGGCCACTGAGCAGACAAAAACATAGTCCAGGACAGCTCTTTCCCAGCTGTTTGACTCTGGTGAGTGCAGCTCATCACCCATCTGAGCAGACACTCTTTTCTGGGAGCCACATGGACTCAGGACCACCCATTGACACTGCCTCAGTCACTGTAATCTTAACCACATTCTTCCCTTGAAAATCAAGGCACCAATGTTTTCTATTACAGCCCCAGGAACTTCACAGTCTTCTGCACCGCTCTGAAAGCACTTGCAACATAAACAGCAAATAAGCACTCAAAGAATGGAGCCTGCACCTCCATCTCTGCTAGTGACTTCTGATTCAGATTTCACTGTCTTGTGTGTAATAAGCCAGGGACAGCTAGAACTGAACAAAGTAACAGCAGAGCTGATAAAAGCAAAAAGCATCAAAAATTAATAAGCACATATTTTCTTCAAGTATGTGTCCACAGCCTCCTTGTAAAAGTATTAGCACCTGATAGATCCTAAGAAACAAATATGCAAATCTTCAGGAAAAACTGCAAAGCACATGCTACTCATTAAAAATTTAGGTACCTGCCTAATTACCAGTTTAGAGATTTAGAGATTTCACACTGTTTCCTGAGAGGAGAAGAAAACACAAGCCACCTAAAAAACAAAACCAAAAACCTATAACTTTCTAAAACAGAAAAACTATGGTATAAACAAAAAAAAAATGGCTGAGGGGATTTTGTTTAGTTTTTCATAATGCAACAGAATAAAAAAAGCAGCTGAGCTAGTGGTGTACTTGGAAAGGCTGACAGGTGTAAAAAAACCCAAACACCCTGGAATTATACAATGCAAAAAAATCATCATTATTAATTTTTATGCAGCTCTGGTTTTGAGGGACTCGTAATGTAGAAATGAAACCAACAAAAAAAGGTAAGAGAGGTACATCCTATACAAAGGCACACTGAATACACAGGATCACCCTGAAGCTAGAAGAGTTTAGGCCAAAGCATTTCTATTCCCTTTATTCCACTTGTTCTCCAGTGTGATGCTGCTACTTGATATTCAAAGGACCATGAAAAGGTGACTGAAGGGGCAGGGCTGGCCCTCAAAAGCCAAGGATGGGTGACCCCTCCTGAGTGCAGGTGGCAGAGTGAACCAGCTACCTGGAAAAAGCAGTCAGAAGAAGCATATTTTGAAACTTTATTCCTTGGAAGAAATGGCAGAAAGTCTGACCATGTTAAAAGAAAAATACTCTGAGCCCCCAGAGACAGCAGGGTAAAATGTTCTCAGAAAAGGGAAGAATTTAGCCTAGAGTTGACATACATTTTCCAGTAACCCATCTCTAAAGCCATGGCTTTAAAATCAGCCTGGATTACAGCTGTCCTTTGCTTTTGTTACAAACCCCAAAAATTGTGGAAACAACTCTGAGTTTTGTTACAAACTTGAAAGCAGGTCAGAGTTTAGGAAGAAGTTCCCTATAGGTTGTGGTCCTTCAGAGTTAAGATATCTCTAATCTGAGCTGGGAGAAAAGAGCTCTGAATTAACACAAGGCTTTACACTGAAGTGTGGGAAACTTGTGGCTTGACAAAACTTCCCTGCAAACCCAGGTGAAGTTCAGTGGGTTCTGTGATATTTCACAGAGACTGTCTGGATGCCTTTGAACTTGAAACTCAAAGCGGAATCCAGCAGCTGCAAACTTAAACACAGCAAGACAAAGATTAGGAAAAAAATGTTTGCATGTGCTCCTGGGAAGAATATACTAAGTTTCACCTGCTGACATTGGAAAAGCAGAAGTCTATACAGCCTCCAGTTCCACTTCAATTTAAATAAAGACGGTAGGGAGGGGTAGAAGAGGCACATTTATGTTTTTGACTTACCTAAGAGAGTGGCATGAAGGAAGCAAAAGAAAAGGACTGTAAGCAGAAAAATAGAAAGGTAAAGTGAGATGATTACAGACAGATGAGAATAAGGATTAAAAACCAACTCACAAATATTGGGAAAAAGGTTTAG
Organism: Ammospiza nelsoni; assembly: GCF_027579445.1. Taxonomy (NCBI): domain Eukaryota; kingdom Metazoa; phylum Chordata; class Aves; order Passeriformes; family Passerellidae; genus Ammospiza; species Ammospiza nelsoni. Next base: position 67,384,502 of record NC_080637.1, read on the forward strand.
AAACCATACTGAAAATCAGGGAATAGGAATAAAAAGACAAAGGGTGTTACTTATGGCACATTTCTTTGCCATGCTTTTTTTCTTAAGTGTAGGAAATTTTTGAGCAGTAAAGAATTTTGTTTCTACTATTAAATCTCTAGAGAAAGAGAAAAAAAATCCTAAATTTTGTCAGCACACTTTTCTTCTTCGGGGTTCCACTTCTTTGGTGCTTAGCCACTTGGAAATACTGGAAATCACATATGCTGATTCTAGAATAATAACCCCTGCCTCCCCAAGTCTCCAATTACCCTTTAACTGAGCAAAGCTGTAAGAAAAGTAGACATTTGTATAAAACAGTCAGGCAGATCACCTCGGGAGCACAGCATCATTCCCACTATGCTGCCATTTCTGCCCATGAGACTGAGGGAAGTTTGGGAAAGCAGGAGCAGAAAAATATTTTGGGAAGAATCACAAAGTACCACATCTGGGTTTTTTATTATTTTCATAATATTTCAATATATTTTCAATATATTTCATAATATTTTTATATTTTTTACATCTGGTATTTTTATTATTTTCTCTGTCTGTTTTTGACTAATAGATATCCTAATGGAGGAACTTAGTTACACAGACAAGAGAAACTGGGATTGATACAGCTGTGAACATACAAGGGCTGCAGTTTTTGATTGCAAACCTGGAGAATACTGAAGTAAAAAATCACCTGGATAAAATGAACTACAGCAACAATGCTGTAGTTAGTTTAAGAAAATGCTTCCTTGTTAGTTTAAGCAAAACTGTATATTCACCATTATTACCTAATGTATCTCTTTACATACATTCCTTCTTTCTTCATCATTTATGGAAGACCAATTGCTGTGACAACTGAAAGAATTGCTTTAATAAAGCAATGTCCCCCTATATTTTAAATACTGCTGGCTCCTGAGACAAAGAAATCTACCCCACAACTCCACAGACACAAAATACTACAACAAAAGAAGCCAAAGGCAAAAAAAGAGAATCCTGCCCACCAAAGGAATTTTGTGGGGAAGGTGGTATTTCTGGTTCACAACTCCAAGCACAAGCTTGCTGCCTTTTGTAAGCTTTGTTACCAATACCTCCTACACCTCTAACTTCATTCTGGGTCCCCATGGCAAACCAATCCCAACCTGTGTCTCCTGATTGGGCTCCAATAAAAGCACAATGATGCAGAATACAAGTGTTGCAAGGATACAGCATTAAGTGCTGAGAGCTCTGCACCCACTGAGACACCTGAGATCAGGTGAAATGTGTGTGAGAGAGGCTCACAAAGGACCCCCTGCACATCTGAGCAAACAGCCTCCAAGGAGGGATGTCTCTGCAGGATCAGGTGAGTAACAATCCTACAGTTCTCTCTTGGTTACAGAGACGTGGAGATGTACTGGCTGCAGATATAACCAGAGCCTGGTGGGAAATTCCGGGAAGGAAATTGTGAACATTTCATTTCACTCCAGTGGAATCTAACTCTGCTGTCCCTGCACACTGCCATTCTTCAGAGAGGGACTTCACTACGTGTACTCTGTGCTGGCCTGGAGGGACTTCTGCCTATACCAAAACATCACCCAGACCTCTAAGAGTTAACAGAAGATGTACAAAAGAGAACAACTGCACATTGTCATGGGAGATGAAATTAAATATCCCAGCAGACATTCCTGTTCATATGACATTCTGGCCAACAGCCTCCTCAGATACTCCAGTGATAACAATGCAACCACTTTCATTACTAATGCTAATTCAACGGGAATTTAACGGAGTAAGTAATTTAAATTAGCATTTTCTTTTAGGAATTCTGGGCTGGCAGTAGTAACATCTGTCTCTCTGAAGTGATAACAGAGAGCTTAAGCCTCAGGTCTGGCTGTTCTGCAACATGACGCATTGCATTACTAACCCAGAGCTAGGTAATCGCTCTCCTGCCAGCATTAATGAGTTTCCAGCTACCTAAGAGTCCTTGGAGCTAATGAGCACAGGTAGGAGGAGTGGCAGGGCAGAGGCTGGGCCCAGACCTGATCTCTTGTGCTGCCACCTCAGGCAGTGCCCTGGGCCCCACTCTGGGTACGTTCTGAGGTGCAGCTCTGGCACAGACCTCAAGCCAGTTCTAACTCCTGTGACAGTGCCTGCCCCCAAAGGCAGCCCTGGGCTCCCAGGGAGATTGATAGTGGCACAGCCTGGCTGGATCAGCAGCTGCTGTGCTGCACCAACTCCAGTTTCTTTATTGCTTTGCCCATTTTGGGAGCACTTGTCCTTCAAACCAGGCTCCCAAGAGGGCTCACTGACTGCCAGGGAAAGCACGCTCCACAAACTAAGAGCTTCTGAGAGAGGATGGAGCCAAGGTCCCAGGAACCCTTGGGCTGGCTCTGTAGTTAACACTTCAGGCTCTTTTTTTTTTTTTTTTTTTTCCCCATAAAGTATTTATTTTCTGAAATCCTTTAAGAACTGTGTCATTAACACTCTATTTCTGATTTTACACAGAAGATATTTTGCAGCATAAATTCTGCACAGCTTATTCCATACATGTTTTTAATTTTAAAAGCATCTCTCTCAGCCACACTTTGTATTTTTGAGTAGGAATTACCTACTTTAGAATAGATTACAGTTTGACGTAATTGTCAAACTTTTTATTCCTTTGCAACTGTGAAAGAGTTAATCTCACATCTTAATGGGAGTTTGCCCTTAATAAGAAAGCATTAAAATAAGTCAAGAATAATAAGCTAAATGAAGGCCATTCTTTTACTTTTTGTCAATATTTTCATAGTGACGAATAGATCAAACACAAGATATTTTTTAAGGCTTCCCCCCGACCCCCCCTTGTAAATCATAAATGCTTTGGCATATTTAATTTCAAAATGAGTTCCCTGTGGATCAGGATAACACAACAGATTAAGAAAAACCTTCCTAAACCCTGCTGCATCTTAGATGGAAAAGTAAAAATAAAATGTTCTTTTGAGGTTTCCCCCTGCTCCTTTTTCAACTGTTCCTCTTTCTCCTACACCAAAGGAACCAAGCTGTCAATGCTAATCAAAAGTTTCTTAGTCCTCTTCTCAGGCTTCAAAACACTGTAATGCCTATTTTTTCTAAATAAATGAAGACTTTTAGACTATATTCAGAGGAAAATATTTAAGTGACTACATTTGCTACACCACACAGATATATCTGGTATATTTAGAGATAGAAAGATCTCCTCTGCAAGATGAAAAGTAAAGGCAATACCTGTGTTTTGAGACAGTCTGCACAAGCAGACTGTTTGTGAGAGACCCAATAGACTGTTACTCTTGCATCTGTACCAGTTTTAAACCCTCCTAAGCAAGGTAAGGAGACAATTCTGCCCAGGGAGAGGTGATTGTAAGACCTGACCAGTTTTTCCACGCAAGGGCATTGGCCAGACACTGAAAATACTCCTTTGCAATACTTGCTTGTCATAAGGGATTTAATTTGCAGACCTGAATGTCCTTTCTCCTGTCCTTCTGTCCTTACTGGTTACACAATACCAAGGGCAACACCAAGTGAAATGCAGAGCACAGCTGTTCACAGCTGCTTTAACACATGGACACCAGCCTTGTTACTGAGCAGGTCAGGACTTGGTTCACTAAATCTGTCTGATGGCAAGGGCTGTTCCTGGAAAACATTTCTGTAGGGACTGCAAGCTCTGGTCCAGCTGTGGGCAGATGTGAGGGCAGCAGAGCCCTATGGATGTGCTCCAGTGCAGAAGGGTCCTGCCTTCCTCCTCCTGCAGCTGGACCAAAGGATAGAGCCTACAGCTAGAAGCAAAAGTGACAAAACAAGCTCTCTGCTCAATAAATCACCAACTCTTCCAGCTGTGATGCCATGGAAGCAGCCTGGGATCATCACTTCCATAGGTGATGGGTGCCACACTTGGCCCTCATCCAAACAGAAAGTGTCTCCTCTAAACATTTTGCAAGAGTGGTAAAGGCAGGGACAATTTACTTAGAAATGGCATTGCAAGATTTACCAATGCCTTTGGAAACAGAGGCCAGCCTGCAGCCTGAACACAAGGGCTAAAAAGCTCTAAATGCAGCTCTAAAAGACTCTGAATTTCAGCTTGGACATGGTTTTGGTTACTTACCACATATTTGAAACAACTGAAGTAGGTTTTTTCTGTGTTAACTTTGGAGCAAGATATTTTTAAGGTCACAGTCCCTGCTAAAGGAGGAAACTGTGCCTCTCAGGTATTGGGAATTAAAGAGAGGAAAGAAAAAGGCACAGAGAAAGTAGCTGCCTTACAGAAAGAACTCAAATATTTTGTTTTGTTCCTTATGCCGTCTGTAGTCAAAAAATAACTTTACAGTAAACACTAACTCTTGTTTTTTTTTAAAAAAATGAATGTAATTCGAATCAACAGGAATTATTTTTAAACTCCTGGAATCCCTTTCTGATAAACTGTAATACAAAGGGACATTCCCACCTGCAGATTTCCACTTGGCTTTTAGAGTCTCAGAGCACATGCTGACCACTCCCCTGTCTGTGGTGACACGTGATGGCACCTATACCCAGTCAAGTGTTTTGTGCAGGCAGTTTTCAGACCTGAGGATACAAATGAGGAGGTGGAGAGGAGGCAGAAAATGTATTGAGAACCTTGGAAAAGCCAACCAAGACAGAAATCAAACATTGCAGAGGGCACATTGCTGTGACCACAGACTTTTGTGGCAAGAATCAGAGGCAATCAGAGGAATCCCACAAAGGGATTGTGCAGGAAAGGACAGGAGTGAGCAGACAGAAGCTGCAAAGACAAGCAAGGAATTCCAGCCCAGAGAAGAGCAGGGCCTGCTGTTATAGACTGTGCTGTTATCAGCCTGCAGCCTGCCCTGCCCCTGGTCCAGGGGGTCACACAACACTCTGCACAGCAGAGCTACACTCTGTGTCTGACACCAGGAATTAACTCTGGAGCCTTAGGTCTTAAATAATGCAGAGAAGGATCAAAGCCAGCAGCTATATGAAAAGAGGCTTCTTTCATAACTTAATTGCTCATTTGCAAAATACCAATGTTATTTATTTAAGTAATTATGACCTTTTTGGATGCACTTCTAATGTAAATGCTCATGTGTGGTTGTGTGGTTGTGAGAAGAAAATCACGATAATAAATACTAATACCTTAGATCAGGAGTGGCCCAGTTAACTTTGCTGGGATGGCATTCCTATAGAAAAGGATCTGCACTGCACCTCTTTGAGGCAGGGGTTACAGCTGTTTTCTATTCTGTCCCAGGCTCTGCACTTGCAGAAGACAAATCCATTTGGAGCCATTTTGCAGATGCTTTTTTCTCATGCAAGTACCATGAGAAATACATCAAGATTTTGGGAATCCCTCCTTCAGCTGCCTCTGCTGTTTTTGTCGTATCCCAGATTATGGTGGATGCCTGTTCCTCCAGCTGTAGTGCCAAGAAGTATTTTTTGGGGTGCAGAAGATATCTTCCATGCTCTAATTAAACAGATCAAACATGTACAGGCAGGGAACAGCATGTGCATCCAGTCCAGAGGACATATAAAGTCAGCTGGAATTGGAGCAACATCAGGAAGGCCAGAAAGTGAAGGAAGACTCTTCCATGCCTTGACAGTGGTGCACCACTGGACATCATCTGTTCCTTATGTAGATGTCAGCAGCAAGATACAGTGATTAAGGGAAAATCATTAGTATTTACTTATTGCTTGGGCCAAACTGGGATACAGAACAGCAGTTCTTGAATAGAAGATGATAAACTCTGGGGAGAAAAATGGGGATGGGGAGGGGAAAAATGGGGAGGTATATACAAGAGTTCTGGTGGTAAAATAAGAATTTATATGAGTTACTCCTTCAAAAAGGGCATGCTCTGTCTCACACCCAGGTATTAAAGTAAGGATACAGCTTCTGTTTCAGTTGTTTCTCAAATCTCAGACATTAATAAAAATGGGACAGGAGCCCACAACAATAAGATAATTTTCTCTTCAGAAATTGTGTTTAGATGCATCTACATGTTCATATGGAGCCTCACCTGAGTAGGGTACACACCTGTATTTACTTTCCAGTGACACCAAGGGCTATGCAGCCTTTTTATTTTTTTTTTAATCACCTGCACAGATATTCTGTAACACGTGTGTTAATGTAAGAAAGCAAAAATACTCACCAGAGCTGACTGCTGCTGGTGGGAAGGGAAAATATGTGACTTCTCAACCCCAAGTAAACACATTAGTAGGCTTTAATAAAGTCAAGCACTATTGTCAGATGTATTAGCAGCACTAAAGAGTCCTCTAGGTATAAAAGAACCATGCATGCAGAATCATAGCACCAGTACATTTAAGAACTTATAGTACTACAGCCATATCATTACCATCCTAAAAACCAAGCGTTCAAGGGTTCAAGAAAGAGATTAAAACCCTGTAAATCATATTTACATAGTGAATACACAAGAGTTATATTTTGGTTTGGGACTTATTTAAATTCTGCTGCAATCAATATGTATTTTGGAAAGCAATGCAAAACTCCTCAAGCAGATGATATTCTGCAATGTTGTCTGAACTTGAGAATATTCCTCTTGATGTGCTGAGGTAATGCAGGCTTCCCATGAAAAATGTTCTAACTGAAACAGGTGAATTAGTAACTCTGAAAGAAGGTGGAAGTTGCACAAATAGGAAGAGCACTGTGCTACACTTGACCAAAACCAGTAAGCCACGCTGAAGCACTGTGGAGTTTTCCACAAGGTTAGGCTGTGGCAGGATGTTCTAAGCCTTCCTTGTATGGAGGTTTTGTTTTCTAGGCCTCTGAAGGGAGGAACACTTTCCAAAATGTGAACAGTCTACTGTGCTTTTTAGCAATGCTTCTTGAAAGTACATTTTAGGTACAAAGAGCAGAAAAAAAAATGTGTTATCATGAATGATCACTTTCTCAACTACTTAATGCATGTTATGTGACTTACCAAAATACTTCTGCTTTTGAGCCACACTACATCAAGTTTCCCGTGTTGGCTTTGACATCATATCTGGAACAGCCAATGGTTAACAGATTCTGATTTTGCATGTCATCAGGGAAACTGAAATAAAGAACAGAATTTTGTTCAGAATTACTTTTATTCTCCATGCCTCAAGGAACACAAGTACTTGTCAAACTTCAGCCACCACTTCTGTTTAGTAAATACATCACACTGATGTATTTGAAAATCCCAGTGAGCTGTTAAAGACAACATCCCACTCATCAGAAGCCAGTACATGATGGATCTAAGTGAAGGCAATTTTAAAATAAGGTCTCATCTATGAAATCTTCTGCCTGGTAACACTTACTGTTTAGCTGATGTCCAAGACTAAGTCTGGAGCTTGTTTTTAGAAGCATGCTGTTCAAAATATGACCACTGCCTAAAAATCTAGAAAATTTTCTATTTATGATTCTCAAGATTTTCACTGTGACCACTTGAAAACTTATCAAATAACGACATACTTGTATTTATGAACAGCATGGCTCATGCACCTTCATACTGGCTGCAATGTTATTAAAAGCAAAAACCTTCAGCTTGTAGCTGAACCTTGTCAGAATGCAATGTAGCAACCCAAAGTACCCATCTCATTCAGCTTCATGGCCTTGATTTACACATTAATAATCTGATCACTATTTTTTCTGAAATCCAAACAGAGTCCATATGAGCTGATATTGGGATAATGGACCTCAGCCACTGCATGGCAGTGTCAGAGACAGAGAACACAATATTCTGGTGGGCTCTGCAACAGTTGTGTAATTACACCTTGTGGCTTTCAACACTGACTGTAACCACAGCTGTCCAACAAATTACATCATGCAAAAAAATCCTTTTGCATTGAGTGCAAGAGACTAACTGGTGGGAGAAAATCATCTACCTGTTACACTATGCTTTGTTATCTGGGAACAATCCCAAATTGCTCAGGACTGCTCAAAGGTTGCACCAGAGTTTTTCAGAGCATTTGAGACTACATCATTTAGCTGTAAAATCCCATTTTGGATGCAATAATGTTTGCTATATCTGGAATTACTGGAAGCATCCTGGTAACAAAGTAAGAACACACCATCTTCCTGTGCTAGGAAGTTGCTGAGAAGGTATTTTTACCTTCAAGAAACTGTGACCACTCTTATTAAGCAGGACACATTATAATCATGGTCTTTTCTGTCATCAGGTCTTGCAGCACAAGTATCCAACCTGAAAATTGTCACTGGCAAAGTATCTTTTAGTTCAGAAGGAAAGCACACCCATAATGGAATCTGAATTCTGCTTTACTGCTTCTAAAACTTCACAATGCACTGGTTCCAAGAAGAGATGGGCCTCCATTTTGGTAAGCCTTCAGATGTGGGTCATAACATTTCCCACACCAAAATTATTTTTATTGTCATCAGTATAAATTAGGCTCCCAAGTCTTCTTACACACATAATGTCAAATTGGACTGATCTAAATCTGTTTTCTTTGCTTCACTGATTTTTCTTCCACAATGATTTGTGTAAATCCATATTCTAAACCTTACTCTATTATTTTAAATAATAACTAGTAGTTTTAAAGAGAAGGTAAAATAAAATATAATAAACTATAACAACTTCCTAAATTATAAATAATAAATTAAAAAGAAAACCAATACTCAGCTTCCACTGTCAAACCTATCATTTCAAACTGCTCTGCTTCTATAAGGAAATTAAAGTTTTATGCCTCCAGTACTGGGAATCCAATAGGAGCCTGATCCTTTGCACATGAAATGCCTTCCTTGCCTCAAATCTCAAAGCCAGCTCTGCTCTGGTTCTCTCATTCCCATTCCATCTGAGAACTAAGGATTCCTTTCCACTTTCCTTGGTCCATTATAACAGATATACATTTAACTATGCACACACATATCCATAAAATAAATAACCTGTTCTTCATTTTTTATCCTCTGAAATTTGAATTAAAGAATTGTCTTTGGTGACAGTCTGCTCTTTTGTCTGTGCATTAACAGCAAAAGAATAACAACACTCAATGGATTTCAATTAAGAATTAACAGGAGGAATGAAAAATATTTTATGCAGTTCCTTTTCTTCATATGCAGAACTAAACCAAGCATGTCTTTTCATATTTATGCAGAGAGACACAGTTTTCATACAACTACAAATAATCACTGAGAGTATCAGCACACTAAAAAGTTAGTGGGGAACAAAAACAAAAAACCTTTCTGGCTTTCTTTATTTATCACTATGTCACAGCACTTTTTCCTATAGCAAGTCAACCATTTTGATATTGCTGAAAGAGCCCTTGTCCAACAACAGCAGGATGCAAAAAAAAAGCCTTGGAATAATTTAATTTTTTTTATCATTTATGATTTTTCAATAAACTAAAAGCAAACCAAAATAGGGCTCAATATTCACATAACATTTAAAATTTTACTTCCCAGATTTTACTGAGGGAAAAAAAGGATAAGCTAAGCACCCCCCTTTGGCTCTCCCATTCTGGTAATTCCTCACTAGTGTATCTGCCTACAAAAAGACTTCATCTGAATTCCAGTTTAATCTCTCCCTTGACTATCCTGGAGACATTCTGTTTAAACAAGTTCTCATTTTCTCCAAGTCATGTTATGTGTTTCTTCCCTGAAGTGCAGTGTGTTGTCCTGAGAGGGTAATACAGGTAACATTTAGTACCTAATTGTACACTAATAGTAGCATTTATCAACCCTGTGTTCCACTGGCACTACTAATTCTCACAACATATACCCACATAACTGAGGCCACAAGCTCTGGCACTCTAAAATCCACTTTTATGTCCAGCAGCAAGGAAGGATGGAAAGAGAAGTCCATTTGCATGGAGACCAGTAACAAAACCAAATCTCTGTCCTTGTTCTGACAGTTGCCCTTAGGATTTTCTCTCACTCTCCCTAAAATACAGTGTCTGTGCAACCACAAGGAAGCAAGAAAAACAAAGGATCCATGAAACACATCTGAGTTTCCCTTTTAATGGCAGCTCATTTTCCATTTGTAGTTTTGCAGTGAACATTCATTATTTCAACAACAAAACAGTGGATGATCCACAAAGTCTATGGGGAAGTCTTTAATTTCAGTTTCCTTTGTGTAATTGTTGATAAAAATATCCTCAGAGCAGACACTAGACACAAACAGCTCTGCACCTGGCTACAAGGATGTAGGTGGAATATGTAAACTAAACAATATACAAACTAATACACACCACTAATGCAGGTGTAACCTTAAAAATCACAACTTCTGTCTAAAATACATATAATTTCGTTTTACAAAAAGATCAGCACCTTTGCTGGTGGAATACATACACTGCTTTCACCTGAAATATTGTTGCATTTTTCAGACACCTGGAATCAAGCGGCTCCTTTGCCACATGCACTCCAACAAACAGTGCTTCAGCAAGTGTCACTGGAGAAGCCCTCATGTTAAACAGCTTACTGGAGGTCTGACACCCCAAAAAAAGACCTAAGAAAGCCTTCCTGTAGTTGAGAACATATTTGCTTCAAATACTAATATGAAGTACCACAACAGTGCAACATTTATGACCATCTGAAAACATTCTGGCTGTGTGGAAACACTATGCCTGCATTCTACACTTTTAAATTTTATTTTGCTCTTGATTTTAATTATCAAAGCAGATAGAAGTTTAAATATTGAAGGATCTAAGCATAAATTCATTAAACTTTTAAGTTGATTTATGTAAGCAGAGAAAAACAGGAAAGTAAAAACAACTGCAAAATATTTTCAGTAATTGAAATAAAGTAACTGACATTAAATAGGGAAGAGAAATCTGTATTTTGTTTGAATATGCAATTTTAATATAACACCTACTTAGGGTGGCATTTGAGAGCTAACATAAATATTTTAACATTCTAAATTGCATCTTTACTGAACTGAACATAATCGCATTTATTATTGCAATTTTCACTGAAACAGAAACCTGGTAAACACAGATTTAATCTCACCACCTTAAAGCAGTAACAGAGCTGTACCTTTGCCTGCACTCTGTGTCCATCTTCACTGTGCCCAGGACTATTTCCAAGTGGAAATGACTCCTTAAGCTATAAATGCACAGTAAGATCCACAACTGCCTGCATGACTGAAATGGCTTCCGGAAGGAGGAGGCAAAATCTAAACTGTCACCTCCAACTCTGCTTCTCAGTGACACGGAGGCAGACTCCCACAAATAGCTGAAAGTTATATTAAGAGGTTCTGTGATGTCCTGCCAGGGTCTTTACCAGGCTTCTAGAGTACAAAGGTCAGATATTGTTTATTTATAGATAAGCAGGATACTGCACAAACCACGAGGCTTAGGGAAGCTTGTGATTCTAAGCTAAATAATTCTGTGAAATAATGCAATATGGACATTTTGAGTAATTAATTAAAAGGTGTCCCCATTAACTAATATACAGTTTTGATTTCAGAAGAAAAGACACATGTCTAAATATTGCTCAGCTAGGGCAGAGCTTAGCTAACTTACTATTAAAAACAAATTTACAGGAGATTCCTCCTTGTTTAGATAGACTGAGCAGTGTTGTGATGAGGACTCCTCTTACTATGTATTTGTAGAGCATTTAGCATATACTTTATCTCTACACACAAAACCACTTTGTCCTCTGCATTTGATGGTTGGACTTGACAATCCTACAGGTCTTTTCCAACATAAACAATTCCATGATGTTTGTAGCAACTGTAGATGTTGTAAGGACAATGCCATGTGCTCACCCTCGGCTGCAGGGCTTGGTTAAGGTTTGATTCTCACCCCAGTCCTGCCAATCACTTGGTCAAATCACTCCTGCCTTGCCTCTGCTCCCCTGGGACCAGGTAGTAGAGTGCTAATGTTTGCCAGACAGCTGCTGGGTGCCTTAATTACCTCCACAAAGGGAAACACAATTACTGCAAATTCTCATCCAAGGACGTTAAATGCTCGAAGTGTCTGTCAGTAACATCAGCAAATCAGACAGTATTTTGAGTGCATACAAACACAGGCTGTTCTCTAGCAAATAAACATTTTTTTTCCCTCTTTCCAGTTAAAGAAAGGACTAAAGTAGCCCCCAGTCCTGTAGTGAATCCTGCTTTACCTCCCACTCCTCACTTATTAACAGGCTGGGAAAACAAAGCAAATTGTGCCTCTCTCTCCAGACATTGCTTTTATTTGAAAATTTCTGATTTTCAAACCTGACAGAGCCTAAGATGTAATAGGCAAGCTGAATGTCAGTCCCAAGAGTCAGAAAAACACTCCATTTTAACCTGTCTGAAATGCAGCAAACAGCTTCAAGAAAGAAAATGAACAGACAGAACTAGTTCAGTATTCTGTATTAAGACACCTCTACTGTATCAGTCCGAAAAATGGGTGTACACCTGACATATATTGCCTCTGGAAAATGCATAAAGTCACTGATTTTAGAAGTCTATACTCAGGCGTTTTGCTTAGGCTGCATTCAGTTTGATTTAAAACAGTATTTTCCCAATTCAATTCAAATATTAACTGATGTCCTGGGGTGACTTTATGATGCTTATATCCCCATTGATCTGAAATAAGTTTTGCACCTTTAAGATGGTTCTGAGAGTGAAGGGCAGAGAGAAGAAGTGCAGAGTTTGTTATCAGGAACTGCACTCACTCCTTCCTGCTCCTGGATTGTGTTGTCTGTGGACGGACAGACAGCAGGACAGGGCTCTCCTTTGCCTTTAGTTAGTTTTTGGCTGCCTGAGGCAGAGAAGTTCCCTGGACTGTGGTTTTTCTTTTCCTTGGGCCTGTTTAACCCTGCTCTGCACAGAACACCCAGCAGAGCACCGGCAGCTCCAGCTGTGGGCACCGGGCCGGGCCTGGGCCGGGGCATTTCCAGCCCTGGAGGGGCTGACAGAGACTGAGTGAGCTGAGCTGCAGCCCATGGAGGGGCTTCCTGAGTTTGGCATCTCTACAGTTTGGCAAGAGTTTATTGTTTAATATTGTTCTCTCTCCTTTTTTCCACTTTTTTTCTTCAAGGAAATATTTTCCTGAACCAGCTGGAGGAGTGGCCACTTGAATCTGCTTTCTGGAAGTTTTCTCCCATATTTTCCCCAAACCAGGACAGCTGATTTCTTATCTTATTTGAGAAGTACAACTAATGCTCCTAAGGCAGCAGAGCTGGTCACTGCAGGTCACTCCTGTCCCAGAGTGGACAGGTTCATGGTTTCCTATGATGATGGGCAGGACCATTTTCTCAATCTGTTGACCCTCACAGTTTCCTTCCAATTTCTGCTCAACAGCAACACCTATGGGAAAAAAAAAATCCCATTTTTTACTGCTTCCAGCACCTCAAGCTACTTTTGACATGGCTTTTGTTGGGTTGCATCTTTTACTGTCATCAATGTACTGTCCATGGCATCTTCTTCTGACACCTGCTATCCTGCTGCCCTCATTCCTCTCCATCCCAATGAAGACTTTTCAGTCATTCTGTTTCCTTCCCCTTTACTCTCTATCAAGAATACTTACAAAACCCCAGAAAGATGTTTTGCTTAGACACTGGGTTAAATGTCAGCATCCACATTTATCTCCTGCAGTGAAACAGATTTTCAAAACAGCTTCTCTATTTTCCACTGCTAGTGACACCACTGGTGACAGGTTTTCAAGTGAGCACAGCATCAACCTGTTTCTGCTCCAATTCTTATGATGGGATATTTGGAATAGCTCAGGGCCAATACAGCTAAGCATTTTTCAAAGTCCAATCTTCTCTCCTGCAGTCTAAATAGGACTTCAGAATTTTTGACATTGTGACCCTAACCTTTCAGTGCCCCATTATGTCATATAAAAAATTAGGTATTTTGTCTTCTCAAAAGCTTAATCTTTTCCTAAGGAATTTAGGATATAAATAGATCAAATATTTTATTATACACAGCTTGTCTTGAATTTTAACCTGGAACTCTACTCATTTAGAGATTTAGAAATACCACTGTGATGTTATGTAATGTCCTGTCATGTCACGTCATGCATTATATTTATTTTATTTTGCCAAAAGAGAAGATTTGACTTTTAATACAGTTCAGCTTCAGCAGACTAAGATTTGCAAAGTCCATCTGCATTAAGAAATCTTCTCAAAATGAAATCTAGTAAGGAAAAGTTCCCATAGACAGCAAGACCCTACTGCAATTTAGATAAAATCAGTCTCTCCATTATTATGACTTTGTTAATTTGTTTGGCTGGTCATTTGGTTTTGCAGGAATAATTTTATTAGTCTACAAAACCTGGTCAACAAATTGTAATTTTAATAATTTTCTCTTTCCAGTGTTTTCCATTTGAAGCTCTTCCTGTGTTCTTATTTCACAGAAGGTGCTATGAAGGGGAACCATATCTGTAGACACAGTGGCTCAGGCAGCTGAAGTTACTGAAGTATTTATTAGCCCACCCCAAGGAGATTTTGTGTCTCAGTATGTAATAGACTCATGATCCATGTTCTTCCTATCTTTAGATTTCAGGGTTCCTCATGCATCTCTACCTCTCTCTTCCCATTACTTCTCTGTCCCATTCATCCCTCCTATCACTGGCAAGCAGAAACATCCCAGAATATGTTGATCTCAATTAGCTCCCAATTAGAATCAGGGCTCTACACAAAATGAACACTATCCAACACAGGACAGTAAAGTCAAAAGCACAGCAAACAAATCCAGCAAACAAAAAACCCCACCATAAGTGTTATAACAGGATTAAATTTTACAAACAGAGAGATACCTCCATAGTAACACCCAGACTCAGTACCCCAGCACAACTCAGTCTGAAATGTGCAGAGGAGTTAAAAGCATACTCAAATGATTCATTAACTGGAACCCATCAGGAGTTGTCCTGCTAATGCCAAATATGCCCATGCTTAAAACTGATATGGCTGCTAAGACTGAAGTTCTTTTGAAGCACAGACTCTCTAGGTTATACTTATTTCACAAGGCAACCTGGTGCTAGATTACTTAACTGTGCTATATCCACCACTCTAACCTAATGCCTAAACACAAATACATTTGAAAAATACCATCTTAAAATCCTTTTCTAGTTTCACTACCAGATTCATCTCCAACTAGCACGAGGTAGTTTGAAAACAAACAAAAACAAAGGGGCTCTTCACAACAGGTGTGTTATGCTGCAGGACTGCTTGCAAGGGAGGCACAAGGCTCAGAGGGAGGTTGGGCAAGTTTACAGAACAGAAATCACTTCAGTTGCTAATGAGAAATAAACTATGCCTGACTGCATGTTTCTCTGGGGTGGGGGAGCACCAAGAGATCACTTAGCTGAAATGTGATCTACCATTTCCTTGTCCTTACACACTTCCTTAGGCGTTTGGGATCAGACAGGGCTGAGGACAGGTGCCAGTCTGAGCAGCTGGACAGTCCTCCTGCTGCAGGATGAGTCTCAGCACTAAGCTCAGATGTTCCAGCCCTTCCTGAAGGGAACTCTGACTCCATGCACACTGCTGTGGAGTGAATGATCAGCAATAATTAAAATAATGCACAGTATTACACACTGAAACTTAACCAAATCCTGTTTCAGCCCACTGGCTCAAATTGAGCAAAAAAGTTTCACAATTTTAAAATTTTAAGGAAAAAGCCATTTTTTTCAGTTCCACCCAAAATTAAATAGCTCCAGACAAAGTTAAAGTATAACAGAGGTTTTGTGAATTTTTAATGCAGTTCACTTCAATATTCCAAATGAAATTTCATTCCAGCCAAATCAGAACTACTCTACTGATCACCTCAAGTTCTACTGATCCATTACCAAGTTTAGTAACTTTTAATTCAACCTGTCCACATGCACAGATGAGTCCTTGGTAAATCATGGAGCAAAAATGACTGAATCTGTGACAAACACACATTTGCCTCTTCCCCACTCCTATCAGAATCAGATATAAGAAATTTCACCAGAAAAGTTTTTTTCAAGAGGCTGCCAACTGATTCTACAGATTCAGCTAAAGGGCAGAATTCAGTGCATTTCTCCAAACAGATTCTCCTCATCTCTCTGCAGAGGATACAAGAACAAAATTAGAAAAGGGGCGGGGTCATGGCTATGGTAACACAGCAACTCCACAGATTTGTACAGGCCTTTGTGAGCAGCCAAGGTCTTATTTCCATTTTTTAGGTGAGAACTTTAAGATACTGAATCTTGAACTGGATTATAATTCAGCCAACTGAAATTTCAACCAAACACACATGGCAATCAATTCCACCAATTATAACCCATACACAGAGCATTGGCTGCAGCCTAGCATAAGGATGTAGTTACTTAGAAACATGCTTTCAGTTTCAGGGATGAAAAGCAAATCTGAATTAAGAAAACTGTTGAATTGTTTAGATTGAAGGTGAACATTCTGTCTCTTGTCTTTATTTTACGGAATTGAGCTGTTTTCTTCCTAAACTGCTGAAAAGAGCACTGGTAACACTTAAAGGAGGCCAATGTGATTTAACCAGGTGAGACTACCTTGGAGTGTGTGCTCTGCATGTACTGCTGCAGGCTCAGAGTCATCCTAAGTGTTGTGTCTTTGTTTTTTTAAGTGCAAGGAGAGAAAAATCTGCCCCTCTGAGGTTTGGGATGTAACCCATCTTTGTATAATTTCTAACACTGATTTTCCTGTGGCTTAAATCAATCCTCTCACTGTGCACAGGAGGCTACTGGGATGTGTCCTGTGAACCCCCTCCTTTTTCCCTAGCAGACTTCTGCCTGATGATCTCATTCTCCACTCATATTTTCTCATCCCATCTGTAGGCCAATAACTCATAAATCTGTCCCTTCTTTCATGGCTTGTCTCATTTAATCTCATCCTGTCTCACGTCTCTTCTTGGGTGTTTTGTTGTCAGTTATGAGTCACTATAACTCAGACTTAATTCATATCTGAAACTCTCTTCCCTCTCTCCCCACATTACTGTTCAATAAATGCTTCTTAGGTCCAATGAATGCCCAGCCTTCAGGAAAAAAAAAGTAAAAAGGGAAAAAACCCCTAAACTAATTCATGTTTTGAACATTAACAAGGAAACCAAACTGACAGACCACAATTTTGGGAACTTAAAAAATTTGAGAGCTTTGTGAAGTTTTATAATTAGGAAAGGTTTCTTTTAAAGCAACATCATCTAGAAATATTGATTGTGGCAAAATACTGATTGCAAGCTTCTCAGGACCCAAAATTACACAAAATTTGTGAAATGGAAGCACTCCTTCTGTGAAAGCAGAACCAAATTAAAAGCCGCATCTCTCAAACACAGCAACACTTGAAAGTAGCTTTGTTATACCTGTAACTTGTTTAGAAAATAGTGTATCAGGGTAGTGTTAGAAACATGAAGGGTTTGCAAAAGCATTAAGCACATTTTCTCCCCAAAGAAGGAAAAAATATTCCTTTCTAAAATAGCTTGTTACTCATAGTTACCCAAATCATAAACAGTCTGAAATTTCTTAGAAAAAATTTTAACTTTTAGAGTTTTCTTATTTTGAGGAATGATCAGTCTGAAATTCAAAGTCTATTTTCCCCGTAACGATGAGTTTTCAGAACATTAAGGAAGGTTAGTAATTCTCATCTAAAATAGTGGATGTTTGATTTGACCACCACCTTTGGGTACAGAATGAGTCCATAATTTCAGCTTATAGAATGTTCTCAGGTACTATTCTTCCCATCTATTGTCAGTAAAATTGGTGTAAGGCTTGTTTCTCCTGCCTTTCAGTGATAACTCTTTGGAATGAACTGCTTAACTGAGCAGTAAAACATTTTTTAATCTCAAGTGTACTTATTTTTAAAAGGGTTAAAAATTTAAATTATTTAGATACAATTAATTTTCTCACAAGAAAACAGTATCACTCTTCAAAGCTGAACAGAAACTTTTCCTAAGTCTACATTAGGAGATTCTGACAAGAGTTTCCTGTTCTTACAAAGAAAACTGTGGTTCTAAAGTGAGACTGAGGATGTTTCTGAAGGCTAATGGGCTGGCTCAAGGTTCTAAAACACTTGGTAGAAAACCAAGAATTTTCACCATTGACTTTACTTTTTTGGGACACCATGGCAAGCAACTACTTGCATTGGAGGTCCAATGCTGAAAAGGTAAAAAAAAAAAGTAAAAAAAACCAAAAGTAAAAAAAAGTTAAAAAAAACCAGAACCAAAATAACCATAAAAAAAGTAAAAAAAAAAGACTAAATACTGAAAGGGAAAGTACTAATAATACTAAATACTTAAACACTATACCATCATTCACTGATCCCATGTGTTATATCTGCATTATGTGCAGCAAAATCTGGTACTTTGGGATTTACTATCAATTTTCCATATAACTTATCTGAGGTTCTCTCAAATGAAGCAAACTGCATGAAGTCCCAGAAACAGTTTGGTAGCAGAATCTGAAAGAGTACAGCAGTGTCTATGAACACACTGCCAAGACCATGGGAATGGACACAAAAAATACCAATGTGAATAAATATCTGGAAGCTGATACAGTGTGTAATTCAGGAATTAAAATAATACCCACAGTAACTTTGCTGTTTACTTGCATCTGCTTTTCAGACGTTCACATATGATATAACATTCAACAAGAGTGATTTTTCACATATCAGTGATGATATGGTTACATCAGTGATGTAACCATTAAATACATACCCTTAGGAAATACCTCTGCTTTTGTGGGTTTGTTTAAAATACTTCATTATGAACAACAGTTAATTATAACAGCTTAATCATTGCAATGAGATAACATAAGACTGCAAAGACTGTACAAATGAAATGTTTTCTCTGAATGCACCTTGGTATTGGTGCACTTGGCAAGCACAACTCTTACCTTTACTCCCATTACCTTTACTCCCATTAGCAGCTCATTTGCTTCCCCAATTAATCGGCTACAAAGCTGTGTACAGCCAAGCTCTGCTCTCACACCATCATACAAACACATGTGTAATTACTTGCTGACATTAAGTTGTCACTCTGCACATCCATGCCATCACCTGCTCACACAGAGCATGGAGAAGGAATCACACAAGAATTCTCCCTGCTTCAGAGACATGGAACGTAGACTCAACAGAGCTGTGCTACTTTCTGCTGTATGTATTCATAAAACAAAATATATTTTCCTATTATCTAGAAAATTACAAAATTTCTCTGGATTGTTCTTGCTTTCCAACTGGAAAGTCTAATTTCTGCACTGAGAAGAACTGTAAAAGCCTTATTTTCTGTCAGCTGTATACAGGACATATACACAACTCAAGCTCACAAAACTCCTTGAGGCCTGGCAAGTGACACAGGACCTCTGGCATCTCTGGGATTCCAAAATTAATTTCTCCCTCACTGTAGGCCTAGCCCAGGACCTAATTCCTGAGGTCACTGGGAGTGTCACAGTGCCTTAGCCCATCAGCACAGGAGGGGCTGCTCACTCTGCTCCAGTGGAAGGCAGAGAAGGATCCTCTTTCTCCACCACTTCTCAGATGGCCATCAGTGCACTGGGCAGTGACAGATGGCAAAATCTGACCTGGCTAACAGATGTGATGGCAGCAGCATCAATGTGTGCTGAACTTGGAGCTGTAACTCTACCTTTACAAACCTGGCTCCATCTTTAAGTTGAATGGGGCTATTCTGACTAAACAACTTTCATCTTTCACATGACTTTTTGTTTATTTAGATAATAAAGGCACCCACTTTGTGAGACTTAACAAGCACAAGAACTGCAGAGCATACCATGTGTGTGCACCAATTACTGGTGTAAGACATGAAAGTGCAAATACCTGAATACCTTGCAGATCAGTCTCCAGTGGTTCCTCTTTGTGTGTTCTGAGTTCATTGTGCCAGATTACCTCCTTTTCTTTTTAGGGGCAGCCTGAGACAGATATGCTGGAAGAGCAGAAGAAAAAGCCATCTGAGTATGAATTTAGTCAGAAAACACAGAATAAACACAGCAAAAATCAAAACATCATTATTAAAGTACTGTTACCCCCTACAGTCTGACTGATAAATGCAACATACATGCAGAACAGGTAAACAAGCAACAGCAAACAAACCATGTCATTTCACAGGAAAGGATGGAAAATATTTTCACTGCTCCTTTAGCAATTGTTTTGAACCTCCTGTACTGAACCACCCTCAAGACTACTGGCAGTGCTTGAAGCTTTGCTGGATTCAGTGGCTACTTGCCAACCCTTCTCCTGCTCCCCTTCTTTAGTTGAGCCAGAAACCTGTTTTAGCTGGGGTACAACATCTTCATACACAGACACCTCACTGGCTGAGGCGAACTCACCTGGAGTGAGCACATTATAGGAAAGCTACAATCCAAACCTAACAAAAACTTTCCATCTCTTGGTTACTCAGGAGCTGGTGACAAATGATTTGTCATCAAGACCATATCACCTGCCACAAAAACTGGCATAAGCTTGCATTGAGTAAAGTGATGCTGCACCATTTCATACAAGCAGAGAATTTGGGAAAATGTCCTGTGGAATTGTTCTAAATTCATCAGAATGAACACCAGAGAACTGTTTCCTCTTGAGGCCAGTAAGAAAATGTGTGTTCCACCTTTGTGGAAGAGTGGTTAACTGACTTTAACATGAAGATAAATCAACATAAGTACATACACATATATTGCAACTTCACATAGAGCTGGGTGAGAACAGAAATGTTACAGAATGCCCACATACACTTCATTTCTCCTTCTTTGGTATTTGCCTTGATTCTGCTCATCTTTCAGAACTCCAGGCAGCCCCACCAACCAGACACTGCCATGGGCCATATCACAAGTCCAAGTCTCCTCTAAGCCCTGGCTCTTGAGGTCTCTGCCTCTCCTTACCATTCTGTCCTGATGACTGCATGGCAGATTGATGTGCCACCTCATCAAGGTCACACAGCAGCACAAAGGTCTGATTAAAATCCAGATCCAGTAGCAAATTACCCACATGCTTGTTCCCAGTTTCAAACACTTCTGTTTGCTAAGTTTATGCCTTTCTCTGAACATAAAGCTCTACACATCCATTTCAAACATGTTCAAAAATGCATTTACTTTCCATAAAGGTATTCTTTCATTAAATATCACTGAACTTATGAATATTGATGGAAGTCTGAGATTTTTGAAACTCAGGGCAATGTGATTTTAGAAGATATAATCTTCCCTAACAGCAATTTCTAAAGATTTTGGGTCCCTCTGAAGACAGCTGAACCTGATCACCCAAAATCACCCATTGTTTTAAAACATTAAGGCAAGGTATTTTGTGAAAAAGGATGGAGTGGCCACAATCTGGATGAGATTAAATGATTTACACATCAGTAACATCCCATGGAGCTCAAAACCATGTCTTTTCCTGGTAGGCAAATTCTGCCAGTAGCTGCAAGTATATAATCTCCCTGTAGAAAACTGTAAGGCTAGAGTGGAAAATTATAGATAAAGTAAACTGTGCACTGAGTAACTGCAGGGAGTCTAAAGTTGAATATCTAACAATTAAGTCTTACTTCTATCAAGGTGCAACAAGAATAAGCTGAGAAATGCAAGAATGCCAGACAGGGCCCCAGGCTCTCCACAGCTGCAGAGACACCTCATTGTTCTGGACAATTTTAAGGCTGATCTCGTGTGGAGGGAACATGAGCCATTTCTTTTTGCTGCCATGCTGCTGAGGCAGGTGTCTGGAAGGGGCATTTACCCACACACTCCCCTTCACACACAGCCCAGTGTTGCCTTCCCCTTTGCAGGGCTGCTCAGGCTCAGGGAGCAGCAGCGCACAGGGAACAGATCTGGGGCAGCCCAACTTCTGCTGGCTTGTGGCAGGGAAAACCCAGGAGAAAACTCTCTTTACAAAGAGAGATGTCTTCCTTGGAGTTCTTCCACTTCAAACTCCGCTTTGCACAAGCAACTATTCTATATTTATGATTTACTGGTGATTATCACATACTCAAACAGCAGCTGACACTTCACCCTGCAGATTGAAGGGAACACCCAGGACAAGAAGGGGCTCACTCCTTCCCCATGCTCTAACACACACTCAGACAAAACACCACCAGGCTGGAGGGCAGTTGCACACTTCTTGCTCTGGACTCTTCCTCTGGATTTCTCTGAATTTGAGAATGCCTGAGTAACAAATTTATGGTACTCTTCCTCTAAACCCAAATACCCAAATGTGCAAATGGTATGGCACCAAGTTCTTTCATTTTACATTTACATGGTACTATGGACACTCACCTTTCTCCTGCTCTGACAGAAACTGAATCATGGGTTGCTTACAAATTTCCACTGAAAGCAAGTTGAATGTTCTAACTGGCTTCAAGGAGAGCCAGACTGGCTTTTGTGTTATTTTAAAGTACAGCAAATGATATCCATGTCCTTGGGCAGCATAGAATACAGTACTTGGTACATAAAAACTGTTTGACTAAGAAAAAGGACCCAAAATTTTTCTTTTTAGTGCTTCAAGCCTTTTCAATGGCTATGGCCCTTCAGGCAGCTGCAGTACTTTAACAGAGCAGCGGAGGTAGAAAAACTGGAAGAAACATAACTGAAATATGAGTAAACGACCTAATCTGCCACACAGATCTGTAGCAAGCCTGCTTTCACTGCCACTGAAGTCCAAGATAAGTTTCATCTTCACAGCAAGCAACAGAACATTTTTACTCAGTAAAAATTTTCTTTACTCATTTTTACTCATGAAAAAGCATGAGCACTTTACAAGTTCATATATTTAAAACATGTTGCCCGTAACTGGGTCAAGTGAACGTTTACACCACATGATTTTTCCTCCCAAGTTTCCTTAAGCTCTCACAATGTCCAGAGCCCTCTTTTGCATTTTCTGAGACAGATAAAACAGTATGAGAAGTCTGGGTTGCCCTGCACCTTCCTTTCTCAAGCAGAAGAAAATGTGTCATTCTTACTTCAAGATTAAGTTTTATTACCTGGGATATTGTTGTGGCTTTCAAGTCTAATTTAATTCACCCCAACATCAACTCACAAAGCAAAATCTGACCTTTACTTACACAGCCTGTAAAAAAAGTATCCCTGGCAGGCTGAAGCACACAGACAGGAACAAATACCTTTATCTGTTCCAGGGTTTGCACACACACACTCTTTGCAGCCTGCAGTGCCCACCTGGCAATTCTGAAAATCTAAGCCCTGCACGGTACCAATGCTATTTGTACCACAGTATCTGCTGTTTGACTGGGGGATGAGATCCACAAAGAATATCACTTAAAAAGAAATTCTGACCCATAAAGTCACTATCCTACTCCATAGGTGTTTTCTCTGCCAAATGCAACTGGTCCAAGTCTGTCATCATGTGTCCCATCTGCCTCTCCAGTGACCCCGTACTGGTAAATCCTACGCAGGTAAATCCCCGAGGAGCTTGTTCCAGGAAGGGCCTCTAATGCTGCATGTGGAGAGGGCAGATGGGATTTGCAGCAAGCCACAGCTTGATCATCCTGAGAAAATGCCACTCCTTAGCCAGGCCCTCTCCTTTAACACATGTATGGGGGACACAAAAAGCCCCTAAAGCAAAGGAACAGCCCTGCTTGGCCTCACAGGGGCTTTAAAGGCTGTGAAAAAATCAAATGCTACATGAACAACATCCAAGGGTCACAGGCACAGCCTTTGGTAGTGCTGAATGCAATGATGATGATGATTTGAAAAAGCCAAACTTTAAATCAAGAAGAGATTTGAACCTGACTAGAGGGTTTAAGCCGCCAGGAGATATTCTTACCAGTAACCCAATCTAGCTCAATGAGACTGTCTATATCAAATCCATATTTTTATTTTTATATCCACAGTGGAACTGCACTACCAAACATATTGACTTGAGCTGGCCATAAAGGAAAGTGCTGGCAAAAATGATTCTGAAATAATTTTAGTTACATAAAATGCCTGTGCTGCTCTGGCATGTTCCATCCAGAAACAGTTCACAAGGCTCTGCCTTGAAGCTTACACTTATTACTTACATGTACAGAAACCAGCACTTAGGATGAGCCATCTGTGTTTTAAATACAGGGCACTGAGGCATGGATAAAGAATAATGTCCATCCTCTCCTAAGAAACAGTGAAAAATACTATCCAAAGTAAATAGATTATTTGTGAACTACTACACTTTTATTTTCAGTTAGATGTTTATTTCCTAATCCTTTTAGGACCAGAATATCATTAGTGTAATTGAAGACTATGTGCCTTTATTTCCTCCTTCCTCTCGGAGCAAGGCCACACCAATCAGCGTGTGCTCATCCTGAAATCAGCCTCTGGGAGCAGTGTGCCTTCCTCAGCAGCTGGATGCTGCCTTCATCACTGAGCTCCACTCAGCTGCTCTGCTCCTCGCCACTGAAATGCAGCACGTCAATCACTGGCACTGCTCACGAGAATTAGCACAACACAAGTCTAATTAGAAACTAAACACTGGGTTATCTGCAGCCATTTGGAGATGGAGTAAGCTGATCTGTGTTTTAGGAACCTTTCTTGCCACACAGTAGTTCGTGATAACACCTACCTCACAGCCCATTAGTGAATCCAAATATTATACTGTATAAATACTACTTTGCTCTTTTCCTTTTTACAGAAGCCCCAGGTCTCAGAAGCCTCCATTACTGAGCACATGTGCCTTGGTTATATTGGAACATTGTAGGAAATGGAAAGCAGCCCTGACTGTCCAAAAACAGCAAAATGAAAGCCAGTATACTGTATACTTTGGTCCTGTCTCTAGAGAAGCAGCCCCAACTGGCCTCCAGACATTTTACACTGCAATACCTATTGGCAGAACCAAAGAAACTCTACCCTGCATGACACTGCACGGACTGTGAGTCTGTCTGCACTGGGCTGATCCCTTTGCTCGTTCTTTCCTGGAGAAAACAATGTAACCCACTATAAATCCAGACAACACTACTTCAAGCTTCAACCTGGAATCCAAACATGAGCAGGGGGAAACCTGGCAAAGAGATGGAGCCAGAGATGTGCATGTTTAACACAAGAGAAGGACATGAAGGGATATGCAGCTGTTTCACTGCACAGGGTTTCTCCAAGGGGAATTGCAGAGCACAGATGCAGCCCACGTTCTCACTTCTAGCTGAGATAAACATTTACAAGCCATTCATTTTAAACAGGAAGGCATAGCATTAGGACACGACCTTTCCTTCAGTGTGAAGGCAAGGCACCCCAGCTCACAGCACTGCAGACATCCAGGAGAGATCCATACTGTTCCACTGCTCTGTTATTACAGGTGGGCTGGATTTGAGATTCAATGAGGAAGGTGCAATTTTATGGCTCTGTGGAAAAATCTCTGAAATGCTGGCGGCTGGATGTCTCATGATGCCAGACTGGTGCTGCAAAACATCACACGCAGATAAAGCGCTGAGGAAAACGTCTGTGTGCCAATGAACGAGCATGTAGGCAAATAATCCTAAACTGTACATGCAGATTTGGTGTCATTACACTGCTATTACAGATGCCTACCCTGCTTTTCTTCTCTAAAAGGGTGCAATTCTGATGCTTTATCATTAGCTTTCTAGCTGGAAGCTGATAGAACTTGAAAGACAGCAACAAAAGACACTGGAAGATTAATTTACAGAGAAAATCTGCAGATTTTGAAAAGCCACAATCTAATTATAGCTTGAAAGATGAAACACAATTCTTGTTTGTATCACATCCATTCTTCCTGTGTGGATATATATGTGTAGACAATTTTTACTGTGGGAAACTACCAGATATTGCTTTGTATTAATTGGCAAGTAGATATTTACAGCAATTTCTTATAAAAACTGAAGTAGGTCAAAGACTGAAAGGTGGTAAGTTTGGGCTTTTGTATCCCAGCCTGAGACACTTTAATAGGTGGGTCTCCTGCACAAAGCTGAATGCTTTGAAACCTTTGAAAGGGCTATCAGCCAGTTTGCTAGATTAGCTCCTCAACACTGTAATTTCCAGAATGACCAGTGATTTTTGAACCTTGACTCAAAATCTTTAAAAAAATCATAATATCCATACAAGCCATGCTAGAATCTGCTAATTCTGCAGGGGAAAAAAAAAAACCAAATCAAACAAAACTGTACAAATATATTAAATGTAAAATTCCTCCATGCTGTGAAACTGGCTTCTCATCACTAAAGGCCTTAGGTGGACCCTCAGCCTTAGCTTACAATTCCTTTCAATCAGGAGGAGACAGAGGAACCCCTCAAGAGGTTTAGTTCAGGCTTAGAAAACAATAAATTCCAACACCAACTGCAGAGAAGCAAAGCTCTGAAAGGTGCAATTCTGAAAGCTTGAGAATACTTTTTTGAAGAAGCACCAGACACAATCTTGACTTGGAAATACAAACTGTACCCAACTGGAAAAGGTCTTTTGAGTTATTTAATAACCTGGAAAAATGCTAATGCTGTATTTAATTTCTGAAAACTGCAAACACTCTTTAGTGAAAAGCAAGTATACTGCTTCTGGTGAGACAGATATGCTGTGCTTTGTGAGGTTCCAGCATTTTCAGATAGGCCACTCACACAAATGTGATTTTTACTAGGAAGTTTTTTTCCATTCTGGAATACTTTTATTGCCATTGGATTTTCCTCAATAATAACATGTGTAAAACAAATATTTCCTGACTCTAGGAACTGCTTCAGACACTCTGAGACTGGAACTGTTACCCATATCCATAATACACTCCACTGATATCATGGATCTAAAAGCATAGATGAACTTGAAAATCAAAACTAGTGCTACTCTCTTATCAGATCAAAAGCAAAAAATTAGGAACATGTTTTAGAGCACCTGGCTGGCATCTCATTTAAAAATGGGGTACAGATTTTTAACTTCAAACAAAAGTCAGTTTTGAACAATTCTAAGCAGGTGCAGGAATTGTGTGGGAGCTTCTGCTGATTTTCAGCTGACTTCCAACTGAGAACAGGCAAGAAGTGAAATGACCAGGCCTGCCATGTCCTACCCATGAACTTTTGAAGAGAGCATATTTTTATACACAGTTCTAGTAAAGGAAAAACAAAAGACAAAAATCCAAATTTAAAGCAATGCAAAGAATGGGAATCTATTTGTAAGCATTATGTCAGCAATTACATCAGCATTAATTAAGATTAAAAATTCAGGAAAAAGAAAGATGAAAAGAATGACAGAAAGACTTTGGGAAACACATAAAACTCACAAAGTTTTCCTTACTTAATTAAAGAATGGTGCTGGTTGGCATTGTCAAGCTCTGCAGTGGCTCTGGCATATCTCATTTTGCTGGAAAATTCTGATTTTAATTTTCTTTTGTGAAATTTACTGTTCCTGTTTAAAGGGGTTTTCTTCCTATGAGATTCCTTTTCTGTTTATATGCTGATGAAAATTATCTAACTTGAGATGGCTGGAATAATGAATAGAAAAAGGAAAAGGGGGTGCCTCTTTAGTGCAGAAAACTAGTACAATCCTACAAATCAGTAGGATCTTAGTACAAGGTGTATAAAGCTGGATGTTCTTTTTGTTCTAGGCTGGCTTTCAGATTATAAAAATCATGAACCGTTTTTTTCTGAGAATTAATTGCCATAAATACAGGCCAGTCTGGTCAGATGAAAAGCAGCACAGGGCAAAACTCAGAAATGAGAATTTCAGTTAAGAGTCAAAATACATTAATAAAGGTATGACCTTTATAAAAAAATAAATGTTCATACCTACACAATGTATATCTGTATGTCTTAGATTGTCCAGTATTTCTGGTAATAACTGTGGTTATTGCACAGAGAACAATAATTTGTCCAAACCAAACCATAAATAATTAAGGCCAGGATTTTGACATCGGATCTGTGTGGGTGGATTTTTGCACCCCCGCGGATTCAATGGCAGGATCAAAGCTTAGGAAAGCCAGAAATACACTCAGAATGTGAATATTGCTCAAGTCCATCACCTGGCATTTCCAGTGCAGGGAAGGCTCTGCTTTCACTGCCACCCTCCCATCTGAGGGCCTGGGACAGATATTTGCACAGTAGCAAACGATGGCATTCTTGTCCCACCCTGCCCATAGCAGCCAATTCCCACCCCATCCACCTCTTCCAGTTATGACTTAGAGCTAGGAAAATGAGCTGGTGCTTGGAGTTTCACTTCTCCTGATTATTCTCATAAAATAAATTTAGCCTAACCTCTCCTCTCAAGCTATATATCAAGCTTATATTATAGGCTTTATTTTTACTTCCTAAAAAATAGTGTTCATTTTTATTTCAGCTGTTCTGAAAGTAACCAGAGAAAAGAAACGTGGATTGCTGGTGTTGATGGTGGAGGGCAGGGGCAGATCTGCTGCTCCTGCTGAGGAAGTTGTGGATGGCTGTCACACAAAAACTCACTCGATGTTATCAAATACCCTCGTTTCCCTTGATAAAAGAGAACTTGTTGCAGTAACATTTGGGAATCCTGACTTAAATCATCATCAAAATACAGCCCCCATTCACATGGAATAAAAGGGAAAATATTACAGCTGACATTAAGGACAGAATCAGCCCAAATGATGTTCCCCAGTTGCCTTAATTTGTGGGAGAAATTCAAAGCTTATCAAAAATTCAGCTAATTTCCATGGAAACAGGATTTTAACTTGTGAATCAAAACTGCACAAGGGCCAAAATGCCAAACACAAATTATAGAAATATTTTTCCACACTGGGATTCTCAAATAAGAGGCAAACAGTTAAACAGAATAGAAATAATGAATTCACAAGGGGCTAATTTTTCATCATCTACACTATTTTTTGCTGTATAGTGCGTATCTACCTATATATGCCTATGTTTGGAATATTTCAATAAATGTCCTAATATTAAAATACTGACATATTTTTTATGGTTTTAATATCTCTAATAACTTAAAAGCAGAAAGTATGTGGAGAAGACACATCAGTATTTAGCTCAGTATCTCACCACGGACCAGTCACTATCTGGACTTAAACTTTGCTTATACTCTGTTTATGGAAAGAGCTAAATACATTTTTAGTGAGTAACCCAGTGGAAACATTATCAATAGCATATTCTGCTTCAGAATTATCACTTCACCTGAACACTCACAAAAATGGATGATTATTCCCCTCAAACACATTGGGAGTATATGGTTTCTCTAAGCAAACAAGGCTCACTGTTGCACTTCTGTCTTTGCAGTAACTCAGGTTCTTGCAATAAACACCTGCGGTAACTTTTAACACTGGCAATGACAAAGCTGTGTAAGAACTACATTATTTTATATTTTTCAGTTTTTCAGCATAGGAGCTTTTACAGTCCTCTTTCAGTTTACACAATTTTTCATAATCTACAAAACAAACACAAAAGTGCAAATATCCAGTTCAGCCCAAGGATACAGAGCAGCATGTGGTGTTCTGCATTATACCAAAACTGCTGAATTTTTTAACAACTGACTGTCTAGGAAAAGCTTTTTCAGATCACATAACTTGGAGAAATTTAAAATTCTCTATAAAGATTGTGCTGTGTTAAGGCTCTGACACAGCTCAGATTTTAAATTTATGAAAATAAGGAAAAAGTTTAGCAACATTGTTTTTCAGCTCTTAAAATAGTGAACAGATTCCCTTCCAAACTGAAGAGTAGTAAAAAAAAAATAATTTAATTAAAATTACTAGGAGTCCTTCCATTCCATCCTATGACAATTTTATCCCACACATACGTGGTGGTGGTTTGTTAATTTGTTTTTTTCTTTGGAATATCTTTACTATTTGATCAGATCTTTAAGATGGTTCAGTATTTATCCACTAATTTTTCAGTTTTATATCCAATTTTCTTTTTTAATAAATAGCATGCACGGCAGATATATATTGAAATACAGAAGAATACTTCAGAATAGTGTATTTGTTATACTGTGGTTTATTTATTTTTTCCACATAACTCTGTGTTTAAGAAACCTTCAAAGTACTCCCAAAATAAAACAGTGATTTTACATGTAACTTTTTAAGTCAAGAAACCATGGTTTCCCAAAGATAGCTTCTCATGAAAGCCAGGGGTTTTTTTACACCACCTTTACTGATGCAATTATATTTAATCACTGTTAAGAGTCAAGATTTTTAGCATCTAGATGAAGTATACTGGATTAGCTTAATAGCCACATCTTTCTCAGACTTTTTAAAACCTGTTTTTCTTTCCATTGAAGCAGAGAGCGAGGGGATTGGAAACTTCCAGTGATTCTTTTGTAGACTAAAGTGGTTTAACTCTGCCTGCTCATATAAGAAGACAACTCTAATTCTCACGGGTCAAGAAAGAGAACAAACAAAATCTACATTTCCTCTCTACATTAGCCAGAAGCACATATTGTCAGAAAAGAAACAGGACAGAAAACACTACCTGCTGTACCAAAATATACAGGCATAAAATAAAATCCTTCAGGAAATATGAGACCCAAATCTTTTCCAAGTTTTATGAAAAAGAGAGCCCATGCATTTAGAGCTAAACTGGATGAATCCATCACTTGCCTCAATACCCCAAGGAAAATGTGGCACGTAGTATATTAAGTTAATAAAAAACAAACAAATGTACAGCTAATAAGTCTGAAAATTCAAACCTTAAGTTCCTCATTATAAAAGCCACAAGTGACTTTCTAAGCAGGACTAACCAAACCACTATGCTGCATCCCTGGGGACAATCAGTTTTCCTTCTCATCTTCTTTGCTGCTTTTGTACTGATGTATAAAAGTTTAGTTGTCTGGGGCTCAACCACTTTCAGGCAGCTTTGAGCAGTCACCAGCCTGGTGATGAGATGCCCATACGTGATGAAAGGACAAGGTTAACTCACAGTTTCAGAGTTAGTGTTGGTGTTTCATGTGCCACATGATGAATAACAACATGAGAGGCCCCTATTCTTCTGAAATATAATTGGCTTTTCTTTAGAGAACGGCGTAGAGAAACACAAAAAACTGGGGTAACATTCAGGTCATGCTCAGACAGACTGACTTCCTGGCGCCTCTTTCAAACCTTATCTCCCTCCTTCTCCTCTCTCGGAAATGCAAATGGATCCCCCAACTTTCCTTTTGACAGTTGTGCTTTCCACGCAAACATTTGGTGGCTAACTAGAGATTGCTCACTCAGAGACCCCCAAAGGCTGGCTCTTTGATTCCACTTTCCTTCAGGCATGCTGAGCTCCAGAACAGCCTGTTGCTCCGTCCACCTCACTGCCCTGTGGTTTCCTTCCTCCCTGCTGAGGAGGGGAGAGTCTGCTCAGCCAGACACAGCACAACTGCCCACTGCTGAACTAAATAAATCCTTGTGGCTCCCTTCCACCAGTCCCAAATCTTCACTTCTGTGCATTGCTCACAGGTTCCTCCCCCTCTTCCCTCTCTCCTGGACTCTGCTGTGTCCTGCAAAAGTGGCTGTTGTTTTGTTGCTTTTCCTGGATATTCAGCTGCTCTTATTCTTTGATTCATTCCTTTAGGGTTAGATGGTTTTTTTCTCAGCAATTCTCCTGTAAACTGGAATCACATGTCCCACAAATGATCCTGTCTCTAATTAGGGCATCTTTTATGTCTCTAATGTACATGTGCATGCCAGAATTTTCCACCACACAATGCAAGCATCTATCCTCTTCTCTGCTTCTTGCTTTTGGGATTTAGAGAAAAGCATCCTTCTGCTATCTCCTGTACATTTTGCTCAAATATTTTTCCCAGCTGTTCTGGGGTTTGTGTATTCAATTCCTGGCAATTTTATTTCCCTCTTTCATTTTGTCTGGTGAAAGTGTAAGAAAGCTCTACCTTCATCTTGTCATTTTTATCCCCTTTGTCAGGCTCATACACAGACACTGCTCTTCCACATGGGCCTGAAATCTTGGTCCAGCAGTTTCACATTCTGAGAGGTCTGGTTCCTTGCAGGGGGTTACTCTGCTCTCTCTAGGTGCCATTAACCAGATTTTTTTCTCTTTGTGGATCTCTCAGCCTGCCTGATGCTAGCCACGCTCCCATGCACACCATGCTAGGTAAATAACATGAGGGCTGCATGTTTTGCAGCAAACTCCATTATTCAGAGAACTTTACTACCCATAACATGTGGATATCTCAGTGTGGTACAACGATGGTAAAACACCCAGTGTTTCAGACTATGCTCCTCTTTCTAAGTTACAGCTGGGTTCCCACAGTCACTGTGACAGGAGTTTGCTCTCACATGTTTGACAGACACTTCCAAATCTCCTCACCTCTGTCCTGCCCAAGCAGCAAATTTCTTTTCCTAGACTTCTAACAGACATCTTTAGGAAAACTACAACATTCTCTAATGGCAAGTGATGGTGTCAGTCAGTCCCAACTGCAGATAAACATTCTTGCTTGAAAATTCTGCAGGTAAGGCTTGTCCCTAACAAATCACCTGGCAGAACTTCTCTCTTCTGCAGCACAGCTCCTTGACTCCACAGCAGACACAAACTGTCTCTCCATCAATTCATGCCTCTAAAGCTTCTAAGCTCCATAAGCTGAAGGGAAGTTACATTTTAATCAGGCGCATAAGCTCTGGTAAACAGTCAGAGGCTGTGCTCTGGGAAGATGCTCAACCCCACAGGAGCAGAGCACCCCGTGTCCCTGATGCTGGGAGGGGCCTTGGAAGGTGGGAGCTCCCCAATGTCCCAGGCTGAGAAGCTCCAGTGAGTCTCCAGCACAGATGCACCTGCCTGGGGCATCCTGGTGCTCCCTGACCCTGCACCCTCAGCTCGGGGCTGGAGGAGGCCAGAAGGGATTCCCAGGACAGGTGGCACATCCAGGAGGGTCCAGTGGGCTGCCACACCCACAGAGGCACAGGTCATGGACACCAGCACAATCAAAGCAGTAAAAACTCCTCTAAAGTGCTTTATCAGAGCAAGTGGAAATTCTGAAAATGAGGATGTCAGAATTTAAATTGATTGCAGAGTCATCGCACGCTTCATTTGGCCACAAGCAACACCAAGCCACACCACCAAGTGACACACCCAGGAGAGCAAAGTGCTGACATTCATTTTTTAAGAGCTGAGTTCTAAGATTTGGGACTGGCACAGGCCTTTCTTTTTGCAAATTCAATTTTAAGGCTCGATTTAATTGTTGCTAAAAGTAAGGTAATAGAAGGGTTCCGGTCTTGCACTATAATGAACTGCAGGCTCAATTGTTTGAAGAAGGAAAATTGCATTGATGAAACTGGATCAAAGACAAACAAAAAAATCAGTTATTTCCTCTTGAGGGTAAAAAATTTGGGAGGCTCACGCTTTTTCAAGCAGCCCTTACTGTGGTTTAGAGGCAGAGAGATACTGTGATCAGATTTGATTTATTAACAAAACAAAAAGAAAAAAAAAGAGAAGTGGGCACATGAAGACTCCAGTGTCAGAGAAGACTCAAAGAAAACCAAATGTAGCAGTTCCTATTACAAAGTGGAACATGTTCCCAAGCTTGCTTTGTTTCAGAAATGAGCTGCAATGCAGACAAGGGAATGGCATTTGTAACAGCTACAACTGCCTGCCATCCCCAAGCAGGAAACCTCCTGCTAAACTTCAGAGGCACCACCATTTTTAATTCCTTGCCAACATACACACTTGTCACGACTGTTGGGATGCCAACCATTTCATGACAGAATACAAACAGCAAGAATTTTTAATTCAGGGAATGCTCAGAGCAAGTTCTGTCAGTCCCTGTGCCTCATTCCAGAGTCTCAAAATAATACATAGCACAGTCATTACAATTAAATCTACAGACACTCAAAATTCTTTAGTCTTTCATGTCTTTTTTAAATGATTGTTTGTTGTAGCCAGTTTACTAAATCTGAATTTTGTGGACACACTATTTCCTTGTCCAATAATACTGAAATTTAAAAAAATAAAAAGAGCAGAGGCCTAGTTATTGCTTGAATCCAGGCCGTATGAAATCAGTTTTATAGATGCATATCCTGATTACATCAACCAGCTCAGGAGCCCTAAACTTGCCTGTGATTTGTGAAGCTCTTCCAAACACAGCTGAGTGGTCTCGTGGTATTGATTGATCATATCAGGCTGCTGAACCATATCTGGAAATGGGAGAAAGATGCTTTCTTTAAACTACTATCCTGTAAGGAGTATTTGTAGTAGTGCTGCATGAACTTGTGAATTTCAGGCAGTCTGTGTGCCTGTGACCAGCAGCTCCACATTCACACTGAAAACAACATGTTCTTAAAACTTACTTTTCAACAACAGTATGCACTTTGGAGTTTTCACAGAGAAGCAGCTCCCTCTCATAAAAAACAAAAAAAAAATTTAAAAACCTTCAACAAAATATAAGAATTATATCTGGAGTATCACAAGCCTAGGTTTAATCACAGAATACCAGATATACCTGCAAAAGGGCTCCTTTAGCATTCCTTCCTTTAGCATTCCATCTTTTCCTATTCTGCTACCTGTCTCAAGAATTGCTACAATCCCCTGACAGACACCAGGCTGGAAGTGCCTGAAGTCTTTGAAAATGTGAGACAGGGGAGACAATGACCTCAGAACTGCTGGGATTTTACTCAGCATCTGAACTGGGTTTCTTAAAAGCCAGTATCTCCCATCTCAGGATGGGAAGACAGAGAAGTGACAGGAAAAGGGGAATGGCTTCACACTGATAAAGGGCAGGGTGAGATGGGATACTGGGGAGAAATTGTTCCCTGTGAGGGTGCTGAGGCCCTGGCACAGGGTGCCCAGAGCAGCTGTGGCTGCCCCAGCCCTGGCAGTGCCCAAGGCCAGGCTGGACAGGGCTTGGAGCAACCTGGGATAGTGGAAGGTGTCCCTGCCATGGCAGGGAGTGGAACTGGATGGGCTTTAAGGTCCCTTCCAACCCAACCCATTCCATGGTTCTGTGACCCTGTGGTTCAATGTAAAGGAAAAACTGAAGACCAGAGGTGTCCTGAAATTGTCCTGTTAAAAGCAGCACCTTTTCCAGCCAGTTTAACAGGCACAGGGTCCAGTTCCAAGCAATGTGGGTGTGGGGATTATCTCCTGGCACTTCAACCTGCTGGCCATGGGATGCCCTGCAGTGGGCACTCACCACACCTGATGAGGATAAAGCATTTCCAGAAACCCCCCTTCCCTCCAGAGCAGGTCTGTAAAGTAAGTGGGGAAACTCACCCATCTCATTTCACCTACAGAGCAATGATGCTTCTGGGTGCTTTAAATACAGGAACATCAACTTATTTGATGCGTATCTATTTCACATTTTGCTTTTGTTGGCTATGGAGCTTCCAGGGACAAGAATTCACATATGCTAATCATTGTTTATTTAAAATTTTGCTTTAACTGATTACTAATACAAGCAAGTTATTTGAAATAGTTGAAATTGGAAAATAATTGAAAAATAATATTATAAGACTATGAAAGTACATGGTAACCTGTTTGGTAATTAAAAAAATATAATATTTAAGAAAAATTAAGAATGTGACTTATACCAAAATCTTTGAGAAAGATCATGACTTGCCCAAAATACTTTACATTAACATTAATTTTGTTCTGCCTTTCTCCTGGTTACCCAGAGAATTTAAGCATCCTCTTATGCTATTTCTTGCGAGATCTTTTTGTTCCTTAAAATCTTAAAATAAAATTTCTTTTCTTTCCAATGGCTGATGGAGCTTTTTCTCACAGGACCTCCTGCACAGGAATCCTGTACAGAGACAAAGAGGCACATACTGAAAACCACTGCTGTGTTTAACTCAAGCTGTCGGCGCTTTTTAAAACCCATCAGGAACAGGACTGAACACACACTCATCTCGTGATCATTTTTCAGCTGCACACTGAATCAGCCAGCTGACTGCACAAATGAAGATTTTCTTTCGAGAAGAAAAAGGTTATAGTTAAAGCACAAAGTTCTCAAAATGTAAAAGATGCCAAAGGAAAGGTTGCCCTCTGCTCAGGAGAAGTGAACTGTTATGACTGAACTTGCCTATGGCAGCACATCTGAATAATACACTGAGCACTGCAAGTTCACCCCAAATATTTTAAGTTTTAAGGAACTTTATTATCTACTCTAAGGAACAGATAACAATGACAGTAAGAGGCAACTAGGCTCTCCCACAATTAACTTCCCTTGTTTCACTACCCTCATTTCAGTTGGAGAAAGTCAACACCTTTGCAATTATCTAACTTAAGGACATGTATTAATCTTTATGTTGCACACTGTATTTCTACTGTAGCACATTCCTTCTCTGGAAAAAAAAAAAAAAGAAAAAAGGATTATCAGTCATTTCCTGTGGGTTGGAAAGAAATCCAGCTTGAAAGGCTCACAAGAGCAATTTAATATTGGAGCAACTGCACTGTCCATTCTCTGTATTCATTGCTCACCAGCTGAGTGAAGATCAGTTATGTACATGGGCATCTGCTCTTCACAGGTGGGTCTGACAAGCTCAAATTATTCCATTTCTTGTGGAATTACAAAGAAAACTGCAGCTAAGGGAAAAAAATCCCACACAACTAAACCTCTTTATTCACCTGAACACATCCAAATTAACTTTCAAGCAATTTAACAAGCATGGGGTCAGCCTTTCCTCTCAGCTATTATTTATTGTATACACTGATGATGTTCTGAATACAAATTTATTTTAATTATTTGTGACAATATAATTTGGCATTACCTGATTTTATTGTTAACTGGGTTTCTTCCTCACAAAATGAACTTCAGCCTCCAGAGACTTTAATCTTAACAAGAGTTCATACATTAGAGTGCTTGGAATAGACCACTTCCTTAAAAATACATGAGGATCAGGTTCTAGAAGATTTTTAATTTAGTTTCTGATGTTGTAATTTATTTTGAGGTCTAGTCCTAAGGAGATACGTGTATTACTAGACTTAGATACATCAGAGGTAGCAGTAAAAACTCACTGTTTTCTTAATAAGAACAACTACCTCTTACCCAGACTGATAGTTTTTCTTTTTCTCCATTTTTAAAAAGAAGATTCTTATGATGAGATATTTGTGTTTTAAATTTAGTGTAAAATATATGGACACACAAATCTCAGCTTTTTAACACTGCTGGCACTAACTAAAGACATAAACCACGACAAAAATCATCAAACTGGTAACATTTCCTCAATAGAAGTAATCTCTCTAGATAATTATTAAAAGCCTCAAATCTCCTGACCCCCAAGTACTTTTTCATCAGATACACAGCCCCCAAGTGCTGTCCCCAGGTGATGCAGACATAGATGGGCTTCACAGCCAATAAACACAACCTGGTTTGGACCAAGCTGGGAGAGGAAACAAATCACAGATTCTCTAAGGGCTCTTACAGAAACTGTGTGGTGGCAACTCTCACACACCAGTGAGCCCCCAAGACTGATATTTCAGCTCATCTCAACTGCCTCAGAGCTGACATGAAACATGGACAACCCCTGAAGTTCAAAGATCTGCCCCATACAGAGCTCTGCCCTCAGACACAGGCTATCCAAACCACTTTACATATTTATTGTATACATGTATGCATGAACACACAGGTTTTCTATGCAAAACAAAATAATCTCATTCTGTGCCAGGATTCCTGGGCAGCTTTTTCATGTGCTTGATGTAATCCACAGTTGGGCCATGCAGGCTCCAGATCAGCACGATGGATTCCTCAGCCAAATGGTAATTTACAGAGTCATTTCCAGAAATAGGACACTGATGTAATGGTTACACAAGTCTTTGCCTGTGTTCATTAATACCTCTGGTGTTCTGGGGTGCACAGTGTGGTACTTGTGTCCAGCTATCATTCTTATCTACAGCATTTGGAGTGATAGCAATGAGAGAAAATAGGAATGCTTTGCTTTATTGCAGAGGCACAGATGATGGGAGGATAGGGGATACCAGATTCAATAAATAAATAAACAAATGGATCTGCATGCTGTTGATTCCCCCACACTTATTACTGTGTGTTCTACCACAAATATTCTCTTTGATGCTTACAAGAAAGATGAGCTACAAAGACTGCAAGAATCCTTATGCCCATTACTGCCTTAATTATAAACTTGTCTGTCTATAAACAAATGGAAAATCATGTCTGCTTGTAGGCCCAAGCCAAACTCCTAGGGCTATGAAGTGAGCATTCCATTATTTTTCATTTGTCATAAGCAGCATTTTATATTGCCCTGAATGTGAACACCTGCAACATTAACAACTGTGCCCAACACACATTTAGAAAACAAAGTTTCTGGAATATGTTTTAGTTATATATATGATCTAAAACAAAACAGAGAAAAAAAGTCATGTATAAGAGAACATACTGATAGCCTCTGGAAAATGCTCTTTATATAAAATCCTATGGCTACAGTCATGGAGAAGGGATCCTGATGACACCCCAGCTGCCTGTACTACACTGACAGAGAAATAAGGGAATACACTGGAGGAGTTTGATTCACTGAATGTAATGGACACCACTACAGAACACAAACCAAGAGCACTAAGGACAAACAATGGCATAACCTGTACACAGGTTATGCAGCTATTTCTACATTGCAGCTATTGCTCAGGAGCTAAGCAAAACAAAATACATTGTCCTACCCAGTGGTTCCTACTTTCCCTTCGTATGCTAACACTTATTTTTCATAACTGAAGACTTCTGTGCTTTGACACATATTTTCAAAAGAATAAAGAAAACATAATACATCCTTTATTTTTGAATGCTAAGCAATTTCTTTATATATACATATATATATTTATATATATGCAATTCTGGTAGTAAACTTGTGCTTCTTGTTCTTTCTGCTTTGATTATTTAAACAAATATTACACAGAAGTTTTCTATCAAAGCCATTGCTCCTACAGACAGGGGTCAAGGCACAAAAGGATCCTCTCTGCCTTAGAATTATACCTCCATGCTTTGCACCAGCTTCTACTTTACAACTAAGTTGTTTGCTCTTTATTTTTAATCTTACCTTAAGCATCAGAAGACCTGCAGGAGTCCTGCAGACAGTGGGATGGAAAACTTCTGCTTGGCGACTTTCACTGTGCATTTTGAATGATGGTTCAGATGAGTAAGAGCTTTTCCAGCATTAAAATAATTTCTGCTGTAAATTTTACACTCCTGACAGGGTGACTACCTCCAGGCTGATATGCTGCAAAAAATAATAAAAATAACAACTTTCACCACCCAGAAACAGGCAAATATGTATGAACTGAAGCAGTAAATGTCCATAAGGGTTTTCTTTTCTCTGCTTTTGTAACTCTGGGGCACGATATCAATATTAGCTGTGAGAGAAAGGCTGCCTGCACGCTGCATTTAGTTCTTGAACACACAAAGAGGTCCGTAGACCAGTGAGAGTAAACAAGTCAGAGTTTTTCAAAAACAACCATTTTTTGAACTGGGTCATATGTTGGAGTTGTAAGCAGGGAAGACCAAGGCACATTTTGTGCACACATTTTAAGTTTGCAAGGGCGGTGATTCTCAAACAATGCCCCAGACAAGGATTCTGCT
The DNA here is from genome assembly GCF_027579445.1 of Ammospiza nelsoni. Taxonomy (NCBI): domain Eukaryota; kingdom Metazoa; phylum Chordata; class Aves; order Passeriformes; family Passerellidae; genus Ammospiza; species Ammospiza nelsoni. The sequence continues at coordinate 67,423,718 of NC_080637.1, forward strand.
CTTTCTGCGTCCTCAGCCCGCCGCTCGCAGCTTCCCTCTCTCAATCCATGAGCTCCACAATGGCACAGCACGGAGCAGTGCCCTTTGCTGGGACACTGCACTGTGCCACCAGGACAGCAGCAGCTCTCCAGCTGCTCCCTGCACAGGCTGGGGAGGCAGAGCAGCTCCCAGCACTGATGCAGTGAGCAGTGCTCTGAGTGCTCACCGCGTGCATTTCAGCGCTGCGGGAAGGAGCCGCGCCTGCTCCTGCACTTGCACCTCACAAAGTAACAGAGCAAACCCGACCCAGTGAATCACGGCCTCTCAAGCATCTTGTGGAATATTTACCAAGATTTTCTGGCAGGCAGAGTAACCATGGTACAGGCTGAGGTGGCACTTCACTTGATAATTGCACAGGCTGTAAACTCACACTGGAGACTTCTCCAGCTTCCTGTCCTATGCCCAGGAAGCTGGAGATGGAATTAACATTGCAAGCTTAAATCTAAGATAAAACTCATCAGTGGATGCAGAATTATCACTCTCTCTCAGCAGCCAAGGGCCTCCCCCACACAGGTCATCTCAGCACACTGGTGCTCCATGAGGGACCCACTGTGGACGTGCCAGGCTGGCCCTGGGTGAGCCCCACCTCACAGAGGCAGGAATTCCTGCTGCCCTGCTCACACAATGCTTGACACCTCAAAGACTCCTTGAGCAGTATTTGAGCTGCTTGACAATTCTATCTTTAGGGGTTATTATGGTGCAAGTTTTACCTGTAAAAATTCCTCTCCCACACTGGAAAAATATGTAAATAGCTCTGCTCGATAGCTTTAATAAAACTGAATGTATTTGTGTATTTATATTTAATAAAACATATGAAATACTAAATGTAACTGTACCCATGTACGATACACTAACTCACAGCTTTCTATGGCAACACATATGCTGTTGGACTCATCAAGCAATTTCTATAGGGGCGGGGTGATTAATTTCAATCCATACTTCTAAACACGTGTCTCACAGCATTAATGTATACTTTAATTACTGTGCCAAGCAGATGAGCACATAATAGCAGCTCATTTCAGAACTTTACAGACATGGTTCACTATTTGAAAAAACCCCTCTTAGATGAACATTTGCTTTACAAAAGCAGCAGATTCTTGATCTTATCGATGCTGCTTTATTTTAAAATCAAATCAATTTCATGATACTCAGTATTGTTCTTAAAGCCTTGGGTGCTGCAGTTATGCAATTACATGACACCTAACAATTTTTAAGACTAAGTATATCTCTAACTGTTGTGTTTTTTGCTTAAAACCTGTACTCAGCAGCTCAAAAACCACTCTGCAAAGAAACTCTACAGTGCTCTAACATCTTCTAGCATTTAAACCATGACATGATTTCCAAATCCAAGCTAATATTTTTCTATATTAATACCTGAAATTAGTAATGCCACACTATTAGCCCAGGAATCTGCTATGAAGGCCAAGGCCAGCCAACAGCATCAGCTCCTGGCACTGCTTCCAGCAGATGGTCAGCAAAAACACTAACACCCCTTAAAGGGGCTGGAGAGGAGTGATGCAGCTCACAGGGAGCCACTGTGCCTGTCCTGGTGCCAGCATCCCATGGGACAGCATAGGTCAGCCCCAGCACTCTCCTGAGAGGCTCCTGTGCCACCCCTCAGAGTGACAGGGACCCCCACAGTGACCATCAGCCCTGTGAGAAGGGGCTAAGGGACCCAAGCAGGCCCTGGTGACAGCCCCTCCACACCCAACAGGAGGCCAGGAGAAGCCAGAGCCAGGTTATTCACAGTGGGGTGTGGTGGGAGAACAAGGGACAACAGCCAGGATCTGAAATATGACAGGTTCAGGTTAGAAACAATGGAAAACCCTTCTGCCATCAAGTCAGGCAAGCAGGAAGGGGCTGCCCAGAGGCTGTACAGAATCCATACTCAGAGGCTTTGATGACCTAACTGAACAAAGCCTTGAACCACCTGGTCTCAGCTGGCCCAGCTTTGAGCAGGAGGCTGGACCAGATGCCTCCCAAGGTCCTTCCACTCTGAAAGATGAGCCTGTGACTCCCCTGTGCTGCTGACCATTGCTGCCTAACTGGAATGTTCTCTGGAGCTCATCTCTTCTCAAAAGATTTTATTTGCTCTTACCCTTGACACCCTTCAGGCCCTGGAAAAGTGTCTGATCTGACACCCATGGGACTTTTCCCCTCTAAAAGCCAAGAGCTTCAGACAGCTGAACCCCGAAGTATTTCAGCAAATACTCTACAGCTCACAGGTTGGTTTTGAACTTTACTGTTCTACACAGTGAGTAACAACACACACACAAACACACACACACACACAGAGCATTTAACATGCACAAAGAGGAGTGAAATACCTGTTAATTTTTTCCTCAACACGAACAAAATCCAATTTAGTTTAGGACATTTTCCCCTTATCATTTAAACATACAATTCCATATCTCACCTTGACATATCTTTTCTCACTGAGGTAAAAACCACTGCTGAAACTGCTGGTAAAAATGTACTTCCATTACTTTCCTCCTGCATATGTTCTACATTTTCAGCTCCCAAAGCATAGTGCAGAGCTCAGGAAGAGCCCTATGGCAGCTTCCATGCAGAACAGAAACCCAGAAACCACTGGCAGCCTGGCCCATGAGGCAGATTTCCACACATGGACCTGTTTTTATGGCCACTGGAATGCTGAGCGTTACACCACCAATACAACCATACACAAAGGAACTAACAAGCAGCATGTTGAGCTACCTAGAACCCAAATTATCTGACATTTGAAAATGCTCCTTAGGCTCTTACACGAGGTTCTGAGGACATTTTGGTATACAGACTTTACTGCTCAAGTCAGAAAATAGGACACAATTCACTGAAACAAGTCTCACAAGCAGTTAGAAATACACAGCTATAACAGGTGACCCCAAGCACTCACACACACAGTGAGCACAAACCTACCATACTCTTATTAGAAGACCACCTGCCTAAAGCAACTGCTTTAGCTCCTGGAATACTTCTGCTTAATTTCTTTGTCTTGTCCAGGTGGGCCCTAACTCCATTTTGCCAATGTGTATAACTTCCCCTTAGAAAATATCAAATGGACAAATCAGGTTCCAGCCTCTGGAACCAAGATATTATTGAGCTCCATAAGCTATTAAAGGGTTTCAAATTATGGCAAACAAATCCCTCAAGGCTCACTTAGAAAAAAAAAATATAAAAACACAGGTCTAAGCTTGCCAGACTGTCTGCCTCTCACATTCACACAAACCCGCCTCAGAAGAAAAAAAAAAAATCTTTATTATGTATGAGGTACAGACCATCTGCGATGGGCTTTGAGAGCCAACTTAAAAGTGGGGGGGAGGAGAGTGTTCCCAACTGCATTCACAGCCAGTGAAGAGCTTGAGACTCAGCAGCTGTCTGTGAGCAGGGAAGAGGTGCTGGGTCAGGATGAATGAGGCTGCACAAGACCTGCTAGGGTCAAGGATGGAAAGGCACATTGTTACACACAAACTTGTGGAGAAGCAGCAGCAGGAACCAAGAAAACCTCGTGGAGACAGTAAGATCATCCTATAAACAAGGTATTCTAGGAGTGCTGCTTCTCTGTCACTGCAGAAAAGTAAGGGATGATAATATTATTATGTGGTTGTAATACAGACCACTGAACACCTCATGCCATGGGAAGTAAGAAGAGCAACAGCAGTAAAATGGTAGCAGCAAAGAGTATGGGAAGGCTTTCTTTTTTACCCTTTCTTTTAGACAATTATACACATCTTTCCATATCAGTCTTCAAAATTTTCATCATTCTTTTGACTCCTGTTTTCACTACTCCACCACACATATCTGTATTAGCCATCTACTGTTATGCACACTATACAGCTCAAAAATGTTTCATTTCTGAAAAGGAAAAAAACTACACCTTTTAAATTTTAACCACCAAAACTAGAGTTAGAATTAACCCTTCCTGCCCAAAAAAAACCAAATCCCATGAGAACATTTTCTAACTAAACCCATGAGAACATTTTCTAACATCTAGCAGATTGCTGCACTTTTGTGTGTTTGCAGCTCAACAAACAGGATAGTTCCTCTGGCTGCAAATGAACAGTGACCAGGTTAATATGAGTAAAATCTTACAAGTTGCTGATTCTGTCAGGAAGCAAGTCTATTTACATCTCCATTCAAGCCAAAATCATCACAAGTATTTGTCATGTTTCATAAAATTTTACAGGCTTTTTAAACACTACAAATGAAACCCTGCATTCACTGATATCGCTGGCTAAAACTCCCTCATGCCTGTGGGGCCAGGCCGTCACCTGGACTGTGAGTGTCTGTATGGGCTGATCCTGTGAATACTTACCAGCTGTGGAAGAGGCACTGGTGAATCTTGCTGTCACGCACCAAATTCCCTTTTCTTAGTGTTCTGCTCCACCTGGCTGCTGGAGATGAGGGCTCCATGCTGAATCCACGGGCCTCAGAGGCTGCTGGAGATGAGGGCTCCATGCTGAATCCACAGGCTCAGACCTTGGGCGTGCTGCAGCAGCTCCGCAGCCAGCGATGCCTTTCCAAGGGCCAGAGCAGGACCTGCGGGTTTGCAATGAGGCAGCTCAGGTGCAGGTTCTGCTGAGGAAGCACTAATTCCCAGGCAAAGGGTGGGGTGGGGAGTTTGGGACAGTAACAACTCCAAGCAGCCTCCAGGAGCCTTGCCAGAGGTTGTCTGCCAGCCCTGCTCCGAGCCCGAGCACGCCAAGGCCTTCGGCAACGCCCGCGCCTGCACAGGAGGCTGAGGCCTGGTGAGAACAGGCACCTTCCAAACGGGCACCAGGACATTGCTTTCACTTTGCTCGAGCACTACAAAAACCAGGAGAAACAGTGCAGGAGTGCCGGGCTTAAATTTGCTCATTTATTTAAAATAGGTCAATTTTGCCAATATCTGTAGAAAATTTACTGGCTGTGCCTCTGCAACTCCACACTGCATCAATTCAGATGAGCCCTTGCTATGAGAATGGCTTTTTACCCACCTATCTAGGAACATGGTTATGCCTAAGCAGGGAATTTTAAGTTGTCTCCCAGACTGTTCCTGAATCCAACTGCAACCTGTTTATTTTGACCTCAGTTCTTAGAAACTGTTGATGCCACGGTAGAAATATGCTGTGTGTTCCAACAGGCAACAAACAGTCCTAATGAGAGCACACTCCATCTGTGCTGCCAGTGCACACAGCCTCAGCCTATAGCTCGGATGCGCTGGAGCTGAGCGTGCAGGGACGAGCTCATGCTGCAAGGGACGTCCTGGCACAGCACAGCTCCCCGAAACAGGCCTCTGGGAGAGTCCTGAGGCAGCCAGGGTAGGCACCAGCAGCACTTGAGCTCTCCCCTCCCTGCTCTGACTTTGCAGAGTACAAGCGCTTACGTTTTTTAAAATGTTCCAAAACTACAAAGTAAAGAAAGCTGATTTAAAAACTGCCCAGTGCTCTCAAAAGGTAGGAGTTACAGCGTGCAGAACATATGGCACTATTTACAGCTGGCTTGCACACTGGATTCAAGGGAATTTTCCATCAGCCTTGTACTTTGCAAAAGGTACATTACAGAAAAATGCATGTGGGGATCCTTTAATTTCTCTTGCATCTTCTCTTATAAGATGCAGCTGGGGAGCAACACCCACTGGTATTGGTAGCATGAGACGGCGATCCTTTCCTGTTACCGAGGTCTGGTACAAATTACCGTGGATTTAGAGGCACTGTATAAAAGACAGTGCTGATTTGTTTCTAAATTTGTATCTTGATTAAACTGTCAGGCTACAGCACAAATGCAGAGCTCACCTGACTTTAAAATCCTACAACAATAAATTATCCAAAAGTGCAGTACAATTTGGAAATGCTTATAAATGGATCAATACTATGCTTTATGCTTAGATTTTACATCTCGGTCATGCCAAATCAAATGGAATAGAAGCAGCACTTTACATTCAAACTGTAAACTCAGTGTGCTCCAAATAAAACTGTGAGGGGAGACTGTGAAGCAGGATTTTAAAAACCACCAAGCTGGCCAACAGGATAACAACTGCATTATTATTTTCAGAATTATTTTTAACTGTGTTGTGGTAAACAAAAAAACAAATATAAAGGGCCCAAACTCCTGTTCCCAAAAACTCACATGCAAACTTGCATGGGTCAGATCAGTGCTTTTCAGCATTTATCCCTGTAAATAGAGCAGAACTTGGTCTCATCCATTACAGCAAAGTCATTTACTCCAGAATAGCTTCAATGATATTGAATATATTTTAACTATCCAGAATCTCAACATCCAGGATTAGTGCTGCAAACACACATAGGCATTGCAGTCTAATGAAAGAAAAAGTCAACACAAATATAGTGCAGCAAAAGTGAGATCAGCCATGTAGAACTTCCAAAAAGTGGCTTAGGAATTAAACTACTATTATTAAAGCTACTGTTATTGAACTATGTTAGAGCTTTCCCAGTTTATAGAACTATTCTGCATAATGCAAATATTATAAAACAGAATAGATCAGTTTTCCATCATAATTACAAGCCACTGCTGTTCCTAAAGCTTTTGCTTTTTTAACTGATGTTCTTGTATGTTTGAACACAATTTTTCTACTTGCTTTTACAGGGTATCCATGTAAGAAAAGAGCTATTCTAAATTAATTAATCAACACACACTCTTCCAAAGAGGGAGTATATGATAAAAGTATTACATAGTGAAGTTCAGGCATATTTTTATACTCACAAAAGAGGGTAATTGATCCTCCCCTCTCCCCAGTTTCAAATGTGGAACTTGGCTGCTATGGATTCTTTCCCACACAAATCAAGCTCTAGCTCTTTTGAATTGAAACAATATGGGATGATTATTGTGGGAAATTTTTTACTGTTACTGTAATTTAAAACTTTCTGTACCTAATTTTGCATTTTCTATAAATCAAAAACCCATTTCACTTAGGGCTACAATTAAACAGAGGAAATCAAAGACTAACTTCTAAGCAAGTCTTGCTATTAATCATAGGACAAACTAGTAGTACAACTACTTTTACTGCAGTTCCTTTCTGCCTGGGAACTGCATTTTCATCTGAAGCTCGAGTTCTTTAGAGGAGGCTGTGCCACAGATGAGACAAATTAAATAGAGGTACAGCAAATGGGAGAGCACCATGTGCTGTGGAGGATGAGCCTGCCCAGCACAGGGCTACTGCAGAGAAAACTACTCAGGGTCTGATGCTGCCATTCCAGAAGCTACCATGCTTCTCCCTTCCCCAGGAGCAGCCATGGAGTCACGGCTGTTGCTTTACATATCTGAACTGAAATCAGCATCTTTCTCCTTTTAAAAGAAAAATTTACAAAAGCAGTGGATTTCAACACTGATGTTTGCATTGAAAACAGGACACACAAACTCAAAATTGGGAGTGCAAAATGAAACCGTGTGGAATATGGAAACATAGGTCTTCTGGTTTTTTTCAAATTGGAAATCAAATTATGTATTTTTATTTTCCAAAAATAAAAAAATGCATATTGATTGCTAGACAAAATAAAACATGAATTCTGAAATCAACAGAAACATGTTTCACCCAGCTGTCTTTATTTTTTTTCTCTGTCTCTGTTTCTCAAAGAAAAATTTTTATGTAATTTCTTTTTTTTCAAGTATTTTAGGGAGAGGTTTAATGTCTCATGGTGTTAGCCACTGCAAAACTCCCACAAAGGTACAAGTCATACAAGTCATCACATTATTTACAGCAGTATATCTACAGTAAGAATAGGTGATACTAGTAACTTATTCATAAAATATATGCTCAAAAATAAATTGGCTTCCAGATAAATAGTTCTCAATGTGTATATTCCATGCTAAAGAGGAGCCTTTTACTGATTGCAAAATAAAATTCAAATATATCTTGTAAAAAATGCCACTTTTAAAAATCAGACACAAAGACAACAGCTGTGAGGAGTTTGAGGAGTTTTTGGAAGGGCTTCTTACACAAACAAAACAAAACCTTCCCAACACTGACTTACGACTCTAATACTGTGATTCAACAAAACCTGAATGGAAATGGTTTCACCTCTGAGCACAACTAGATTTCAAAAGTAAATTACGTACTCAGGCTATAGATTGAAACATTGTTTTACCATTGATTTTCTTCCTAACTAAGATCTCTCACATACTCGCAACTCTCATTATCTCTGACAATGAACTCCTGCAGCAATTGACACACCTGTTTGTCCAAAAGTGCCTTTGCTCATCCCTTGGAGCACACCTTTCACTGAGGACAACAGGAGCTTCTTCTGCCTTCCTCTGATCTCCCTATCAGTCCAAGGCAGGCACCCACCACACAGGAGGTGCATGAGCAAAACAATGCCTGCAAACACAGCTTTGCCTGCCAGGAATGATGCAAAGACTGGATATCAAGTGACCTAAAGGGTGAACAAAGAAAGAGTAGGGAAAACCCAAAAAATCAAACACAGAAGTTTGGAAGTCTCGTGCAAAGAGCATAAAAAAAGCCCGGAGCACTCACTTGATGAAGATAGCTACAAACCCTGCCCAACTCCACAGTCCAGACTGGGACATCTACACCTTCTCTTTTTCTATTTATCACATTCATTTCTCCCATTTGATCTCAACTGATACTGCAAACAAGGGAGGGGAGCTGCCTGCCCTCACCAGCTTGCACACCCCTGGTGCTCAGGACATCCATATGCAGCTGGGCCTGGGAGTGGGAACGAGAGTTCAGGACCACTAGCTAACAAAAGCTCTCCTGAGCCAGCTGGAGACACCAAAATAAACACCAGCACCTCCATTCAGGGGCCCAGCAGCACTCACCCAAAGATTTTCAGAGCCATTAATAATCAGACTGTAAAGCTGCCAAACTGGGCAGAGGAATACTAGGAAACATTTCAGAGAAGTCTGGCTGCAGGACTCCTGTACTCCTGCCTTTGGTTCAAAGCACTGCTTTGCCAGTCAGCACCAAGCAGCTGGGGATGAGGGCAGAGGGGACATGGAAAGAGGACACAGAGAGTCTCACTCCAGGACTACATGTGGTGCACAGGTCAGTCCTATGCATAAGCACCCGCAGGACTTGGTTTTCACAGCACATTTATTAAAAATGCAGGGGAAAACTAAACCCGAACAGCTTTTCCAGTGTTTCTGAAACACCCTGGCCTGCTGGAGCTGTCCACACGGTGGAACCAGCGTGGCTCTGTGCACTCAGCTGCTCCTCTCTGAGCACCCCGTGTGTATCTGGGGCACTCCAGGGTGGCCAGGCTCTTGGGGAAGGGACACTGGCACAGAGTGACCCAGACATCTGCTGCTCCAGCCACGGCAGTGCCACAGTGCCACTGTGGACTAACCTGCCTCCCAGATGCCAACCTCCCCCTGCAAACAGAGGAGAGGCTGCTGCAAAAAGAAAGGAATCCTAAACTCAATTACATTTAGGCACGCAGGAGGATAAAAAGAATAGAATTGTCAGAGAGAGAGAAAAAAAAATCCAGCAAACAAAACATGTAAAATGTGCTTATGTCTTTATTTTCAAAAGTTGCCTCCCAGCTTTCTGTTCTGCAGGGAACACATAAAATGTTATGATTTGTAAGTTCTAGTTTACATGGTTGTTGTTTAGTATTCTGTAAAGGTTTTGGGGATTGTCTTTTTTTAATTTTTTTTATGCAATGATCTACCTAACCTCCCCATATAACCTTAAAATGCTATCAACACACCAGTTTTTAATTACTTGCACAGCAGAATCCTAAACTGAAAGGATAAGAGACCAGGCAATTTCACAGCATCCTTCTCCCAAGCTGTTCGGATCCGACCTGGACTCTGACTTCAGGTATACTGATGCAGGTGCTGAGCGTGTTAGTCTCTCCTATTACTTATCAATGCATAAAACAGAGTGACTGATTTACATGATAGTGGTGATGAAAGAAACCTCATGGCAAGCAATACATAACCTTTTCACTTTGGTCAGGAATACTAGTGAATTTTGTGAGGCAAGGCCTCCAAAAGCTATGAGAAAAAGCCTCCATTCAAAGGCAGTCAAGCCTAGAACAGCAGCTACACCCCAGATGAAAACTGTGAGATGCCCCTTGTGCAAGGGCAGCACTGGACCCCTCAAATTCTGCAGGCTCTGCATTCTGAGCAACTCTCCCTACCCAGAGCAGGGTTCTGTGCTGTGTGCTGGCTGTACATGGTTTACTCAGACATCAGCTGTTTCTCATACCAGAAATCTCATGGGCAGCACCAGATTTATCTCCAAGGGGACATTTACAAGGGGAGGTGCTGAGGCACAGAAAGAGGAGGAAACTTGAAGAGGTTCTTATACGCAAGGCTGAGGGAAAAAAAAAATCTCTCAACTTCTCACTCGCTTTTCCAAACAATGGCATCACAATTCTTAATTCATCGAGGCCTAATTTCTGGACAATAGCATGTCTAGATGCATATTTTAAAAATTAAAGGATATTATAAAAAAAGATAGAAGAATGACTAAATAAAGTCTGTGATCAAAATAATCTGCAGTCCCAGACGTGTTAACTGTTCTTTGTACCCATTATTTCTTCCAGTGGCTTCTACAGTGGTAGCTCATGGTACACAACAGACATAAAAAAGCAAGGGGCTATCTGAAGTGATTTGAGTGGGGCTTAAACTTTATGTAGGCCTTGAAATAGCCATCAGCACGAAGCTGAAATTCACTCTCTGAAGAGTGGCTTTATTTTTTTTTTTTTAATTGCCATTAGAACCAGACCCACCAAACAGCTACTGGTCACTCATGGAAACTTTTTTGTCCTGAGCACTCTACAGAAATGCTCATACAGAGCCAAAACTGAGGCTGCAAGGGCACTGGCAAAGTGGTTTTGCAGTTTGATCTCCTGGTGTTAATTGAATTGTAAGATTTTTCTATTTGCTCTTCCACTACTTGCAACCTTAACACTAATAGACACAGTTAAGGCGTAGGCCTAGTTTTTCACAGAATAATGTTCAGGAGAGCTTGTTAGCTCTTCCTGCTGAACCTTCAATTGCTCTTCCATTTAATGTTTTAGGTTAGATTGTATCTCAGAAGGAACATACTGAACAAGAAAAGTTACAAAAGTCAGGGACTGGATACAGGTGCACTCACACTCCTTTTCCAGGTGAAATCCAACTCACCACCAGGCCTGTGCGGACTCTTTGGCATATTCAGCTCAGCAGGCATCAAAAGTTAAAAAGCTTGCAGCAATTATTTCAACAATAACAGAATTTCAGTGCTTCTGTGTCCAGCCCAGAACCTTATATGGGTGCAAACCAGCCATATCCAGCTGACACTGTAAAAAAACCTATTTTGGGAAGAGAATTATGCTCATACTTTAAGTTCCTTCCAACTTGATAAAACTGATTGCAAGACATGGCCTGCAGTGTCCTGGAGCAAAGGGACCTGCACAGCAAGGACACACACACGTGTGGCCCCTCCACAAACATTGAAAGTCTCCTTAGAAAATTACACTTATTCTGTGTTCAGGGACTTCCACTGTGGCCTGCTTCTTACAACAGTCACAACCACCATCCAGTTGGCTTTCCTGTCCCAGATCAGCCACTCCTTGAGACTCCAGGCCACCTTGTTCCCAGCTGGCTGCACCTGCAGCCATGTGTTAGTCCTTAATAGATTTTAATCAATTAATTAGATAGAAATCCTTTTTCTTCTCTTAAGCAACACTGCTGAGCTTTGATTCTGGAAAGCATTTTGGGGAAAACAAAATGAAAGCACCAGACAGATACCGTTTTTATGCTGTTAAATGCCACCCCGAAATATCTTTTGTGTTATAGAGAAGTAATCATTACTCTAAGTAAAGTGCTAAATAGCATCTTAAATGTGTACATGTGAATTCTGTACATGCAACTTCACTTTTATTTACACCAAATAGGAGCACACTCATGCAAAAAAATACTCAGATCTCATACGTGAGACATATACATAGTAATGTAGGTTATACTTTAATGAAATAATTTTATAGACATTCAAAGGTACCAATAAGACAGTAGAAATGATTGTTTTAGTATAATTTAAAATGTAAATGTCACGTAATATGTAATTTAAATGTAAATCTGCACCTTAAACCTTCAATCCATCAATGTAAATCTCCATTTAAGAAACAAAATTTCCATGTGATCATGTTAATTCCTCCTTCTATAATAATTATAGAATATGAGAAACGTATAACCTTCAATTAAAAACTGGTAACCAGCTATCTTCATAACAGATCGAGTTGAAAAACTGTTTTTATAAAATGCTTACTAATAAAAATAAATTTTAAAATGCTAATTATTTATTCACGTAATAACTAAGTAATCAAAAAACCCCTATATGTCACACTGCTTTAAAACCAAAACTAAACCACACGATGAACCCCTGCAGCAAAATTGTATCTGTCCTTTGGGCCAGTAACAGAGTTTCCATCCACTTTGGGATGTGATCAATTCCTCCTGTGCACCCTGCAATTCACAATGCGTGCTGGATTAGGAAGAACACCGATGCCGTGTCCCTTAAAGGTGACAGCAGGATTCTGACACTCCCTGGGTTAAACTGGGTAAAGCAGGGAGGTACAAAAGCTCACTGCTCAAGTCTGAAGGCTGTGCAGAATGTAGCATTCTTTAAATGCACTTTAAGAGTCATTCGAGTTCAGGCTTCCTGCATCAGGTTTTTAAATTAGCGTTAGTTGGGTTTGCGAGTACAATCCAAAACCCTCTGATATCTGTGGGAGACTTTCCACTGACTCAGGACTGGATATACTATTTTGTTTCCTATAGACAAATCAGACAATACATCTTATCTGCCAAAGGTAACAAAATGATCATGAGAATTCTCCTTTCTTAAAAAAAAAATCTGCAACCAGAGAAAAAAATAAATATATACATAAAAAAGAAGAAAATAAAGAATGATTTATCAAGGAGGAAAATCTTTTGAAAATGATAGTTGCTGTATATACAAAATGTACAAGTAAATATACCAGAGCTCTTTGTGTTTGGGTAGCAAAACAAATACAGCGATCAAAATCTCCTGGATGCAACAAAACAGCCTTCCCAGCCTTTTGCAGACTGCATTCCAAAAAAAAGCAAGAGCAGCTCTGAAAAGATTGCCAATGCATTCAGAAGTCCATGTCAATGCTTCGTGTTCACCAACACAGAACTGCCTGAACTGAAACAACTGTCCATCTGAGACACTGTCAATATTTGTAGCTGCTTTATGGTTATTACACCCTGCAGATGAAAATGCAAATGAACTCTCCCACAGAACAGCCCCTCCTCGATCACCTATGCCACTGCCATTCCCTGAGACCAGCCACTGTGAGCAGTGCTTCAGAAATAATAACCTAACTTGTGTGAAAAAACCAGCATTTGGTGATCACTTTTACAGGCCCCTTAAACTGACTCCTCTCTCTGAGGAATTAACTTCAGTGTAAAACACCTTGGCCTAGCAGGGCTGTGAAAAACAAAAACGCTCTGCTCTCACATATTTCTCTAAGCTACTCAGCTCAGTGGCCTGACCCCCCAGCATTAAAATAAATAGACTTGATGGTGCTGCTCCTTGTCCTCCAGCTCCTGTTTGCAGGATATTTTTCTACTTTTGAAACTATGTAAAATGAGGGAAAAAAAATCAGAGAAAAATAAAGAAAACAACACCAGTCTAAATAGTACCATTTCTTCTAATTTGGCACTCCAAAAATATTTGCCTCTCTAGTTATAAAACCATGTGAACGCTTTTATTATTGAAATTGTAGCTGGCCTCTCCTCTGGAAATGTCTGCTTACATTGACAAAAGAACTTCAGGAGCTGAATGAATGCCACAGCAAACATATCTGTGTGAAGGTATCTGAATAAATGGGCAACACGCTAAGTGTCCTTCAGATTTAAAGTATGGCAAAATATCAGTCAGCAATTCAAATGCAATCAATCAAGGGCTGTAGAAAATGATGACTTAATTAATATTTGATAAAGGTATATTGGTTATTATAATAGTAAATTCGTTTTTCCTTAGCTCTTCTTCCCTCCCCATTGCAAAATGTTCGATCGGTATGCAAAGCAATTTACTTTTCTATTTGCGCTTTAACAAGTTTGAAAAGAGCAAATCACTTTGAAACTCCACACAGATTGGACAGGAGCTAAATGTTTTCCTTGGCAGATAACAGGATACGACGGTTGAGGTTAATTTAAATTTACGTGTGTAAAAATAAATAGGCAGTACATTGCCATCTCAGATCTATAGACTGCTTCCAAAAAGGCTGCCCTAATTTAAATAAAGAATGCATAAGGTAATGCATCAGCTTCATACCAAATATTGACCCAGCATTCCCTCTTTTTTATTCATAGAACACTCATTTGGAGCACCAGTGAGATAAAGCTCTTTGGAGCACCACCTCTCCCCCTCCCTTTTTTTTTAAAGCAAAACAACAAAACAGGATTCATGCTTAGATGTGTATTTTGGAGCATCACGCCTAGACAATTTTTATGAGAGTTTTGAAAAGTTATGTGAATAACTTTAGCTGTAGCAGTCAGATCTTTATTTGAAACTATTATGTATATAGTCTTAATTCAAATCCCATTTGAAGTCAGTGAAAAAACCCTGTCGCCTTCAGAGGCCTTTGGATCAGATCCTTTGTTTCCAAAGGTACAGAACAGCAAATTTCAAACGTATGCAAGAACGAGGAGTATACAACTACTAAATCAATGGTAACACTAATCTGTGAAAAAAGACAGTTTATATAAAGGGCAACTCAAAATTATGAGATCTTGTATTTGATGGTGTATTTTTTTAAAAAGACAGGCTGCAAAAGGCCTGATCTGGAGCATTTTATTCCTACATATCCCTCTACAAATGAAGGTGTCTTGAAGAGAATTACATTCTATTTTGGAGATCTTAAATTTAAATAAAGCCCTTCTAGAACTGGAGATTTAAAATATCCTCTGTGAGTGCAGAGGAATACCTGTGGACAGATTTCTGCACCATTGCTAAGAGAATCACGGGCTGGTTTGCTCTCTAGTGAGAAGTTACAGGCCGGAATCATTACTGATTCCACAAATGTGCACACAGACTATGCAAGTGAATATCTGGTGGACGGGGATTGCTCCAAAGCCCATCAAACTCAGCTCAACAGAATTCAATGTATTGTGGCTCAGGTATGGAGCCAGATGAATAAACAAGCACAGATCTGCACAGCCCAGTACAGTTTACAGCAGATAAACTCAGGACTTGCAGAAGTGCGTGTGCACTTCCAAACACCTACCCGTCCATTTGCTATCTGCTGGGATCACTGCTGGGGAACGCCCATTGTGCTGGCTACAGGGATTCCAACTTTTTGTCTTCTGGCTGCAAACGTGAGTCTAGCTGCACACACACTGAATAAACGAACACTTATCTCTGCGACAATCAAACGCGCTGGGCGAGCACACGCTGCACGAACACGCATGCAGCTACGAAGGAACACGCTCCACACTGTGTCTTGTTTGAGAAACAAAACATATGCAATCATATTTTTAAATTATTTTTCCCCCCTTCTCAGACAGGTACATGCACCATAAAGCAGCATTAGAACTGTGGCAGCGTGGCTTTGTTGTGCATGTCAGACCTGCACAAGCACCACCACTGCAGGGGGAGGAGGGAGGGCTGATTACTGGCACCTGCTTCAAGCTGCGAGGGACTGATGCAGTTAGCAGGAAAAATGCCTAATTAGAGCACATTTCCATTTTCCTGAGGGAAGGTGTCACCATCACGCCTGCCCCTGCCCTGAGCACCCATGTGCATGGCAGACTCTGAGCACCAAGGCCTTGCCAAGCTTTAAGGAACATGTGGCACACGGATGGAGGCCGAGTGCAGCACAGAACCCATTCTGCTCGCAGGGGAGCTGATGAAGCACTGAGTGGATGTGAATTACATCCCCCCCCTCAAAAAAAAAAAAAAAAACCCAAAAAAACCAACAAACCTCTTTTTTTTTTTTTTCCCAAAGAATACTGGATGAGAAAAGGCATTCCTTCCACTCCTTTTACTCCTCCTTAGCTGCCACCGAAGGTTTATGAATACTTGGCATGCACTCTGAGAAGACAGTGCTGTACCCACAGAGCCACACAAAATACAATCCAGCCTCACAGTCCTACTCATCTCACACATTCAACAAAGGCAAGAACCTCGGACTGCACTCACATCTAGAAGAGCTAACTCCCGCTCCATTCTCTTTCCCTTTCCCCTTCTCCCTTTTCCCTCTCCTTTACCCACAATAAAATCTCTCTTAACCTGATCCAAACCTGGCAACGTTCATTGGGACGAAATCACAATTAATTTGAAAAAGTTTAGCCAGATGGCCCAGCTGCTATCTCTGGCAGTGAGGATCCCATGGTAGCCTGCCTGCCTGCAGATCCTGCTCCTGTGGGATCACTGCTGTGCCACGCACGGAGCTCGGCTCTGCCCAGCACTCCGCACCCTCTCAGGCCTAGAGCACATGGACCTTACCCTGGTGTTCCCCTCGCTCTCCACACCAGCAGGTAAAAGCCAGATTTTCAGCCAAGATAGGTGGGAGGTTAACAAGAGACAGTTCATTTATCAGCAACTCCTTAAATTTCCTTTCGGAGGACAAAATTGCATTTTGAGGATTGAGATGAGGGAGAAACGCTCATTTTGCCTTCAACTTGCTCTATCATAGATTATTTTAATTTTGTTTCACTCAATTATTACCTGAAAATACGCAAAACTTGGTAATTATTATCTGAAAATATGCCAAACTTCATCCTAGCCAGCTATAAAATAAATATTTTAATTAAGCAAAGTATTGTCTATGCTTTTCATTTTTCATTACATGCACCAAACATTTTGTACGAGAATCTTGGCACTCCAACACAAAACACTTTCAAAATGTAAATGCTCCAGCTCACATGCATAATTTCTGCACACATTCATCTGAGGGGCTGAATAGTTCTATCAGCAGTTATATTTCAAGTTACAGACTAAAAATAATTTTAAATTTAAACCCTGGAAATTGCCATCTAATGAACAGATTTTAATCCCTCTTCAATTAACATGCACGTGGTCTTTATACACTGCTATGATCAGCACACTTATAGAAACCCTCACTGTGAAATAAACCAGGCAATTCTGCTTCTCTTACTTGCAGAGTTAATTTCTAGCAAGCCTCCGCAAAATAATGAACTAATATGTGAGAAACAATTTAATATTTCTTTAAGCTAGTCCTCATCAACAAAGCAGCCCCCAAGTATTACAACCTAAGGATAAAAAAAAACCTTCTTTAGATAAATAGCATCATTAGCTGCAATACTGCCGAGTACTCTGAAATTTCTCAGTGAGGAGTGTTCAGCAGTTTGTGAACCCTCAACTAACATTTTATTTGCATTGTACCGTGTAGCTGCTACAGGCCTCTAAAAACTCCTTTGAAGAAATTAATTTTAGCTATCACCAAGCCATATGCTCCTAAATTCCTTTCTTAATCTACACAGTTCACTAAAATATTCTCTAGTTACTTTGAGCATGATCAGCCAATAAAAACTGCTTTACTACTTAAAGTTATGAGTTGTATTTCAGTTTATGTTGCCATAAAACACTTCTAACGCAATGCCAATACGGAGATGGTTTTGATACAATGCTGTCAATGGCCTGAATTTAAAATTATTTTTATATAAGTCACAAGGTATTTTCAAATTATTTTGGGTTTTTTGGGGGGGGGGGGGGGCTTTATTTAGTTGGGGTTTTTTTTTGGTTTTTTTTTGCAGAGAAAGCCTCTGAAATAATTTGTATTTGGTCTGTTATTTACTTTAAATACTAGACATAAATAAAATTAACAGGAAAAGATTACAGTATTTTACACAAGCCTCCCATTTTTTCCAGTGTGCAAAAAAGCATTTTGGTTTAGAAATACATAAGAAAGGACTATTTTCCTCATAAAGTGCCCTAAAATATATTTATTTTCAGATACTTTAATTTCCACAAAGATTACTCTATATAAAGAATTGAAAATACCTATTATTGTAAGTCTGGCAATTTCACAGTGGTAATAAATCCTAAGTGTTTAACTATCTGTCAAATTGCACCTAACTCACTACATCTCTATCCACATGCTACTTTGGTCTATAAATGGCATTACTCTAATATTTAAGTATTCTACTTAAAATAAATTCCTTCATTAACACCCGAAGAGAGAGTGGGAGTGTGCATGAGCATGTGCCAGGTCGCATACGTAAAAAGATAAAAAGAAAATACACTTTTGGCACTTATGGACCTTTAAAGGCCTTGAAAAACATCATTTTTAAAATATATTATAAAAATTGTAATTAGAAACTAATCATGAACAATTCCAAGTATCAAAAAATTTAAACATGAATTATGAAAATATTTACGTTGAAATTCACGTCGCTAAGAAAATCAGGAAATGTAACTGTGATGAGATACAATCATTGAAGAGCATCAGATAGTTACCTGCAAAGCCAGGAGTTGAGCAATGCCACCAGGTCCCTTCTCTCGTATGTGTCCCTACAAATAAACCCCATGCACTGGCTGGTGGCTACGTTACAGCTGCTCTGCACAGGGATGCTTAATAACGCTTCACACAGACTGAAATATTAAATAAATGTAAAAAACTTGCACCGCCCAACTTTGTTTCTTCTCTTAAGCTCCCCTTCTATTTTTATTTTTTAGAAGGGAAGGGGGAAGCGCCATTCAGGAAAGCAGTTATATTGTGCTCAATGAAGGCAGGACTGGCACAAGTCCTAGAACATTTGCATTCAGAAATAAAAGCTGTGATCGACCTTTGTCTGCTAAGAAAATGAAGCTTGCTGGTTTTAAACAGGCTAGCGAAGGGAGGGGCAGACTCGATAGAGAGGGAGAAGAGAACCTAAAAAACAGCAACAATAGCAAATATTAGTCTATCACATCCTTAATAGGCAGCAAAGCGATCCTCCCGAACGAGCCTGGACCTCGCCGGGCTGATAACGCACTCCTGGTTAATCATAAATGATCAGGCAGACGCGAGCCAATGTGCCGATCCCCACGTAGTTCCCGAAACTTGATTTTCCCACTTGGCATCCCCTGCGCTCCGGCGGGAGCAGCTTACCCTGGCAGGGCGGGACGGCGAGCCGCCGATGGATGCGGCGCTGGGTGTTCCCCTGGCGGCTCCGCAGTCCCCGCAAGGCGGGCGGGAGGCTCCGGGCGAGGCGGCGCATCTGCGCGGCCGGGCAGGCCCGGGAGGCGGCCTCGCCCCGCGCCCGCACCGGGCCCGCCGGCAACAATGGGCGGCTGCGAGCGAGGGGTGGCAGGGACGGCGGCGGAGGGAAGGGAGCGGAGCAGGCAGAAGGGAAGGGAGAAGAGAGGGGAGGGAGGGAGCGAGGGAGGGAGCGAGGGGGGAGAGACGGAGGGAAAGAGGAGAGGAGGGGAAAAAAGAGAAGCGTGTTAAGCTTGTCTGGTAGTTAACAAGTCTTGAATGAAGAATGTTAGCAAACAGACAAACAGCATGTCTGATGCATGCTAATAGTCCTGGCTTCACCACTGACAATATGAATAATTCAGCAGAAAGGAGGGAAAAGAAGAAGCGAGGGGGGGTGGGGGGGGAAAGATTTAAAAAAAAAAAAAAAAAAAAAAAGGCATCCTCCCTTCACGCTCCCAAACGTCTGCAGAGGAGACGGGAATAAAAAGTGCGCCGCAACTTTCTCCTTCCCACCCATCGCACAGAAAATATTCAGCAAAAAGGCCGCTCGGGCACCAGCCCTTTCGCCAGCCCAGCCTCTCGGAGATTTTCGATTCCTATTTTTGTTGCCTATTAATTTTCCCCCCCCTCCCCAACCCCCTCCCTCTTTACCGCCTATTTTACTTCTTTTGTCTGGGAGCTGGCACCTGTCCCAGAGACGGCATTTTACTGCACATCCCCTTTTCCCTCCTCAGCAGAGAAAAGGGGAGGGGGTGGTGGGGGGAAGGTCTGCAAGGACGAAACCTCCTGTGCACCCCCTGCCCCCCCAGACATCCCCCCCCATATTTCCTTTTCAGCCACGGTCTAATTACAGGGGGTTTGGAGGGATATCACACGCCCTATTTCACATGGTACAGATACCTACAGCCATTAAAAATATATTTCTACGAAAGAGAAAGGCAGAGAAAGCAAGAGGCTCGTTCCCTGAGCAGCACTGTGCACTGGGACTCCGGGGAGGAAAATCAACAGCAAAAGCCTCATCCTCAGAGCACACAAACCTGCAAAGCCCGAGTCATTGCTCAGGCAAAGGAATCCATTTCCTTAACAGAGGGAAAAGGGAGCGAGGGACAGGGATGAGCAGAGGGGCGAGCCCTTGGCGCTTTGCCCTCTGCATTGGGATGTACGGCGCAGGAGAGGCGAGAACCAGCCCCGCTCGGGAACGCTGGGAGAGGAGAGGAGGGCTCAGGCGAGCAGAAGAAAAAGAAGATCCTATTTGCAGCATTTTTAAAAGTTCTGCTCTGGCAAAGGCCGTCTGAAGGGGAGGCCCTTGCAGCAAGAATGCGAGCAGCAGCCGCCTTTCCAGAGTCCAGCCTCCTTCTTGTGAGCGACTGGAGCAGTCTGGCGGAGGAGGAGGAGGACGACGACGTGAGCCAGCGAAACGCAGCGGGCTGGAGCTGATGATGAAAGCGGCACGGCCCTGCGCGGACAGGCTCCTTTCCATCCCCCGCAGCCACGGGCACAGGGACACGCAGCGAGCCCGGCCCTGCTGCCACCCCCGCCGGGGACCCCCGCGGGCCGGGGGCTGCGATGGGGACGGCGCCGCCGGGAGGGGACCCGGCAGAGAGGCAGCGATGGGAGGAAAGGCGCTGCGCTGGAATGTAAATGCACCCACGCTATGGCAATATGCTTGACAGGGCAGTGCGGCTAATGAAGCTTTTAATTGGGGGAGGTGGGGGTGTGTGTGGGGGGGGTGGTTTCTACGGAAATATCTCCCGGGATTAAACGGAGAGAAGAGGCTCCTCTCTGCAGTCACACACCTACACCGCTCTGCGTGACACAGCAGTCCGCAAGGACCACGAACTACAGCACACACACACACTAAACCAACCCCAACGTACCGAGCTGAAAATGGCTATTTGAAAAAGTAAATACCGTATGTGACAGAAAAACTTTGCGATTGTGTTTTCTCACATGCCCTTACTTCCAAACCAGCTGCACAGCCAAGCTCAGGCTGCTTGGCCCTTATAACTCTCTTGGCACCGAGTCAAAAGCTGATAAGCATTTGGGCGAGACAGCTCAACTGCTGTGCTGGAAGAAAAACAGCTGCCATGATTGCTGTTTGATTGAGAGCGCTCGCACACACTCACAAAAAACATACCAGGCTGCAAGGACGGGCCACAAATGCCTGAGGATTCAGCTTCAGAAGATCAACATACATTTCCTTAAAAAAAAAAAAGAAAAAAATTATATAGTTTTGCCTCCAAACACCCTCCCCTTCTTTAAAGAAAACGTGCTGCGTCGACTTGCTTTTCTTCTTCCCATCCCCCTCCATTAACCTCAAGCAAACTCAAGGAATTGTGCCAAAAGTCCCGTTGCTAGTTACCAAGTGCATTTTTTTAAACGTCCCTTTGATACTTCTTTCCCTCCTGCTTGCCATGGAATATACAAGTAAGATAATCTTTCAATTACTTACAAGAAGTAATTAAAAAAGAACTTCCAGCTCAGCGTTCCTTTCCCTCTTTCTCTCTTAAGGGGCAAGAGGAGGGAAGCGAGGGGGAGAAGGATGTTTTTTCTCTTTGCCGAGTCCAACATTTGGCTTTTTCCATTTGTGGCAGATCACTGTAACGCTATTGTAAAACAACTTCCTGCCCCTTTTGGCTCACGTTCCAGAAGCTGCTAGGCTAAGTTCATAGCACAAACTTTTTTCCCCCTTGCCGAAGAAGATAGACAAAAAAAAATTCCTGCAAATTATTTTCCCCCTTTTCTGGCTCATGGACTCACAAGGTGAATTTATTGCAGCTCTTTAAGAATATCACACAAGAGACGTCGGTATCCCAGCTGGATAATTCATAAGATGAAAAGGTGGGGTCATTATAAATATATGTCTGTGTGTGTCTGTGTGTGCCTGCATTTTAATTCTGTCATTTTGAATTGTTAAGTCTCAGTACCATCAGGTGGATAATGAGCTAAGCTGCTTCATCTGCCGTACTAATTTGTATATCTATCATAGCACAGATCATTGGCTCAGTACATACAGCCTCCTACTTTCCAATTGCTTTTGTGCTCTAAGGTGACCTGCATCTCTCTCATCTCGCTCCTCTCCTCTAAATGCTCAGCCTCATGAAAATACCCACTGGAAGCTCCCGAACCCTCCCTGCTAGAAACGGGAGACGTTGCAGTCTCTCTGCTATAAGCCAAAAAGGAAAACTAAGGCCTCCACAAGTTGCTCTCTCACGGTCTCTCCCTCCCTCCCTCCCTCTCCCTCTGTTTCTCTCATAGCAACAGCATTTCTTGGTGCGCCTGCTTTGGCATACATCAGCATTTCCACCGTCCAAGTGTCCTTTTGCGTCACATCTCGCCATTTCATTCAGCCAATGAAATCTCCTTCTTGCAATAAAAATATATAGACTTTTTCTGTTATTGGTATATTCAAAATTTTTTTTCATGTGCTTTCCTAACAAAAAACGTTGTCAAGCATTTGATTTGCCCTGCACTGGGGGGGGGGGGGGGGGTGGAAGGGGGGAGGGTGGAGAGGGGGAGGAGACTGTACAAGATTCAACCTTGAAGAATCGTCTTTGTGGAAAATATGTTACCGTAAGAAAAAAGGGATCAGATAGTTACTTAAAGAAAGTAATAGTTGACCCTCTCACTTACTATTCACATTGCTTATGCCATACATTGCTTTCCTGATGTACTTTTAAAGCAGCTAGGCAGCTTCAGCTGATTGGAAAAGTCAATACCATGTGTATTGAAGTTTGTAAAATATTCTTCAGGAAAAACAATATATTAATTGATATTTAATTCCACTAAGTATTGATCATGAGGTGATAGAAAAAACTGCAATGTGAAAAGAAAACCCATTGACATACATCTGTCTATCCCATCCAAAGCGGCTGCTCTCCAACGCACTATCCTGCAAAATGGAGCGGAGGGTTTCGCACTCGAAGGCTCTTTCCAAAGAGCATTTCCTCCTTCCATAACCTGCCGTGGCCAGCTGTGGTGGAGACGGTGACAAAGGCTCTGTCCCAGGCCCAGGTACCCGGCTCGCAGGCAGCGGCAGAGCCGCGGGCGCCGTGCCTGGCACGGCCAGCCCTGCCCGGGCTGCAGCAGCAGCAGCCTGGCCCTGGAGCCCAGCCCCAGCCCCGGCCCCGGCCTGGGAGCAGCCAGCCCTGCTCTCAAAGCGCTCAGTCCCAGCCACAGGGCACGGGGTGCCACATGTGCCTTTCTCCGAGCCCCACCGCCTCCTGCCGTGGTGAATTTAGGGAACCTCTGTTACCCACTTCCATCCAGCCTCAGATCTCCAGAAAATGCTCAACCACCTCAGCATTCTGAGGAGAATACACATTTCTTCTGTAAGCAAAATATATGTTTTATGGTTTTCCCTTACCAACTTTTTTTTTTAATGGTGCGAAACCACAAAATGTTTCTAATATTTATTTTTAGGGAATTATAGTAAAAGCATACTAGAGATTATCAGGACACAGTTGACAAGATATTTAAACAGTAACTTTCCCACAAATATTTATTTCGGTAAAATGACACCTAGTAATTCTGACCTCTTCTAATAACTGGTCTCTATTGCACATAGACTGTGGATGCAGAGGATGTGCCTAAATTCTGGGTGGTTAAAAAGCGAAAGCAAGCAAAATTTCAGCCCTAGCAGCAGATAGCCAGCACATCCAGCTAAAACTCTTACAATTTTTGTTTTAAAATAATGGCATGACATTCCTGATAGTATTTATTTTAACAGAACATCCACAAATGAGAATGTTAACCCTGCACAGTAAAAAAGAGATTACATGTAATAGTGCAGTGAAAAACTTTTAATGCCCATGAAATATAAAAGACAGACCTATATTTTAGGGAAGGATCAGACTTACATAGACAAATTGCTTAGTTCAGAGTGTTTTACTTGTATTTAATCAGCTTTCTGAATGACTTTCCCCCTTGTTTCTCAGACATGATTTTTAGCTCCCTATTTATTTTTCTAAATTCTGTATAAAACATAGGTCCTCTTGTTTTTCACTCTCCATACCTGTCCCTTCCTTTCTCATTTTTTATTAATGTGAAAACAGCTGAGGTTCATCCCTTCTTTTGCCTGCCCCTAATGGGGATAATTCTGGTGCATTTGGAGGGTTAAAAGTGCCTCGCCTTTACACAACTATGGCTCGTATTCATCCACCCAAAGCTACCCTTCCTCAAGGAGACACAAAAATGCATTCTGTCTGTCACCACAGCTGTGAAGTAAGGTTGAAAGTTGTCTAACTTTAGGTTACCACAGAACTGAAAAATTAGGGATTCAGGAAACAGGAAAACAATCACCTCAAGTCCAACTTGTAAGCTTCACTTAAAAGAAATGGAATTCCAGAAAGGGAGGTGGAAGAATTATTTTAAGATTCATTATGCCTGAATAAATTCAAATTATGCAAATAGTAGTAAGCCACTATTTTCGTACCACAGATTATACTATTGCTGAATTTTGTATCTCCTTTCATTTCCTTAATCTCAAGTTCTGTCGATTGGAAACTCATTATAAATACTCCTGCTGAACACTAATTAATTTCCTTGTATTTTAACTCAGAGTGGCATCTCTTGTTCTTTGCTCTCAGTTTGGTATGGCAGAAACATCCACACTGAGGTCACCTCTAAATAGATCATGATTTTTTGCTCTCCAGATAATACAGCTCATTTGCAATATGGGGTGGTTTGTAATCTAACAGCCTTCAGAAATATTTAATATAAGATGATCAGGTGCATTCTTAGGTTGCTTTTTTAAAAAATAATCCAATAAACATATTTCCTTTTTTTTTTTAAGATTAAGTTATCCAGAAAAGTGTAAATCCCTCCTTTTTTATTTTATTGTATCACTAAAATAATTCCAGTGTAGATTATAAAAAAATCACCAAGAATAATTTTACTTAACATTTAGACAGATTTTGGTTTTAGAGCTACTGTCTAGGACTTAAAAATAAAAGTATTTAAAATCTGTCTAGAAAAGCAAAGCAGCCTTGTGCACCACTCCCTGAAAGGACGAGAGTGGGGATTACAGGGGTGCACACTTTAGAGAAAGGACAGCAATTACACACAGTGCCATGTGCAGGTCACTTAGGAAAGTTCTATTTACTGCTGGATAACTTGCATTAATTCCAGTGGATCAGTGGCCTACTAAATTATAGGGGGAAAACACTGAAATACCAAATAGGCAATTCTGAAATGATCTAAACTGTAAAAGCAGGCTGAATGAGGATGTCTTTCTACACCCTTCCCTTCAAAACATAATGAAGCATTTTGCAAAAACACTTCCTCCAGTACACTGTACTTTAACACTACTGCTGTATTGTATAAACTTTAACAATAGTGTTGTACAGAAAACTTGGCATTAAACCGGTATCAACATAAGTGAAGCTCTGGCACTAGCACGAGTGATTTATTTTTTAATTTTTTTTTTTCCCCTCTAAGAAAGGAGTCATTAGAAGGGCTGGTTGCACGAGCAGGTTTTTAAGGGTGCTGCCGACATAATGTTTATCTTGCAGCTTTTTTCCCCCGGTGTTTTTTTACTCTACTCTTGCCTCGGGACGGGCGGGCGCTCGCCGGGCGCAGGTGAGCGGCGGAGCCTCGGCAGCCCCGCGCGGGGAGCCCGCTCTGTCCGTCTGTCCGTCCGTCCGTCCGTCCCGGGCGGCGCTCCCGGCAGCCCGGCTGAACCGCCGGGACTGCGAGCGGGCACCCAGCTCCGCTCAAACCCTCCGCTCCCTCTGCTCACAGCCGGGTGCCTCCCACACAGAGCTGCTGGAGATTCCAACAAAAAAGGATCTCGGAAAAAAAGAAGGGAAGAAAAAGAAAGGAAAACTAACACACTGGGGGGAAAAAAAAAGTTTGATTCTAGAAAATGGTAAGCTGCAAAAAGTAAGCAAATACACATGATGAAATCTTCATTGAAAATTTACAATTTCTCACATCCAGTAAAAGGGCTTAAAATTCCTTTATCTCATAAATTACTTACAGGTTTTCTAACTACTCAAGAGCAGTCCAGTGACCAAGTTCTCTTGTATTAAGTATCTATGTTTTAATTACACCAGAGTGCAATAATCCTGGACAAAGTGAATTGCAATGCATGTGAAATTTACATACAGCACAAATTCCTTTGTGGTTTTTTTGGTAGTGAAATGTTAGCAAAGCTGAAATATTTGCATGAACTGTAAGAAAATAAAAAGGGACTTCCATTACAGGATCACTTTCCTAGCATAACTGCAATTACTTACTACAGACAGAGACAATCCAAAATGGTTGTAGATAGAGAATTCTGTTTGAGTTAAGTGTTAGTATCAGATGTATTTATGTGGCCAAATTCAGGTGTACAGTTCAAGTTACCATTTCTTTTGAGCCCATTAAAGGTAAAATACAGGGTACATAAGGTGCACCTTAAGTTGGCTATCTAAAGGATAACTGGAACTTGAACACAGTAACAATATATTGGCACTGGTAAATTTAAATTCCTCTCCTTGAAAAAAAAAAAAACAACCTCTCCTAACACGAACGATATTGACACATTATTATTATTATTATTATTATAAAATATAATGTCAAGAGAATAATGAACCTACTGGAAGTATTCATGTATTTATCCAGCCAGATAAATACAGGCTTTTACACTCCTGGTATCAGCTGCAGATATAATACATAGTTGTGAAAAAAGGACAGTATTTTATAAGTTTTGTGTTCCATGAATGGTGTCATTTGATTCTTTTGTCTTTCTGTCTGTCGTGTCTCACTTACTGGAATTGTCACACATGCACTACTAAGTTTCATGAATTTCAAAGGGATGCCTGAAGTTATAAAATCATCTTTAACATGATTCTGCTACGTTTCAGTTGCAGTGAATAAAATGTCCTGCACAGAGGCACAGGTGGTAAAACAGGGCCAGTTCCAAGGCTTGGGATGAGGCCGTGCTCCTCCTGAGCTGTCACTCCACGCTGGTGTGTAAAATGGGTTTTAGAAAGGAGGGTCATTTTGGTGTTGTCAGCAAAGCAGAAATTCCGTGCAAAAAGTATCTTTTTTTTTCCCCCTAATTTCTCGTTTTGCTGTTTCAAAGACGAATCAGCGTCCATGCAATTAAATGCGTGCCATAATTTAACAAAGGTGATTTTGCTGAAGTTTATTACCAACACAAAAGCCTTTATAAGGAAAAGGCCAAATTAAGTTTTTGCTATGTTGTCTACACTAATAAAGTGCAGCATGAATACTAAAACTGGCACTGCAAAAAAAAAAGGGTGGGGGGAGCAAAATTGTGAAAACCTGCTTCCAAACTTATTCAACAAATTGTGTTTTCAATTCATCCCAGGGGATATCTGTGACTAATCCATGGAAATTTTAAGTTTCAAATTTAGAAATTTTTTTCTTAGGGCCTTAAAGCATTTTACTGAATATTTTAGATGGCTGATCAAAGTGCTGAAATATTAAAAGGTCAACTCATAAATGTATATTCCTAGAAAAAGTTACCAACAGAAATATAATGCAATGACTTTTTTTGACGCACCAAAAATTTCAAGAAAACTGTACAGTATTTTTTCTAATGCAAACAAGGTACTTAGTAAGAAAACTGTATAGGGAGAAAAACCCGGACCTTTTGTCTCTTGGAAACAGGAGAATGTGACTGGGTTTGACATGGAGAAGTCACTCTGACTCAATTAGAAATACAGCTGCTTTTCAAAAAATTCTGAGGTCAAAAACCAAAATTAAAGTTGATGTCTGAAGCTCATATTACTTCTGTCATTTATCTGTAATAAAATTAAACAATTTCACTTCATCCCAGTAATAATTTCAATAAAATCACACAGTCTGTCCCTTCTGTACGTGGGTGCAGTATGGGACACCAGGATATATGTGTATGTATGCAGTTACAGTCTGATGCTAGCACAGTCCAGTAAGTGTGAATACTACTAGAATAAGACTCTAAATCAACGTTGTTTATGTAATTCTGCACAATAGAAATTATAACATTTTTATATTGCAGTCTAAAGATTACTAATGATGGATTACATTTGAATTACAACAGGGAAATCAATGGAAGGCACGGTTCAGGACCATTGTTTATCTAGTTACACAAACAAATGCAACATTTTAAAAACCTTAACTTAAATACAGAGTAAGAACTACATAAAAGAAGTTGATGGTAGCAGCGCTACAGCAGCAGGAATTTTGTCCTCGGTGTTACTGTAACAACTCCTGCCCACCAGAGAAGGAAGGAGGCTCCCTGCTCTGGGACTGCCTGGGTGCTGGACCTCGCTCCCACACCTGGGAGCCAGAGGGAGACTGACATAAACACGAGGGGTTTCACTGAATAAAGCACTGCATGTGCAGACCAGAACGTTCCAGCCTTCAGCGGGCATGCCCCGAGTGTTCAGCTCAGAGGGGAAAGCAAAACAGGTACTTCACACTCATTGTGGGGACTGGAAAAAACAGTTTTGCTTTAAAACTGCACTTACACGACTGTTTGGGCAGCAAATAGGGATCCCACGCTCATGGGGACACATTTCTATAGGAGTAACACATTCACAAAGAAAATTATTGGCAATCTATTAGAAAAGGCCCTTTTGTGACTGAACCACTGCACAGTTCCAGCTCATCTTTGCCTTTCCCTAACAGAGAGCACCATTTTGAGGCTGTCATACATTTTTCCTTCCAAAGGGGTTAACGTCAGTGGAAAAGGCAAGGATCCTCTTACCACAGAAAAACTGAGCCATGCAGTTTCCCAGAGAAGCTGCCTTTTTATTTTTACAGGTGCAACTGACGTCTGTCTCGTATTTTCTGCTCACCCAAGTATTAATTTAAAAACCACACACACATGAACTTATGATATGCAGCTATCTGCACCCAGGTAGCTTTTTTACACTTTTACATGCTTCTTTTTCCTCAAGTATTTAATGGAAGGAGGCACAAGAACACATTTTGACATAAGACAAATAAGGAAAACAAGCATTCATATAAAATTAATTTGGCTGAATTACACTAGGCCTAAATATACATCCTAGTGTTTAGAAAAATGTTCATCTTCAAAAAGTAAAGAACAGGCTTCGTAATTTCCATAGCACACCTAAAGCCTGACCAAACCACATGTTCTACGGGACTATTTTTAAAATTTTTCATTATATATTTCAATGGTCCAGAGAATCAAAGAAATCAACAGGGAAACAGAAATGGTTTCATATTAAAAGCAGTACAGACAAGTGTACACCAGTTGCTAAAGAGAGAAGGCTATTAAATATGAACGGTTCCTACGTGGTTTTCACCGCAGGGGTCACATTTGGAAACAATTTTGATACCAAAATTAGAAGCTCATGTTTTAATTTCAGCAACATCTTTGTCTAGGAAATGAGAGAAATCTTACCCACCATTAAGCTTTACCAGGTACACTAGCTGGAAAAATCAGTGCCAGAAATAGTAATGCTGAGGAACCACGTTCACACAGTAAAACAGACAATTCTCTGCTCATTCTATTAATCTAAACCTTGCCACAGATAAAGCTCTTTTTTAAACAGTAAAAGAAACCTAAACAAAAAAAAAAAAAAAATCCTGAGAGGTTTGAGTCAGGAACGTTCAAAGCAAAAGCATTCCAAAAGATTCCCTTCACTAAGGAACTTTCAGAAGAGGCACTTCTACAATGGCATCCTAAATTATCATATTGCATGCTGAAATGTTTAATACACTCTGAAAAAAATTAGTTTTCTCTTTCTTCAGCTATCCTATAGCTACTGTAAGGTTCCAATATCTTTCTCAAGAAAAAGAAGTTTTTAAAAATCTGAATACTGGCTGAGTATTTTCTTAACTTTTTTTCTTTTAAACTCCAAGCTGATATCCACATTTTAAAATTCTACTACAGCTCATTAACTCCAAAGAAAGCACAACCATATTAGTGCTTCAAGGCAAGAAAAAAACCCCAAAATAATGCAAATAGCATTGCCTTGAGACTCTTTTTAGTCTCTAAAATACCACAGATAACAGAAAAGCAATACCAGTACTGAAAAAATGATAAAAGGGGATGGACTTATTTGTTAGTAAACATATTAATTTTAACTAAGCAACACGAGTGAGAAATAGACTTATGTCAACATGACAATATTAATTTTAGTGGAAAACAGGTAAATATACATTTCCACTCTATCTTCCAATTTAAAAAAAAAATCTAAAAGTAGTGGACTTTGGGAATTTCCAACAACAAATAAGGGACACAGAAGGGCTGGTTTCAGTATTGCTGCAGTCAGCATCACTTGCTGCTCCCATTTGGTTCAGCTCTGAATTCAAGTTTTGCCTCAAAGGGTGCGACAGCTCAGCTGCTCAGCCACTGCTTTTGTTAAAAGAGCTCATTCTGCTGTATTACAGAATGTACTTTTAAGTCTAAGGGTAGATTATTACAAGTGTTTGTTTAAATAATTCAGCTGCAAGAAAACTTAAAGAGGGATGTAATGTTTTACTTGAAATGTGTGGAATGCAAAGACACATTTTTACCTTAATCCTATCCATGTTGACAGCCACAGAAGTTCCAAAATTTACTATTGTAGTGTTATTTTTTTTTTTTTGTGATGGCAACATTATAAGCTCCCCCCAATACACTCAGATTCCTCGTGCTCAGTTCTAACCCTGCTGTGTTTTACACAACTTGGCTGTCATCAGCAATTAGGGTTTTTTTGGTTAGTTTTTTTTTTTTTTTTTTGATAGAACGATAAATGTGGAAAAGCCATATGCTGGCTGAAGTTACGTGTTTATAGCTTAATTATTTTATGATCAAAAATTGTATTTCACAGATTTTACTGGTGAGCAAAAAGAGCATACAGATGAAAAAGAACTAGCTTCCAGTAAAAGGTGGTGGTTTTCTGTATGCAAGTCTTCCAGACAATTTATCTCAGCTTCCATGTTTATATACGTTCCCTAGTCACAGCACCTAAAAATGAGATGCATCACATTCTGCCACCAGTTAATTTCAAAGCCAAGAAAAAAAAAAAAAAAGAAAAGAAAAAAAATCCCAGCCTTTTTGCATAAAATCAGTGATAAAAACGAGGAAGTTCTAGTTCTCTCTGGCTCAGTACCCCGGGCCTGCCATGCTTGGCCTCACAGGGCCCTGTGTGTGCGTGCACTGCTGCACCACACAGAGAAAGTTATGGAAAAGGTGCTGAATCCAATCGTGTGGGACACAGCACCACGTCCCCTTACAGGCTGACAAACAAGGCTCATTTGAGACCTCAGAGGCCCAGGTTTGATGCTGCAATTGCAATGTGCTTTCTCACTTTCTTTTAAGGGAAGAATCACTGTTTTTCACTAGTCTGTGCTTCCTCCTTTGGAAGAATCCAGTCAGGGGTAAAAAAAAATAAAAATTAAAGGCTGAAAAGTGAGCAATTGAATTACAGGGGGAAGACCCAAGCAATATATTTAGTTCAACGAGGGATTAAGTGCCACAGCCACTGGTAATTAAGGGGCTAATACGTCCTCTTTGAAATAGTTTGACTTTTCCTCTGGCTGCGAGCTGGGCGCCCTCGGAGGTTGGGCTGAGGCAAACCTGATACTCTGCCATTCTCCGGCAGCACGTGCCGAAATTAGTTCTCCGTTTTGTGGTGGCCCTCGGAGAGCAATTCCCATTGAGAAGTGAACAAAGGCCGTGACCCCGGGGTCAGAGTGTAATGCAGGAAGCATGACCTCCCCTTTGTTCAGAACAGCACTGTTTACTCTGCCTAAGTAAAGATCACCAATACATTAACTAAAGAGGATTAAAAAGGTCATATCCCTAGGGATGGAGCTCAGGCAAGTGGCAACTCTCTTCAGTCACTAAATCACTGGACTTCCCCATCCACCCCCCTTCAAAAAAGAGACACCTCAAGCTGTCATGGCTCAGTGCCACATTATTTTCAGAGCAAAATTCTGTACAAATTCACGTTTCAGAACCAGGTTAATTTCTGCAGAGCTAGTCAGCTGCTTGAAAGTTATTTTTAAGGTTATCAAAAATATTTTAAGTGAAAACTTATCATCGTGTTATAATTTTTTATTTGTATCGCCTTTTGAAAAATTCTGAGTTGATTTATAAAATTGGTTGAGTCTTAAAGTGGTTATTAAAAAGTGCAAGTAACTATTGTAAATGAAATTCTTAAAATATCCTGTAGTCTGTGGATAAGAAGCTGCCTTTTGCTGTAGACAACTGCTAACTCCATGATGGCTCACTTGCAAGGAGGAGAACAAGGAAAATAAATTGAAAATATATAATTTCATGAATGCTGATTGCTAAACTTTTTCAGGCTAAATAAGCACTTCTTTTGGCTGTTAAGATTTCTCTTACCAACTTCTCATAATATCTTAAAACATCATTACTAATATGGGTATTAAAACAAACATCTCCTGGAACAGCTAAATTTAACGCTGCATTGGTAACATACAGCTAGGCAGCGTGTTGGAGTGTCTCCTTTCCATTCTCACTCTAATCCACTGGCCTGCTGAATGATCCCAAATCTGCTTGTGCCTTGGTTTCCTCATCTGTGAGGACATGGCTCACTGGGATGCAGATGTTACCACCAGTTAGATGGCCACAATAGGAGGAAAAGTGCACACAGAAGAGAGTGGTCCAGACTAAGATATTTTCCCTTTTTTATCCTTAGGCAGAGGCACCTCTGATTAAGCTGAACATTATGTTAGAGCTTCCAGAAGAAAATAACAGGAATCAGGCCAGGCAAGGGGGCCAAGCTTTAGATCAAAGTCTTTAGTGCAGGGAGCTCAGCACCACAGACAAACCCCACACAGGGTAAATGAACTGGAATCAGCATGAGATCACCCAACACCAGTAACACTGAGAGGACCAAGAGTTGCCAAAACTCCAAAAATCAAGGTCCTAGAGTCCCACAAAACAGCATGAACCATACAGGGGGAGGGCTGAGACGGTGTCCTTTGATTCTCAGACACTTTGTGCAAAATAGCTATTTTTGGATCCACAACAATATATTCACCTTTTTAGTTTCTAGCAGCATGAATTAATGCAAGAGGTGTGGCAAGCTGGGATCTCCTTACACCCAGCCTGCTCTGGCCCTTCTTCACCCACCACTGCAGTTCCTGCTCCTCTGGTTTCTGATTTTTCTCACCCCAGTAGAAGGAATCACAAACTTACTGTAGATTCCAACACAGCCAAGAGTAAAGAAGCAACCAGCAAAGCACGTGTCTGCACTGTGGTGGGCATCAGTCCACTGCAGGGGGGCGAATGAGTCGCACTCAGAGTAACTCTCACCTGCCCAGTTCTGTGCCAGAAACAACCAAATCTAGTGACACACCTTCCTGTGGCTGCTGTTCCCTGAAATCTGATGTGACAGTTATTATACACCAGGAGTCAAGGACAGAGAGTGGAGTCAGAAAGCCTTGACAACAGGTTTAGAAAAGGCTGCGTCCAGGGCAAAGCAAAAATGTACAGCCGGTGTTTAAAATAATGTTGTATGTTCATCACATCTTCCCATCAATTTCAAGGGTAACCCTCTGCTTTTTGGCACAAAAGATTATGCAGGCGTAGTATATCCATCAGGAAAAAAGGGTAACAAAATCTCAGACACAGAAGGAGCAGGTGGGCAAGAGCAATGTGAGTACTGAGCAAAGCTTTGCATCAGGCTGAGGCAAAGGGGTACCTTTTCCAAAAAGCACTGGACTGAAACAACCAGAACAAAGAATATACTTACACATTAAGATTTAAAAATGGAGACTGGGAGCATAAGGACTGAACCAGTGGCATAAGGACAATTTATTGACATACATTAGAAGCAGGAAGACTGCACAACAATTGTCTGGCAAGTCTGAAATAGTATTGGGAAACAAAGGGAGTGAAGAAAGAGGACAAAAAACGCCACAGAAAAAATAATGGCTGATTATGACCTTGAGCTACTTAGTTATGCACAAGAGGAACCTTGCCTTTTCTCACCCTGTATCACCATACTAACATTTCTTGTTAGCTGGGTTCCTAATTTGGGATATTCATAAAAAATACCCACTACTTCTTCCAGTGGAAATTCCTAGTCTTTTCTTTTTCAGTTCTCTTTCACACTAGCCAAGAGCACTCTCCCTCCAAGATGGGAAGCAAAAACAACACTCAGCAAAGTGAGAGAATAAGAATTCCCCTCTCTTACACAGGAAAACACAGGAAATATAATTCTGTGACAAAATCTTTGCACTGTCTATTTTTTTGGGGTGTGGAGCAATCTTGACCCTACCTCATATTCTAAGATATTCTACCTCTCTATCTCCTGATGCCCAGAAATCCAGACAGACCAAAAGGTACCTTTTAGGCTAAAAAAAAAAAAAAGTTTTTAGGCTTAATACAGATTGAAAAAGCTATGATATTCAAGTCACAAAATTATCTCCTCTGGCCCTTTCAAATAGCAAATCCCATTAATCAATTTTTTTGCAAGTAAAGGGTGAAAGAACTGCAGATAGCAAAACAGAAAGTGCTGAAATAAAGGGATAAATTAAAGGCAAGCCATTCTGAGGACACACAGCATTTCAGAAGCAGCCCAAGGTTGGAAGCAGGGCTTCCAACAAAAACCTACAGTTTTCTATCAGGAAGGAAAGGACAGCAGTCCTCAAAAATAGCCACAAATGATGATCCAGATTACATGCCAATGAATTCTGTGATTCAGTAAACCGTCTGGAAGGCTACTTTAAAAGATTATAACTTTAATGCCTGAGCAGGGATTACATAATGGGGAGAAAAACAACATTGATAATGTAGCAAAAAATGTCTTTTTAAATTTTGAGTGCATCCACAGAATTCATTATTATTTCTCTGGCCTTTCAAAAGGGCCTTGATAATGTGACTCATGAAGACTATAAAGAAAACAAAATAGTCATGACTGGAAGTTGGAGTATTGATTAAAAACAAGCTAAGGAGCCAAAAGTAAAATATACAAATGAAAAGACACTTTGACAAGATAAATGTTAAGAGCTGTTGAATGCAGAGGCCATGCTGGTATCAGTTTTTAACTTTAGTTCATGTCTAGAAAGATCAACTGTAAAATTAAGAGTGGCAAAAATGACAAAGAAAGGAGAGTACTGGAGTTACTGAAGGGTTTAACCAAGCTGAGTGAATGCCAAACACAATAAATATCTTTTTTTATAATTGCTAAGGAGATCATATTGCAACATTCTCCACGGGGAGGACCTGGGTGCCACCATAACAAATCAAGGGAAACTTTCAGGGATATGCAATAATGTCAGGTAAGTCAATCAGCAAAAGAGTTCTGTGCTGAAAACATTATCCTTCTAATATCTGCCTGCCAGGGAAAGAGCTTCCTGGAGAATGCTAATGAGCCTTTCCTCATTAAAGCTACAGAAGTAACAGGAGTGCAAGGGCAGGTGTCTACCACAATGTCACTTATAAGAGACTGCCATATATGAAATCCTATAGTGATCAAACTGTTTATGTTAGTGAGCACATGAGCACCAGGGAACACAACAGAGATGCACAGTCTCAAAGTCAGGATCTGTTGTCCGACTTTCTCACCTCCCTCCAGTATTGAAAGGGAAATCATTCAGTTGAATTAAACAAGCAGTAAATTCAAACTAGAGGAATTCATTATTTTTCAATGTGCAGCCTGAGCATACAAAAATCAATGCCTCGTTAAGGGACATCAGCAGGAATAGGCAAGAATGATTCTATCCATAGACTAGAAAAATAGAAAAATATAGGGTGGGATGGGATTGTTTGCTGGAAAGACCACACAGACCTTTGTGCAAAGCCAAGCAACCTGCCTGCTACACTCTCTGACAAGGACAGGGTATTCCAAAAGGATCTGATGCTGGTCAGCTTCACTCTCTTACCAATCAAACAATTTTGTAAAAAGTGTCAGGGTAGACTTGGAATTTATTACACCATGGCCTGTTCCAGTGCAGTAATTCCTACTTTTGTTCTCTGTGGCCAAAAGAAATTGCAAGGAAATTGATGAGTTCACTTTAAAGCAAAATGCCTCATCCTCGAAGCTGGCTATGGTGCCTGACACAACGCTGTCAGTGCATCATTTACACGTCACAAAAACATGGAAAAACATGTATGTTCACTTTGCCACCTGCTCTCCCCTGCCACCACAAACAATCAGCAAGAACCTCAATAGTAAGATTTTGTTTTACTACACAAAGGTTGCACATAGCACTCTGCTTCGTAACATATAAGTACAATTCCTTTTTTCATCTTATTATCTTTTTTCCCATGCATGCATCATTATTTGCAAAACCCATTTAATAATTATAAGCCAGTCCAAGTTGTGTGTCAGATCCTGGGATATTGCCACTCACACAGTGGTTTGCTACACTCACTCTTTGGTCTTGTGGCTAACAATTTACCCAAGCTGTGAGAATACCTCACCACAACCCACACACTGCTGCTCTTCAAAGGAAGACAAGGATACATAATTAAGAGATGATGAGCTCAAATATAAGACATGAGATGTGGGAGCAGATTTTTAACCACACCGGTGAGTGGTTTTACTACTGAAGTTTCATCAGCTGTCTTTACTTATGGTGTCAGTGGAACTCACATGTTCTCAAACTGTATTTGCAGCAGCAAAGTGAAAAAAAAAGGAATGCTAAAACTGTACCACTGCATAAAAAATAGTTTTAACATCAACTGGTCAAAACTGAAATTGTATTTCAGAATTATTAACAAATTACCCCTGTAACAAGTGGGGCCTATGTCTTGAAAAAAAATCAAACTAGCATCCAGTTTTGCTAAAAATACTGTTAAAATTTCATCCCACGAGAACTGTAACCTGAAAATATTCTCATTCTCATTTCAAGACTTTATGATGCTGTAATTGTGGCCATAATATAAAGAACTACAGCCAGAAGTATCTGTGTGTGCATGTGCCAGCTCAGGAACTAAAGGCACAATGCAGAGTGGAAATGAAAATTCAGATGTGGGTACAGATCCACTCCAGCACGTACAGGACCAGTCCCTCGCTGGCTATTCAGAATAAACAAAACATCAAACTACTTTTCTTATTACTCTGCAGAGCTTGAACTAGTTTTTGTTGCTCTTGTCATGACTGATTAGGGAAAGAACTGATAAGTCTGGAGCAAAACAAGATGTGAATAAAGCTACCAAACTCGACTGAGGGCCACTGACCAGCCTTCAGAAATAGACATAAGAAATAGCAGGATTACATGCTCGCTTGTTTTCTGATTAATAACAACAACAAAAAAAAAGAATAATTCAGTTTTACCTAAAAGAAGTCTTCGTTTTGTGCTGATGCAGGACCACATCCCTACAAGCCAGGGACCCTTTGCAGGGCCAGAGCCTCCCAGCAGCAGCCACACCCTCCTCTTCCTCATTTTTTTCCACTGACCATTAAATACTTTCCAAGTCAGGCACTGAAAAAAAAAACCCCAAAACAAAACCCACATTTTTAATGGACATCAGATACCATATTGCTGATTTAATTAGGCAGATTAGAAACAAATAAATGTATTTGCACACACATCC
This sequence comes from Ammospiza nelsoni, assembly GCF_027579445.1. Classification (NCBI taxonomy): domain Eukaryota; kingdom Metazoa; phylum Chordata; class Aves; order Passeriformes; family Passerellidae; genus Ammospiza; species Ammospiza nelsoni. The sequence continues at coordinate 67,461,335 of NC_080637.1, forward strand.
ATATTTGTATTTTCTGTTTCATTTCAAACAAATTTGGTAGGCCTCATTTGAATCTCTATTCAAACCACAGGAAAAAAATAATGAAAACGTGTTCTGTGCTGACAGCAGAACTGAGCCCTCTGGCTATCTCTTTTTAGAGTTTTATATGACACATTGTCCATTGGTTCTGGAAAAATTCACAGAACAGGAGCTTTTCAGAGAATCTTCAGATGAACCTCTATGTTTTGCAGCAGTAATAGATGCCAGCACACCACAAGCTGAGAGAGACATCCCAGAACTTGTCTCTTCAGGGATTCTATGGATTTGACACTCAGGCAGATCTACGACTTCATATTAAAAAAAAAAGGAAAAAAAAAAAGAATACTTTCCTGGGTCATGTATCACTCAAACAATCCCAGGTAATAATGATGCTGCATAGCAAGTATCAGACAATGTGTCCTTACTCTTATAATATTTCATACAATTTCTTTATCCATAATTTGGCAGTAGACAGAACTATCTGGAAACTGATTGCTGCTATAAACTGTTTTGCACATTGTGTCATCAGCTGGCTTTAATTCATTATTTAAACAACACTGTAATTATACCACATTTCGTATTCTAGTTAACCAGGAAAGAGTCAGTACAAATTCAAAGTGAGAAAGCAAACTTCTCCCATATCCCAAAAAAAACCTACTTATTTTCAACTAACCAGCTCCAGCATTCAATAACAATGCAGAAATACAATATTTAGGGTTCAGCAACTTGAGCTCAGTTTTTTTTGCAAATAACTGCACCAAGATACTTTTGGTTTTGATCATTAGGACTGTAAAATTAATATTAAAATAAGCTGCATGTCTATTTAAATTTAGAACTACATTTATACCCTAAATCCACAGATTCATGCTATTATGCTTGCTGCAAGAACAAATTAGTATAAAACAAGAACAGAGAGTATGTTGAGAGGTCTGTTAGGGGATGACAACATACCTTACAGGCAATATATTAAATAATGCCAAATCCAAAATTAATTTTTAAGGCCAGCATCTTCTACATATTTATTCATGTACAATTGTACACCCACAGAAAAACACTGCTAGAAGCAAGTGATGCACTTCACTACCAGTCGAGGTGTTTGCAGCTCCATACAGTCCTGCATCCTAACAGGTTTCCAATATACAACTCTGAATTCTGAAAACCTGTATAATGCTATATATTTGCACATACAGAAAAACATGTATAATTGACTTGCAAAATACATCAATACTGAAGTCTTTCAGACATGGTTATTCCCAAAGCAATCTTTGTTCTCTAACCTGCAGAATATTAGCTAAGACTGCCATTTATACCAAGTGCTCCACTACACCACTGACTTTCAAATCCAAACACACAATAAGGGAAAATGCTAGCACATTTATATTTTACTGGCCCACAAAACAAAGATTCCCCATTCCAAGCCCTCCCATCCACGTATTCCACATCAGAAAAGCACACTCACTCCAGACTGTCTGCATTCCCATTTACGGAGATGCTCTGCAATAAAGGGAGCCAACAGAGATCCAAGGGTTAACAGAAAAAACAAAACCAAAGCAACAAACCCCACCACCAAAATGCCCAGCCACGCTGCAGTCCTTGCAAGAAAAGGAAAATGTTCAGCAGACAAGAGCCTAACAAAAAGCAAACGGAGAATTCAGTGTCGCTATTGCCTGGATACCAGTTTGGGATTTAGGCAGCCTTGGATTACAAGGACTATACCCTTGAAAATCCAGCCCACAGTTCCTGCTCTGTTTTCTACAAATACCACATCCAAACTGTGACTAAACACCTCATTATGCTTCTCTGGCACTGTTAGGAGCACACATATTGTACGATTTTCTGGGGCACATAAAAGCAGAGGGGAAAAAAGTGGCTGCTTTTTACCAATAGGTAATGAAATAATGAACAAGTTCCCTGCAAAAGCTTGCATGATCAGTAAATCTTCTTCCCCTCTGCCCTTTTTGACCTGTGTAGGCAACAGGTGACAAAATACAGCCCCAATCTTCAGCTTTACAAATAAAAAAATGTATGTAGACTATGAGACATCTGCACTGCAATACAGCCTTCTAAAATAAATTTAAATTGAATTAAGAAACTTAGCCAGGCCTCTACATTGGCTTCAGAAAGTAAATGCTTTTCTTAATATTTTTTTGTAGAGGTTTCATTTAAAGAAAATACTGCCCTCCCAGTTACAAAAAATAACTAGTGACTTGAGGTAAGAATCTGGTGTTGACAGATCATAAGAGAAAACCCAAACTGCATTTTCAAAGGAACTGCATGCCTCAAATATTTCACGATGATCTCTTTTTTCTATAACTTGCTAATTGATCTTAAATATGTAGATGAATTATGAGTCAATAACATCCAATTTTCTTAGCTCTTACTCCAGATAAACATTATATTGTGATTTATGAACATCTGAAATATTTAATTTGCTGTTCATGGCATTTAAACAGTTAATCTAATTTATGGCAAGTAAGGATTCCACATTAAAGACTCCTTCTACTTTGTCCCTTAAGCTTCACTTCAAAAGCCTTTTCCCCATCCCCTATTATTTAGCAATAGTCTCCCTTTGTGCACTGGACATACTATGGCAGTTCAAGAGGCTCTGCCAGTTACATGGCTCCTTTGCCAGTCCCCATATTGCTCATTAAATAATTTTACTCCCATATATACACACACAGCTGGTAAAGGGCTGGCTTTGCTGCATTCAACTACATCTACACTTCCAGAGCGAGCCTCGAAATAAAAAATCAAAGCATCACAAAAACGCTCAGCTCTCATCACCGTGCACTTCCCGAGTCTCCGACTGCTCACGCTACGCTGGCAAAGCTGTGATGGAGCAGTACACCTGTGTCCCTTCTAGAAAAAACCCACAGTAGGCTAAAAACGTTTCAGTTCTGTTAATACTCACTTCTCAGTCTGCAATTAAACAGAACCTTTCTTTAAAGAAAGGATTCCCTAAAATATTTTACACGCTTACAAACAGTTGTCTATTTCAGAAAGCTTTACAAATTCTTCCCTTTGCAAACATTCAGCTGTGCAGCACCAGCGAAGAGCTCCGGGTACAGCAGATGGTTAAAATTCTGCATCATTTTTAAGAGCCTAAGAGAAAGCACTGCCTTTTTTCGGGGGAGGGCGGGGGTGGAGGAGAGGAGAGAAAAAAGCTGAGAACAGCAATTTGCAGCCCCCTTTTTTTTTTTTTTTTTTTTTCCTTGACAGCAGCAAGCTCCGCCTCAGTCTGGCCCTTCCTCCAACCTCTGCTAACCTAAAAACCAGCGCCAGCCTGGCAGCGGGCCAGGGATTCAAAAGTAAACATTATCCTCCTGCCATTTTTCAGTGCTGTTTATCATATCCTGATCCCCTTTTTTTCTTACCCCCCTCCTCCCGCCGCCCCACCTCGCCATTGCTGAATTCCCCATCTCTGCTCGCGGTCTGTGCAGCCCTGGGAGTCCCGCTCCGCTGCGCCAAGGCGAGCCTGCACTGCAGGGCGCGGTGCGAGCGCGGCTGCGGCCGTGCCCCGCCGGGGGCACCTTCCCTCCCGCGGCGCGGCGCGGCACGGCACGGCACGGGATGGCATGGGGTGGAATGGGCTGGGACCCACCCGCTCCCCGCACAATGCACTCGCCTCTCTCTCTCCGCGCTGCAGCTGCCGGCACAAACGCGGCTTTTGCCTCCGCGGCTTTCCCGTTTTCTTATTTAATTGTGAGGGGAGTGCTTAAAGACCAGAGCCATCCAGGAGCGGCCGTGAGGGGGCCGCACGGCGCTGCACCTGACTCTTTGTTATCCCTCATCGCTCATCCCCGGTCCCTTCCGCTCCGCGCTTCCTCCTCCCACCTTGCGCTGCTCCTCGTTCATCAAGGCTCCGTAAGAAAACCAACCCGACTAACTGAAGTACTGCGCGTTAGGGGTTTTTACCTAGTCGTGCACTGCATGGTGTGGATAGCGAGCATACCGGCAGGAGGAGGAAAGGAGATTAAAAAAAAAAAAAAAAAGGAAAAAAAAAGAGGGGTGGGGGGTGGGTGGAGTAAAAATAAATTAAAAATAAATACATAAGGAGAGCGAGCGGGATGGTGCCGCTGGAGCCCCCGAGCCGCCCCTCCGGCTGGGGAGGAGCGGGAGCGGGGCCGGGCGAACACGGCCATATTGTGCGCGGGGTCAGCGCGGGGCACTGCGCTGTGCGGCGGAGCGCTGCATCTGCGGGCGACTCCGGTTATTTCCCTGCTAAATCCTCCGCCCCCACCCCCCTGCACATTCCTGCCCGGCAGAACTGGATCTGGGGGTTATTTGTATTATTTCCCACTAAATCCATCCCCCCCCTCCTCCGCCTCCTGCCAGGGAACGCCGGCTCGGAGGCTTCGCCCGCACCCCCTGCTTTCCCCTCTCCGGGCAAGCGCAGGGGCACGGCGGCTCAGCAACAAGGTCATGTGCCATCGGCCCGACGAACAAAAGCCCTTCCCTCGTTATTTATTTATGGATTTGGGGCGTGTTCCCGGTGAGGAGGAGCCTTTGTGCGCGCAGGTTTCACACCCACAGGGGCGCGGCGGCCGCGGCTCGTCCAGAGGCGCCCCGGGACAGCCCGCGGGCTCATTAATAATTGCTCGCCATCTCCATATTGAAATTGCGGAGCAGCGCATGATTAATTAAGGAGGGAAAAAAGAAAGGGGCGAGCGAGGGAGGCCCGCGCGGACCCGGCCGCGTTAACCCTTTCGCGCCCGCCGCCCGGGAACTCGCCGGGAATATTAATTAATGCTGCTGTTTGCGTGTCGGTAGGCGACCACGTGAGGCCTCTGGCACAGGCTCTCCAGAGCCGACGACTAATGAACAGAATTTCCTGCAATCCGCTCATCATCAGCTTTTCATTTGGAAATAAAACCCTACCGAAAAAAAATAATCCTAAATCTCATGCAATGAGGCTGAAAGAGTATTTACAAGGCTATTTATATAAAGAGATATTACAATTAAAATCCTACAAAATGTGTAATTTAAACTCATCCGAGTGCTCCAAAAACATTTCCCACTGCATTACTGTGATTAACTCGCACGCGGAATCGCAGCTCCTCAGACAGAAATGGGAGTAATAAATACGCTCTCTACCGTAATCAAAATACAGAACAACCATTTCCAGAGCGCTCCAACTTCACGCGGTTCTGCCTCCCCCGAGGACTCGGTCACCCGGCTCCCCCTGTCACAGGGCCGGGGTTTGTCTCGGGATTGCCTGAGCGCTCCCGGAGGCGCTCGCCGGGAAGTGAAGCCGCGAAGCGCTCGCACGGCACCGCCACCGCCGCTCGGCGGGGCCGCGCCCGGGGCCAAGGGGGCCCTGCCTTGGGGCACGCGCGCGGCGGGAACGCGCGGGCCGGACCCGCGCTCTGGCGGCGCTGCCCCCGCACCCGGGAAAGCCCCACGGCCCCAACGCTCCCTTCCCTTCCCTTCCCTTCCCTTCCCTTCCCTTCCCTTCCCTTCCCTTCCCTTCCCTTCCCTTCCCTTCCCTTCCCTTCCCTTCCCTTCCCTTCCCTTCCCTTCCCTTCCCTTCCCTTCCCTTCCCTTCCCTGTTCCTTTTGTAATCCTTCTCTTGTTTTACATCCAGTTGCTCCAGAATTCCACCTGTGACTCTCTGGCCATTTATTCCCATTTAATCTTTATTTCCCTTGGTTATTACTAAGCACCACTTACAGCCCTCTGCAGACGGGCCCTTCATTTGGCTGGGGGGTGTGTGGAATAGATGGACTGTGCACTAAACTAAAGCACCTTCTTTTGTGAAGGCAGGCACACATTCATTTGATTTCTTGACTCCCCTTCTTTTTGCAAAGTATGAATTCTGGCTGTCACCTGCTGGGTGGGCTGGCATAACTGCCAGCTAGCTCCTATTTGAAGACAGCACTTTCAGTTGGTTAAAGAGTTTGCCAAACTCCAACTGTTTGGCTGCAAACAGCCCTCACCAGGTGTGTGCCTCGGGGATGACTTGTTTGAAAATCTTCAACCAAACATCTCAGGCCTTTCTGAGAAGGAGCCTATCAATGACTGCTTGGTCATGCTGCCTAATATGGGAAAGCTTTTCTTGGAGAAGCTCCTGCTTGCCCCTGTTTGGAGCAGGGGTTAGGATGGGAGTGGCCTGGTAAGGAGGTGGAATTTGCTGCTTCACCCTGGCAAGGCTGCCAAGGTGAGAAAGTCTCAGCTTGTGTTCACTGGCCAGGAGCTTCCTGAGGTTTGACAGAGAAAATCACAAAGCCCTCACTTTCATAGACCATGCTGCTGGTGAGATGGAGACAAACCTGCCTGATACCAGAGCTCTGTCATTCCAAGGGATGGTGGAGCTGTCTGCCATGAAACCACCATCCTCTGCTCTTAATGTCTCTCCTGTGGCATTCAGACAGCCCAGGGCAAGCTGCTCGATTTCAGAATGGAAGAACTAAAACCATTAAACCAGAATACAAGGAAAAGAAGGGAGAAGGGCATCAGTAAAGTGACAGAGACTGGCAGAGCAAGGGAGGCAGGCTGGCTGCACAAGGTGGGAACAGACTCTGTCTGAGCAGGGAAGTTAAACAATTTGCAAAAAGAAACTGGGCATCTTGGCTGGGGAAGCACACGGGGGCAGGTAGAGAACAGACAGTGCTGACAAGGCAGGGCACTGTCAGGGGAAAAGAGGGAATCACCAACAACTGTGCTGTTTGTGGAGATGCTTGAAATAGAGAATTATCTTCTCATTGCCATCAGATGGCTCAAGTAGCACTGTGGGATGGTCCAGAATATTCCACTCCTCCTGATGATTCATTTGGATCTGAGTAGACTGCTACAGGATAAAATCTCTGCTCATGCCATTTGCTATTAACCCCCTCACCTAACCTGCAAAAAACTACTTGCTCAAGCATGTGCACTGACACACAGACACATGCATACACATGCCAGAGCTATATTGAAACAATGGTTAATCTTGTTCAAAGAGGATTAAAGTGTATAGAATCCAGCAGAGAAAAACAGGAATAAAATCTGCTGTGCAGCAAGCAGCATTTCTTGTATACAATTCTCACTTGCAGGCCTTCCATCTTTTCTGCTGGGGCCCAGCTTCAGGAACTGGGTGAAACAAAACAATGCCATTATTGGTGGCTACCCTATTTTGTATTCTCCTCACTAACAAGGTGCAGTTCTATGTCTTATTTGCTGGATGCTTCTCAAACTACCCATCAGAGCCTGAATTACAAGGTTTTCCTGTGGCACTATTTACCACCGTGGTCCTTGGATGCTTCTCAGAGATGCTCTAATTGATATTCACAGAAATCCCATGAGCTAAAGGAGAGACACTACCCACATTTTAAGGGTAAGACTTTGGCACAATCATCCTGTCCATCCTGTGAGCCCAAACTCCTGGTAAAGCACCACACATACTGGCACTGTGTCCTGAAAGCACCTTTCCCCTGGACCCTCTTGGCAGGGCCAAAGCCTTGCCAGAGTTCACAAGGAGTTCCATATGAGGAGCCAATATTAACTGACTTATAATTTGAGTGTGTTAAAAACAAAAAGTAAAATACCAGCCCTCATTGATTTCTTTGTTCTGATGCCCTTTGTTCTATACAAAGCACAGTTCTGAAGCAAGCACTACCAGGCACTAGGAGGTTAGGGAGCATTTCCCATTATCCCAGCTTAATAAAACTGGTTTTCTCAGCGTTATACAATATAAAATAAAATCAGTTTTAAAAACTATTTTCTATCCTTTAGTATCTACTTTTTAAGTACATATTAGGATTGGGGAAGGTTTGTCCTGGGGGTGACTTTATGACGCTTGTATCCCCATTCATCTGTTTAGCCCAGAAATAAGTTTTGCACCTTTAAGATGGTTCTGAGACTGAAGTGGGGAGAGAGAAGAAATGTAGAGTTTGTTATCAGGAACTGCACTCACTCCTTCCTGCTCCTGGATTATGCTCTGTGCACAGGGACGGACAGCAGGACAGGGCTCTCCTTTGCCTTTAGTTAGTTTTTGGCTGCCTGAGGCAGAGAAGTTCCCTGGACTGTGGTTTTTCTTTTCCTTGGGCCTGTTTAACCCTGCTCTGCACAGAACACCCAGCAGAGCACCGGCAGCTCCAGCTGTGGGCACCGGGCCGGGCCTGGGCCGGGGCATTTCCAGCCCTGGAGGGGCTGACAGAGACTGAGTGAGCTGAGCTGCAGCCCATGGAGGGGCTTCCTGAGTTTGGCATCTCTACAGTTTGGCAAGAGTTTATTGTTTAATATTGTTCATTTTTTTTGTGCTGGGAAGGCTTTGCCTGTTAAATAAACAGTTTTTTCCCCTTTTCTCCAAGGAAATATTTTCCTGAACCATCTGGGGAAAGGGCTGCTTGAATCTGCTTTCTAGAGGAATCCCTTTAGAGGTTTTCCCCAAATTTGCCCTAAACCAGGACAAACTCAAATTTTGTACATTTGGCAGTTCCTGTAATGCTTTGGGGAGTGTCTTGGGCTGCTGGTCATTGCTGGTTTGTGTCCAAGCAGACACAGTGGGCACTAGCTGAGATCCACAGCTCCTGTAACTGGGATGCAATGGGCTCACTTGTGTGTGCTGAACTGAGGGCAAGGACTTCCAAGCGACCACCAAAAGCACCTGCCAGGCCAAAGTCAGCTTTCCTTTTCCTCTGGCACAAAAGGGAGACTGGGAGGCTGCAAAGAATGCACATTCCTTTCACACTGCCCCAGGCAGGAGGATCCAGGTCAGGGCAGCAGGGAAGGCCACAGTGCATTTACTGTGCACTTGAGTTTGTGGTTATTTCGGATTATTGTTTCAGTAACACTTTTTTCACTTTTTTCTGAATTTTCATCCTTCTTGAGTACTCTCAGTGTTTTGAATGTACCTAGAGCTGAAAGTTCTAACTCAAAGAAACCTGTAATAACATGAATGCTTATGCTAACTTTTACAGGATCCTTCAGACACCCCTGGAAGCAAACCTCTGAACGGGATAAATCCAGAAATCACAGGCAATATGCCTTCTGCAGTTAAATGGGAGAGTACTTAGAGAGAAAATAATTTTTCAAGGTGAATGAGTTTGGCAAGAAAACTCCCAAAGAGATGGAACCCTAAATTCCTTTTTGCACAGCACAGGGACCTTGAGCCCCAAAAGGCAGCTGAGCCTTTGGCAGAATAAGCTTCTACATTGCAGCATAATGATGCCAACAGCAAGGACCCTGCACTAAGTGTGGGCAGGTGGCACCTTCCAGGAGGACACATGGTATCTTCTGGTGAAGAGCAAACAGTTGCCTGAATATATGCTAGGCACAAATGAAACTCTGAAACTCTGATGATATGGGCAAGATGTTGCTATTTCAAACACTAAGAACAGCATCTTCTCAATGGAATGGTGGTGGCCTTTTGGGTGGAATGTTCTTGGCACACTGTTATAACCTGAAACCAGCCCTGATCAGGGCAAGCTTGACAAACAAAATTATTCCAGGAGAAAAACAGTTCAAGTAGTCCAAACAAAATCTGTAAAGGACTTGAGTATTACTTTGAAGGCATTCTTCTGATATGGAGAAATGAAAATTCAAGTTCCTCCCAACAAACTATTTTTCTCATTCTTGCATCAGCTCAGCACTTATATTTCACCAGAAATATACTTACAAAAATCTGCTAAAATCACATTCTGGAATCCTAAATGACCTACGTGGAAGAAATGTCCTAAATAATCTGCAACTGTTGGCTAATGTGTGAGATGAGCATTTTCAATGAAAAAAAACCCAACAAAAACAAACAGAAGAACATGAATGGGAAAGCAGCTCTTTCATTTTCCTACAGAATGCTGGATTACTTCTCATAAAATTTGTAATTTATAAAAATTTGTTTCTTTGGAGAAGGTACAAGTCATCCCAAGTACTCTCATAATTAAAAAAAAATTAACCTGTTAAGTGATTTATTGATGAAAAAGTAGGGAAATTAGGAGTTAAACTTCCTGTGTTCTCAATGGACACTGTTAACTTTGAAAGGTGAAAAGGCAAGTGGGAAAAAAGGAGCTTAGGAGATGAGAAAGTACTGGAGCTTCCTTCTTAATGTCATTTCCAACACTCAGATGCAAGTAAACCTCTGTATAAGTCATGTTCTTCTTACCTAAACCTTGTAACAGCAGTATTCATATCTTCCAGAACAAGACATACACTCTTAGAAAGTAAAGGATATTGGCTGATACCCAAGTAGAAAAATAAAGGAAGAAGTGGGAAAAACTCCCAAACATTCCTCTTTCAATGGATTAAAAAAGTCAAAATCAACCACCCCTAAATTTAAACCAACCTATGCAAGTGTTATTTCCTAGCTTTGGTTTCTTTTTGTCACAACATTATTACTGAAATGTGGATGTTGGTTGATGAATTTACTTGTAGCACAGGAGTGTATGACAAGCAATGTTTCTGCATTTTGTCGTATGTCATTAGTTTCCTCCCCATAAACCATTCAGGCTGTCACTCAAAGATACCTTCCATGTGTTTTTTTTAGTCTCAATAGATTAAATTTTGAATGATTTAAAAATAAAGAGTGAAAAATGAGATGGTGTAGTGAAATCTGGGTTTATTCAATTGCACTTTTAAGGGTATCTTGATATTTGCAAAAGTGGCCAAGCACATTGTGCCTGCTTGTTTTGATACAGGTACATCTGTCAGGAATTCGTGCACAAGCTTGCAGGGGACTCCCAGGATTGTGTGTGATGTAAAAGAAATCTGTATTGGTCTGCTCCCAATCTAAATACACTTGTGACTAAAGCTCTCACATGCAGATAGAGATCTAGCAAATCAAAGTCTTTTTCCAGGAGCTGTAACTTATTGAATTTACATACAAAATCTAACAGGTGATTGAAAAAAAAGTACATCAAAGAGTACTTGAACTCTACTGTAGTACACTCCTACCATTAGATCTTATTTTATTGAATGATTCATGCCGTATTGGCTTTTCTAGATTTGCTTTTATATTTCTGCCTTGCTATTTAAAGATCAATTATTTTGAATCCAAAAACTGCCATCCTACCTAAACCTATTTAGAATTTTCTATGATTAAATTTCATTGAATGAAGATTAGTGAGAATTCTGGCTCTTTCACAGCCCAGTGTGAGGGAACACACCAACCACAGCTTGGCATAACCCAAAAATGCCTTGCCCACCTTTACATTTTATAACATCAAGATGTGAAGGTATAAAATTGGAAGGATTTTTTTCTTAACTGAGAAAAACCAGTGGGAGACACACTGATTTGTGTTCAGCTTGCTCCTGACAGCAGAAAGCCTTGCAGTTTCCATACATTCATGTGTTATTTGTGCCACATGCAGGACACAGGACATGTCACCTCTGTAGAGATGGAACCCAGATCTCAGGGTGGGAGGGAGCTCAAACCAGGACATGCTTCAACCACAGAGCTGTTCCTCTGGAACTTGACTGCTTTGCAGGAAATTCTCTGATTTGGAGCCACCACAGATGGCACAAAATCTGTCTGCACATCCAATTAGCAGAAAATGAACAGAAAATTGCCATTATTTGGGAAAGACCAGGGCTATAACTGAAAATAGTCCATTAAAGCTTTTACATTCCTTGCTTTCTTCACTTCAGATAAAATCCACTCCCTATTTAAAAACTCCTAGAAATCATTTCCTTGGTCATTTAAGGAAGCTGGAGCACACTGTGTGGTTTGAAGCTACCTGAATTCCTGAACTTTGAGGTGGCAGCAGTGGAGAGGGACTCTGACTTTGGGCCTGATCGTGTTGAATGCTTAGCAAAAACAAGGACTTTGATTCTAATGCCTTTTGAGCAACAGCTCTTTTTACAAAATAAGTAAAAATCTTATGTATTTGTAATATACAATCTCAAATTTTAGTTGAAGAAATAGCATTAAAAATTATTCCTGTGCAGAGCAGTTAACAAGTATTAATTTTAAAAACCCATCGCCTTATTGATTAACATAAAGGAAACATTTTCCTTTTAAATAAATGCATATAGTAGTTTAATCTGTTTTTTTTCACCAAAGTTCTGAGTTAGTGCATGATTATTTCTAATGGAAAATCTCAGTATGCCTTTTCTTCAATAAAAATGTTTAAAAGATAAAATTCTTTAAAAATATATTTTCTTACATTGCTAATTCCTGATAATTAAAAAAAAAATCTTATGCTCACCATATTGAGCTCAGCATTTTGTAAATAGAAAAGTTTAAGATTAAAAAAATCCATGTGTGTGAGGTTTGTTGAATAAAAATACTCCAGTTATTGGTCAGTTATTCAGTTACATCAGAGCACATGGTAAGCAAGTCCACATTCCTTTGGAACAACAGCTTCTGGTTTTGAGGTGTATTTTAGTGGCAGAAGAATATTAGTTGCACTATGGGTTGTTGATTTATTGAACTGTAGAGGATACAGCCTCAGACACTACCTAAACTGTGCAGGTGCTGCTTTGCCAACATTTCAGATTATGTTCAGCAGAACATGAGCATATTTTCAACATCACAACAGGGTGCAGTCACCTCTTCCCTTGACCAGCACTTCATGGGAGCTTTGGTACCAAAAGGCCCAAAGTTATACATGGGGAAAACAGGCATAAATAAATGTAAAATAAAAAAGTCTAAATAATTTTCCACCCTCCAGCACCCACCCTAATGAAGGGCACAAGAGAACCTGATGGCATGAGGAGTCCCTTGGGAGTCTCAGGTCCCTTCCTCCTTCTCTTTCCCCTTCCCTCACTGAGCTCTCACACCACTCCATAGGCTGTGTGACATCTGGGATGTTTTCCTTCACCTGAAGTGGCCTCAGTGGCTCAAGCAGCCCCTGAGGAAGGGCTCTGTCCCCTCTGCCACCCACTCCAGTGCCAGCAGCAGGAGATGAGAGAGGGGCTGGCCCCAGCTCTACCCAGGAGCCCCTGCCAGAGCAGCCAAGAGGACACAGGGAGAACGTGTGTCAGTATGTGAATGGCACAGGGCCACAGATCTGATCTTCTCAGTCACACACCTCACTCCTCTGGACTTGGAAGAGTTCAGGATTTGTGCTGGATTTGGCTGGGGTAGAGTTAAATTTCATCCCAGTAGCTGGTAGTGGCTGTGTTTTGGATTTTTGCTGGGACAGTGCTGATAACACAGGGATGTTTCAGTTATTATTTAGTTTAGGCATGCACAGAGCCAAGGCCTTTCCTGCTCCTCTCCCACCCCACCAGGGACAGGACTGGGGGGCACAAGGCCTTGGGAGGATGCACATCCAGGAGAGCTGAGCCCAGCTGGCCACAGGGACATCCCAGCCCATACAGCATCAGTATACAAAGCAGTGGGGAGGAGGAGAAGGAGGAAAGAGGGGACATTTGGAGAGATGGAGTTTGTGTTCCCAAGAGCCTGTGAGATGTGATGGAGCCCAGCTTCCCTGGGATGGCTGAGCACCTGCCTGTCCAAGGGAAGAGGGGAATGAATCCCTGGTTTTACTTTGTTTGTGTACACACTTTTGCTTTCCCTATTAAACTCTGTTCATCCCACTCCCTGATTTTCTCATTTTTCTCACTTTTTTTCCCAATCCTCTCCTGTGTCCCACGAGCATGAGGGAGTGAGTGGCTGCATGGGGCCGAGTTTCCATCTGGGGTTAAATCATGGCAGAGTTTCTCACACAATGAAACCCTTGTTCAGCTGCAGAGGCAAAGGCTACTAAAATGACAAAGCAGGATCCCTATGAAGCAAACTACAGAAGCTCCCCCACCTTTCTCTTTCCAGATTTCAGAGAAGATCCTTTGCTGGGCTGGTTGAACACTGGTAACTCAAGGAGGGTCAGGCTGTTTCACATCAGCCAGGGACACGCCCTGGGCTGTGCAGGGACAAGGCTGGAGGCAAAGACCCCCCTGAGGACAGCTCTGACACAGTCTGCTTGCCTTGCTGGAGGGGAGACTGTCTGGGCCTGAGCTGTCATTCAGTTTAACCATCTGGCATGGAGAAGCAGAGCATGTGGCTCAGGACTGCAAGCTCACACTTGCTTCTAAGTCATCATTGGCCAATACCTATTCCAAGCTCCATGGTGAATAGCTGAACACTTACACAGACATTATGAAAAAGAAACTTTTTTCATGCAAAAATGACTGTGTGTATCAATTGTGGGGCAAACATCTTCCACTTCAACAAAAACCTGGCCAAGGCAGTGGTCAAGGTATGAAAGACTGCAAAGTACAGTGCATTATTTTCAACTTCTAGTCACTTTTTTTGGGATGGTTTTAGTTGTTATTAGTTATTTGTTACCTGCTCTCCAGAATTTAATACTGATATTCATTAGTGTTACAGGAATACTTGAGAGTTCTTCTGAATTTTAGGGCACTGCTGTGGTACTGTGTACTTTGGAAAATGTACAGGGTTAATACAGATATTAATGAGGAGAAATACAATACAGGACAAGAGCAGTGGTTTGGGGGATGGGTTGCATCTTTGGGGAAGAAGGAGAGGCTAAGAAATAAATTAAAATGCTGTCTATAAAACAAGCTTAGTAACACAATGTGAAACTAAAGTAGTATCTCAGACTTTAGAGGTCCCTTTAATTCAAGAGCTGTGTGATTTAGTGTTACCTGCTGTTATTTCAACCTTAAGGTAACCAAATATTGGCAAATATAAATAAAAATGGGGGAAGAAAGAAAACAGCTACAACAACCATGTAGCTAATCAAAGAGTGCTTCCTGAGAATAAAAAGATTTTCTTTCTAAAATGTAAGTCAAAACTAATCACACAATCATGTGTGGTACTTTCACCACAGCTGGGCAAATAATGCCCTTTTATGTTGATTGTGTGAGGCTGATACTTGGAGCCATCACCCTAACAGTTGCATTTGCTTGGGATGATCAGGAACAATTAAAATGTTTCATTTGAAAGAAAATTCATGCAACTCTTTATTTATTATTTAACTAATGGGAGGGGCTCTCATCTATAAATGTTCATCTATTATTTAGAAAAGAAAATGCAGTACTGTGTTTTGTTTTATATTTCAGATGATTTCCTTATCTGCAAGGGCCGAATGTAACAGTTTACAAATGAACAAAAATAGCTGTATTTTCCAAATGACAGAATGTCTCTGAAAAAAATACATTATGCCTCAAACATTCCCTCACCAAAACAGAAGATTGTAAATAAATAGCATTATTTCACACAAGGAATTTATGATGTAAAACCTGCAAAGATCTCTGTTTTCTGCCATTAAACATGTTATGTAGAAGGTCTGTCATGCACCTTTCCCCACCTGCCATGAAAGCCCCTGAGGCCTTGACCAGAGCATCCTCAGCCAGAAGGATGAGACTGTCAGTGCAGAATGCATTATAATGGGATATGATGCTCTGGAAAAGTCTGATTTTCCCCTGAACTACCTGGCTACTAACTAAGCTTTCTCCCACCTTACTTTTTTGTCAGCTTAGGCTCACTCTCCTTGCTCTCTGATGCACCCAAAACTATGGATCTAAAGTCAATTTTTTTGCAGGTCATTCTGTCTACATCCTGCCACCCATTACCTTGTCATGTGTTATGTCTTTCTGAGGTTGCAACTTACTTACAGCATTTATTTGCACAATTTTACATCAGAAGAGTTCCTGCTGAGATGCCCTGAACTCCACAGAACAGAGTTCCCCAAGCCTCTGGTTTCTGTAATTTCTTTGGAGGCTGTAGAGGTGATGCCTCTACAGCTGAGCCATTCCAAACTCCTTTTCCACCTGCCCCCTGCTAAGCAGGACTCAGATGCACTGAGGGATGGAGGCCTGCATGCCCAATTCACATGGAATTTTTGCAGAGCAGCCTGCAAGTGTCAGATCCATCAAGAATTGCTTTCTATGAGCAGCTCCCAGTCTTCCCTGCCACTTACTAGTTGGAAGGCAGAAATTAGCCAAGATAGATAAGTTTTAAGGCACATCAGGAGGCTAAAAGCACAGTGCATATTTGTAACTTTTCATACAGGATGTAGATTTACCAAATTTGAAGTGCCACAGGATGTTTATTGTGTGTATTGTCTATAAAATGAAATTACTAAAGCATCTTCTGCTTTCAGAAGGCTGCAAAGGCCAGCACACTTTCTTTATACATTCATAAGGTTTCCTATACACATGCTGGTGAACTTGCTTGCACTCCATTATTATATCCAAAGACAGCAGCCAGCAGCTATTCAGAAGTGCTCAGAAATGTGTTAGCAGTCAGCAAGTGAATTCATTTTTCTGTTTGAAAATTCTTTCAAGAACTAATACACTACAGTAACAATAGAACCTTTGGCACTCTTACCCAGACCAACGTTTGGACACCTGACCTGCTCCAGTGAAGTGTGACAGCATCTGTCACCAGCCCATGTCACACAGCATCTCCCTGCAGCTGGGAACTACTCGATGGACGCAATTTCTGTAAAGGCAGGTGGAGAACTTCCCTGCAGGAATGGGAGCACACACTCCACAGCTTTTCCCTGCCAATACCAGAACTCCAGGTGTGCAGCAGGCCCTCACTCACTGGCAGTGGGAATTACACCTGTGAAATAATCTTCCAGATACTTAAACCTACAGTACATTTAATACAAGACACTGGTGGCATAACCAGATTTATGAGTCCCCTTGAGTTATGGAATGATGACAGAAATGCTGATATAATCTACTTTAGTCTCAACATTTTAACACCAGTTACTTTGGTTACCAAAGGTTTTGCTGTGCAAAGATCAGAGTGCTAATAAGTGTTAAACTCCCTAAAAATATTTTACATGTTTCTTATGCAATGGAATGCTACAATTTTCCAAAGTCTGGTATCTCAACACTTTCATAGACTTGAACCTGTAACTTGCACTCAAGTGAAGGCCACCTGAGGAATAAAACTGTTATTCTGCCAAATTACCTGATCCTCACACTCTGCCACTGATTCTGGAGTGAATACTGCAACTACTGTAATTCTTTACTTAGAAAAAACCTTATTTTGTGGTAGATAATACTTTTCTGTTAGATTCCTGCCTCTCTGAGGAAACAGAAAATTTTGCAGGTTAGAGAAAATAATGAAAGAGCTAGATTAATGCAAAAAATGCATGAAAAGTAATTTCTCCAGCTGATATCACCATGCTGCTAAACAGGACAGCAACAATAAATCCCTAGCATGTACACAGCACCAATATGTACACCTGGAAGCTTATATAAAGAAAGCAAGTTCATCAGAAAAGAGCCAACTACATTTGGTTCTTGGTTTTGGTTCATTTTTGCATTGTTTAGAAGTACCTACTTTTAGGTGAAGCATTATAAAATGCATTTCAGAGCAAATTATTCCCCTGTATTTCCCGGATAACTTAAAATCTTCTAGCAGGAGATGCACACAGAGAAAGAGTAGCTGCAGAACCAGAATCATTACCATTAAAAGCAATTAAAATGCATTAATTATCTTTCCAATTATTCTTTGAGTGACCCCTCCACACTGTAAGAAGTGCCTAGCTGGAGCTTTCCCTCCATCAGCAGCACTCTGCCCTCACCCAGGGAAGAGAACACTCCCCACAAGCCACAAGGAGCCCCAGCCAAGCATGGCATCTCCCCCTTCAGACACCCAAAATTTACACAGGGTGGCCAGACCTGGCCACATTCCAGGCTAACATTCCCTGCAAAGTAAAAATCCTTTGGTTATGTCAGAAAAATCCCAGAGGGACTATATACAACACCTAACTCAGTTGCACTTCAGGCAAATACAAATCCAGTAAATGCAACAAGTGCAAATCTCCCTTGCAAGGAAAAACAGTTTATATGAAATGTATATGGCTGGAAATCCCCTCACTGCCTTTCCCACATATTTCTATGCCACACTTCTATTTACTCATTCTCAGCCTGTGGCTGCACCGTCCCACAGGTCACCTCTGAGTGTCAAAGCTGGTGCTCATGTGGTGACAGCAGGAAGGGCATGGAGGGGTCAGGCTGATCTACATCTTGATACAAGGAAAGAAACCATTTTTCTCCTGTGTCTCACCAGTTTCCTACCCTGGGTTCATCTCCAGGCTCCCATATGCCATTGCACCCTTCCAGCTTCCACTGCTGCACACAATCCAGCTGGGAGTGCCACAGTGCACTGAGAACCATGGTCACAACTAAACCCACTTCTGTTTAGGTTTGGTGTTATTAAGTGTAAAAAACATCCTGTTTTTACAGGGGGCAATTGGTGAGAAACACAGCTCAATAACAATACTGGCAAGGGAGATATTTCTTATATGGGACAGGCCTGGGGCTCCTGTGCTCCTTTCCACTGCCTCTGGCAGGGCCAAGGAATTCAAAATGCCTTTGACAGGTGCAGCTGCCCTGTGTGTGCCTTTGACTTGAACTTCACCAAAGGGACAAACAAATACAGCAATCAAAAGGAGACTGTCCTCCACCCAATTCCTCAAAGAACTCTTGCTGAAGGAACTACTTGTATTCACACCAGAAATATCCTTAAACTCATGTATATAGCAGAAATGAAAAAGGATCAAGCAGTGCCATGATTTCTGCATTAATATAATTAAATTAATTTCAAATAGTGTTGGTAGAGGCCACATTTCATGGTGCAGTTAGTCCACATGGATGTGCACCAAGCAGTGAAGTACTACACAAAACTCTACACAAGTTTAGGTTTTAGATTGTCCTCCCTCCTCATCCAAGCTCCTTGGGATAAAGGCCTCTCCTGGCACAGGGATAACCTCCCTGGGAAGGTGAGGCTCAGTGGGCTGTAGGCAGTGTCAGGGCTTGTAAATACTTGTAAATCCCTGGCTTTTCTGGATGTCTACAAAGTGCATAATAACACAATGAAGAAAAGGGCCATTTGTTCTAATACTGAAATATGCCATGTATCTTACCTCTTCAGAGTTTGCTGCTGGGGTCTGAACACAGCCATCAGCCCTGGGGCAGACCTAGCAGGTGCTGAAAAACACAAGGGGAGAGATTCACTGACCATAAGATCAGTACTGGGAAAAAAAAAAAAAAAAAGAGAACAAGTAGAAGAAAACTAAAGCACTAGGTAAGAAAACCCCGTGTCTTTTTTCCACCTTAAAATAAAGCAATTCTCCAAGGCTGATTTATTATTTTTTCTCTCTAGAAAACTACAAATTCTAAAAAACCTTATCCATAGGGTCACTCACACTGCACACCTAATGAAAGGATTTGTCACTATCCAAAATTACTGTGATATGTCAGTGCTCTGCTTGCTCCTTTTCTGTGGCACTGAAATCTCAATATGCAATTTCTGTATTTTCCCTCAACTATTCGAAACCAATTCCACAAAACAAAACCAAATCCAAAAATCCACCTATTGATCATGGCTTCAACTGCAGTCCAGGACATCCAAGGGTATCCCAGCTGTGCCTGTAACTTTGGCTTTCACTTAGGAGCAATCCAAGGGGTTTAGGAGCTGGTGGAAACCACACCAATAAAAGCACAAAGTATCGTAACAGCTGCGTTTCTGACATTAGCGTTTATATAAATACAGCATCTTTCACACTAGGTCAGAAAACAGTGGGTATTTTTATAAAAATAAATCTGTTTTCTACAGCAAGCAAACCATTAGAGACTCTTCAGTTTGTGTGCTTCTCACCTCCTTAAAATTCCGGAAACAAGGGAAGAGCACATGCGGATGTATACACACACACACACGTCAATTGGAAGAAAAATGCCAAGAAATTATTAATGTGGTATATCTGATACACCACAAAAGAATTAGTCCCTTTAAAGAATAAAAAAAAAAATGCCAAAAAGAAGGCTTTTTGAGTGCATCCTGTACCAAAACACTCAGCAGGGTCTGAGAGAAAAAGAGAAATTTTTATTATTCTAAAATAAGAATATAGTTACATGTTTACAATGTAGCTGAGATGCTTTGTTGCTCTTCATCTTTTTTCAGAGCTAGCTACAAAGAAGCTTCCAATACATCACATCCATGATTATGAAGATACTTAAAATCCCAGAAAGGGACTTATCAAATTACCCTCTGATTACACTGAATGCTTTACAGTCAGATCACTGCTCACCTGCATCCAGAACTTCATGCTAAAGGAAATAATTTGTGAATGAAAGAGCTATTTTGTCACAGGCAAAGTGCTTTATGCTTTGCAAATTCTTGGGAAAAGTAGGTAAATCCTCCACCTCCCAACCATGTTGTAACTCTAATAGGATTGAATGCAGGTGCTAAAATCATACTGGTTTTGTATCCAAGAGTCATAACTGAGATGCTTGTAAGTATGAAGGGCATGAGAAAGTTAGAAAAAAATATTTGATTCAGATAAAAGGCTGCAGCTAAAACCTTGGAAATTGCATTTCTCTGCATCTCTGTCTGTATCCAAACCTTAGCAGTTCCTGGAGAGTGTGGGATTCAGCCTCTGGTTTCACTGGGTGGATGGCCCTCACCCAATCACTGTATTAAATATTTATTTGTCTATTTTGAAGCTAAGATTCACATTAGATTTCAGAGCATGACTACATTTGCAGTCAGTTATCATTGTTCCTTTACTAGATACTAAAGCCATGGAGCAGTGAATGAGCTTTAGAATGTCTCTAATTGTGGAAAACATTCTTAATAAATCAATCATGACTGCATTTTAAAAATTATTTTACAAGTGGTAAAGTATTTTGCTTAATAAAATAGTCAGAACTGACTGAAATATTTATTTAGTAAAACAAACTGTTTTACTAAATAAAAACAAAAAAACCACCAAACTTTTTTTAAAAAGTCAAAAAACCCTCCAACCAAATGATGGCATGTTCTTAGACTAATTTCCAGCAATTT
The DNA here is from genome assembly GCF_027579445.1 of Ammospiza nelsoni. NCBI lineage: Eukaryota > Metazoa > Chordata > Aves > Passeriformes > Passerellidae > Ammospiza > Ammospiza nelsoni. The sequence continues at coordinate 67,482,039 of NC_080637.1, forward strand.
TATGCTGTTTGCCCCACATTAGTAGTTGTGTGAAAAAGCTGAAAAAGAAGGTTCTTAACTATTTTTTTGGTGCTTACTAGTATTCTAACTGTGGAGTCTTTTTCAATTATTCCAGACTATCCTCCCCTCACTATTTTATGTGATTTTTGAAAATGTTTATTTTAGGAGCGGCTTTTCCCCCGAAAGGTTTAATATTTTGTAAACATTTCCATGTAAAACATGCTTTTCCTCTCTGCATGTGTCTTACCCAAGCTGGCATTTAAAATAACGTTCCCAACTGGATTTCCAAGGGTCAGATGCAAGTTGGCAAGGCAGAGACAATGAGCTGATTATACCTTTGCGTTTGCTTTGGGGCGATTGTTTGCAGGCAGTGCAGCTGAAGAGTTAAAGCCATGTGCTGAATTTAAATCTACAAACATGAACGATGGTGCCAAGTTGGCAGCCAATCCTGCATTCAAAAGGAACGGGGCTCCCTGGCTGCCCCGAGGAGGCAGCAGGAGGAGGGGGAGCTGCTGCCTCCCCAGGCTGCACATGCCATGCCCCCAAACAGCCCCTACTCTGCAGAAAGACTCTTTGCAACAGAACAAGAAAGGTCACAGTTTGCATTTCAATGAGCATATTAAAAGGAGATCTGGTATTATTTTATTCCTTCATAAGAAAATTCTCAGATCTCAAGCTACAGCTATAAAGATAAGTGGTTTTTGTAACTGAGTTAAAATCAGTCCAGCTCAAGCGGGGCTTACGGGTTTCAGGGAAATGGGCTGCAGCGAGGCAGCCTGGAAATGAGATGTCAGCTCCCAGCAAAACTGCAACAATATCCTGCACAATGCGTTCAGACACACCATTTAAAATTCAAAATGCAGCTTGGAAGGAATCGAATTACACTGGATAAATCTATATTTCATTTCAAGAACTGCAAAAGGCCATACCTTCTCTAAAACTAGAGGATGAAAAACAAAGCTAAGGAAATGCTTTCTTTGGGAAAGACAGTCTTTTCTAGTATGTATTTTAAGCTTTGATTGCAAGCTCTCAAAAGATCAGGCTGTTGGTGATATACCAAAGTTTTCAGGAGATATCTTTATGAGTGTACATTAAAGCTATATGAACAGTTTTCAGTTTTTTGAATCCTAAAAGATGCCAACTCTTTGTCAGGCTGTACACAAATGAAGGTCTCCATACCATCTCTGGATCTAGCTAAGCAGGAAACATTTCAGGATGTAACCCAAACATACCTCAATAGAAACAGGAAGAAAAAAGAGCACCCAAACCAGAAGGGAGATTAAGCTAATGCAATGTTTTCTGTTAAAGGACAAATGCCATCTTTTATTCAGCTGGACTCTTTTTCACAGAGGAGAAAACGCCAGCAGCACCCCAGTGCAGTGGTGAGCAGTGCCCTCTCACTGCCTCCAGACGCACGGACATTTGATTTGCTGCTGATTAGTGTGGGCAAAAGAGGGGGGGAAGCTGGCATCAAGTCACATCCTCCATCTTAGTCCCAGCTGGTACCAAGCTCCGAAGGAACAAAGCGACTTCAGACAGTGCGATCATATATTCATGACCAAGGAGAAATATAAAAACCAGCACGTTTGAATTCTTGACAACCATAGAAGAATAGTGCATTGGCATGTTGAATTTTTCCAGCCAGCCTTTGCTGACCTATAAACCTTTGTGACTGGAACAAATGCAAATAGAGCTGACTTGCCTCCCAAACTACTGAAGGGTATTCAAGCCGAGTTGTGTCTAACAGGCTAACAATAACCCACTGTCCCACCCATGCAAAACACACAGTCTGGGAAAAACAGCTTTAGAAAAGCACTTGACGGAGACATAAAGTGCAGACTATGCCAGAAAAAAAAAGCACCATCTTTCTTTTTTTATACTTCACCTAAAATTCCACAATATAAAGTAGTATGGAGTAAAGTTATCTAACTATTAAAAGAAGAGTGCACAGTTTTAAAAATGGGCTGGAAATTGGCAGCTGAAAAAAATCAGGAACTGCACTGTCTGAAGTCCCATCAGCTTCAGCCGCCAAATTTCACGCCCTAAAAGCAAAGTTACAGTAAATTACAAACTTAAAAAATGGTTGTATGCTTGTAGCAGTGGGGAACAAAGCAACACAGACCCCCTTATGGATCTGAAGGAGATCTCTTTATTGTAAAAATCAGCCCCTTTTTATACCTTTAATTTTAACCTAAATGAAACCAAACCGAGACTTAACTAAACAGAAAGAAGGCACCCATTGGCTGGCTCAGCTGCCATGCTGCACGTCACGCATCCTCCCAGCCAATCAGCTTCCTGCTCGTACACTGTCCATGTGTTCCTCCAGCCAATCCCAATCTCACTTCCAGCTGACTCTCTCCTCACCCGTAATGGCCTCTCGCCTCCCAACCCACTCCCATCCCTCCAGCCTGCAGCTCTGCCTTTCCCATGGGACCTTCTCCTGATCATAAGCCTTAACCACTCCAATCACTCCAATAACCACCCCGTATCCTACACAGGCTGGCCAACTGCATGCCAGCACTGAACTACACTACACTTCAGCAGAAGTGTATCCAGAGTAAAAGGTCTGCTTGACTACAAATATTCCAGGATATTTAAGTGATCACTATTCCTGTGGTTTTACCCAGTGAATGGAAATAACTGAGATGGTATTGAGTACTCCAGCTTCCACGCAGGCCCAAAAAAAACTTCAGGTGAGGAAGATCCAACTCTCCAAGACACAGTAACCCAACAAAATCTTTCTGAATCAGAGAAAGCAAATAAGGCACCACTGCAAGGCATTTACTCAGTGAAACAAATAATTTTTCTTCATGAGGGAGCTAAAACAGGGAAGTGGGTGGCTCTTTTCCAAAGTATTTGCATGCCCTTGCTATCCTTGTATTTGACTGAGTACAGGCCTGTGACTGAATGGGACCCAGTAGCCTTCCCTTGGTCCACCTTCAGCCCAAGTAAGTCCCTGTGCAGATGGAAAGGCCTGAACAAGAGCACAGGAATGCAGGGGAAACATGGTGCTACCTCAGTGCTCCTGCTGCATTAGGCAGAGCCACTAGGGATGGAGTCTGGCCCCAGACTTCCACCTGAGCACTTTCACCTTATCAGACAAATTTGTGTGTCTAATTTATCCTCCCTTAATTCAGCAATTCATCCATCTAATTCCCTGAAGCTGTGGATGTAAGCAATGAAGGAAAAGGAGCACCCCATGATGAGCACTCACATCACCAGCTCACTGCTGGGCTGAGCAAACTCCTGGTCTGGAACTGAGCTTTAGTCCCCAGCTCTCACATTCCTAAAGCAGGAAGGATCCAGCTCAGAGCACCAGCCCTCTGAGCAGATGCCATGAGTCTTTTTGCATTCAGCAAACTACTTGCGTGTCTAAAATTGATTGTGTGCAAATGCTTGGATTCTGAGCATGACAGATACATTTTTGAAACTTTTTCAACATCTGGCTTTTAAGAACAGAGTGTTAAGGAAAGCTGAGAAGATTTGTCTCAAGTTTCCATTAAAGCGCGTATGACATACAACCATTTCATAAACATTCCCCCATTCCCCCGTGAAAAAAAAAAAACAGAGACAACTGGCAGCCAGAATAGCTTAAAAGATACCACAAAAAGAGAAGCTCACATTTCCATCACCTGGGAGAAAAAGGTAAGGCAGAAGCCTTGTAAGAGGCTACTGAATTTGCACAGGAAGAGGGAAGTCTCTCCTGGACCAAACATCAATGTCTGTGCACACTGGGAGGTCTAAAGCAGAGTGTGGCTGCATGTGGAACCACTTCAGAATCCCTGCCTTACATGCAGGGACAGATGCTAAAGATGTCCAAAATAAGTAACATATCTGTGGGGAATTCCCAGCAATGACCTTAAAAACCTGCCACTTTGGCATGTTCCTTATGAAAGGAGATCCATATCCCCAACTCTCTTGGACACTCAGGAGATTTGGGCTTGGAGCAGCCCACAGGGTGTTTAGGCTGGAATTCATCCCATGAGTAGCAGCTGCCTCTGTTTGGAACCAAGAGTGACTTTTGAGCTGCTTGTGCAGCCAGAAGAACAAGAAACAACAACAGGAGTTGTCTTCTTAAGTGACAGAAGGCATTCTCCGCCTCTAGAGCCATTACAAGAGGATCCTAGATGTCCTCAAGATGTAACATGCAGAGGCTGAAGCTTTCAATCCATAAGTTTTCATTATAAAGCAAAAACACATCCCAAAAATAAATTATATTCCACCACACTGAAATTGAAAATTGTGAAACAAAAGCAGGTATTTAATTGAAAGTCACTGACAGTTGTCTCTTCCTTGTGTTTCTGCATAATTGTATTTTGTTTTTAAATACTTTTTCAGTGGCATTGGTATTGATCCTAATTTGTCTGGATTTGCAGCATTTATAGGCATTATGCAGCTGAAGCCTGTAGAAAGACAAAGAGGAGAACATGAAAGGCACATCTTCCTTTGGTTTTTTCATTCCATGTTTGCTAAAGGTGTTGGTGTTGCAGAGTGTCAGCAATATTCTGCCCTGCGATGAAATCAAGAATGAAGCCAAATTACCATTACTCTAGCTTAGAAACAACTAACAGACAGTTCTGCAAAAACATAAATATGTGAAAAAGGGTGTTATACATTTAATGTGATGCAGCAAATTTATTCTGTGGATTAAAGTTTACCTCTGAAGCATACCTTAAAATGCACAGCTTTTATGGATGTGCTACAATGTGAAAAACAACTATACTACTTTTTTTTAAATTTTCCTGCTACAATTCCAAGGACTTGAAGGGTCACATGAGCTTCAAAAGCATTAACTTATCTAAAACTTTCATCTTATCCTTGCTAACTTTTGAAATATGGAAGCAGGCGAAGCACAGTTGAAAGGTGAGCTCCCAGCTGTGGCGCTGCTCCGGCACGGGGCTGCAGGATGTCTCACACATTTGTTAGAAACCTTTCGGAAATGCACGGGCTCTGTTTACTCAAACCAATCAAATCTGACACAGAAAAGCCTCCTCAGTCTCTCCTGGGTCAGGGCACTGCTCCATGCACCCCCTGGCTCTCAGTTCACATCAGCTCCTCCATCCAGTCATTCACAGCACTGTTTGCTGTGGGGTGGAACACATTTCCCAAAGGTCTGCTCCACTGGACAGCTCCGTGACTGATTACAAGTAAAGCCAATAAAGTAGCGGTAAACACCACAGTTCCCTTCATTGTATTTTTTGTGTCCTTGCTCTTTTTTGAAAGCACTGAAAATTCTTATTAATGCCAAAACCAGACATGACAAAGCCATTTAGTCTTTCCTACCTGTGGACCCTATGAACACCAGGGGATACTATGAACACCTAGCCAGAAGAGCTTGAATTTACATGACACTTCACATACGTGTCATGTCTTACATGAAGCTGAAAAGTGGGGAAAAAAAGGCCTTCATAGCATTTTTTTTGAAACAGAAGAATTTATCAGTGATCCCTTTTGCCCTTCTGAAAGAACAATACCTGAGTAGGTACTTTGGTGAACTGAACTTTAGATTCAGCTAAATGGCCTCTTCAGTCCAAGGGTCTCCTGATTAAATTTCTTCATATAAGATGGGGAGATCATCAACAGTAGAGATTAGATGTACCACAAAAAGGTACTAATCAGAAGGCTATGAGTGCTGTGAAAACATCAGCAAGCTAGGAAGGCCACAGATGAGACAAATGCAGACCCAGCACTAGGAGAATGGTAAGCTCAAGAATGAACTCAGAAAACCAACCACCTTTTGGGTCCACTGTCCTGAAATTCTTGGCCAGTGGTTTTCTATTCCTAACAGGCTGTTGCTTTTTTTGAATCCCAAAGGCAGCAGAGATTTTCCACCCATCACTGTATGAAGATGGCCCAGGGTCTCCTTCTGCCACTCCCTACTGCAGCATTCTCAAGGGTGAAACTGGGCCCATAATCACAGGACCAGCAGAGGCAGAAATGCTGAAGGACAGACACTTGAGAAAGAACATTTATGGAGAATTACATTTGTTGTTGGCAAGGCAAGCCAGAGTTGATTTGGGTTAATGAACCAAACAATTATCAGAGGAACAAATCAAACCACATACCTTTGGACACTTTTACTAACTCACAGCTACAACACTACCACCATGTCTTGGTTATACACAACAGAACAGCCCTGAGACCTTAACTCAGTGCCTGCCCTTGACTCAAATCAAGCACATGAGAGAGCTGTCCCAAAGACCCAAAGCGGGGATGCCTCTGTTCCCATCTTCCTGCAGACACTAACTCCAGCCTGGAACGGACTCAATCATTCCAGAGCTACTGACCCACAAAGTGCCTGCCAAGTGGGAGAGCTTCTCCAGCTTTACTGATACATGAGGAGTACCTGGGCAGCCTAACATCCTCTGGGGCTTCCAGCCCATACATCTTTATGCTCCTTTTAGAATTTTCTCTGCTGTGGATTTGGGAGTCTCCTTTCTTTACTAAGAAAATTATCTCTGACAGACAGTTTAAGCACGTCTGATTAGTAAATGTGAGGAATCATCCCTGTTCCTGTGCTCCTGCGAGCTGGCAAATTTTCTCATTCACTCACTGCTCAGCTTTAGTTTAACTCATCCCTATTTGAACAGAAGAGCATTATCCCACTGTTGAGGGGTTAGGATTTTTCCTTTAGTTTCTTTCTCTCATGGAATTTTGTCCCATCTGCTGCTTAGAAACAAAAACGACCGGTACTTAAGAGAGACACAAAACTTGGCCAAAGTGGGAGAAGGGTGCAGCTGGCTGCTCTCTTGACTGGGGGCTTTTCTCTTGAGAAGGGCAGAGTTACTGTGAGATTTTGGCCTGGGGGTAAGGGGTTGGGTTGAGCTGAGCTTGGCTGAGCTCCTCTCACTCTCTTGCCATCTGCATTGGGGGAGAAAGGTTGAGCTCTTGATTACTACAGGGAGAATTCACTGCCATGACCAGAGCCCAGCCCTGTATTGCTTCTTCCTTACTGTGGGCGAGCCTTTGCTCGTACAAAGCCATTGGACCGGGACCTTCTGAACTACCTCACTAGGAAGGACCCTCACCATCTACACCATTGGACTGGGACCTTATTAACACATTACCCCACTAGAAAGGACTCTCACCATCTACACCATTGGACTGGGACCTTATTAACACATTACCCCACTAGAAAGGACTCTCACCGTCTACTCGGGTGCCTCAACGGAAAACCCGGGACCAGGAACGCCTCTGAGGGGGCCATGTTTGTGAGCCCGGCTGCCGCTCCCCAGCCGCTTCTCTGCCACTGCCCTGGGTTTCTCACTAGGCTGTGACCCCACATTCCCTGCCTGCCAGGACACCCACGGCTCCTGCTACAGCTGTGGAGTTTCTCTTACATTTTGTTTGCTGCTCCAGGCCCTGCCCATCCCTGCTGTTCCAGCCGCCGCTCCAAGGTTCCCGCTATGGTTGAGGCCATGAGGGCACCAGGACCGCTGCCCCTGCGGGTTTGCCGAGGAAACCCCGTTTCCATCCCGCCTGCCATGGCCCACGTGCAGAGAGGCGCTCGCGCCACAGCGCCCCCTGCAGCCGCGGGGGAAGCATTGCAGCCACCCTGTGGCAGGAAGGAATGGTGGATCTGACTCCATGTTCTCAGAAGGCTAATTTATTATTCTATGATACTATAATATATGAAAGAATACTAAACTAAACTATACTAAAGAATACAGAAAAGATATTACAGAATGCTAAAATGATAATAATGAAAACTCATGACTCTTTCCAGAGTTCCGATGAAGCTTGGCACTGATCAGTCAATGAGTGAAAACACTCACACCAGAAACCAATGAAACAATCACCTGTGGTAAACAATCTCCACACATATTCTGCATGTGAGCACAACACAGGAGAATCAAATGAGATAAGAATTTCTTTCCTTTTTCTCTGAAGCTTCTCAGCTTCCCAGGAGAAAAATCCTGGGCGAAGGGATTTTTCCAGAGAACGTGAATGCCACAGCCCTGCCCGGCCGGGAGCCAGCAGCGCCCCTGCTGGCTGTGCCCAGAACTGCACCACAGGGGAAGTGCCACAGCCAGGAGAGGCTCGGACTGGGTTTGTCTGACACTCCTTTTCCCATATTTTGCCTGGTTGCCCCTTAATTTCAAAGTAACAATAATTCCAAGGGAAGGAAGTAATATTTTACCATTCTAAGAGAGGTTCCTGCCTTCCTTGGCAAACACCTGTCTTTGAAATCAAGACACCCACGTTGGGACAAAGAGAGCAAATCTGGTCCTCAACACAGTATTCTGTTCTGAAATAAAAAGTTCAAATTATAAATAATTCAAGATTTGAATTCTGCATCTAATTCTATGCAGACAGGCTTGTTTAGAGGAGGTGCAAAGAACAAGTAAAATAGATAAACAAGGACTGTATATAGGATTTCATCCAAAGTCAGCCTCAGAAATTGCTTAGCATTTGGAGAGCACTTTGGATTGAAGTGTTAACTCTGAGGTAGTTGGGTTTCCTTCCTCAGTCTAAAAACTGAAGGTTATTTGTACCAATCCATTCTGGAGAGTGGCCAGCTGTCATATAAACGTGTGCACACCTGGTAAACCTCTTGTATAAAAGGGACAATTCATACTGACACTGCATTTCTCAGAATATTATAAGCAAGAACCTGACAGAAGTATAAGCGAGTAGTAAATTTTCCAAGGGACAGTGAGAGAAGGTATTCTTTCAGGAGGAGTGCCATGGAAGGGTTTTGCCACAGGATTTGGGGTGTGAAGGCATTTTGGAGCAAGAGGTATTGATGAAGTTCTGTCAGATCGAGTAACACATGGTTAAAGATATAAAAGCATGGATCTCTGTATAAAAAATAGATGTTTAACATGTGCAGCCAACTTAAAGCAGTAATTTCCCATAAATTTAAACAGCAAAACTTAGGGGGAAAAAATAAATTTTTACACTTCTGATCAGATCATCAACATTTATACCTTTGATAACTCTAACATGTTGTAGTAAAAATCCTGGGTTTGACTTCTTTTTGTTTTGCATTTGACGCAACCCCTGCAGCTTGCAGCAGACACTCTGTGTCACAGACAGCGTTTTCTTTGGAAAAAAAGTTAAATTGGTTAATTTTTTAAGTTTACTTTAGTGCACTAGTTTCCAGGAAAGTATTTTCTTGGTTACATTTGGTAATATTTTTCTAAGAACATATTTATTCTTGCTAGTATTATACATAGCATTTCCCTTGGGCCATTTGTCCTTATTTTGTAAGGCAAAGGGGACAATATAATTATTTGGAAAAATGATTTGCTGCATCTCCCCAGGACAGCAGTATATCTCATTCTTATCTCTAGCCTAACAGCATAGGGAGCAGCACAGAAATCCTGCACTGCTTCCATCAATCACAGGTGATCCCAAGCATCTTCCTCCAGGCTACACTTTCTTCTGTGCCAACTATAACATAAGCACCCTTCATTAGTCAGCCAAAGGTCAATTTTGGGAAAGATGCTGGCATGCAGAATTGTGAGTGCTGGAGCCAGGATTCTCATGAGCCCCAGACTCATTACAGTAGGGTAAAAAACTGTGTTTACCTAGTCATACTACACTGGTGCCACCAGTTCCTACTTGAATCACATGACAGTGGGAGAGCAGATGCTAAAATGGTTTATACTGAGAAAGCTAAGGGATCTGGAGGAATAGTGTGTTGTCCTCTTACAGGGGCAGTGGTTCAAGTTTTGCTGTTGGCTTCAATGAAAGTAGGATCCAATCTTTTAAATTCTAGTCTTTAGGAACTTGAAATAAATGTTAAGATATCTGCACAATTATTATGAGACTACTTGTGTGCGACAAGGGAGACAAGTCTTTTGATTATTCAGTCAATTAATTAAAGATGTTGCTTGTGTTCTGATGCTTTCTCCAATATTCCCAAAAGTAAGCTCATGACTGAGGTGAAAGACTCTTATTTTTAGAAACACGGTCAAACCCTGTGTAAGCAGCAGCACTGTCACAGCACAGAGTGAGAAGCACACAAGGTTATATCTGAGTTGTACAAAAGGGTTGCCTGGCCAAAACATTTGGAACGGATCATTAGGAAGTCTCCAAACGCTGCACTGAACAGCCAAGCAACACAATCTCCCTGATTGTTCTGCAAGGGGCAGTGTGAGCCTGCCTGAGAGGCGGGGGCAGTTCCCACGCCTGCCCTGGGCTGCGCTAAATCACCTCCCTTGCTCCATGTCCCCGAGCTCAGGCTCTGTCACTGTGTGCTCAGGACACCCCTCTAGTAGGGGGGGATGCATTTTGTATGCCTCATTGCCCTGGCAGAGGGGGCTGTTAATAAAATTTTCTGTAAACTAGCCTCACATTTAAGAGAAGCATTTTAACTTCCAGGCTGTTCACTCATAGATGACAATATAGAATAAATTTAAATTACTTTTTCTGAGATTGTGACAGATCACACTAGAAACAACTGAAATCAAGAGTAAAATAAAAGAATTCACACACTGACCCAAATTAATTCCCCAAATAAATACATGAGTTATGTCCCCCCTTATTCCAAGAATAAATTTATTTAGTTACTGCCAATGCTGGGAAGAGCACAAAAAAATACATATGTACTCCACATAACCTTCTTGATTGTTTTATATTCAGACTTCCAGACATACTTCATACTTTTATTTAGTTCCAAAATGAATCTACCTACATAGCTGGTTTTTTTTTTGAGGAAACTAAAATATTGGTATGCTATTATCTTCTGGATGGTTTCAACTGCTGACTTAAGTGCCTTTTAACTTAACATTTCTGTACACTTCACTAAGATCCTTATCAGTATGTCAAGTACAGAAATAGCTCTAAAATCCCTTCTGGACTAAGATGGAAAGTTCTGCTTCTGCACATTAAATGTGGGAGTAGCAAAACCAGAGTGCATGGAACAAGAAGAATGGTTTTCCTTCTGATTTTTATTTAGAAATGTTTAAATTAGAAAAACATAAGTGGAAATGGAAGTGATAGTTTTTAAAATAATTTTTAATTATAACTTCCTAAATATCCATGAAGTTCTATTATTCTGACACCTTGTATTCAAAGGCAATCTAACAAGTGGTGCCACAGGTGATATAATTAAATTAATCATCAGTACCATCAGGGATGGTAGTTTTCTGTGAGATGGGCATATCTTATTGTACCAATACCCACTGTAAGTGGGTCTCTAAAAACACATTTTTGGCTCCAAACACTCTGTGAGGCTGATCAAAATCTTGTATTATTTTGATTTTTCAATAGTTACACCCTTTGGCTCCACTGTGAGATTGGAAATGTTTACATACTAAAACAGAGAGTGAGAAAAAGCTGCCCTAATGTAGATTCCTGTCCATGGAGCAGTGTGGCTATCACAAGAGCCTGTCCCTAGCCCTTAGGCTCTCAGAACAGTGGGAAACAGCCTTAAGAGGGGCCTGAAAAGTCTGGAGACACATCTGGGATATTGTCCCAGTTGAAAATGCAGTCCTTTGATATTGAAATGCAAGAAAACAGCTATGTTCTACTCAAAATAGTGGGCGAGAGAGAAAGAATTGACAAAATACTCAAACTGAGTAAAACAACAAACATATTTGCTGTGTTCTCTCTGCTCCACATACCCTTAGAACCACTGAAAAAGAAAAGACCTTTCTGTCATGGAAGAAAAGAAAGAGCCAGAAAGGACCAATAAAATCAATTACAGAAAGAATCACAAAAGATTTCAGGTGAAATAAAAAAAAAACCCCAGAGTTACCTAATTTGAATCTACCTTCTCATAAAGTTTCTTACTTCCAGTGAGGAAGAACAACAATCCCATCTGTGCCTTCCTGCCTCATGTGTGTAATCCACTCAGCTTGCTTTACTTATGGGAGATACCAGACCACGTGAAAAGCAAATGCTAGGATTCCCTGACTTGCCTGATACTGTGGTAAACTGTTCTCCAGTCCTAATCAAATTAAAAAATATTTCCTAACACTGAAAAAAAAAAAAATTAGTCTTCTTGATTATAATCACAACAAAAGGCGTGTTCTGGAAAGAGTACGTGCCAAAAACAAAACCTGTACAATAGCTGTATATAAAGTTGGGAAAAAGGATCTCTTCTAATCCATTCTTTAGCTTAAAAATATTACTAAAAACATATTCAATAATTTCAAAATGGCAATAAAAAATACTTGGCCTTAGGTGAAAGCTCTTACATGGTTACTGTTCATTAACTTCACAAGAACCCACAAGAAAGGCTCTGCTGGGCTGGATCTGCCCAAATTTGGCACAAAATGCCGTACTAAAGAATTTAAAGATGGCAAGTGTACAAACACCAAATAAAAAGTTTGTATTTGGGACTGTGGCTGAATAATAATAAATACCATTTCTGTGAGGGAGAAGCACCCTTTGAGAGCACGATTTTGTCCAACATCTTTTGATAATATGCGGTGGGAGGGGCTAAGAAAAGGGAAGATAGAGATTGGGAGGTGAGGGAACAGGAGGGAGGAAATGTTCAAGCCTGTCTGTACTGGCAGCTATTACATAAGGGCAGCAAGCAGGCAGGTATGTCTAGAGAGCTCAGTGTTTCAGGGCACAAGTGAAAGGGCAGTTGTGTCCTGCACTACTGTCACTTCTGACTTGGTGGTCCAATACCTGACACTTGCTTCAAAAGCAGCTGAATCTCCTACAGAGTATAGAAAGATTTTTTCAAATATATGCTAAAGCTGATTGTAACATCTCAACCTCAAACATAAGGCATTCAAATTAAAAGGGCATGAGCTCCTCTTCATATCAATTTTCCAGAACAGAAGAGAAATGAAATGGCCTCAGGTTTTGGCCAGAAGGGAGCAACAGAAGGGGGAAAGAAATTTATTTGTTCGAATACACCGTTTACCATGCTTTAATTAAATACAGCTCAGGAATTTCCCCAGAGTTGTACAGGGAGGACCAGAGTGCTTAAATGGACATTTAAGATTCACATTTAAGATACAGTACTGTATCTTTTTATCAGCACAGCATTCCCTAAACAGGGCACTAAATTAACTTCCAGGGGCTGACTACGATTGTTGCTTCACCCCAGTTCGCCCCAGCCTGCTCTGTCCCACCTAATGGTCTCACTCTGTAACATCATCTAGATTTCTCTGTCATTTAAGTCATCCTCAAGCTGTTTATTGCCTAAATTTTGATCTTTATGAAACATGGAGAAAATACTGTCTGTCACAAAGATGTGTGAATGCAGTAAGGACCAGTCTGTATCCCCTCCATGCTCAGGTCATGGCCAGCGGCAAAGATTCACAGTTGGACTGAACTCAGCAGCTCACCAGCTCTGCTCACAGCAAAGAAGTGAGGCAGCAGGAACTGGCAAGTCAAAGTCTCTGAGACCATTCCCTTCTTTCCAGTTTGTAGGAAAGGCAGAGAGGGACTGGCTTCTGACAGTCATGGAGACTTTTTCATGAAGAGACAGATGAATCATATCATCCAGTAAATGCCACCAGGGAAGTTGGGAGCTGTGGCTCCTGCAAACTCCATGTATTTTCTCAGACTCTTCTCCTCAAGCTCTCCACACTTAATTCCATTGGTTTACGTGTGCCTGGACCTTCTTCCTGTGCCAGCAGGTATCTACTCCCACTGTGACACACTGTAGACTATGCCCTCTCCTCACTTTCACACAGATTACAGACACTTATTACAAATAAACAAAACCATGCTATGCAATTGATGATCCTCTTTAAGCACTGCATTTCTATGGAAGAGGACTGTAATAAAAATTATAAATAAATAAATTAAACCACAGAGGGGTATAAAAAATTATTTCTTGTTGCTATATTTATTCAATACTCTAATAAGCTTTTTTACATACTGCACTGTGATGTAATTTCTGTCTCCATAACACTGTGTTTCCATAGCTCAGGTTACATTTCTCTTGAGCTTAATTGGAGTTTTTGCTTAGCAAGAACATGGGGATTGGCCAAAGTCTTGAGTGATAGGAATTGTAGTATGCAGTGACCTCCAGTTCTGCTGCAGCACGTCATTCTTACTGCCCTGTGCAATCTTCTCCTCCCTTTAGCAGGAATGTTTTTAAACTTAAGCTCTTCATTTCCAGTTCCAGTGTCAAGGGACTAAATTTGAAAGAGCTTTGGCCTTCATTAGCACATCATCAGTACTAACAAAACCACAAGCAACAAAAAAAGCACATCAGCATGCTTTTCAGCACCGGCACTGGCTGACGTCTCCTCCTTCCCTGAGCTTTTTGTGTGTTGTGGGATTTTTTTGTTGTTGGTTCTTTAATCAGTGAAACTAGACTATTGAGCTTTGGGAAGAAAAAGAGAGCCAGTCCTTTCATTTTATAATTAGTGGAAATTCAGTAGGAGCATTAACAGCTGTCTCTTTCAAAGACGCACTCAGCATCATCTATGCAGGAGTTAGAGCACAGACCGGGGAGAAATAGCAGCAGCAACACGTCTCACATCCACACTGGTGACACCCCGGCCATCGGTTCTGGCTAAGGGACAGCCCCAGCCTGTCCTTTGGCCAGGCTAATGGCTTTGTTTGGCTCTTTGCAAGAACATAACTTTTCATTTTTTACTTTCTGCTTAACAATGTGGAGGAGAGAACGCATGAGCGAAGCAGACAGAAAGACAGAGTGTCCCACATGATGAGATCAATTAGGCAATCATTTTGGACATGTTCAGACAAAGAAGGTGGTCTCCTTGGAAACTGCAATCACATGCACACACACTCAGAATAACTTCTCCCACATTCTATTCTCTGCCTGGTACAACAAACTTGGATGTAAGCTCCGGGGGACAATCGCACACCCCGTGTTGACAGACCCGTCAGCATTGCCAATGCCACAGAGCCGGCCCCCTGCTCGCCCCGCCGACAGACTCACCAGGGACTGAAGGATTAAAAACCTTATCAGGAGGGTGACAAGGAGGGGCCAGGCAGAGCTACCGGTGTTTAAAGACAAAAATTACAATTTTATACCATTCTGGAAAGCAAAACGGTATAAAAATACCTCTTCAAATCTTGAAAGGCTTCAGGAAACTCTTCAGAAAACTCTCAAACATCAAATCTAGCAGTTGGACAAAGTTACATGCCTGAAATGAAATACTAAGCTTACAACTGGGACAAAGAAAAAAAAAATCCAGCTAATTAGTAATTTTTTTTTTTCAACTTGAAAATAAAGGAAAAAGTTTATATACACATATGCAAAAAAATTTCTTCAGACACCACTGTTCTTATTTACCAAAGTATTTTACTACTGAGACAAAGAAAATCCCATCCCCTTCTGCAAGACTGAGATATAATCTTTTAAGTTTTGAGCAATAAAGTCAGACATTACAAAAACTGGCCTTAACTGTGTTAACTTTTGTACTGACAAAAGGTGGCTGTTTGAAAGAGAGAAGAGCAAGGTTAAAGTATTTTTTCAAGAAAGTACAACTATATAAGGTTAGACTCCTCCCAAACACAATGTTTCTGAGTCTTCTGTAACATTAGAAGACATCCTGGAGTTTTTACCATATTAAACAACCTTGACTGTACTCATTTCTTTGTATTAAAGCTCTCTCTCACTAGAGTGTAATACAGTTCAATTAATATAAGAGGGATATGGCACAGGGTACTGACACCAAAGTCTGGAACACAGTTTAAAGTAACAATAGGTGAAATATCTGCCATTGTAATACAGCTTCAATTAACCTCAAAATGAACTTCACTTTTTCAGGCAAAAAGACAAAATTTTGTAATTGGAAGCTTTAAAACCAAGCAGTGCCAACACAAGCAGTGAGAGAGCCAACTAACCCTGGAAGAGAAGAGATCAGTTACCGGAGCTCCCGTTTCACCCCGTGCAAAAGTTCCATCTTGGAACTCCTATGAGAAAAATTTGGAAATTAATGCAAAATAAGAAGGTCTGACACACATATAGGACTGCAGCTACCAGTGGAGCCCAAACCTGCCTGAGCAGCTCTGAACTCATCAGCTCATTGTTAACACTGGCACTAACAATGAAGGAAGATGAATTGGTCCCACACTCTGCACCAGTAAATACCCTGGTAAGGACATTGCTTTTTCAAATGGACCTCCAGATGCCATACTACGTTTTTCCTATCTGAAAGAGGATGCAAATTACAGCAGAATAAATTATCACAAATGTTTAAAAACCTACAAAATATAGAGAAAACTGATCCAAATTGAAAATTCGAGCTAAAGCTGTGCTTTACAATCAGTAGGTCTAATGGAAAGGTTTACAGAGGATTCTCTCCCCATTCTGCTTCCCAAGGGAAGCATTAAAAAGGAGGGAGCACACTTATCCTCTCCTTCTGCAGAACAGCTTTTTGCAAAAGGTATGTGTATCAATTTCTTTCTGAACCTAAGCCCAGGACTCCTTGTGAGCATATTTTTCTTGCAAATCAAACTGCAAAAGCTCTATTTCTCTAGAGATTCAGCTTCATGACGTCACCTGCTGAGTTTTGCAACTACAACACATCCTGCCTCTACACTCCAAGGGAACAGGATTAAGAGCACAAATTCCTAAGTTCATAAAACTACAAAGAAAGAATTTTCATCCAAGTAAAAAAGGCCAAAGGTCCAAGGTTCCTACTGGCTTCAGCAGGAGCCTTTTGGGCTTCTGAGATGCCCCAGTCCCTGAGCCAACCTTTGCTTATGATGTCACAGTGCATGTCATTTGTCACCTCAAAACTAGTACATGGCATTGCTATGTAGGGATTCACTGAAGGGGATTCTTGGTCCAGTTTTACAGAGGCAGATCTGCCCACAGAAGATAAAACTGCTTGTTGGATCTGGCAAATTAGAGCTCTGTGTGCTTTTAACAATGAAAATCTCAGAAGGTGAACTATAAATTCAAATTATTGTTTTCAAAATTTGCAATTTTAGGTATTTTACTCTTCTGCCCTGATTTCATGGAAACATTTTTCATATAGAATGGTGGAAATAAAATCTAAAAACTATAGCACTCCCTTTAATCTCCCCAGTGCAGTTGGTCATGTGAAGGATTTGAGTTGTGCACGAGGGTGACCCACCCATTTCAGAGATGCTTTGATTCAATCTGCTGCTCACAGATGAGTCACCTGGGCAGATGCATCAAAGGCATTTTCAGTGTTGTGCTTGGCAATCTGCTGCCTTACATTAATACAGGAGGGAAACACTCTGAGTCCAACCTTTATGCAGGGATGATGCCACACCTAAAGCAAAGGTCTCCATCTCAGGGGCTGATGCAGCCCTGTGGAAGCTCTGTCTCACAGCATCTCTTAGATGGAAATCTGGGCTGCCAGGCTTCTTTATGCTCCCCATTCTCCTCTCAATGGCTGACTCACAGAGATGGAAACGTGACATTGACACTGTGGTGGGATCACTGCTTTTCCTTAATCACAGACACGTGGAGAAACATGAAATGGGCTCAGCAGGCTGTTGGTGTTGCCAAAGAACCAGTCAGATGCTTTCTTGGACAGCCCTCCTAGAGCTTGTGATGAGTCTGTGATAAGTCACCTGGACATGGTTCACTCCTATCCTCTAGTACAAGCTTGCTAAGAGTTCTGCAGCACTGGCCCAGGTAACCTGATCAGGTTGCCTTCTGCTGCTTTCATTTTCTTAGACAGAAGAAAATCAAGGATATTCTGATTTACGTCCAAACAGAAATTTGTGTTGCTTCCCAGATAAGGAAAATTGAAGGTGCCTAATTCTGGACTGCTGAGACTGTGTTTACTGAAGGCAATGAGAAAAAACCCCAAACTCCACGTTTCAGTAAGCACTGGATCAGGCAAAGAGACCTTCTAAAGTGGCATATCAAACCAGAAATATAGGAGGGCCAATTTTTATTTTTAAAAGTTAAGCTGTGAGCTTTTAGTTACAGAAAGCCACTTGACAATGCACTTGAACAGATACAGAGATGGGAGCTGAATTCCAGAAGGGGTGTTCTCCTTTGCTTTTAAAGATAGAGAAGAAAATACACCTAAAACTAAGGAAAGCAAATCTGAACTAAACCAAAATTCTAGACATGTTACTAAATTTTAGAATCATCGCAGCAATCTCACATGCAAATCATGCTGGTATTTTCCATTCTACATTGACAAAAGGGCACTTTTTACTACATTTTTCCATTAAAAAGATTAAAATATAGATATGAATTTCTAAATTTAGAAATACTTAAAATTACTAAAAGATGCAGATTTTGAGAAGAAAAAAGCAGCACAAGTTAAAATATACGAATCAGGAGAGCAATTCAGGGAGGGAGGAAGAGAGGAAGGGAAGGATGCTCTTTGTTCTCACCATGAAGTGGGATCCATTTTTCTTCCCTCTGGGAAAGTTGCTGAAGCATGGCCCAAGGCACAGATTTGTGTTGAACATGGCCTGTGGTGTAGAAACTGGCTCCAGGTTTAAACCCTCTGCCACATGAACCCCTTTGTTACAGCATTCCTGGTACATTTATGTATGATCATGAGTTCAGCAACTCAGGAGGTTTCAGGAAACATCTGCCCAGCACAGAGAAAGAATGATAAAGTAGAATTCCTTTCCAGCTGTGTAGAGATGTGCACATTTCAACCAGTTATTACAGAATCCAAGTATAACTGAGTCTGGAAGGGACCTCAGGAGGTCTCAGCTCCCATCTCCTGCTTAATGCAAGGACAGCTATTAGTTTAGATGAGGTTGCCCACAGCTTCATTTGGGTGGGTCTTGAAATCCTTCCACAGTGGGGATTCCACAACCAGTCTGGGCAATCTATTCCATTGCCTGCTTGACTGAACTCATGAAAGATTTATTCCTTACATCCAGTCTGAACTTTTTAATTTATGATCATTGTGTCTGTATTTTCATTTTTCACTGCTGGGACTCCATCTCAATAACCTCCTTTGGAAACTGGAAGGCTGTTATTAAATCTCCCTTTCTTCCAAAGCTTTCTTTTGTATGGGGTTAACAGAACCAGGGCCCTCAGCCTCCCCCCCTAAAATCCTGTAGCCCCCTGACCATTGTGGTGGCCCTTCGCTGGGCATATCAACGCCTTCCTCATGCTGAAGGGCCCTAAACTGCCTGGAGCTTTCTAGATGAGGTCTGAAGAGGAATAATCTCCTCCCTCAGCCTCCTGACTGCTCCTGTCAGGGCAGCCTGTGTCACAGCAGCCCAGGATGCTGCTGGCCATTGTCACTGCCATGGCACAGGGCTGGCTCTTGCTCAGCTCTCTGGGAATACCCCAGGGCTGTCCCTGCACAGCTGCTCCCCAGCCTCCACCACTGCAGGAAGATTCTTCCCTCCCAAGCACATGGTGTTGTATTTATTCCTGCAGAATTTTGTAGGGTTCCTGCTGGCCCATCCCTCCATCCTGTCTAGGTCTCTCTGAGCACCAGCCCTGTCCTCAGATCTATCAGTTATCTAATTTAGTGTCATCTACAAACTTCATGAGTATGCCTCTATCACCTCCTCCAGGGCACTGCTGAAAGTGTCACACAGGACAAAAAAAAAAAAATCCTGTGGTGTTTCTCCTGCCATGGGCCTCAGCTAGAATGTGAGCCATTAATCACTACCCTCTATAAGCCAGACCAGCCAACCACTAATTGTGCATTTATTTGTCCACCCACCCAAATTCTGAATTGGACACAAGAAAATTTGTAGACCTTGTCCAAAAAATCTTGAAGTTAAGATAAATGACATCTACTGCTCTCCCTCATCCACAGCTTCATCCAGCTGTTTTATCCTAGAAGGCAAGGAGTAAAACCTTGGTAAATCCATACTGATTGTTCCAGCCATCATTTCCACCCCTCCAAACTGTGTCTTTATTATTTACTCAGTGGCCCACATCCACAAGTTGGATGTATGCAGAAGGTACCAGCCCAGGCTTTGTCACTGTCACTTTGTCACTGAACCAGCAGAGAGCATAAAATCCTCTCCAGTCTCAAGCAGAGCCTGCTCACCTGCACCGTGCAAAGCTCTGTATCTGCCAGGACATTCAGCCCCAGCCACAAAGGAGAGTGTGTGCATGCATGGACAGATGTGTACATAAAGATAAACCTGTCAGTTGCTTTTCATCCTCACTTGTCAAAATTCAGTATTCACTCATGAGCCTTTCAGTCAATTCTGCTTAGCTGAGGTATTTTAAAGATACTACTGCACTATGAATCTAATTGGAAAAAAAAGTAAGAAAAACAAACCATTTCCTAACACATCCAAAACACTAAGTATTAACAGAGTCTAACATGTATGTACTAAGGACTACAATACACACTGCAACTCTGAGGAAAATATTCCATTATATATGATGGTAACCACCAATTGGGAATGTGGTGGTCCTGCTACAGCATTACAGATGAATAATGAAATCTCTCAAAACTAAAATGCATAGCAACAAAATGTATGTGATTTTAGAATTAATTTTTTATATAAAATCATGCATTTATGTAATCCAAATTAATTTCTGCAGCCCTTTTCCACAGAGGAATGAAAAGTAACACACTCAACCTTCTTTTAGCAAGGCCAATACCTGCATGCTCTTGAGATTGCATTCTTATTTCTGCTGGTAGGTGCTGTATAAATTTGTAATAGAGACCATCTGATAAACATTTTCCAAGACTGCTTCTTTCACGTGAGCAGAAATAAATTCTCAGCATCTGGATGTCATGGCATGAAGATGGTAATTGAAACTCTTGCTCAGTACGGCAAAGTATTTCAAGACAGCACAACGTAATGGAAATTGGCAGCAGAAGCACCAAATTCCACAGGCTCCTGCACCACATCTGACCAGAATAAAAGCTGCTGCCACAAAGGACAAACTGACCATACCATGGCAATGCAGTATAAAGCCAGAGAAAGCTGACCTTACTAAACACAAAGCTTTTCCAAGTGTCTGGCACTATCAGGAGGTTCTGAGTTGCTTTTTCTCCAGTTTAAATTTATAAAATTACTGTTGCACTGATAAACAAATAATTAAAATAATTCATTCTTCTACCTGTATCACCCTTAAATACTGGGGAAGTTAGAAGTACTACTTTTTGGGACATTCACTGTGGTATCTGCTCTCCTGACTTGAAGGAAACCATACCTGAGAGTGAATTGTCTTGAAGTCCATTTTAAATAACAGTCACAGTAATGCAATTATTTATGAATAGGTAAAGGTTAATTAATTTTGATGCTGCAAACCTATTTATAACCTTATTTTATGGATATGGTTATGGTTTCAGCTTGGCAGTGATTTTGTATTGAGACATGTCTTCAGCCTCACAGAAAAGATAAGGTGGACAAATCATCTCTGTATAGCCCTAATTCACCACTTTTTACCATAATATTCTTAGTACTTAAATTTAGCTTCCCAGTGACTCTCAGTTAAAAGGTTTGTCCCCCCAACTCATCCACACTAAAAAGAGAACCACCCAGGCCATGTTCACTTCAGCTGAGCATGGGCACTGTTCTCACAATCACAGATGTTTATCACAAGCAGTAATTTGCTTTCTGTCTTTATGAATTACCAGTGCTGCTTAAAAATCCAACACCTCACAGCCTGTCTCTACTCTTCCAGCTACAACTGCTGAAGTTAACTTACATGGTTAATTTCTAACATAGCAATGACTGTTATAATTTCCCCTCAGGTGCTAATAGATGCTTTAGTACAAAAGATGTGGACAGATTAAAATGACATACAGGATGAAACAGTTTACAAACACAAGGCAAACTGATTTGGAAATCCTGGTAACTGCTGGTGTATGCCTAGAAACACTTGTTAGAGCAAATTTTGTGTGCAGATCTAGTGACAGTCATTTGTGCTCATGGGGAGCCATCGTGTAATACTGTAATTTCATCCTGAACTGCCTGGGAACTTCCAGCCATGAGGTTCCAATGGATATAAACTAGTGTTCTGATTTTCCCATGCAGAACCACCACAACTAGTTATTAAAAACCCTCTCCCCTTTTGACACAGCTCAAGTACTGGCTTCACTTAGTGCTTCTCACCTGGCAATGGCTGCCACAAAGAACTGATTGGATATTTTTGAAAGCTGTGACTAAAATTTTCAGTTTGGGAGAAAAAGTGTGTAAGTACACAGAGCTCAACTGGTTTCTCACTGATCTGAATTTAAGCCTCCTCTTACTGCAAACATGTATCAGGGAGTGACATACATCATCAGCCTGAATCAAACTGAAGAATTCTCTAATATACACATTTACAACCACAGCCTTTGAAAGCATAAGAAAGTTTGAAATCCCAAAGCTCTCAGTTTAACTTATAATTTCCTTGCTGGTTTCCTACAGCACATATAAGCTGCACAATAAGGTACTAAACCTGTGTGTTTGCTTGCCAGCTGTTCCATATTCAAACCTTGTCAGGCCCAATACATATAAGGAACTCCACCAGTATGTATTTTGAATGCTATCCCACATTGGAAGTAATTTTCTGTCTCAAAAATGCATTCTAATTTTCTCTTAGTATTACAGAATCACACATACCTACACAAATGTGATAGTAGAACTGAACAATTTTTTTCTTCCACCCTTTATAATCATACCTTTAGTATGATGCTTCCCTCACATCTCTATGAATAAAGGAAATCAATTCCACAAAGAATATTCACTCAAAGACTTACTGGAGAAAAGGAAATAGGAAACAATTTGGAGATTGCAGAATGCACAGGATGAGCCCTAGAACTCTCTGACAAACATGAACCTTAAAACTACCTTTTCATTTCCTGCACTGAACAGAGTGAAATAACCATGGAATAAATGAAAGACATTTTGTTTTTAAAAAACATAGCCCACTTGATGAGGTATTGCAAAATCACAACTCATTTTTCTCTTATCTGTAAATATGTTATTTAACTGAGTAATTATTTGAGTCACGTAGGCCACATGTGGATGAGCTGGATAGACTTTTGTGTTTTGTAAATTATAAATAATCCTACACAAACACTGCTTTACTAGAGCAATAGAAGTACAGGCTCCACTTCTGAGGGGAGAAAAAAAGAAAAAATGGCAAACTCTTGCTTCCTGTTATGTTTCATGTTATCTTTCAAAAGTTCAGCAGCAAAGAGCTACCATGAAACAAGCCAGAGTATTTAATGAGACAGCAACTGGAAAATAACACATTTCATGGCACAAGTTGTACTTTTTCTTCAAGCTAGTAAATAAATTGTATTTAATGCATGAAAAGTACTGCCTATAGCTCTTTAAATAAGTATTAAATGACAGGTAAAAAGAAGGAATGTATAAATTTGGGAGAAAACCTTGCCGCTTATGCCTCAGAAATTACTTCAAAAGCTAAACTATTTGGAGTCAAAGAAAGTCTCATCACTTTACATGAAAGGTGAGGGAAATTTGATGAACTAGTATTTAAATGAAAAATATCTTACACTAGGTTTCTGTAACTGCAATTGCAGGCTGATTTCAAATACAGTAAAACTATTTAAAACCTGTTCTTAAAATTTAAAAAATTCTAATTTCTGATTGGTGAGATTTTTTATTTAAATGTCCAAAAAGATTGTTCTGCCTGTATTTCTGCAGCAGAATTTCTCTTCTGGTAAAGGGATCAGATTTCAGTCCTTCCTGTTCCATCTTCTGGCTACACTTGGTGTTGGGTTCAAGCCCAACTGAATAAATTCACCATAGGGTAAAGACCATCTTTAATCAGTGTCTTAATTCTTAAAACTACTACCTTGAATTTTCTGCTTGTCTTTTATTATTATACCCATGTAAAATGGAAAACAAAACTATACCTCTTTTTTTTTCCCCCCTACCAATGTTCCTGTTCCTGTATTCATTTGTAAGATATCTTCTTTAATGGAATTCCTGCTTGCAGCTCTAACAAACCCATTGCTATTTGCATTTCTACAAGACCATTAAGATTTATAATTTTTATGTACTTTAATTTTTTTAATAAATGCTGATTCTCCGAGGTTCTCTTGCTCTTCAAGCTGAGCACTGAAAAATTCTGCCAAACAAGAATGAACCTGTCCCTGGACAAATTATTTTTGCAGCTTTAGAGGCTGTATTCAGAAACTTTTCCCTTTAGCTGAGTGAGTGATTCTGCCCCTGGGAAGGTGTGGTCATCAGCATTCACATAATATTAGCATTCAACACATCCCTGAGTGATCTCATCTTTCCACAACCCCAGGGTATCACTGTTTCTCCACTTTTGCAGCACTCTCTCTCTGAAGTGGCACTGCAGGCATTCCTGTGCTAGCCAGGAGTTTAAACCTTTACAAATCTCATACCTGTACACAGAAATAAAGCTCCACACAGATTCTGTGTCAAGGCAGTCACAGAGGTGTTCAGCTTCTGTACATTCTCATGGATACAAAGCAGAGCTCTAGCAGAAGATTTGATGGAGTCTATACCTGGCTTGATTGGTTTGGAAAATAAGAATAGGCAGTTTTACCTTATCTGAGGAAGTATTTACCATGGACTCCCTGTTACAGATTTGTTTCACCCAAACATCTGCACTGACTATTGAAAACCATCAACAAATGTCCAGCTAAGATCAAAGGAAACCTTTAGATGGGGTCCAAAGTAACAAATGCTCATCTTCAGAAGTCAGTGCATGTGAGACACACTCACACAGCCATGCCAGCTGCACCAGGATCTGTGCTCTTTCTTAGCACTACCTGTGTACTAAGGAGTGGTGTTTGCATGGGATCTCCTGACTCACAGCTCATGCTGCTCACTTCTGAAGTGAAATGTAATGCTTGCTTTGGCATTCAGTCATGTCACAGAAACCATTCATGTCCAACTGCCAGGAAGAGCAGAAAGCCAGAATATGAGATGCTGATCACTTGCTTTGTGATCAGCCTTACCTACATGGTCTCAAACTACAGAAATATCAAGGAGTTCCACAAACAAGGCGCCTCATCACTGTGCTTATGTGATACAGCAGCACTGATAGGGTTAAAGATATGGGGAAATGCCCAACACCCTGAAAACCATGCTGAGAGAGGCTGATGTAGAACTCCTCCCCTCATTACTGACCCAATCACAATATGCCATTCTTCGGTTCTGGCATTTTTCTCAACTAAAATCTGGGCCATGACCACCTGAATTTTAAGTTCACTCATGTTTCCAGAGAGCTTTGACAATGCTGGTTGGAATACAGGTTTGGTTCATTGCATGATAAATATTACATATTTGGTTCAAGTTATGGTTTATTTAGCATATATCCTATTGGGAGTTAGGAGTTTGAAACAAGTTCCCGAAGCACTGTATACACAGCTTAATTTCACACATCTGTCTGGGGATGTGTGACTTTATAGGAGATTTGTCTGATTTGCACTTACAGTGCAGAACTTTATTGAACCTCTGATGTCCTTCATCAGATTTAATCCAATTTAAATGTGTTTAACATTGAGGGGGGCTCCCTGAACCCAACATGCAGACAACTCTTTCCAAGACTGCTTTTATTGTTTCCAGGGTAGCATATCAGAAAGAGGAAGGAGATGGTAAAGACACAGACATCTGTAAAGCACCTGTTATTGCTATGCTGCTACTTGTATTACCTTTTAAGTCCAGTTGCAGCCCTGGAAAACACAGAGTGAATCTTTATTACTGCAAAGCTGTGAAGGCAGTGGTACAGAAACTGTACTGCCTTTCCAAAACCAACCAGTTCTTCCAAGGTTTCAGCAAATACAGAATAGAATTTACTGTCATAGGGTGACCTGGACTAAATGCAAACTAAAGAAAAACATACAGGAAAACTTACAATCCTTCAACGAAGAACAAATTTCTGAACTTTAAGAGAGACAAACACCACCAGCAGCACATAGGTGGCCTGGAAGTAAAGATTTAATTAACACTTCTGCAAACTTCTTCTCCCTAAAGGCCCAAGACGAAAAACATGCCTGCAGAGCCAGCTTGATCCTAAAGAAGCTGTATGAATGTAGTTCAAAAGCAAAGTTAGGCTCAGTGACTAGTCCTGATCCTTAGCCAGACAATTGCAGAAACAACATAAAAACCCACTGCATTTAGTAAAGCAACAGTCCTGCAGGATGAAAATGACCAACACTCATTTTCTCCCCTATGCAGTTCATAATATTTTAAAAGTGTCAGGCAGCAGGCAGGTCCCTTGGTTTTGTCAGGTAACACATCTGCTGTGGAATCCTCATGAGGGAGAGGTGGTACTGCTGCTTGCAGATGGGACTGTCCCTGTCAGGACACCTCCCAGGCATGTATCAAAGATTAAGCCACTTTCTAAACCCTTTCTTTTGTTACTCAAAAGATAAGTAGGACTAAATCCAAATATTGAAACAGTATTGGGGTTTTTTTTAAATGTAAGTTTTGCAATTAGCAACTAGACAGCACTTAGACTGGCATGAGTTACCAGTGGCTTCGGGAGGAAGAACCCCTTCCTGACACCATCTTCCACTGGCTTTAGAATTCACTGAAAAGTAACTCAGGTCTGTGCCAACAGGGGCAGCTGGGTGAGGAAAACAAAGGTGCCCTTCAGATCTGAACTTGGCAAAACAGAGAGCAGAAGAGCTCCAGTAAGTTCCTACATACAGGACAGATGGTCTTATAGCCCACAATCTTGAATTTGGCATGATAAATATCCTCACAAGCTTGGTTTAGCAGAGAGATTGCATGGACTCAAATTGTGCTAGAGTGCACTCTTTAAATTTAAAGCCATGGGATGGAGATCCAGTGTCTGAGTTGTCTGCATCACAGACCCATTTAGTTTACCAGGACAAATGAAAGCATTGTTTTCCAGATGCATTTGGATGTTGGTGTCTGGCTCCTCAGCAGATAAGAGGAGGCTGACGTTGGAGAACCATCACTGAGGGACTTCAATTTCAGCTACCCAGCAGAAAGCAAACAGACCCCTCAGAAAATCATACACAGTCTTTGCCAAGGTCTAATGGAACTTACAAGCTCTGTGAAGTCTCAGAGAAGTGGAAAAGGAAAAGCAAAGTTTTTTTTTTAGGGAATCTCAAAGCAATTCAAGGGACAATACGTACATGTACACCCAATTTTAAGAGAAAATGACTTCCTGGGCATGGCTGCTACTCTGTTCTTGCCTGATGTAAATGTTCGAGATGCACAAAACACCCCACAAGTTCTCAGGTGCAAACAGAGCTTGTTTTTCTTGTTCAGAAGGGGAAGGTCTTGCCCTGTTATTGCAAAGGTCCCATACCTTCTCAGTGATTTCTCACAGACAGCTCCTTGCAGCACGGACTCCTTCTTCTGCACAGCACAGTGAACAAACTCCAACTCTCCTCTCAACCAACTAACCCACTTTCTTGTGAAGTATCTACCTGTGTCTGTTCAGATGTGATGGCTGAGTACCAAAAACCAGGTCATTACATAAAAATAACTTTGTATGTGATATGATCCTAACACATTGCTGAGTCATGCCTGCTTGTTCTAGAATAATAAATAACCTCCCAAAGTTTAATAACTTCCCAGAATTTCAACAGTAAGGCTGTGAAAGCACTTGAACTGTGTCCTTCTGGGCACATCAGCCACAAGCAGCACACTGAATTCCAATTGAGAATTCTTATGGTGAGTGGAGTGGTGTTCACATTGAACACTTCTCCAACCTGTACAGAAGGCAACCCCTAAGTCTTTCAGAGAAAGAAAAGCAGGTAGACACAGAGAAAGGAATGAACCAGACACACAATTCCCAGGGTGCCCTGTGTTTAGCATGAGGCTTGACCAAACAAACCACTCTGATGTCAGTGCAACAATTACTGCAAAAAATTGAAGTTAGAATGATTCAACAAATTAGAAGTTGTTTGGAAGTGAAGACCACAACAATTATCAGCTAACAGCAACACAACACTTACTTATTCCTAGTACAAAGTATTTGATTCTCACACAAATTCCTGCTGAAGAATGGAAATGAAAGAAAGAATCTTGAAACCGTCACCAGTTTCTGGGAAGGAAAAATCCTTCTCATGGAACAAAGTAGAGGATAATGGAGCAATTACATTTTAACAGAAATGTCACTGCTCTGGAAGCAACCTTCAAACCACGACTATCAGCCCGTATCTTTAACCATCTAGATCACTGCAGTTGTGACTCTGGTAGAAAAGCCAAGGTGTGAAAGAATCAGAAGTCAATAATGTAGTCACAAAACTCATCTGACTTACCAGGCAGAATATTCAAAAAGGGGGGGGAAATGAAATCTCTGTGCAGAAACGCTTTATAGTTTTGTGGCTTTTATTATCCTGGTACATACACATACATATTTAATCAAGGCATGACACTTCACTCTGTGCTCTTGAAAACCAGGATCAATACCCTGAACAAGCTCTTGCATAGAGTAAGCTAAAGTCAAGATTTAAGAGCCTAAATTATTTGAAATTCTTTTTCAGACTGTATATGTTCAAATCTTATTCATCTTCCTGCTATCCCTTGTCTAATGGTACAAGAGGCAAGCCCACTGAAATGAAATTTTACACCCAAATAAAAACCCTGACATAATAAGCACACATGGTTATTTCTCCTCTAATGCTGGTATAACTTTTATTCTAAGATTTGTAAGCAGATCATTTTGGTATTACTCATCAGTGAAGAAACCCCCCAAACTATTTTCAGGAACATAGACAAAAACTTCTTGCACAATTTCTTCCTCTTGAGTCAAGTCAAGTTCGTCCTCTACTGACTTCTGCTTCCTACAAAGCAAAACCAAAAGCTCCCAAGCTTACTGAATCACTGTAATTGTTCAGGAGTTGGACATTTTAGCTGTTTTGTGCTCTGGTGATCCATTTTGCCAGTGGAATCCCTGAATGCCTTTGTTTTCTCCTCTGCTTGCCATATAAATAGGCCTTCTGTCTGCCCAGCAGCCCCCATGCAATGCTGATGTCTCCTTCACTGCAGTCATAACCTCCCTTTCACAGTGACCTCACAGAAATAACAGCTTTTGTTTTCATGTGAGATTAGCTGACAGAAAGTGACTCTAGCAAAGTATTTCTTTGCTGTATTTTTTTCTTTTATGAAAAAAGTTACATGTGGAATGTTTTTAAGGACTTCAGTTACAGAAGGCTTTGAATTAGCTGTTTTCTTTCATTGTTTTAATTTGTGGGGGGAGACAGACATGAGTAAATTAGTTCTGACAAAACCTTTGATGAATGTTTAATTATATAATACACATTCAGACTTATAATGAGAAGTGCACCAGGATTCTCCAGATGTGATGGCCATTTTATATACTACTACCATGCTCTTATCCAGTCTTAAATCCCCATAATTCTCTGTCCTCATTCTCTGTCTCCTTGACCATTTCCACTGCCAAGGCCAGCATCAGCTAAAAGAGAACAGCTTCTGCTCTTCACCCGCAAGCATTTCTAAGGGTAAAATTTGTCTTTATGAGCTACTGAAGGTCACTGCCAATATTCTGTTTCTCATTTCCACTTTTTTTTTCCTCGTGTCTTCTAGGGGCAGTACAAAGGAGGAGAAGCATTTCAGTTTGGCTCATTTGGCAGGTATTTCAGTTTTGGCTCTTATCCTGAAAGACTGAGTAAGTACCATCCCTTTCTCTTTGCTTGGCAGAAAGCAGGGTTCAAGGACAGCACAGTGATATCAAGGCAAATGTGTGATTGTTCCATCAGGAAAGTGCTCTGGCCCTTGGCACAACACACAAGAAGAGAATATGTACCTAGTCAGATTACAGTTACAAAAAAAGAGCTAGCTGGAAAGGCAGAAATATCACCTATTAAAAGCAAAAATTTGCCTTAAAAAGCAAACCAGCTCCAGCAAGTGACTCCATGACCACAGCTTTCTGTTTATGCTATAGCTTGCATACTTCCTCACTCATTGATTATTTTCATGCTCATTGGTCTGCGTTTCCACAGGCTGATGATTTGGACACTTCCCTAGGAAGCAGGAGACCCAGGTGAAAGTCTCCCTTCAGTCCAGTTCTCCAGAAAGACTTCCAGCTGCCTGAACACCTGACCACGAAGCTCTTTATGGACAGATCCTACCTTCTGTTCTTGTCCTGCTGAAAATCTTCAAAAGTTTCTTTTTACACACTCATATTCAGACAATTCAGGAGCCAAAACCTGAGATTATTTTGAACATAAATGCAGTCCAGTACCATACTAAACACAGCACAGCAGCACTGCCTTGGAACAGCAATGCCACAATCTCACTTTCAAGGACCTAATTCAAGACAGGACACAAACTATTAACAAGTCTCAAATCTTCAGCACATCATGCATTTTTTCCAACTAATTTTCACAGCTCTATAAACCCACTTGGAACAACAGTGCTTTTCTTTCTCCTTCCTCCTTGTAAATACATCATCCTCTGGCACCTCTTCAAGGTTGAGGCCAGAAATTCCCCTATTATCTTGCTTTTTCCCTATCCACAAAAAGAAAAAATGAGAGGGATCTTCAGGTTCCTTTGTCCATCAGAGCATGGCAAAATGGGCTAAAACACCTTGCTTCTATTACATGGCCCATGGCTTCACAGCAATCCATCTCTGAGTTCACAACTCTCAGGCTTTCTGTCTCAGGGCTCTCAGCAGATATGCAGGAGCACTACTGCACATCTAAATACTCGTTTTACCTGGTTTATGTTTTCTAGCTCATCTTTTACAGACAGAATAGCAAACACAACATACAGGTCATTCTAGTGAAAATGGAGAACAATGTATTCACCACCTGAATGTAGACATTGGCTATACAAGCACACACCAATATTATCAGTATTTGCTAATCACAGAATACTTGGGGTTGGAAGGGACCTTGAAACTTATTTCATTCCACCCCCTGCCATGGGCAACAACACCTTCTACTGCTCCAAGCCCCATCCAATATTTAATTTGGCCTTTGTTATACAGCACAGAGTCAGTGTAAAACAGATTGAAATTTTGCCAGAAAAATAAATTGAAAACATGGGTATCTAAGGGTCATTGCAATCTGAAGATCAAATACACCATTACGAATTTTAACTTTTTTTTACCAGCAGCTTGTGGGGTTTCTGACTAGTTCTGCAAAATTGTGAACATCTAAAGCTGTTTGACAAAATTTATCAACTATTACCATCCAGCTAACACATATATGTACAGTTGAAATTTTATTTTGTATTTTTATTTATAAACATTTCTGACATTTTCAAAACATTTAGTAAGCTGTCCCTGATGGTGGATTTCCCCACGTCGATTTTAAAATTTTTTCCTTACTACTGCGTTGGAATAAATTATTTTACTGTATTGTAATAAATATATCTATTATTTACATTCTATGAATGAAGTAGAACTGAAAACAAAAAAACCCCACATATCGCATATTTAGATCTCCTCCTATGCTAAACAGAGAGGAGAAATGTAAAATCAGCTTTCATTAACTCCTTTGAAATAAGAGGGGATGCCTCAAAGATTGACAGATCAGTATCAATTTTCACACTGCTTGTCATACTTGTCAGTCATTTTTGCCCCAATGAAAGAGCAGCTTCAGGAACTCTACTTTTAGCATTTACAAGTGCACTGCATTCACAAAGAGTTCACTTTCTACAGCCACCATGGACAATAAAAACTGTAACTTAGAGGAAGAAAACTTAGGATTAAGACTTGCAACTGCATGAGATTCTTCTAGAAAAGGCAGTTAATATATGGTGGCAAGCTTTCAGATGGTATAGACAATTCCAGTAGAAGTTTTCAGTATTTAGACTGTCAAGAATCTGTATTTTGAAGGAATTGCACCAAAAGCAAGACCCAAATGGCATAGAAGAGATTGATATTTAAACCTGCCACCTCAAAGAGCAGCCAACCAAATTATTTTCCATTCAGTCAGGGAAGTTCAGCAAGTAACAATTGAACTTAAATCAGATCCTTCTGTCTAGGACATTGTTCTCATATGTGGTTTTAAGAACTCAAATGGCAGCACGTTAACATTAATTATTCCTTGTTTAGCTTGCAGCATTTAAATAACACATCTGTTTTTATAGATACAACATCTTCATACACCCTCCCCCGCCCCCTGCTTGGGAGGAAGAAGGGCATTTGTCTACTAATTTTGCTCTCTAAGTGGGAGATGTTATTCATCACATAGAACATGGATGCAATTAAGTAACCACAGGGAGAGTTGCTGTTCTGTTTCTTAAAGCACCAAGTTAACTGGAGCTGACTTTGTAGGATGGTTCACCAAAGTAAGATGGTTCCTTTGTCCAGAATGCCAAACCTTGTCACGCTCACAGGATGGATGGAGGGCAGCAGAGAATCCAGGAGGAGAAAGGAATGATGAGTTCCTCACAAAACAGCTGAGGAAGAGAAGGTCAGGGACTGGGGCACCTTCATGCTGTGGAGAGAAGACTGAGGAGGAATTCTTACAACTGCCTGATACAATTCCTGTATCTATTTGAAGATGGGTGCTAAAGGGGCAGCACTCAGGTAATTTTGCCATGTCACTCCAGGCACGGTGGGGCTCTTTCCCTGTGGGGTTAGTGGGATTAATTTATGTGAAGGGAATGTTTGCTTGGCTTGGCCTTGCAGAAGCGTGCTAAGCACAGAGGAGGATATGCAGGTTCCCTAATTAGCCTGTAATTCACGTTATGGGGATTTTTGAGAAACAGGATAAGAAGCATCTCTCAGGAATAAGAGATGTATTGGGCACTCATGTTCTGTCAGAGCAGGAAGAGTCAAGATTATAAGGTATGGCTGTTATTTCTTCTACATGCTTTATTTCCTTTTAAAGGGTTTTCTTCCCTTCTTCTCTGGCTAAAAGAAATTTCCCTCTTAGAACAGGAAGGTCATATGCATATCCCCAGGCCAGCTATTTTTTCCCTCTCAGACATAAATTAATTTGGCTACAAATGAAATGAAACGTAAAACTGGTCCTTGAAGAAATCCAACACTTTTATTCCAAAGACCTTTGGCTGAACAAAGCAGGCTCATTAGACTTATCATGTCCCACTGCAGTTGATGTAAAGCTGCCCCCTAAACTCAACCAACCTAGAAGAAAATAAGTGCCCAGATAAGGAGGGGATAGGTTGGATTCAAACCCAAGCAAAGACCTCAGCCCGTTGTGGCTTAGATGCAGATACACCACTGGCCAGAGAGCTGAGGGGAGAGAGGTCTCATCCAAGCAATTATATGAGCCTGGGAAATCCAGAGCCTCCATAAAAGGGGCACCCATATTAAACTCAGGGCTGTTTGAATTATCAATTAATTATCTGAGCCCAGGAAATCCAGAGCCCCTAAAAAGGGGCACCCATATTAAACTCAGGGCTGTTTGCCGAGGACTCTTGGTTTTGTTTTGTGCATCTGTCTCCAACCCATGACTCCGCATAACATTATAAAAAGTCACCAAACCTAAAACTGCTTCACCCATTTTCAAACACACAGCTGCCATGTCCCACCAGTATTTTGTGGTACTGACAATTACAAATTTTCACATACATAAGACAGTAAAACTTATGTAAGTCAGGAAGACCAAGAAAGTGGCCTAAAAACTACAGTTATTTTTTCTCCTCTGTTCCACTCTGATGTATTTAATGGCATTAGTTTGTAATTAATCCATATTAATAGAGCAGAAAGCAGTTTACTGTCTGAGACAGACAAGGATTGGATTAACTCTATTTAGAAGCAAAATTAAAAATTAAAAAAAGAAACTAAATTAAAATTGCTATCAATTTCTGAGCTCTAGCTTAGGTGCCTCAGGCCTGGTAGGATGTACACTACTTTCTACCTAATCTAACTCTATTCCAATCCACCCACTGTGCTTATTTAAATGAAAGCATGCCCCATCCTCACTAGAATTTGTAAATTTGCTGACATATGCACAAGGACCTAATCTCCACATAGTTCTTTCCCTTCCCCAACCACACCTCTCATGTGCCTTTACACACAGAAGGTGAGTATGGGGGGTGGGGGAAACCTCTAACAAATATTTTCTGTTTTTGAAAGATGAGGCTGTTTCCCTGTGAATGTGAGGAACTTTTGACTTGATAAGAT
This sequence comes from Ammospiza nelsoni, assembly GCF_027579445.1. Classification (NCBI taxonomy): domain Eukaryota; kingdom Metazoa; phylum Chordata; class Aves; order Passeriformes; family Passerellidae; genus Ammospiza; species Ammospiza nelsoni. The sequence goes on from NC_080637.1 coordinate 67,515,847, forward strand.
TTTCAAAGATTGCTGTATTTGGAGGAAAACCATCCACTCTCATCAGGGATTCACCATTTCACGTTATCCAGATGAGTTTTGGTATAGCATTACTTTTCTAGAAATGAGGAATAAGAAGTAAAAGACATTGTGTGGTGCCATGCAAGTTCTCCTGGTAGGAGAACAGGCTTTGTGTATTGCCCACAAATAATAAAATGATAGGCAGTCACACAGGTTATTTCAAACCACTGTTGATAAAATCTTTTCAGCTCTTTACATCTTTCAGCATCAGGACTATGCCATAAAGCAGAATGTATGTTCTGTCACAGCAAAGTCCCCATCCGAAAATGATTATTCCTGCCCTTGGCAGTCTTTTCACTCAGTGTCAGCTACAACTATAACTTCTGTTCTTCTATAAAGAGAAGGTACTGGTAATCTTTGCAAAAGCTAACTTTCACCAACTTCCCTCCACAAACAATCCACAACACCACTGCCAACACACAAACCCAAACAGTTTAATATTTTTAGAGGCACTTTTAAAATAGTTAATTAACTATTGCAGGTGTTAAAAAATGTTTTTCTCTAAGGGAGAAGTGGGAGCTATCAATATCAGCATCTCAATACTTTTGTCAAGGGGGTAATTAATGCATTATTTAAATGGAAACTGTCTCTGCACTGTTTCTTCTGACCAGAGAAGTCAGTGTGCCAGTTCTGTAGATCCTTTTTCATTAGAATATTATGGATCAGTCAAGTGAACTGGGAGTTATCTCCCCATATAAGACTGTGACAAGATATTGAGAGAGTGGCTGTTCACTGCTGCTACCTGGGAACAGTAAACCCAGCCCAGAGTTTTACTGAGCCTGCCTTATGGATGCAGGGAATGCAGCACAGCTTCAAAGGGTTCCACACCTGGCTGGTCTTTGCAATCAGCATGAGTCCATGAGAAAGTAAAGAATATTTTGCAATGCTACAATTCCAGGTATTTCATGGTGTAATGTATAAGGTATTATGCTATTATATATTGCATTCAGACACTCCCAAATTTTGCCAGGGTTTCTGGTTCACATTTAGGAGTAAACAGGCATGAGCCACTTAAATAATGGAAGTGTGAACTTAGTATTTATGCCTTTGCCTGTTAATTCTGCCAGCCCACAGCCACTTTTCTGAGATCTACCAAGATCTAGAGATACAGACTGCTGATCCCTTCCAGAATGTTCCTTCCAGTGTCTTTTTACACTGACATTTGTCTGAAACAAACACTCAACAGCCACTGTCTCTCTAACCGTCTATCACTGCAATTTCTAGTACACTCAGACTGTTCAAGCCTTCACCATTTGCAACATGAAACGACCATTTCAGGGGCTGAGCAAAGAAGGTCAAGACCACAGGGACATTTCCCCATTCTTGTCCCATGCCTGCCTTCTTGGCCATGCTGTCTGCAGTAACTATCATGCATCTGCTCCCAAGCTGGAAAGTGTTTCTAGAACAGCAAGTTCTAAAACCTTAGAACTTGCTGTTCTAGAAACCTTATCAGAATAGGGCAGGAGAGGGGATGGTACAGTGAGGGACCACCCTCTTGTTCTTAATATCTATTAGCTGTCTCACAACACCATCAGATATTTTACCCTGAAGTATCTGTGATCTTAAGGTAAATCCCGACCAGGGCAAACAGGGCCCAGATGCATTTTGAGCAGTTCTCTGTCTGAATGATCTCCCACTGCTTAACTCCATACAAGCATTACACAGTACTATGTTGCACTGTTATGGATCTGCTACAGCATTTCATTCTCCCACCTTCATAGGACTGGACTGTGAAGCAGCAGGTGTATTATTTCTATTGCAGAATTCTGTCTCAAAAATCCATCAGGCTGCTGGCTGATATTAATACTGACTATTCAGGCACTGAAAAGATGTTTCAGAGAAACATATTTGCCTTTCGGGAACTTTGCATTTACTAGTTGCCCAAGCCACTAGTTATAGAAGTTCCTGGTTTCTTCAAGACTCCAATCAAGAGCTACACTCTGGCACATCAAAATCCCTTTGCCAGTAATGTTCAGAGAGATCAGATGGCTCAGGAAATAGAACCATGCCATTACAGGAACTGAAGGGAAACACAGCAGCTCAGTCTCTAAGTGTGACACAGCTGACCTACATGCAATCCACAGGGCTTTTGACAAAATGCAGAACACACTGCAAAACATTTCCAGCAGGGTAGGCCAGCGTGGCAGAGGCAGTGGAGTGTGCTCAGCACTGACACTGCTGCCATGCAAGTCAACCAGTGGGACCAAACTGCACCAGACCAGTAATTCAATTACATCACTGAGGACACAGATGGATGAGGACACAATGCACAATTTATCTCTTCTCTGGAGATTTCAAGTGCAAATGAGATCACTGATTACATCCAGACTGGAGAAACTGAGGCAGAAGTGCAGTGCAAACAATTGTGAACTGAGGAGCTCCAGGCAAATAATTTCTGTGTTGGACACTGGGGTTCACCACCCAAAATTGTATTTTGTAGGCAAATGAGGCAGGCTGCCAGATGATCAGATGCACATGCTTAAAACAGGGCTTTACAGAGAGCTGCTTTTCTGTGTTTTGAAACATTTTGTTTTCAAGGGTACAAATTCTTTAATGAAGAAATGTTTACCTACAGGTATTTCATTTACAGGCAGCAGAAAAAGTCATTGTCATTGTGCGACCCATTTGAGGAGTTTCACACAAGGGCTTCTCAGTTGTATCCAAGTGTCAATTGCCTTTGTGTGCATCTCTTACTCAGCAATGAGGCATTCTTCTGCAGCACCTCTTAGGAGGCTGATGGGGAGAAGAATCTTAGCTAAAAATTAGGTAACACTGAATTCCAAAGACTATGTTACAATAAAGTTTCACGCACATAACTGGCTGCTAGCTTTGGGGATGTATATGTGTCACTGTGAAACAAAGCATTAAAGACAGGTAGGAGATCAATATTTCTTGAGAGGAAAAAGGGAATTGAGGGAGCAAGAAGGAAAATAAACATCTTGAAAAATCTTTAATTTTTCTTTCTAATCTGGTCTTTTGCTCCAAAACATAAAGCTCAGAAGTTCAACATGGTCTAAGCTTAATTCAAGGATGCTTTGATTTCTGCAAAATTGTCTTTCCCAAATAATTTTAAAAGCCTTTTTTTTTTAATAGCCAAAAGCAATTAACAATTGCATAAGTCACAGAGACAAACAGCAAGAAGATACCAACTGCAACCACCTTCCTCTATGTTCTTTTTCCTCTACAACTGCTGGGAAGCAGGAAGTCCAAGTGCAGCAGGAGCGGTACAAAAACCATAACAAAGGAACCAATCCCTCCTCACAGAGTGTCTGAGAGCCATGTGCAGCTCAGAGCAGAGGGTGGGACTCCAACAACCAGCCCAGACACTCCTCCTGCCCATCCCTGCACAGCTGGGGGCTGGGGCACACACCAAGCGCCACACAAGCACTCCAAGGCCATAATTCCTGTTTTAGGAGTGCCCATTTTTACAGAGTTTGGTGCTGCAAGCTCCAAGCTCACACGAATTCACCATTTGGGCCACCAAGCCTCAGTGACTACACTCCACACCGGTGGCTCTGCTGACCAGAGCCATTTGCACAACTGATTTAATCAAACACAGATCAAAAGGGAAGAAACATTTAAATTAGGAACATGTAAAACCAGCTATGTAGAGACATCCTATGTAAAACTTTAGGCTGAAAAACTCATCATTTAAAAATATAATATAATGGGGTTTGCAACCAAAGGGAACTGAGCAATGCTTCTGCACTGACACAAAGCTCCTGGTTGTTTCTAGCTATGGAATGGGAGGGGAGGCGAAGGGGGAAGAGGTTTTAAAAATCTGTCACAAATATTTATGCAAAATGTGTTAGGGGACTGCACAGGACTTTTGCCTATCCCAGACACCCGGAGAACAATGCAGGAAATTCCATATTCCACTGAGGGAGGATAAAACATTTCAGTAATTTTTTTTCCCCTTTCTCCCCTTTCTGCTGTAGAGGCAGCTGTGTGAAACTTCTAGTTGTAATATTGGAGGAAATGTCAGGGAGAAATGCCAATTGAGAGGGAAGGAGATGCTGAACTCTTCTGTCATCAAATTAATGTTACATACATGTATGTGTAGGTAAAACCCATAAAATTAAAATCAAAAAATGCAGACCTTTGCCAACCCCTTGGTCTTGCCAGCACAACAGGCAGCAAATTCCCAGGACACTGGCAGCTGGAGTGAGTGCCACCACTGCACTGGAACACCAGGGTCCTGCTAAAGGAACTGCTCAGGAAAAAAAGGATTAAGGGAGTCAATTCCATTATTTTTTTTTTTTTCAAAAATAATGCTCTCACTTTTTATTCTTCAGAGTATAAAGGGAGGCTCTTTTTTCTTATAAAAATATAAGAGTTTTTCTATATTTTCCCTTCACAAGTTATTTTCTCTCTTGTACAACAAAATGCATTGTACTGGAAATTTAAATGGCATCATAGGATGTGTCTAAGCAATCAATCCTTTTCCTGTTAGGCAACTTGTCTCAATATTGAAAAGTTGAGCACTGGAAGGCTCTTCTATGCCCTGCAAACAAAAAGGTTTGAGATAAATTTCTTCATAAGTTACACCAAAAGAAAGTACTCCCAAAAGCAGTATCTACTGGAATAATTTCAGAAATACACTTCATAACACCTGCAGAATTATAAGCATTTTTTTGCATTATTACTGACATATTTTTACCACTGATTGCCTTCAAGATAAACACAAATAAATAAATAACTTTTTATCTTAATTTTGTTTTGATAAAAATAATGAAAACGTAACTTAAGCACACTTAAGGAACAATGAGGCCATTGAGAACACTCAGTAGATGTATATGGGACATAGGAAGTGTAGTTAAAACTTTTCAAAATGCTTTCATATTTTTAAAAGTGGAACTGCTTGTTGAAATAACAGCAAATTTTGAAAAAAGCTACCAGAGACTATTACATACAAAAAAATCCCACAGTAATAAAACAGTAGACTGACCCCTTAAAAATGACACAGTTCAATTTGAGGGAAAAAACATCCAATCCTACTAATTTAGATTAAATAACACAAGAATTGTGGTAGCTTTCAAACTCCAAAAAATACACACTCTCTCTGAAGCCATAAATACTTTGCCAGCTGTATCCTGCTGCCTTCACTCATATGTAATCACAAATTATCTCCACAGGATATTCTAGTGCAGTCAGTGGAATTCTGAGGGGTCACAGGACTCAGGATGGGCATGTGTAAATTACCTGATCCTCTGGAGGTGGGAGAAAAGCCCTTGGAGTGTTAACAGCAGTCTTCATAGGAATTTTTATTGTTAATTTCAATAAATAATCAGATACACACAATGGAGAAGTATTGCTGAATTGTATCAAGAAATTATAAATGTTAATCAACACAGACATTCAAAGCCCTTGCTGGACAGACTCATTTCAAAAGACACGGTCCTTGTGCCAGAGACCCAGAGAAATTTATTAAATAAACAACAGAATGTAATATAATTTTCAGGAAAGTTTTAAATGAAACAAAAGATCCTTCCAAATTCTGATCTCACAACTATGACATTTTCTTAATGGCAATGAGAATTATTTCAAGATCTAAAAAACATCCAAGAAAATCAAGTTAGTGCTTTAGCAAGCACTTAAAAATCCCATATTTTCTATTTCTAATCACATTGTCACCTGTTAAATATACTAAAAATCTGTATTTGTATATTCCTGGGTATTTTACTCAATACATTATTTCACTGCCTCATTTCATTGCACTGATGTTTATGTCTACATATACAAAATGGATATGGATTTAAAAAACCCAAAACCACTCCCAGCTTAAATTTTTTGACTGTATAACTTAACCTATTATCCCTGTCACTATTAATAGCATAATAAGAACATGCCCATTAAAAAAAGAACCCTGCTGCAGTTCACTCAGTGATGTTATAAAAAAATCCAAACCTTCAGTTACTTCTTATCTACTCACACTGCTATACAATGTGTTTAGGTTTTTTTCCTCCTGCCTTTTCTGTCGCAAAATTTTCAAAATGAAGGAATAAACATGGATCGAGCCTCCTGCTTGCAATATAAAAGCTGATTACTGGGCAGAACTCAAGAGAAAAGGAATTTATTCGGGTTGGAAGCATTAAAAGCAATTCAGACTTTCTGGATTACATCACTGGAAGCAGTATGTCATTTGTTCCAATTGATGCCATTTGCTCACAGAGAGCCAGTATTTTATAAAGCACCTTAGAATATTTATACTTTCCTTCTTCCTGACACTGTGATCACTCACTTGCAGCTGACACATGGAGCACATGGGAAAGGCAAAGCAGAAGAATTGTCTGACAAATACATTTTACCCCAACCAAACTAATTGTGGCAGATGCAACGCTGCATCAAACAGAGTTTTCAGCATCCCCCTGTAACTGAAAACGTCAAAAGAATTCCTCCCACTCTGGTCATACAATGACCTTGGATAACTCAGAGCTGTTCTTGTGGGATTTGGAACTCTTTTCCCAAATGGATGTGAGATGAGGTAATGCCATTCAAATGGGGCTGGGCAGTGAAACGTTACATGCAGAGCTCAAACTTCTTGGCCCCAGTTCTAACCCTGCAATTACAGTTAACTGGGTCAGTGGAATTTCTCAACTTCCACTTCTGGTTTCTTCGCGTCTAGATTTCAGTGGGGCCAGTTCCATAGGGATAACAAACAAATAGATGGCATTTCAAATTAACACCACGAAAGCACTGGCCTGCAAGGAGTGCAGATTAGTGCTGCTCACCCTCACCATGCACTGCAGGATGAGACTGGGCTGTGTCTGCTGTGTGAGTGCAGCACAGCCCTGCCTGTGTCACCACAGCAGAACACGGCCACCCAGCTGCAGGGGAGGATTTTAATTACAAGGGATACTCCTTTTTAAAAGTGCTTTAACAATAGGCTCTGTCTGAAGCACAGGATAATCACATTTTTAAATTGACTCAATAAACACATTTTTAAATTGAGGTCAATTGAAATCAAGCAACTTCATTCCGTGTCCTTAGAACTGAATAAGGCTGTGAAAAAAAATACATTCTGTATGATTTGACCTGTGAAAAAGAATACCATGCATTTTAAAATCTCTGGAATAACAGTGGCACAATCAATGCAAGTGCTAATTAATACATGCAGAAGTTGAGTGTGTGTTAAGTGAAACAGAGGGGGTTTGGTATTAGTCTCAATCCATTTACCCCACAAATACATTGTGCTAAGCTTTTAAAATCTTCTAACACTGAACTCTCAGTATTCACCAGGGCATTAACTTGTGCTGCACCAATCAAATATCCATAAACTACTCATAGAGCTATACAAATATCCATAGCTATATAAATACAATGAGGTTAAATTTCCTACCTTTTTTTTTGCACAAATCAGTACAGAAAAATCATCAGCTAACTAGTAGAAGGCTAGACATGCAGACTGAAGTTTAAACAAATTGCTGAGTCTTTGGTTCACCTCTGACAGAATTCTTTTAATTTTAAATTATCCATGTCAAAATAAAATAAAAGACAAAGAGAAAACAGAATCATAGAAGCAATGTTTCCCCTTAACTTCTTCATCTTGATGGGTCACTGGTAATTTTTTGTCCATGCCTCAAATCCTGTTCGCAATTTTTAAATGGCAACAGCATAAATCACCAGTGCAGTATAAATAACTGCATATGCACACCCCATGAAAAGGCACACACTCCTCATGGCTTCAATCCTGTGTCTTCTTTAATAAGAACAAAAGTTCGAGGCAGAGAACACCCTAAAGTATGCAGAACACCACCATAAAGTATGTAGAACAAGGACAATGCTGCAGATGCTTCCTAAGCTGCAGATGGTACTAAAGCAGATTTTAAGATAAAGATGAAAATTAAACCTCCTAAATTCACTCCTCGTTTCTCTGCTGGGAACACTCACAGCACAAATCACCAAGAAAAGAGCAATACCAAATACATTCACAGCATGTAAGTTATTTGCAATTTCTCGCTCTGGGTGACCAAATGTTAACAAAGATCTGTGCAGAGAGAACCAGCTTTAAGGTTTTACTTCTTTCCTGAACTGGACACAAGCTGACAGCCCCAATTACAATTAATACTTCACTTCGCTGTAGTGATTTTTTTCACAGGACGTAAGAAATCGCAATTCTTCATACCACACAGCCACAGAACATCGCAAGTTTTGCGGACACACACTAGTGTAAATATCCTCAGATACAAGCTTTCTGTAAAGCTCCCACAGAACGCGGTGTTTGCAGCGACACAGTGAAGCCTTCTGAATTCCAGCCCTCTCACGCCTGTCTCGCACTGGATGCGGGGCATGGTTCACCCCTGCATCCCAAGCATCCCCCCGCATCTCCTGCATCCCCCCGCATCCATCCCGGCCCGCGGGCCTCGTCTCCCCTGTGCCGCCACCTGCCGGCCGCGCTGACCTAAGAGCGCAATAAATAAAATGCAACATGACTTCGTTCAAAGCAAGCTTAGTATGTGTTATCTTTACACAAACTAGTTTTTAATTAACGTTTTACTTCAACGCTACGTGCTACTTCAAGGGCTTCTCCACCCCAAAAACCTGGTGGGATGGACAGCCTGCCTGGAGCTCAGTTACACCAACACATGCACAGCATGAGCAACAACCAGGAGGAGCTGGAAGTCACCGTGCAGCAGGAAAGCTGACAGAGCTACCTACCCTCATGGAGACATGGTGGGATGACTGGCACACCAGGACAGCTGCAATAGGTGGCTACAAACTCTTCAGGAGGTTCAGGCAAGGAAGGGGAGGCGGTGGGGTAGCCCTGTGTGATTGGGAGCTTGGATGGTCTGGAGCTTACTGATGGCAATGACAAAGGTGAGGGTTTATGGCTTTATCAGCAAATTCCAATAAGGCAGGTAACCTGGTGGGAGTCTGCTACAGAGCACCCAACCAGGCCAAAGAGCTGGATGAAATATTCTATTATATTATAATATTAAAATTAGAACAGGGAGAAGTCTCATGATTGCTACCATTGCTCTCATGGAGACCTTCAACATAACAGACGCTGGAAATTCAACACAGAGGGAAACAGCCCAGGAGGTTCCTGGGGTTTCCAATTCTCAGAGAAGGAAGGAAAGAGATTAGCAGAACTGCCACCTTTGACTGCTGGAGTGCAGATTTTGGCCAGCTTAGGAGATGGACTGACAGACTCCCTGGGCAGGCAGTCCTAAAGGACAAAGGAGTCCAGGAAGGCTGGACAGTTTTCATGAAAGAAATCTTAAAGCAGGCTGTCCCCATGTGCCCAAACAAAAGCCAGCAGTGAAGACCAGCCGGGCTAACAGGGAGCTTTGTCTAGAACTCAGAGTGCAAGAAGAAAATTTATGGCCTTTGGAAGAAGGGACAGGCAGCTCAGGAGAAATGCAAAGATGTTGTGAGGCTGTACAGGGAGAAAAGCCCAGCTTCAACTTAATGTCTTATTTCCACAGACAACAAAAAATTATTTATATTAATGCATTAGCAATAAAAGGATGGCCAAGGAAAATCTTCATTCTTTACTATCCTATAATGAAAAAGCATGAGGAAAATGCCTTTTCTGCCTCAGAATGGTAAGACCAGTTGTTCTCTGGGCACCCAGCCACCTGAGCTGGAAGACAGGGACAGGGAGCAGAATGAAGCTCATATAATCCTGAGGGAAATATTTGGTTCGTGCTGCACAAATCCATGGGGCCAGATGGGATCCATGCAGGGGTACTGAGGGAGCTGGTGGCAGTGCTCATGGAGCCACTTGCCATCACTTCCCAGCAGTGCTGGATCACCAGGGAGGTCCCAGGAGAAGGGAAGTTGGCCAGTGTGACACTCCTCTACGAAGGGCTGGAAGGAGGATCCAGGGAGCTCCGGGCCTGCCAGCCTGACCTCAGTGCTGGAAAGGCCATGGAGCAGATCCTCTGGAGTGCCACCATGGAATACGTGCAGGACAGTCAGGGCAAGCCCAGCCAGCCAGGGCTGATGGGTCCTGATCTCCTAGGCAGAGTGACCCCTCAGAGGATGCGTCTGCCTGGACTTTAGGAAAGCCTCTGACACTTTCTCACAGCATTTTCCTCATGGCTTGGACAGGGACGTGCACTGTTCACTGGGTAAAAGTGGATGTCTGGGCCCAGGGAGTGCTGGGGAATGAAGCTACATCCAGCTGGGGTTGGATACACTGACAGAGCTCTTCAAGGAGCATGTATTTATTTAGCTTTCATTTTGCTTTTCCATTGGCAGGGCTGTTCTGTAGCAGTAAGACTGAAACTCTGCAGACATTAACTTAATTTTTTCAAAGCACAGGTGCACATAAATGAACTGCCATACCTTGTGATGCAAAAATACTCTTGCAGTGCTGAGGTGTTAAACTAGTCCCCTCACAGTCTCACTGCTCTGGCTAAGGACATGAGAAACTGAGTTCTCTAATACTCCACAGGCCACAGACAGACACCAGAGAAATAATCTGTAATTTTGTCCTTTTTTGAGTTGTGAGGCTGATAGAGATTTTTCTGACAGGCCATCTTGAAATCACTGACTGCCATGAAGAAGCAGATAAAGTGGAAATTAAAACCCACCAGAGAGCCCTGTTAGCCTAATTTCTTTATCAGCACCAATGAATGTTTTACTTTTACCCTGCAGTTTGTGAAAACTTTGCATGCACCAAATACATCTGTTCATGTATCTGTTCATCTACCTCTGACACACTGGAATACTCTCAAGTCATTAAAATTTGTCTTGTAGGAGAAAGTGAGTAGGACTAATGGTAGAGATAGGCAGTCAGTGCTGGAGGAACAGAAGGAAAAAAACCCATGAAATAAAAACTTCAGAATTGCAGTGGAGTCATGAGGTACACCAAGAGTAAGACAATTTTCAAAAGCATTTTAACAGGAACAAGATTTGAACAATATCCTCTTTGAAATGCTGGAGCAGAACAGCTGGTTCTGAGTCAGGATAGAGCCAAGCAAAGGATGCAAAGTTCAGACACAGCAGCTCATGAGGAGTCTACATCCCAGCTCACAGCAGAACCATGACTGCACCCTCAGGTATGTGATTTTAGGGAAAAGAACTGAAAGAGGGATCACTGAATGTTTCATCATGTTCAGCGTCTGTGCACTCCTGCAAACTCGTCCTACTGCATTAGTATTCCAGTCCTTCAGCAAATGCTTTACAGAGCAGATGCCTCTAAAGAAAGTCAGGTAAGGACTCCAGAACAAACACTTTAAAAGGGGTATGATAATAAAATCAAGAAAGATTTGGGAAACATTTTTTCATTGCTTTTACAGTCTCAGAAACTAGTTATTTAATACAGTACTATTTAAATTTGCTTTGATGCTTGCCTATTTTTCAGAAATGTAATAATCTATGGGACTAAAAAAAAGAAAGATTCCACCCCCCCCTTTCAAACATAAATCAAACAATAGATGCAGGAGAAGCTTACATGACATGCAGCCAGCTGAACACTACAGCAAGTCACTAATTTGTATGATTATCAAGAGAAAACATCATATTGACTTCACGGGTAATTAAGCTCAAGAGTCCTTGACTCTGACATAAGATTTCTTCTTAAAGACTTAACAAAACATAATAGTGCAATAGTGTATTTGGATCATGTAACTTACCCTGACAGCACTCTGAACCACCTTTCAAGAAGAACCACTCTTGTTTTGAAGGAAAACATGGCAAAATACTGAAGGTGTGGCAATATGAAACATACCCATGCAAGCATGAACAAACACAAAGGAATGAACAGGGACACAACCTTCTCCTACCTACTTCAGGCAGTAAGATTATTGTGAGCTACTCCAGGAGCAAGAGTCCTGTAGGTGCCAACATGTGATTTACACATACACATCCCACTATACTTAAAAATCCCCCATGCCCAGGACTGAGACAAGCAGCTTTTTTAACTGCAGCAGAGTTTATGCAGACCAGATGCAACCATAAAAATACAAACCACTTGAACCTTAATAAAATACACAGTAATGGAAATGTTGTAAAACAGATACTAAAACCATAAAATATTAACAAGCTTAATCAAAACGAACCAGGGTCAAAACCACTAAGTCCAACCATCATTTACAGAAGTACAACAAACACCAGATGTATTCTGATTTGGGACAAGAGGAGAAGAGAAAACCTCCAAACCTATCTTCAGCATTGTAGCAATCTACAAGACAAAATATACAGAGCATTTAATATTTCACTGACTTGAAAAGTTACAGGTCTGTTACTAAAACTTAATCTAGTCTGTAAAAGAGACATCTGATATGTGTTAATAATATACAAAATGCGGGCAGTTGGCATTTCTCTCCCTTCAATCCCTTTTTCAATGCTATTTTCTGAAGAAATTTGCAAGACTCTTCAAACAAGTAACTCCACTTTAATGCAAATCTGTAAAGTCCTAAATATTTTTAAAAGACATAGGTCCTTATAACTTAGTATTTCTTACAGGTTATGGTTTGGTCATAAAAAGTAACATCTATGTGAAAAAGTCTGAAAATGATGTAACAAATTTTTGCACATATATATATAATATATATAATTATGCAAATGTGACAAACCAAGAAAACACCTCCAATACTCCTCCTGAAAATGATCTGCCACATCTAAACATTTTATCTCAGTATTTTCCTTTTTGCAGGAATGCAGTTTTGTTTACTAAACTTTCTAAACCACTTCAGTTCCTTCAAGCCAAACGCTAAATTCCTTACTATGGTTTGATATCAGTATGATGCTGTGATTGCAATACCATGGTTGTGTAAAATACAGTTTATTAACCATTATTCTACAGGGCAATTGTAGTAATCACCTCTATGATGATTTTGAAAGCAGCAGAAAGATATTTTTGCAGTTACAGATTATCAAGTTTAGGATTCACTTCTGAGATGATTGCTGTGCACAGATCCAGGCAAGTAACCAGACCTTTATGCACTTGTGGATCAAATCCTCTAGTTCTTTGCAGTCCAAGCATTTAAAAAGCCTAAAAATTTATAAGGCAAACTTGAAAACATTGGTTGCCAATTTCTTTGTTTCTGTTTAATAAGCCTTTGCAAGCATTTCCCTGGTGGAGAATCACTTGATTTTTATTTTTTTTTCCTATTCTGCAATAAACGTGAAGATCTGTGGCTCAGTAACTGTAGCTTCAGGAAAAACACCAAGTATCATGAGACAGACATGAAAATCACAAAGCACTGGCAGGAATTTCCTACTGCAGGATTGAAGTGTGAGACTGCCAAACAAACTGCATTACCTAGCAGCCAAGTGGCTCATGCAGTTTTCTAAAAGCAAATAGAACTGCATTCCAGATCATCACATAAAATGAATGATGTGGGGAGGTTTTGGCTACTCGGGCAGGGGGGAGAAAAAATTAAGGATTAATAGCATGAAGCATTGCCATGGATTTTCCCAGGAGACTGTGGGTTCTCACTCATTAGAAGTTTTTATGAACAGGTAAGACAGACATCTGTTGGGAATGAAGTAAATACAGTTTATCCTCTCTCGAGGCAAAGGAGTGGCCAACATAACATCTGGAGGGCTCTTTGAATCCTACTTTCTGTGATGCTATACTCTGCAAATGGAGAATGGAAAAACGCTTCCCAACCAGTATTCAAGTCTTGCTGCAGAGCTTTGAAAAGGAGAGCAGGCCACTGAAAGCCTGGAAGGCTCAAGCTGGATGTTCTTTACCCAATACTGCTGTTCTCTAGCTCAGTGAACATTATTTCATGCATTGCTTGAGAAATCTCCAAATACGACCATTGCTGACAGATTTAAAATTTTCCTACTCTGAATTCCCTGGAAGCTACAGGTTTTTTTTTGGTTTTTTTTTTTTTTTTTTTTTTTTTTTTCTCTTTTTCCCTGGAAAGGAAATTCCTTTATTCTTTTTAAGGATACATAGAGGCAAGCACATATTTCAATATAGGATATAACCTTGCCCTGATCTGTCCCCCACCAGATATCACCCTGTAAATCTCTCCAAACAAACTTGTTCCAGTCAGGTAATACTCCTGACAAACACTGATCCTTAATGACTGCTCTAAGTAGTTACATCTTGAACTCACACTGGATGTACACTGTCACTTGATATTTAAGGTACCGATCCTAATTTTATTTATGTGAACACACATCTGTGTGTGTATGGGAAAATCCTCTCTGGGGAGAAAGAGATTATAGCAAATGTGCCTAACATCATAGCAAAGTGAGGGGATCCACCCAGGAGAGGCAATTCCCTGCTGGAATTAATGGAGCTGTATTCATTTACATGAAGGCTGCCCCTGACCTTGACACTGACCTACTTTCCTGGAAATTGTTACTTTTAAGCCTGGTTACCCTCTGTTTGGTGAGAAAAAGACCCAAGCCTCAGTGGTGGGGTGGAGCAGGTCAGGTCACAAGGCACAGAGCAGAGAGGAGAGCTGGCTGCCAGGGCTTTCTCTAGGGCCATTGCCAAACTCCAGAGGTATTTTAGAGGCCTTGAAGTAGCCAAAGCTGCACTCACTGTGAAACACTGAATGGGAAAACAGAAGGGCCAAACTTCTCCCAGAATCCAGTCCTGGGAAGCACACTTGAATTCAAGAACCTCTTCAGGTAATCAGATGTTGCTTTGACCAATGCAGACATTGTTCAAAAAGGAAAAAAAGATTTTTTGTAACACTTCACTGCATTGTGAACGTTGCTAAATTTATTCTGAAGAAAGGGGAAAAACCCTCTCAGTTCCTTCTGTACACCACTAATAATTTATGGGTTTGTTATTATGTCTGTCCCTCTTTATGTCCTACTTCATATAACTAATATCTTTCACTCCTATATGTCTTCATTTAGGAGCTTCTCTGTACTTTCAATGAGAGTGTTCTTTTTCTAAGTAGCTTTCCTAACAAAACTTCTACTATGACAGAGTATATCACATATTATGTAACTCAAATTAAGGACAGAAAACATACAGTATTTCTTAAATCCTTATTTTAAAAAAGGTTTCTTTTCTTATTTCCACCTTAGCCCCAACTCTATTGCTGTCTTCCATTTCAGTGTTTGGGATTAATATCATAATTTCTCAAGTCCCATTGTACCTGCCTGCCCCCTCTCAAAGCTCTCCAGTTAGGAACCTACTTGGAGAACTTCTACATTGCATTTTTTTACATGCACTTCTAAACTTATTTCCCAGGCTTTGCCAACTCATCAGTTTAACAAAATGATTTGTCATCTCATATTTCAAAGGTAGAGCCTGTCATGCAGGAACCCATCCTACTTTTCATGTCCATCCTCTGCATGAAATACTTGTCAGATCTGCAAACCTTTGGGAAATGGTTTTCTCCCTGGGTGTATTAGAAAACAATAGGCATCCTGGTCATCTTTTCACAGAGTATTTTTTTATTAATAATTTCATTTGGACGTTGCAAACTAAAAATTTTTGTATTTCTTTCAACTATATGACTGCTGCTGGAAAGCTTTTAAAATTTACTCCTGCTTTGAAGTTTAAAATCAGTTTTTAAAAATCTTGAATATGATTTTTATTAATGGTAATAACCAAACTACCCATGTGCAGAAGTATGTTCTAAAATGCAGATGTGGGCATGTAAATCTGTAAGGGAATGTGCACCACTCCTTTACTGCAACTGACAACACAGCTGCTGTAATTAAAATAATTACTAATTCTTCCATAAAGTTATGGGTCTTTCCAAATATAAAAGAAGGCCAGTTACCTAACAACCACTTTCAAATGGTTTGATTAAATGTAGAAAACTTAAATGCAGTATCATCAAAAAAACATTAAAACAAAAAAAAGACCCCCATGACTAGGAAAGCAAAAGAATTTATTTCCCATAGTGAAAACACAACTGCTTTTCAGCTGGGCTATTAAAAATATTCTGTTTCCAGATGCATATTAGTTATGTTAGAATTAATCTGAGGCAAATAAAATCTTCAAAACAGTACTTCTAGATCTATAACAGAAGAAGAATTTAGTTTCATTTCTTCCTAAAATAACCCATTAATTCATACAGTAAATATAAAAATCTGCAGTCTAAATGTATTTCCTTTATAAAGTCAATGCTCCCATATGAGCCATAGACAGGGACACATTTATAAATCCTTCAGGACCTCTTTTTACAACACTTTAACTTTTTGTTCATGTAGGTGACATTATCCATTTAGCTTCATTTTAAGCACTATTTCTTTCATATGGGCTTGTGAGTTGCTGGACAAAAGATCCTTCTGGTTCTGAAGGAGAGTCAGCTGTAAAGCAGATATTCCTCACAGCTTCCCCCTGCCATTAAACACACAGAACCTGTGTTTCTGGACAGAGAAATAGGAATGGGACAGAAAGCACAGTACTGGCCATAGTCAGAGCACAAGGAAATCCCAATGACCATCCATACATCCAGCATGGTACAAACCCACTTCTCTCCACAGCTGGCTTAAGAGCAACAAATAGATTTTAAATTTTCCCACATCAACTCTCCACAGCTGGCTTAAGAGCAATAGATAAACTTCAAATTTTCCCACCTCAGCTCATGTAAAAGTGGTGGCTTATAAGAGAGTAAGAAACACTGACCATTTAAAATATGCAGTGCCAAATGCAGCATGCTCCTTCCATAAGCTTCCCTGGATTCTCCTTCCATAAGCTTCTATGGATGCCACTCTGGACAAGCTGAAGGGAACAGGCTTTGCCAGGGGCAGAACTCAGTGCAGACACCAGAAAGTCAGCATGACAGGCTGCCTTAACCAGGAGCAAAAGAGATTGAGACAGGAAGGATCCTCTCCTTTCTGGCCCCTTTTATAGTGCTGTTGAGACACTTCATGGTCTTGTCTTCCTGGGATAATTGCAAAGTAAGGAATGATTATCACTGCTGTGCTACAAATAGAAGAGTGGCTATGGGGCTATATTTTAAAGGTACTTAGGTGCCTAAGGATGCAGATAGGCACTTACTGGTATTTTAGCTCTTAACCTAATTAGCAGATTTAGTTGCAAATTCTAGCCTTGGGCATCAGTGTTTGAAAGCTGTGCTATCTTTTGAATCACCAGCTGTCCTGAGATTTGTGTTTAGTGCTTACATGTAACTTCAGTTAAATGGGAGAAGAAGAATATTCCAAAACTGAGGGAAGTAGACTTCAAATGGTCAGGAATGAACAATTTGCAACAAAACATGTAACAGGCATTGGAGTTATGCCAAGACAGGATATTAAACACTGTAATTCAGATACTTTAGTTGCCGGGCCTTATATCTCTTAACCACATACCACTTCTGTTACATTATAGTTACTCATTTCATTCTGAACTTCTAGTTCATAATGCTCCAGCCTAGGACAAGCAAATATCTACATTCATTTCACTCTCAGTTAAGTATCTGTTATTTAATCTTTTTATGTTGTGTCTTTATGTGAAGTTAAAAAGAAATGGTTAACTGCATTAGGCTGCACACCACAAATAGTATGTTTATATAGCTATGAAATTCTCTGTTAACAAATTGGGAGCTATGTAGAATTAAATGGGTTAGAAACATCTGTAGAAACAGCTCCCAGTGCCATTACTGCATGGAGGTGTTATCAACATGGGTAGGAATTCTCAAATAGGTACCTTAAATAAACCAAGAAACATAATTATTTCAAAACTCCCAAATCAAAATTGTAAGGCTAATACCTTTTCTTCTATTTTTACAGGACAGTGCACATTCACAAATTGTATCAGATCTATATTTAGGTCACTTCAAAAAAAAAAGAGATAGAAAGAATTTCCCTCTTTGGTTTCCTTCACAGCTTCTACAGAATGTTCAGCGTAATCAAACAAGGATCACTTGGACTAAATGATAGTTGAGCCTCCTTTGTGACAAAAGTATGAACTAAGTCATTCTGCTACACCAGGTGCTGTGACACAAAATTCACTGGCCTCAGTGCCCAGTTCTCCTTGGTGCCACACACTTTTAGAGCCAGCACCATTTCCCTTCTGCTGGGCAAGCTACGAGTACAGGTCTCTGCACCTGAAACTCGTGATCCCTGTGGAGGTAAGAAAATATCATGCTGGATTTCATTCATCACAGACCAGCCACTGAAATGTACAAGAAAATGCAACAATGTCTTTTAGTATTGAGTAAAAGCTAACACTGACTTTAATACTGAATGCAAGGATTTAACAATGCCTATTACTAATGAATAAGGATTTTTCAGTTCAGTTTAAAATTAGCTTAACCAGTTGCTGGTCAATCAATTTCAACAGCTATTAAAAATAGGCAGGTGTCTGTCTTCTTTTGAACTTCACAATCACAATCTAATCAATTAAAATAATGCTGGTAAGAAAGAAAAGCAACACTCTCACAGAGGACAGCCATTGTGAGTTCCTGTTGTCAGACTATAATACTTGGGCTTTATTTGATGTGCATGTTTGGATAAGCAAACAACATCATAGAGAGATACTAAGACTTAGCTTTTTATTTCTTTCCCTTTTAAGTCTTGTGGATATTTAGCTTTTCAAAACAGTTCTATTATCCAAAAGTTAAGCTCCATGGCTATTCCACCTAAGCCCTGGGGCCTTCGAGCCTGCCACTATGACAGAGTAGATAGGAGAGATAATCTCTCAACAAGTGACAGGACCAACATCACAGCTCATGATCATATTCTATAAACAGCCCAATAGAGCCTTTACCATGTCTTTCTTTTGACTTGCTAAAAACCAAACAAATGAAAACCAGCATCTGCCCTAGAAAGGCAGAACCTACAAAGAGCAGCAGCAGCCCATTAAATTGTATGTGGCTGAGAAAATGACCAGAGATTGGGAAAAACCAGGTCATCTTCAATTTACCAGTTCACTGGTCTCTAGGTGTCAACACTCCTTATATGCTTATTAACCCAACAACCAATCTTGCAATCCATTAGCTACATCTCTGCAAATTTCTTGTGCTGAAATGTGTAATTAATAGTGTCTGGTTGTTACATTATTTGTTCTGCAGTCACAAGAGCTAATCCATTTCCATGTTTTAGTTAGCTAGCCTGGGAATGCCTGTGTATGTTGATCACCTAGTGCTAAGTAATTGAATTAGTGACATTTAGAGGCACACAAGACTCTTGTAACTCAAAAAAATCTGTTCCTGTATGTACTTTAAAAGAGCTGACCTCAATGCAAGCAATTGCACGAGTCCAAAAGAAAACAGAGTAAGAGAAGGCTAGCTGGAAATTCCAACCACCTTGTCATTTTATCACAATTCTTTATGTAACTCTTCCAGAAACACACCATGAAAATGAGGCAAGGGTGAACAGGTGTGTGGTGTATTCTAAACCATCATCAATATCCTGGGTTACTGCCTTGGAATCTCAAACAGCCCAAACCCTGTGACCTCAGAGCTCACAGTGCTCCCTGAATCACTCAATTCAATAGGAACCATGAAATACCAACTTCATTATCCATGGGATCACCTATGCACCAAGGCAACCCCTCATCCTGCTCTTGGGAACAGCTTTGGTCTTCTCCTGGGGTAAGAACAGCACAATGGAGTCAGTCTGTGACCACCTCCAGAAACCCTTCCTACCAGCCAGTCACAACACCCTATGGATGTAACTCCAAAATCAGTCATGGATGGCAGGACAGTTTGGAATGCAAAAGGGATGTCCACACTTCAAGGCTGAATACATGCCACTGAGCTGCATCTACAGCCAATAGGAATTCCATCACCACAGAAACCAGGCACTCTTGAAGCTTGAAACATGTCCAAACATTTACTTGATTTTACAAGTATACATATGTAGATTTCAGTTACAAGCAAAATCTGCATTTTGCATTGCTGCTATTCTTTCAGCTGGGGAAAATGACTAAAGATAAAGCAGGACAAATATGAGAATACAGAGGAAAAAATGGGAGAGAACGTTGTTTTGGATGATAAGATGTAAGTACAAGCAATTTTACTGAGATATCTATCTTATTAAAACAACCAAGTGGAAGCATAACTGAGCGCCTGAACCTAAAAATTATCAAAGTAGGATTCATTATGTGGATCACCCAAAAGCTGGGCAGATAAATTCTCATTTATATAAGGCACCTATTTCAAGCCAGTCATTCCACCTCTTTCTGTAGACAACTTCCTAAGGCCTCAGTAGAGCTTTAGGTTGTTGGTTCGTTGTTCAGGCACATAATTTTAGAAAGGGATATTCATGCAGAAAAAAAAAAAATCAGCTGGGAGAGAAACATGACTATAAAAGTTCTGAGAAAACTGTAGTTTGTGAAAAAGATGTTTTATGTCTTCTTTACAAGGGAAATTAACCACAAGAAAGACAGAAATTTTATATTACAATAAATTCCTTAAGACACTGCATACAAAATAGTTCTGTTAAATGAGGCATTGAAAAAAAGAAAAAAGTGATAATACTTCACTGCCACTCCATCAAAAGCTGATGCATAATTAGAGAAAAGGCACAAGACATGAATTTCATGGCAAAAGAAGAAAATAACGCAATGAAAAGTCTGTAGGCACGTGAGTGAGTGTTAGCCAATTCCTCTAGCTAGCTCAAATTTGTATCTGCTTGAGTTTGCAGAGCCCTTTTTCTCTACAAATAAAACAAGTGTTTGAGGCACCTTTCTTTCCTTTTTATTTCCTGTCTCCGTTGAATTAAATTGTAATGGATTACTTTCAGAAAAAAATTTAGATTCTCATTTAGCTTTCTAAGTAATTAAGTCTTTTCAAAGCCAAATAATTGTTGTCATATATTGCAAGAGGTCCTTATTGCTAGAGTTTCATACCTCCTTGATGTTTCTTGCAGGCAGCTCCTCTGGGCACTGGCTCTTCCTTTCCTCACAGCAGCCAACTGACTCCAGTTCCCCTCAACCAACCAATCCACCCTTTTATAACACTTGTCTTATTGGCTATACAGGCGTGGCCTGTTAACATCAGGCCTGCTCCTAACCCGTAATAATTGGCTCAGTTGCAACTCTTTAAGGGGTAAGATTACATTCTACACTACTTTTATTTACTTATGGTCTATCTCCCTACAAATAATAACATTATAGCAAGAATATTCTGCGTATAAGTAGGTTTACACATCAGCTCTTGTAAAGGCCATTCAGTCCCAGGTTAGGGACAAGCTCTGGGTGACACTGCTCCAGGATTGCCACATCCAGCAAGGATGATGATTTCTGGCAGAAATGGTGGTGTCACACTGCTGTAAGGGGACATGAGGCTGTGGGACAGGTGTGTGGGATATGGAACATACCTGCAATCACAGTGAAATCCAGGCATGGCTTCCTGGTGATGGCGTGGCACTGAGCAGTCCTCATTCAGGGCCTGAGAAACACAAACAGCAAAAGCAGCCATCAGCATCCACATCTGCAGTGTCTGAGCACAGGGAGGCCTCTTCCCTGTCACGCCACAGTGACCTGCCCTGCCCCTAAGGGCTCTGTGTCACAGGCTGCTCCACAGCAGGAAAGGCAGGAGCATGCAGACCCTCACCCGGGCCTGCCCAGTGCAGCAGCGAGATCTGTGAACAGGAATGGAGCCTCGTGTGACTGTACCATCCTGCCAAACTCCATCTAACACCCTGGCACTCTGTGCTGCCATGTATTTTTGTGTAATACTCCAGATGGAATTTCTAGCCAATATACCCGTCTGTCATGGAACAGAAAATAATCCCATACAAATAAGGCAAGCAAAATATGCTTGCAAAGCAATAATAAATTTGGAGTTCTGTAACTATGATGTTTGAAGTTTTATGAACATTTAAACTAAAAATAACTTCTTGGTATTATCAAGTGAGATTAACTACTAATTGAGCAATTGTTGCACAAAAGTGTAAGTCTCTCTAAAGTTTAGAGCAAATTATACAAAGTTTACGATATTTTAAAATGAAGATATGTCGCAATAGGACACAAAATAAAACAACGTGGACACTAGAACTCCAAGGCAGTAATAATAATAATAATAATAATAACAATAGTAGAAGAAGAAGGAAGAAGAGGAAGAGAAGAGGAAGAAGAAGAAGGGAAGTTTATTCTCTGTCTCCAATATTTATAGACTTTCAAAAGTGACAGTGCATTGGAGGATGACAGTGCCACCTCTCCAATGGCACTGGACAAACCAACAGTCCATCAAATTTCTCCTCCTCCAGAAAAGAATGCAAAACAGTCATTATTTATATAAAAGTGTGTGAGAAACTCCATTACAAGAATGTAAAACATCAGAAGGCTTAGAAGAACTCAGAAGAACAGGGCAACACAGATACGTTGAAAGTAGTTATTTAAAAGAAAAGCAATCCTAAATATAAAAACTCAAAACTTGAAAGAGCCTGGTATGGATTATAGTATGTATTATAATTTAATTCTGACCTAGGGGGTGAAAAGCTAATGCCACAGAATTTATCTGTGGTGACAAAGCTTCAGATGAGGAGTCAGAGTTGTTCTTAGACAATGGAGTGAAAGAAAAGGCAACTACATACTGCTCACTGCTTAACCTGGCCTCAAACTCTTGGAAATTTAAACAATGTGCAACCAATATTTAAATAATTTTAAATGAAAATAATGGAAGACTACTCAAATTGAATTTACCGGGTGAGCACTTAAGATTGCTGTATTTGCTCAAAGTTTTTTTATTTTACTGAAATAAAATGCTGAAAGTTTTTTAATTTTTCTAAACCAAACTGTTTTGATTTTAGAAGACACACTTGAATTGGCAAAAAGCACTTGGATCCCACCTGTGAAAAGTACTGTGAGCCCAAATAAAGATGTTACTTTATCTTCCAAGGGACAATGAACTTGTAGTCAATTTAGAGGTGAAAAATATATACTGCAGGAATATTTTTATATTTGGTAAAGCTATGTATCCTGTAAAATTAAATATCTAAATCCAATTCTTAAATATTGATCTTATATAAGAACTTAACAGTTAATACTAAAATGATACTACATCTGAATGAAACCCTCTGTAAATATTTGTACCATTATAAGTCATAAAAAATACATGCCCTGTATTAACTTTGTACAAACTAGTGAGATATTTGCAGGATAATGAGTTCTTTTCAGTGTAAACCACTAAAATGCAGCAGACTAATTCCTCTCTTTTGGATGCTATATCATACAGAACAGGAGTTGTGGAATACATTTTTACCCTCCTGAAATTCTCTAAGAATCTCTCATTGCCACTTGCAGTCATTCTCCAGCACAAAGTTAATTAGAAAGTGCTAGCTTACATTTCACTTCATTTAATTAAAGAAAATAAATGTTATTTCCTAGGCCAACACAACAGAAAATCCTAAAGTTAATAGCTATTATAGTTTAACCTGTCAAGCAAAACCACTTTGTAATGGCAAACACCCCCTTCTGATATGCATGTGATACAAAGACATCTCTGTATCATGAATAAACCATGAGAGTGCTGATGGAACTAGAATGGCTCCAGGTTATCACCAGAAATCCATTCTAGGTTTCTCATGCTGTATAAATCTGAATGAAAAACCTTGAGGGAGTTGACAGCTCATATTCAGATGCAACATGTCATGTTTCAGTTTATATGCCCACTGCCCCTTCCTTTCTGGGTACCACTGAAGAGAATCTGGTCCCATCCTCCTGACACCCACCTTTCAGATACTTTATTGCATTCACAAGATCCCCCCCATTTCTCTCTTCTCCAGGATAAAAAGCCCAGCTCATTTCTCTTATTTGTGGTTTTACTAAAAAAATAAAGTGCAAAGGAATTGTTGAAACTAATTATAGGAAGAATCCTGACCTGTGCAAATGGCCTGTGAAAGATATTCAATGTTACCTAAAACCCTTTTGCTAGAATACTCAAAAATCTCCTGAGGGTCTGTGAGAGAAGTGCCTACAGACTGCAAACCATTTGGAAGGAAAAGCCTGGACATTTGTCAGGAATAAACTGCACAAAGGCCCCTAAAGAAAGGGAAGGAAGTCCTTTTCACGCATTTTGAGTTTCTACTTGTACAATAAAGAGACACTACACTGTAAAAAAACACCACTGGTTCACCTTGCTGCCATGAAAACTGCACTGGGCAGCTGTGATTACAACACTTGTCACCATTTCCTCACGTTATATTTTCAGTGTGAAAAACACAAAATAAAGGAAGGTACTTCAAACATGACAGAAGGTAAAGTGAAAGGACGACAGGAAAGGAGAGAATCAATATTATCAAAAACAGAGTGTTGCAAGGTAGTGTCCAGCTTAATAAAAGACAATTTATGTGGCCTGTTTAATTACTGAGTTGGAGGCACTGCTATTGGTTTTTTATACAGTTAAATCAGTTAATCAGTTGATTAACAGTTAAAGCCATCTGCATATAAGAAAGCAAGTTCAGCAACACAAAATGAATAGATAGTTAAAACACAGAAACCCGCTTGGTCCTGCCTTTGCTTTACAGCATCTCACCATGAAAGACCACACCATACTTGCCCAAAGCAGCCAGCAAACACCCATTGTGGCTGGGAATTAATTCCCTGTCATTATTCATTAATATTCATTCCAGAGTAGGAATACTCTGCCCAGTGCCCAGTCAGACCTGTTTCACCTTTCACATGTGACACATGACAGAATACAGTTATTCCTACATGCTAACTTTAAAAAACTCCCAAAACCACCCAACCCCAAGCCTCTTTAATTTCCACAAAGTAAAACTGGGAGTTTTCAACAGGATTCACTTTCATTGTGTTAAAAGACAAAACAAAAAAGTACAAACTTAGCTTTGGCATTTTCTTTCACGAGGCTTGGAAGAGCTCAACAGCTCAATATAAATGAAAACTGGTTTTATTTGCAATGGCCACAGAAAGTTTTGCTCTAAAAACTCACAGTTGTGTGTGCGTAGGGTTCTTGCCTCTTTGCCTCTCATATAGTGTAAAAATTGCTCAGAATTCAAATTGCTACAGAGAAATGCAGCCTCTGTAATTGCTATCAAGGTCAATGAGAAAAGGGTAAGTGCTTAAGTGATGGATATATAATTTACATCACCCTGGAGCAATGTCAATATGAATTTTCAACCTGTTTTAATGTTTCTTCAAATGCTGCAGTTGTGAAAAAATAAAGTTACTGCCTAAGTCTATTCAACAAAATTCCCATCTTCAAATCTGTATACTGCTTTTTTTCTAACCATCTACAGCAAGATTTAGAAGAACTGGATTTCAAAAAACCAAAATTAAAGTCAAATGGCCTCACCTTCTTTCGAAATATGAACAACACCAACATGTTCCAGGTCAAAACCAACAAAAATGTAAAACCATAAATAGTAACTTTACTTTCTCACAATTTTGGGGTATGTTTTTTGTGCAATTAGTTAACTGTTGTTAACATTTATTGAATTAAGCTGAAACATCTCAATTCCAGCACACAATCTGCAAAGTTCAGTCTCTGGACTACATCTGTTACCAAAATGCTGCTAAGAGAAAGCAGATTTGTTTAGGTTAGCCAGGAATGTGTTCCCAGTGGATTTCAGTTACAAGGATACATAGGTAGTGAAATGATAGATATCTGCGATGAGGAATTCTGACCCAAATGTACTTTATGTACTTTAAATTGCTTTATTTATCATTCCTATTTAACACCTCCTTAAAGCCACTCGGCACAGTTCTGAGATCAAAGTGACCTTTTGCTAAAGAGCAAAATTGATGCATAGTTCATTAACCAAACCACAAAACACTACTCTGGATGATAGGAGAAATACAAAAATACCAAATTCACCCTCTTTCTTTGTTTTCCTTCACACCTCTAATTAGAAAGCACACAGCAGTGGGACTATGCTAAGTTTATCATAAGTGCAGGAAAAAAAGAGGAAGTTACTGAATATGCCCTTTTACAGCTCACAGCTTTGACTGGAGGAAACAAATCAGCCTGTTATTCTGAAGGTACTTATTTTACCCTAAGAAATATAACATATTCTCCACACACCAAAGAGGACATTACCTTCCTCAGAAAAAGATGTCTCATCAAGTTTGCCAAAAATATATTTCAACTCATGTACCTGACTATCTCTTAGGAACAAAACTGAATCCTCCTAGGTCACTGAAATACCACAGAGTTATGTATTTGGTAAGATTACATTTTATGCAGCTTGTCTGCAATTCCTAAAACAAAAATTTGGACTCAGTCAGTGCCTTGGTTAAAAATACTTGGAAAAACAGTGCAAGTACCAAGGGGCATTAGAAGGTGATGCAAAAATTCTGACCAAGAGTGCTGCAATGCCAGTAGATGTGGCAGAGGAAGGCAAAGGCAATCTAAATTGCAGAACAACACTATCAAGGAGATGTCATGTCATACTCTGTCTGTGTGTACTGTAAGAGAAGTGCAAAGCAAGGACAAATTCACAAGTGACTGTTTTCTTTTCCAGGGCATATCACAGAATCTCTGAGTTGGAGGGTCATCCAGGTCAGGCTACCCACAGTCATGTCAAGTCTTGTCCTGATTCTCTCCACAACATCTCTGGGCAGCCTGCTTTGGGTTTTGACTACCCTTGCAAGAACAAAGTTCTTTTTCTTGTGATTAGACGGAATTTCATGGTGGCTTTTTTGTTGTTGTTGTTGTTTTGTTTTGTTTCCTTTTTTTTTTTTTTTTTTGGCGTTTCTTGCCTGTCACTGGGCTCTACCAAGAAAAAGTACACTACCATGAAGACCAGGCTTCCTCATCTTCATCTTCTGAATAAACACTTATGGTATTTATACACATTGATAAGACCAGAGCCTCCTGAATTCCAAACCTTCCCTATGCTGAAGAGTCCCAACTCTTAACCTCTCTCCAGAGCAAAGATACTCCAGTGCCTTAGTAATTTTCTTGGCTCCTCACCGGATTCATGCCAGTATGTCCAAGCTTCTCTTGTACTTGAAACCCCAGGACAGTACCCAGCAGCCTTGATATCATCTCACCAGGGCTCAACCTGCTGTCCACGCTCTTCCTAATGCAGACCAAGTTGCTTTGGTTTGGTGACCATCAGGATCCCAAGGTCCTTCTCTGCAGAGCTGCCTTCAAGCATACACTGGTGCATGGGATGCTCCTCCCCAAGAGCAGGATTTTTTATTTCCCCTCACAGAGAGCCTAGAGGTTCTTCTCTGCCATTTCCCCAGCATGTCCAGGTCCCTCTGGGTGGTGGCACAAACACCTGGCACATCAGCCATTCCTCACAGCTTTGTATCATTTACCAACTTGATGAGGGTGTGCACTGCCCCATCGAGGTCATTAAAGAAGATGTTAATTGTTGCTGGCTATAATACAGACTCCTGAGGCGTCACAATAGTGACTTTTGTCTGGCTGGACTTCTGCCACTCATCACAACTGCCCGGGCCCAGCCATCCCCTGCTCCCCTCAGTGTCCATTTATCCAACCCTTACTTCCTTGGCTGGTTTATTACAGGTAGTGTTGAAAGCCTTACTGGAGCCAAACTAAGCAGAATACACTGCCCTCATCCACCAAACTTGTCACCTCATTATAGAAAGCCATCAGGCTTCATAAGCATGATTTCCTCTTCATAAAACCAGGATGAAAACTTCTAATAATCTTCCTGTCCCTCACACTTCTGGAAATCATTTCTAGGATTAGTTGTTCCAGTAACTCACCTCCTGAGGTGAGGCTGACCAGCCCACAGTTCCTCTTCCTGAAAGCATCTGCTTTATCTCAGCCTTCAGAAACCTCTCCTGAATACAAGAACTTTTCAGAGATAATCAAGATCAGCCTTGCAATGACACCAGCCAGCTCCCACAGAACTCAGGGATGTGATCCCTTGGGCCCCATGGACTTACAGATGTCCAGTTTGTTCCCTAACCTGATCCTCCTCCACCAAGAGTGACCTTTTGTTGCTTCATACTTCTCTTTGTGTCTCAGGGACCTGGGTTTCCTGAAAACGTGTCTTTTTATTAGAGAATCTTAACATATTGACCAAATCCAAAGCACTTCCACGTCAAACCCTATTCCCAGCTCCTCCCCACAAAAGACTGCATGTGAACAGCAGTATTTTCTCCTGGTACTTCTCTACATGTAGTTATTTAAAGTTAGAAACTTCCTTTGCATTTCATGACAATAAGATGATGTATAGTGAAAGAAAAATGAACGGAAAATTTACAGAAGCGCAATTCCATTGACTGAACTATTCAAAAATAAAACCAAACAAAACTCATTCCAGCCGAAAGCATGAGGCAGAGAGACACAATGTTTCCTGTAGAAAACTTACAATCAATGTGGAAAACTTACACTGATTTTAGATAAGCCTTAAAGTAGCCAACTATAATAATTACTTCTAACAGTGATGAAAAGAAAGACTACCCTTTCACATGAGAGGGTTTTGACTGCTCTGTAGGATTCTTCCTTAATATGGAATGAAGGCACAAACAAATACAGAGTAATTTAAAGACCAAAAATGAAAACATATGAAAATTATTACCACTGTGGTGAGTTTTATGTGAAGTCCACCAGAAAATGCAGTCTGCCAAACTGGCACAATAAAACCCGTGCCCTTGAGATCAATCCAGTTCAATCAAGTTCATTAACATAAACATAACAGGAATTCAAGCCTGTACATAGGTTTATTTCCATGCTGCACTTCTCCCTTCCAAATGTGCTGAAGTTGCACTGTATTTCATTGGTAGAGTCTCTGTGAAAGGGGTTCTGAAATGGAACTGCACTTCTCAAAAATGTGATTGCAAATCTGTGTGAGAGATGACCTGGGTTTGAGATTTTATGTGGCTCCTTTGGCCATTCATACCCAGGACAAAAAGGAAAAAATGAATACATCAGTACAGATGTGGACAATACACAGGAATGGTGTGAAAGGCGGAGACTCTATTGATACTGCAAATCAGTGCTTTTCCCAAGGCCAGCTGGAAAATACCATTAAATGTAACACTGATGGAAGCAAAAACATGCTCTACAGACATCCACACCTCCATTCTGTGGTTACTAATACCATTTCTAATGAAGGCTTGAAAAATACCTTCAGGGATATTGCCAGGTAAGACTCTGACAGTGCCTCGGCACGATCATGACAACACACCTAAATAACCTTTGAGAAACCAGAAATCCTGCCATGCCAGACTTTGATTAAGGCCAAACTTTGAAATCAGGAATCTTTGTTGTATATGCAAGAAGGCTGCACCAAATTATATACATGCATCTGAAGTACCAGAAGTGTTCTTTCACACACGGAAAAATATTGTTTATTGAAGGACAAAAGAAAAGTACGGATCCAAAATCTGTGTGCCAGACATGCTGGAAAACTGCATAAATATATGGAGAGAGGATGAGGGGGGAAAAAAAAATCAAACTCAACCCAAACCCACACAGTGACCAGCTGCAACAAGGCAACAAATACCTCAATGAGAAGCAACAGCTGGAAATAGTCAATTCCAGGACCTACTGCAGACAGAAGCAGAGATCCCAAAAATGTAACAGGCCTAGACGGAAGTGACAAGTAAATATGTTCTACAAAAATCAGCATATGGAATGGGACTGTTTTGCAGTGTGCAGTGAACCACACTACTAAATTATTTTTATTCTTCTTTTTCCATAAGTCTTAAAGTTGTTCTAACCATCTATTCCCCTTCCTTTTCCAGACTCCAACATTGTGATGCTGCAGTTAAGGAAACAAAAGTTTCTT
Source organism: Ammospiza nelsoni (assembly GCF_027579445.1). Taxonomy (NCBI): domain Eukaryota; kingdom Metazoa; phylum Chordata; class Aves; order Passeriformes; family Passerellidae; genus Ammospiza; species Ammospiza nelsoni. The sequence continues at coordinate 67,545,415 of NC_080637.1, forward strand.
CAATATTCTTTGCTACAAGTCTCTGTACTCAAATTTTGTGGCAAGTGTTTGCATCTTATCTAAAAAGTTCAGAATGATGTCATTAATCAACACAGTATCTACAGAAAAAATAAAAAACAACAAACCCTTTTCTATCATAAAATAACTTATCTCACACATTTGCTTTCACTTCATATAGCTACCAGGACAAAGAATCAGATATCAGTGTTTGCTTGTTTTCTTTACTTTTCATGTCATGTTTTTATGAGTCCTAAAGACTGCTAAGAAATACCCACTCTGGTAAAAGGGGATGGTCTAAACAAACCCAAATTACAAACCTAGTTACAGCAGCAATTCCTCATGACAATTTGCACAGATTCCCACTATTACTCTGGATTTCTCTTGTATCAAAACCCACGTGCAACATATGCACATATTTTTTGTCAATCCTCTTTGGGGAGGGAGAGAAACTCAAAGTTTACTGACATAATAGAAAGATGGTATGGAAGGAAGCCAGAGAGACATGGGCAGAACAGAATCCCCAAGCAGAGGACAGTAACATTGGAGAAGAAACACAAGGAATGGCAGATCTTGCTGGTGGCATCAAGCAGGAAAGCCCAAAGCAGAAAGGAGCTCAGCTAACCTGCAATTAGCTGTAAAGATGCACACTTGCTCTGCTAGGCCTGTGTGTGGCTAGGAAGACTTGTTAACTCCCTGCAGCATGTTTGGACACATTAATCACTTTGGGATCAAAATAATAATCCTGGCTTTCCTATACAGTGCTAAAATACAGCATCAATAGGCTTTTCAAATACTATTTACATGGTATGACTCATTAAGTGCTGTTTCAGGGCCATTCTTCCATACACATAAAGGGGGGAATAGTGACTCCATTCCAAATTGAAAGAGTGACAGCTATTTAAAGGGGGGAGGCCCCATACAGACACCAATTTAGTGGTGCTGAACCCTCTGGTGCCCCCTCTGGAACTGAATCTGACCCAAAATACCAAACTGGAAGAGAACAAATATGCTCTTTGCAAATATATGTCTACTAAATACTGTGAATGAATTAAAGTAGAAATAAGAATCACTAGTTCTGATGATAACATTGTTAGCTTCACACTTACAATGTTTTTTTAATTGAGGCTTAGAAATCACCACAAAATAAATAAACTGTACATTTCCTCAATCTATGTACATAAACCTCAATATCCAGCACATCTTTGATTTCATCTTTAGCCACAGACAGGTTCAACAAAGTAAAGTGACTTGATTGTGGCTTAACCTCAAACCTCTGGCAAAACCTGGGCTGCTGAACTCCCCAAGAAAAGGCAGGGGGAGAGAAGAGCAAATTTTGCTTAAGTCCTTTGGTTTCTGCACATATTCAGATATGGATGAATACAAAGCCCTGTGCTTTACAGCTGACTTTATAATTTACTTAGTGCAACAGTAAGTGATTACAAGCATTCACTTTGCCTGTTATTTCTGCAATTTTCAAATCTGCCTTTGCCTACAAACTCTTTTCCCTTGTTTCATCTTGGGTTTTTGAGGTTTGAGTTTTGTTAACTACTGGTCTTGATTATGCTGTTATACAGTGATGATTAGTCACCTCCAATACATCATAGTCTCTATTTTTTTTAATTTTATGTCAAATTTCAATTAAGAAATAAAGCAATTTGACACAAAAGAATTTTTAGCGATCTCAAATTCATTTGTGCAAAATGCAGGCCAACCCAGATACAAGTGAAATTCCTCCTTCAGTTCATCAGTCTTTTAATCATCAGTACAGTGATTTTATAGACATATAAAATCAGAAAACTAATATAAATGGTCACAAGCACCAAAGCAAATTCTCAGTTTTTACCTAGGCAAATGCCAGCTGATTCTTCATGTCATGGTCACTAGCTGTAATTAGAAATACCTGTGGCAAAGGCCACATTGAATCCCCCACTGACTGAGCTTTCTCTGTAGGGGAATACACATAATAACATATTAGCTATAATCAGTGTATATGGTGATACGTGCCTGTTTATAACAAGCAATATAAAAAGGATCAAGTAGGATTTGTGATAAGTATTTATGTGTAATTTGTTCTAGTTTAGCACTTCTTAGACACTATGACATCATTGTTAATTCCAAACCTCTTGATGCAGTTAACCTGATTTATGAGAGTATCACATTCCCACTTGGGCACAAGAGAAACAGAATACTGAACATCACCCCTAAGACCCTTCCCAAAGGCACCATCCAGTGTTTCACTGAAGAACTTAAACTCTAATAACACAAAATCCCAGCCATTAAAAACCTTCACACATGAACATATCCACTTACTGTTTCAACAAAAATCCTCCAACTCAGAGCTGCAGCTCTCCTGAATAAATTGATTCTTTGTTTTACTTTGTCCCCACCTAGGCAATAAGAGATATTGGAACTGAATACAAGGAACATCATTATTAACAGATTGTGTTAATTATCTTATTAATGATGTTAAATATTATGCAAAACAAAGACTACTCAAGACTTTACAATGGACCCAAATGTTCATTGTGTCAATGGCAGCCAACACATACACATTGCTGCCAGACTAGGAACCTAAAATGAAATTCCTTCGACGTAAATTAACAAAATTTCCTTCCCTCAATTTGTTCCTTAGTGGAACAGCTAACATGGCAAACCTGCTGTCTAACCACAATAAAAATTCCAGTGAATCCCTGCATTACTGTTCTAGTAGATATGGAGCAGACAAACTGCATCAGCCAAACTTTAAATTAAATCTGAAATGCAGGACATTATAGAAAAAAAATAATTTCTGTTTGTACAAAGCATCCAGCATTGAAAGAACACGAAACACTGTTTGTGTACTCTCAGCTAAAATGCAGGAAAAAACTGCTTGCTAAATTCATTGCCTGAATTCTCCATGTCCCCACATGGTTACACCACTGCTGCATTCCCTTACAGCCAAGAGATGAAAGCAGGAATAGCTGAGTCTTCACATGGCTGCAACAGTGAGGTCTGGAATTCCGCTCACTCATTTAGATCTGAGCAAAGCCCATGATCTTATGCCACAATTGTTTCTTGGATTGCATCACACATTTACTTCATGTAAGATTCTGCTTATTTTAAGTACAGAATCAATCTTTTCCGGCGCAGGTCTGAGCTGGCAGTACAAACGAGCAGCTGCTCCACTGGGTGGTTTTAGTAATAGACCTCTTCCATGGAAAGCAGGGAGTCTGCAGTGGTGACACCAACAAGAAATATGATCTCTCTGTTGAAAGGTGTAAGACATAGCTGGAGCCATAAATCATCAGCTGTTTTGAAGGCCAAACTCAGAAACATGCTTTGCTTTCTCTCAGCTTGCCATCAAACATCCATCCTGAGCAGGGACAAAACAGCTTTTCCAACAGGTACTTCTAAAAGACCTTTTCCACAGGACCTGCTGCAGTGATTTAGGGCACTCCCTAGATCCTGTAAAATTTTCTCCTTCATCTTTGGATCACTAATTTTTTTATTTTTTTTTAAATTCTCTCCAGACTCAACACATCACAACAGCACTGGAATACCACAACCTCTGTCTCTGCAGAACAAGACTCCATCACCCCAGCAGAAGCACCACCAGGACAATGCAAACTCACCTAGGGCAGGGCTGGGCTGCCTCTGATGAAGACAAGGCAGTTCTTTCCTTTATTCAGTCACTTCCTTTTCGCAAACTTCTTTTAAAAACTTGCTGAGTGTGGACAATCCTCCGACAATTTCATTTAATCAGGGATGGACCAAGCTTCTCCTTCCCCATATAATACTCCACAAATCCTGCCAACAATCCCTGTGCTTCCCACTACCACCCATTGGTTTGTCTGCAGTTCTGCTGCCCCAGGGCTGCAGTGGGATGGGATGAGCCCATAGAGAAAGCCTTGTAAGAAACTACAGAATCTAACAGGGCATCCCTGTCAGGCCCGGCAATAGTTTAGAGGTCACAAAGACAGACATGGGACAACTGAGTAATTCTCATCAAATTAGGAAATCCAGTTGAAGCAAAAGTTTGGGATACTATTAAAGCTTTTCTCTGCAAAATCTAAGTCTGAAGTTTAACATAACAGCATAGCAATCTTTAGTCTGAAAGTCTGAGAGAGAACTACCACAAAGCTTCTGTGGTGCATGGGAGGTGAAACATGGTAAAACTCTGGTTTTATGCGTTTATGAAAGCAGACAGGAATCATTGGCCAAAAAGTTTCTAAATATAAAAGACAAGTTTTAGACACTGGAATGGCTAAAATGAACATTATAGGTGAAAACTTTGCTAGACCAACCCTAGTGTGGAAAAGTATGCATTTTAGGCAAAATCATAAATACCAACCTGCATGAATGAAATTCAGAACTACTAATTAAGACATAATTCTGAGTTACTAGTGCCATTTTCTTTGTTTCCCGTTGTGTTCCTTGGTTGACTTGCAGTCCCAGATAGGGTCTGATCCAGTAAATGCTTCCAGATGTAAGGCTTCTATTTAATACTCCACCTAGAAGTAAATCTTATTCCCACTAGTTACTGTTTGTATAACCCTTCAGAGTTCAGCCTTAAAGTAAAAAAAAAAGGGGGGAGGGAAGTAAAAAAATAAGTCCATATCTATTGGAAAGTTAACAAGTTCTTACTCCCTGACAAAGAGAAGGGAACACAGACCTAGGCCATCAATCAAGATCTGCAGATCATCCATTTTAGAAGATAAAATTGACACTGACTTGCGTGGACCACAGGACTCCCCCAGTCACTGCCAACGGGAGTCTCAGGCAGACAGTGACAATATCCTGACCCTTCCCACAGCTCTGAGAAACAGCCCAGCTTCCCCAGGGCATCACCTACCACTGGAGAAGCTGTAATGGACAGAAGGAAGCTGTCACCCAAATGCCCACCCCAAAGCAGAACACAGCCACTCCTTTTGCAAAAGCAGAAATAACTTCTATTTGTATCCAGAAATCCAGTGCCTCTCAGATAATTCACCTTTCCCAGACAAACACAAATAAATATACACACTACACACTGCCTCTAAGAGATCTTGAGAGAATCTTCTTTGTGCTCTTTTCTATTCCTTTCAATAGCATAACTGACTTTTTTTGAGCTACATCGTTTTGCCTCTTTTGAAGAAAAAAAAGCAAGTCTTTTCTCCTACAAATAACTTTAAAGTTGCTTTATAAATGCAAACTTCAGAAATAAGAAAACAAAAAAGGCAGAGTAATAGAACATTCCAGACAGTTTATTAAATAAAATACAGCAGCACCTCTTGGGTGCTGGAAGCGTTCATGCTTCAGCCTAATGCCTTTACAGCAGCCCCGTCATGTGTTAATGATTACATATATTCATTCACTACCAAAAATAGTTTCCTCTAGAATTATGCACAAAGAACATTTGTCCACAGTGAATTTCAAGCTTGGCTAGTCTGCTTGGGTTACAGTTACTCCTAATTTTACAGTGGCAAAAATCCAGAAGTCTACTTTGTGCTTGCAGTTTATCTTCTATGTCAGAATACGTTCTCCAGCAATTCAAAAATTGGTAAAGTAGCAGTGCCTAAAAACAGAGATCTTTACTGGTGGAGTTATCACAACACACAGATCACCATAACAAAATCCCAATTATCTTACCTGAAAAAGCATTTCTGTCTCTCCTTCACTGCCCCCCCCGCCCCGCTTCTCCTCTAATTTTGGTCACCTTGGAAAACCACAAGTGGGATCTTCCTGAACACTTTCACATGCCTTAATCAATCAGTAAGTGCTATCAAGACTGAAACATTTGCAAGCTTAGTTTACAAGTTACAAAACCAGTAGAAAAGGAAACACCCAACAAAAAGTTATATGCATTTTTATTATGTCCACTCTCTAACAAAACAGGAGTGCTGGAGTGGCAGGGGAAAGCTGCTGCACATTTTTCTAAGTACAGACATATACTGAGGTGTAAAACATTTTACATATATTTTAAAAGTTAGCCACATGGAAGCCTCTCAAAGATTTCTCCTGTGCTGCTTTAAAGCCATGTATTCTCCCCCTCTCCCCTCCTTTTTTTTTGAATTCAGAGAAAAATTGCTCCATTCCTGCTTGGAATCCAAAGGAGAACAGGAAGTAACGTCTGAGCTCCATAGAGATTCATTTTTATTTGCTTACAGGACGTGGCGGATTCAAAAACTGGCTTCATTTTCCAGTATCCTTAAAGGACCTGACTTTTTATTTTTTTCTTTTTGGCAGGGAGCATGGTTGGAACTTCAAGTTCAGCCAAAATAGACAATAAAACAGTTAGAAGGCATAATGCCAAAAATGCAAAGGCAGCAGCGTCCAGAGCATAATTCCACCCTTTTTTCTTTCCCCCCCCCACCAATGATTTACAGAGGAAAACGTAAAAAAACAAAAAACCTTCTTTGTCCTAGAATGAACTCATATTTTAACAGCCTACCAACATCTCAGACCCACTGGAGGCAAGCTAAAGAATGATATTGCTCATTTAAGATGACAGATTTTTTTTTTAATCCATATGTTTTATTGTTATGTTCTTTTGAATATTCTACTTTGTTCTCCTCCTTGGAAGAAAACATTTGTATGAAGTAACAACATGTGGAATCTCTCACACAACACAATATGAAATTTGTTTCAAGAGTAGCCTCTTTTTTCTTTCCTCCTAGCTCATGATACACATTTTTAGACATTATTCTCACTAGAAGCATGCCTGTGTTAGCCTCTAAGCCAAAACAGTCGCAATTAATTAAAAAAAACCTCATTTGCTGTAGCAAAAATGATTTTTTTTTCTTTTCTGGAGGGTCTAAGCTGCAAATAATGCTCTGAAAATGATATTCAATGACCAACAAACAAGGAAAGCTTCTTTGTGAGGATACGTGCAAATGTTTCCTCACGTTTCCAACAGGAAGCTAGGCAGGATGAGTCTGGGGGAAGGTCTGGAAACTGTATAGCAAAATTGGAGGGAAAGACAAAAATAGATTTTAAAGAGGATATTGTCTTCCTTACTGCATTAATCCTTGTTTGGAATTAGAAGCTAACTATTCAGTGTTTCCTTCCCACCGTATAAAATTGAACCTATATAATTTGCAGAAAATATCCAGAAGCCACACAATGCCTTCTATTTATTAACAAGAGTCAAAGAACTACCTCTGTGGAAGCTCGTGTCTAACTTGGAAACCAAAAAATGGCAGAGCAGAGGCCAGTTCCTTTAAATAGGAAGTGCAAAGTGCACCTGAAAAATATTAACTTTTTCCTTTTAAAGAGAGGAAAGAAAAAATAACTATGACACGTGCATTAAAAACAATTAAACTGTTGGTTGAAGACAAAAGGTTAGACTTTCTGGCAGGGTGCAGAGTATTTTTGCAAAGCATTTGTGAGGCCAAACACTAGAAATGTGTGTGACTGTAAGGAAAAGGACAGAAAAGACCATCAAATCACCAAGAATTTAAACAGATGGTTTTCTGAGGAACTGTGGTATGAGATCACTTTGAAACAGGTGAGGCAAAATGGCACAGCAAGCTGAGCTAGGGAAAACACAGCCCTTCCAGCAGGATTAGTACAATCAGCAATGGAGGGTAAAAGGGAAAAAAACCCAGCTTCTGAGTTAAATTATATGGCTGTGGTATTTCAGGTTGCCCCATTCAGAGAAAAAAATGCAGCAGGTACAGTAAATTTAAACATAAAACAGATGGCATCTGCACAAACTTCCGCTGATCCTGGAAACAGAAAAAGGCAAAACAAAACAAAACCCCCCAAAAACTTCACACCCCATGCAGACAATCAGGAAAATTAACCCACAAAGGATGAAACCATTGGCTGCTACAGATTATTTACCAAATCCCTGCAATTTTAAAGTGATGAATGATAGCTTGCATATTTGAATGCTTCAATAAGCAAGTATTTGCATGAGAGATGTATCTTGCTTACTGTCACGTCAAAAACCACATGACATTACTAGAGCATAGACCACACAGCATTGTGGACTAATGTGACCTTCTAAAAGGAAAAAAAAGGGAAAAAAAACCACAATGGAAGATAACATTACAGCTAAAAATATACCCACTAGGATACCTATGTTTCTAGAGGAAAAATTAGGTTTTTTATTATGGATGGCCTGAACAGAAAGTGCAACTTCATCTGAATCATTATGTCTCTTGTAAAAATGAAATTTCCAGTCCATTTTGTATCCATCCTACACAGGAAGTCCAGCTTGCTGGCTGGCTGAAGGGACCTGCAGGGGGTCACCAACATGCATTGATTTGAGGCAATTCCCAACTCTTTTGCATCCATTTGTCTCCAACCACAAGGCTGACCCCTTGTACAAAAGAGCACATAAGAGCAGTTTAAATTTTGAAGCATTTTCTATGTGAATTTTTTTTTTTAATTGTCAACTTAAATCCCAAACTTCACTCAAAACTGAACTCCGCTTTACCCCACAGCTAAATGAGAGGTCAGTCTGCAGCTCTAGCCTGAAATCTTACACCAGAAAAAACAACCATTGGTACAACAAAGTTAGTGTGGCTCCTCAGGACACTACAAACCCAGCAGAGCAGAAGCACTGAGGCATTTTAGAGTGGAACAATATTGTGGCAATATGCCCCAGTGATATCAGTATCTTTTGGGTCTGTAAATGCAAAGGATGATTATAACTAAAGAACCTGGAGGTTGGTGCCCAAAATCAGGGCTGTTGGTAGTTTGGCTTTGGTGTTGACTGCAGGTCAGGTGGGGGACAGTGTTTGTTGTAGGTTTTATTTTCAGGTTGTTTTTCTTTGTTTTGCTGATTTCTTATGTCTGTACAAACCCGAGTGGGAAGGAGAGCACACTGGAATCTGTCCACTGCCTTTGCAGTGACGTCAGATGAAAGGGCTCATCTGAATGCCAGGAGCAGCAAAGGACAAAGGGAGCTGATTTTAGAGCTGAATAATTTTCACTCTAAGAGGACTCACTCAGCATTAACAGAGACCCTGTGTGTGTTTGTTTAGTGGTACCATGTTCTCTGTTAACAACCCAAGAAGGAGAAAAGCCCGTGCCCACATGCTCTTCATCAGCCTGAGGAACACACTGTTAAACGACAGCAGAATGGTTAAGTGCCCTAGTGGGCCTACAAGCAAGAAAGAGAGCTAAGACCAGAGGAGTGGGAACCAAGCCAATTGTCTAGACAGCAGGCAAAAAAACACGCTGGCTAAATTTAATCAGCTGCCTCCTTTACTTTGTAAAGTGAATGGGTAGATTAGAGACAGGGTGACACATAATTTGTGATTGAAATTGCTTGTTTAATCATAATTTAAAAAGAGATGAACTTATCCCAGTTCCATATCCATCATTCTTATATGTACACATAAAGCAAGAGCCATCCTCACAATAAACAGCAGCTGATGAAAGCCACAGCTTCAGCAGTGCTCTGTGCTCTCTGTATCTTTACAGATTCTTTTGCTCATCCCCTCACTTGCCTTTACAAGAGAAAAAGAAGCCCTTTTTCAAGCTACCATAAGTTTTCTGCTCTTCACAGTGGGTCTTTCAAGATTCAGACTGGCAGCTTCTTTCTTGAGAAGGGGCAAAGTTGGCAAAGGACAAATAACATGATTTATAACATCTACTGACTGGGATCCATTGCCCAGACTGTGTACAGAACAGCTGGCAGGACAGTGAACAATAGTTCTTATTAGAAGTCTGCTACTTAAACCCAGTAACTATATCCAAAATTTGATCCAAAGCCCTTAGAGGAAACATGGTGAAATTCTAAAACATTAGGGGAGGTGGGGAACAGGCACAGGGAGAAATCTTCCTTTGGTGGCATAGATGTCTGTAAGTCTAAAAACTCAATTTAACCTTGCTCTAAAATTTAAGATGGAATTTGTGATTACAGACCCCGTGCAGTACATCACCAGTGGGACAGAAAACAGAAAAAAAGGAACAGAAACATTCACAGCTAGAGCAGAAAACTATCAATCCCAAAATGTTGCTAATGTAATTTCTTAAGTTGCTCCTCTCACGTCCATTTCTGTCTTAAATGACTGGGATTTGAGAAAAAGCAAAATGAGCTGGTAAGATTATTTCTAGTCACTTTTAATCTGCAATACAGCCCCTGAAAATGCCAGTGGAAATTTTAATGAACATCTGAATATGAACCAATACTGTTGTTTAGAGTTTCAGCTCCTCACATACTTTGGTTACACTGCTTATGGCAGCAAAAATAACTCTCAAGCAACTGTATACAGAATTGACAAAGTTTTGCTTAAATCTACTTTAAAAAGCATTCAAATGAAATATTTAATGCTGAAATAGTCAATCTTATTAAATTAATAACTCTCTTTGATTTGGGTTTTGTTTTTTGGGTTTTTTTTTCAGAAAACATCAAATTACTTTATATTACTTTCTGAGGTTAAAATAAAATAGTCTATTACAACAGTCTTTTGAAAAACAAAGAATGGTTTCAATGAACATCCAGTGTGAGGATACTGTAAAAAGTTAAAATGTTTATGCTTCTTTTAATCTAAAAAAAAAAAATCACTAAAATATATTTAGAATAAATTGAAAATATATTTAGATTTAAAAGAGTACTCCCATGGATATGCTGGGCACTGCTTTCTGAGACACTCCAGTGAGTTACAAGCTTATTCATTCCAACAGCAATAGCTAAAATGCAGAATATACACAGAAAACATATTCAAAGTTCATAACCACAAGCATTGATGTTAAAAATCCTATCTCCTGCACTTAGACTCAGAGAACATATACACACCATAAAATTCACACTGCAGTTCAAATAACCCCTATTTCACATTATGTCAGAAGTGACAGACCAAGTTATTTATAGGCTTTTGATCATGTCTGTAAAAAACCAAACAAACTCAAAAAAATTGCATCTGATTTACAGATAATCATGATCAAAGAGATTACATTTAAGTGAACAGCTATGATCACAGCAGGTCCCCATAATCACCTCCCCGTATAAAACACTGAAAAATAAACACTTTCCAGCTCACCAAAGGAAAGCATGGATATAATTTATTAAATCAACATATTACCTCTTAAAAATGTCTGCTAACACATAACTACAATATGCTGGTAACAAAAAACACATATATCTCTTCTTTATAGATGCACAGAAACACCCACGCTTGAATTTTTTTTAATAGGTGCAACTATTTCAGGGGGAAAAAAACCCGAGAAGAATCAGCAAGTGAACCTATATGGAACCAATAGACTGCTACTGGGTTCACCCACAAAACACAACACTGCAGATGATTTTCAATAAATTTGATCTTCCACATCAGGGTTGCTTGGGGTTCCATGCACCCACATAAAAGCACAGCAGCATAAAAGAGAACAGCACTAGAGGCAAGACAGACTTGGTGTAGAAAAATAAAAGAAAAAACTTAAAAATCTCATATTTGCACTAGGCAAGATCCTGTTCATCAGTGCCCTGCAGAGCTGCCGTGACTGTGTCACCCCTCAGAAACACACAACGGTGAGTAAACCAAACTACAGAGCACAGACACTCAGGGCTTTACTTCAGTCCATATTCAAAGCATACAGGATCTAAAATACAGCCCTCAAAGAGGACGGATTTCAGCCTTTCTTTATTGTCTTACATATACGGAGGAACAGGCAGAAGGCACATGCTGTGAGCCCAGAAACTGTGAAACAAGATGAAGATGGAAAACAAAATTCATATACCAATGAGAGAGCAAACACCTCTGCGAGCAACTTTCTGATAGCCATAAATGCATGCAATGGAACAGATGTTAAAAAATGTAAGGAAGAGAATATAAAGCAATACAAGTGACCTGGTATGGCAAACTGGTATGTATTTGATTCCAGGGTTAAAAGTTAAATGAACAGACACATCCTGGCAAAAGGCCAGCTCCTAACAGAACACAAACCTCATAAGATTTGAGTTCTGGTTTTGATTTCAGACCCATGAACTTTAAGTGGATTTGAAATCACGCAAAACACGCTCACCCACTGCTATCCATAACAGGAAAGACAGACAAACGAGCTCTTACTGGGGCACAGACCACCCTGTGGCTTCCCAAGCTGAAGCTGGCAGAGCAGAGCCCGTGCATCCCTCTGGGAGGCAGCACAAAGCAGTGACCTGCAGCTGGCAGTGCCCCTCTGGGACTGCTCCAAAGCTCTCTTTTGTCTGGGCTCTGCTGCTGCTGTTGTTGCTGAGTTTACAAGGAAAGGTTTCTATTCGAGGAAGCAAAGAAGGGGGGACTGGGGAACCTCCTGCAGCATTTCAATGGCCTGGCTGGAGCTGTACCCACGCACACCAGTGATGCTACAATGCTGAAAAAACAGCAGAAAACCCTCCAGAGATCAGTAGAAACTCTTAGAGCTCTACCAGGTGTAACTGGGAAAGGGGAACAGCATTTGAAGCACACTGGCACTTTTCTTTCACACCCGCAGAGAAGCTGCTGTGCCTGCTATCTCATTTGCTTTTTCCAGTCTCAGGCATACAGCACTTTTTAAAAAAATTTTATTATATGCAAAATTTCATTTATGTTTGGATGTCTAGAAGAGGCTTCAAAATTGAATGGTAAATTAAATAGATATGCACTAGCTCTGATTCTGACACTTGTGCAAAAACTGAGTTTTCATGGAGATAATTTGTAGGGGGATGCAGTATGGGTACATGAAGGTGGTATAGAATGTAATCTTACCCCCTAAAGAGTTGCAGCTGAACCAATTACTAAAGATTAGAGCAGGCCTGCTGTTAACAGGCCACACCTGTAGCCAATAAAAAGAGTGTTATAAAAGAGTGGATTGGGGGGAACTGGAGTTAGTTGGCTGCTGTGAGGACAAGGAAGAGTCAGTGCTGGAAGAGTCAGTGCCCAGAGGAGCTGCCTGCAAGAAACACCAAGAAGGTGTGAAACTCTAGCAATATGGAACTCTTGCAATGTAATGATAACAATAATTCACCCTTCACCTGAAAGGGCATATCCTAATTCTGTCCTAAGAGAATGTGGTACCACTATGCTTGACTTGGAAGTTAACCGTGAAAAGGAGACAATGAAGATACTGCTGCAGCTGGAACGTGCTACAGCCTGATGTTCTGTGTCATCCATACCTGGTGTTGGTCTCTGGAATACTTGGGAGGTTTAGGTTGGTTTTCAGGGAAGGATTCTTTCCCCACAAAGTGCTTGGGCACTGCCCAGGCTCCCCAGGGAGTGGTCACGGCCCCAAGGCTGCCAGAGCTCCAGGAGTGCTTGGACAATGCTCTCAGGCACAGGGTGGGATTGAGGGGTGTCTGTGCAGGCCAGGGGTTGGACTGGATGATCCTGGTGGGTCCCTGAGGATTCTCTGAACACTGCACCCCTCTCTGGGATAGCTGATGCTCTGAAGGAGTAAAGCAGCCATGCAGACTGGTTACTGCTGTCAGCAAGGAATACCAGAACCGTTAATGACAAAGAGGAGCAAGAAACTCATTCTTCAGCTTTTCTCCTTTCCAGCAAGTTCAGTCAGAGCAAATTCTTTGGCAAAAAAAGGTAACAAAAAGATCCAAGAAATCAAACATAAATCTGGTAATCTGCCGAGAGGGGAAGAGAACTGGCAGGCTTTATGATTAAGCACACTTTGTGTTATCCAACAGATCCAAGAGTAACATACAGCAACTGGACTCTGGACAAGAAATCTATTCTACTGCCTGCTCTCAAGTTCAGTATATTGCTGATTTCAGAAATATCAGAATGCCTAACTCTGGATGCCTCAGGAATAAACAAGAATAAATTGGTATTCTACTATGCTTGAGACAGACCTAGTCAAAATTTTTCCATGAAAGCTGCTCCTCAGCAATGAACCAGATTTTCAATAAAACCTTTTTCTTTTTTTCTTTTTGTGAAAAGTATCCGCTTCTGGATGCTTTCCTGAGATGCAATCCAGCTAGGAAACTGGGACCCTGGAGCAAGTAAGCTTATTTTTATAATGAAAACCTGAAGTTTTCAGTTCTTCCTTTTAAAGATGTAATTCTCTTTGGTGGGAAACTTTTTCTGGTGAGACCTCTTTTTTTGGGCATTTCCATGCAGGGAATCCCTTTAGATTCCACAACACTGGTACATATTAGATTTTAGAAGAGTGAAACACTCTTTTTTTGCAATTTTAATTTTCCTTGAAGTAGAACTCCAAACAAAATACTGATCACAGTCTATTCTGACCTTAGTCAGAGCTAGGGATCCTTAGGACTTAAGGACCTGCAGCACTAGTCCCTGACCTTTCTGTTTGAATAGATTATATTAAAAATAAAGAATAAATGTTAATACAGCTTAATTGCGCCACTTTTAAGTCAAGAAAATCTTAAATTAAGGCCTTCTAGCCTGAAAGGCTTCTTTGTGTAATTTTTAAAAGCCTACTTTTCACTATTTCATCAGGGAAAAAGCACTCTCAGACAGAAAACACATTGCCAATGTATAATCAGGGCTATGTGTTTATGGAAAAAGTGATAAATCCCTGAAAGAAAAGGTCTCATAACTGAAGCCCTCCACAAACACTTCTATAGAAAAATTAGTAAACTAACTTAGAACCAAGCAAATTGCTTTAAACTTGATTTAAAAAATCAGTGCCTAGGAGAGCTGCATCCAAAAATTTGATTTTCTTTTAAACCTTTTACATAAATACAGTAAGAGTTAATGCTAAGTATGAGGCAGGCCATGTTAAATTCAACAACAAAGTTTTTAAAGCAATGGTTACCTATTTTTCTGTATTTTTAATTAAATAAGCTGTCCTTAAATGCAAGAGAGTCTGGATGATTACAAATATTTAGATTCATATTCTCCCTTAGAGAATTCTTTCAAGGCACTGATCAAGAGATTCCTAAGATTAGGTTAAGAACTATATTAATAATAAGCACTTTCTATCTGTTACTTGTAATTTCTCTTTATACGCAGGGAGTATACAGATTTTTATTTTTCTCTCTTCCTTCCCCAAACTCACAAATCAGTCTGGTCACAGTAACAAGTGCAGAACAGCAACTGAACCTGTGCAATGTGCCTGATATTTGGATTAGAGCATTAATTCTGCTAGTTAGCTGCAGCAGAGCACTCTTTTAAAGACACTTTTCATATTGAGTCAATAGTTTTGTGCTGTTATATATAGTCACAATGCCTTGATTGGATTTCTTTTAAACCTGCAATCTTGTTCTGTGCATTGATTAATTTCAAAAGAACTTGTACAATCTGCTTGGCTGTGGCACAGAAATCAGAACCTAGAGTGCCAGTGAGTATCACCTATTCAGGGTAATATGCATTATGTATAATTAAAAATGGATAACTGCACTGGCTCCACAGTCAGGAAACTTTTCCAAATGCCTTCTCTGTCCCATAAAACCCATCTGTGGGTTTCCAAATTTGCAGCTGAATACTAACAGGGATGCATGAGCAACTCACTTCTAGAGGAGGAAAAAGAATTAAGCATCTTTTTGAGCCCACACCTACTAATAAAGGTGAGGATTCCTTAAGGCATCACTTCTGCATCATAAAACATGTATACAACTAAAACTGTGCAGAAACTGGAGAATTAGGAGATGCAGCAATTTCATAGAAAATAGAGAAGGTAGCAACTACATTTCATACCTCATAATAGCATCAAATGTTGTAGAAAAACCTACAAAGACCTAATATCGTCCCTTAGGTAAAAACACAACTTTTTCAGTCTTCTCAAACTCCAGCATTTTACATACAGAATTAATCTTAGGGGAAGAGGAATTTAAATTTGAACAATACAGAAGTCAAATGAGAAGGCAAAGCATTCAGTTTTATAACTGATGGTCATTCCAGTTGGACAAAGAACCATATTCTTTTCCTCTCATTTATTTTAGGAGAAGTACAATATATTGCAAACATCAATCCTGGAAGAGCAAAAAATTAGGACTGACGTACAAATATTTCATAGAGAAAGAGTTGGATGCAGAGGAATGACCACCACACAGCTCAGAAGGCAAAGCCATTAAACCCAGCTTACAAGAATCATGTGTCTGGAATTAAAAGTATAGCATTTCAGCATGTTTTTTACTAAAGAGAAAAAAAAAATCTCTTAACTATCCCTGAATTTTCCAGACATTGAAAAAATATAGCATAGAAGATGTTGAGAAACACTACAGTGCACTGTTGGAATTGCAGTGTGTGCAGTTTCTGATGAAATCCTGTGCCATGTTCATTAGAGGCCACTCGAAATGTCTCACATTTTCCTGCCTTTGTCCTTCACACTTCACTATCACAGGGAAGGGGACAAACAAGTTTACATATAGACTTTATTCCATACAGCCACAGTGCATGTTTTGATGCAGCATTTGGTACCCAGCACGTGCTCCTGAAAGATGTTCTTGCCACCTCCAGGAACTTTTGTGTATCTATTTCATTAATTATTCTACCAACTCATGGGTAGAGACCAGTTAAAGGAAATTCAGTTCTAACTTTCCTTAAATGCCAGCAAAATACATAACAGTGCTATCTGCTACTTCAGCATCTTAAAGTTTTAACACTTCTGAAAGGTGACAGGATCAGAGCAAAACCAGAGAAGCTGTATTCACAGTGTATTCCTAAGAAGCCAACACACCCTCAGCTTCCATATCTATTTCAACACTTCAACACTTGTGTGGTTCCAAAGCAAAAAAGGCTCCTGGGAATGGAGTAGCTGTACCTACTTTATCTCTCTTCATATGCTTCTCCCCAGTGTCACCAGAAGGGTAGATAACTCCATTTGTGTCCAAGCTGTGCAAGCAGAGGGCAGCCTTCACTCTTGGCACAGCATTCAAATATGATGTTTTTACAACCTTCGTGAGCTGTCTTGCTTCTCCAAAGTGAAAAATGTTATATAAGTAAGACAACTGAGAGCTGGATTACAGCAGAACTTTATCAGTATAGCAATCATTCATTGTCAGGTATGACATTCCCACTGAAAGGATTTTTTTAATTTAAGGGTATTATAGGAAATGAGAAGGGCCAAAACACTGAAACTGGAGTCAACTTCCACCGAGAAGGATGGGACAAGGACTGATGGAGCCATGATATACAATGAAAACAACTACTTTAAACTCAGCAGAGTGACAATTCCAAAAAGTTTAAAAGAATTTTTCATCTCTTAATCCTGAAACATAGAAACATCTTTTTCTAGTGTACTGTGTGGAAAGCAAGCAGTACTTGTTGTTTGTATCTGCACACAGAGGGGCTGAGCAAATAATAATGTGACACCATGGCCACATTTAGGCTCCAGATTGCCAAAATGTGCAGCCAAGTCTTGCTTGCTGAACTAGCTCCTGAAAAGTGTCAATACATTCCTATCCACGTTTAAACTCCACTTTCAGGATCATTTTGTTGTTGCACAAGATGATAAATGTTGCACAAGTGATAAATTTACACATGACGGGATTCAGGCTTAAATGTACATTAAAATACCATTCACTATTACAGTATTGCAAAACAAGGACACTGTGAGTCTTCATAATGGCAGGACTCAGCAAACTTCATCTGTCTTTTAAAATGTCACTGATTTAAGCTCCCCAAGACAATTTTGATTCAACCAGGCTGGAGCAGCCACACAGAAGCTGTGTCTGCAGAGTACAAGGGCGGGGGTCTTCAGCAAAGTTACTCCCAAACCAAACTAGAACAAAGCTGACAATGAGATCAGTTGGTAAGCATGGAACCCCAAAGAGCTGTGGCCAAGAGCCTGTGGACCATACCCTGCGTCACAAAGCTCCACTGGGAGAACCTTCCTTTCCTCCACTGTTAAAACACCAGCAAATTATATCATGGAATAAAAGGAGAAATAAGTACGCAAGCTGTTTGCATTTTGAAATTTCATTTATTAGTTAGAAGTTTCCCTCTTCCCTCGTCACTTTCAAGCACCTTGGAGAAAAATTCAAGGTTTATTTTACTAGAAGAATTAGTTGTCTAGAATTAAGAACTGTTTACAAAAAGAATCCTCCAATCTTGCTCAGCTGCACACATCTCCTCCCTACCCTAGCAGAAATAAGTTATGCTAGTAGCAATACACTTCATCAAATTTGAGCCAAAGAAATGGACTTGTGAATCAGTTCTTTTATGAAAGGCAAACTATTATTTGGTAAAATTACAGTAACAAGCCACAATGGAGGTTCTGATAATGCTGGTATCTGACAAGTGACTTTTTCTAAAGAAATAAGTTGACATTCAGTTTAAACTCTCATCAGAATCATTGCTGAAAGAGAGAAAGAACAAAGCATCTATAATTTACACTGCTCAGCAATCTATATCTCTGAGGGAAGACAGGAGTCAGCCTTTGGAATAACCTTCTCTGCAGACTATCAGGGGAACCAAGATGATCATATCAGATAAAATTCCCAGCTTTTACAGGATTAAAAGAAATTACTTGAAATTGACACTTTATTCCAAAGCAATCATAACTGTTGCTGTTTCTTGTCCTAATTCTTCCCATGCCTCTTTATTATTTTCATTCCTAAATCTCCCTCTGCCCTTTTGTTGCCTCTCCTCTTCATCAGCTTTCTCCATTCTCACCACTCAAACAGGTGATTAACAAATGCTGGTTTTTCTTTACAGCAAAATGTCTTCCTTCTCTGACTCTTGAAAAGTTTTCCAACTGCTGTAACAGCTAGTATACTTCTTCCTTGCAATTTTATAACCTAAAATACTTTTTAGAATCTATTTATTACAATTCTATAATTCTATAATGTCAACTTTTTACTTAGGAAGTGCATAAAAGGGATGAGTGCTCATATTTGCAAGAAGTCTGAGAAACACTCATCTACCTCATCCACTACTTCATCAGCAAAGATCTGTGTTAATCCAGGCAATTCAATAGGCCTGACACCAGGGCCATGCTATTTTTCAAAGTTTGTAACAAAACTTTCCTACCTACACATAACAGAGGCATGAAGTAAGCGAGGGCCAGAAATCACACAGATATTCAAACACTCGTTACAGAACACTCAGGTTTCAAACTGCTTTACTTTGTCCTACCCTGATCTAGTGAAAACATCACGTCTCTTTCCTCCAGCCATTGCTGTTTGCAAGTAAACATCCAAATCCCAAAGGTGGAATAAAGAGCCACACAGCAGGTTCATGGGGCACTCCTGGAAGATCTCCCTAAGGCACACAGGTCACAGGATTAGGAAAATCATGCAGCATCTGAAAATGTGCTCTCCATCCATACTAAAATCTGGCTTAGTTTATTGAAATGGAAAAAAGGTTCTGGCTGGCTGTGCCAAGTTTCCCATGCAGGGTGGGACATTTTCAGATGTCTGGTTATGAAATGGGGGATCCTTCCCCTTGGTAAATTATAATATCCCCACCTTAAAAGAGTAAAATTACATGCAGCAGTAAGCTCCTTCTGAGGGAATTACACTCTAGGTCCTTTTTTCATGCTATGAATTTATCAAGGTTTCACTTTAGACAGAGGTAGATTCTTCCTCTCTGCCCATCAGAATATTTAGTAACATGAAGTTACTTATCTTCCTTAAGACTCACATTAAAAAAATTTAAATATGTATTTCTGGTGCAGAATATGAAGTTAACTACACTCTCTGATTAGCCTGTATTTTATTCCACAGCTGTTCAGCAAGCAATTTTCTCCCAATCCCATCTTTATCCTGCATCCTTGGAAAAACAAAAACAAAAAAAATTAAAACGAAAAAAACTCCCTAAAAAAACCAAAACCCCCCCCAAAAACAAACAAAAAATTACTTTTCTCAGAGGATCTCTTAGCCATGTAGCAGGCAAAGGCATACAGCATACCCTGTATATTTGGATTTTGTTTTTTTACATGAACAAGGAAACTCAGCATCAGTCTAATGATTTCCACTTCTTCTGTGAGCTTTACTTACACACTGGAAACTGGAGCATTTAAAAGTAAGCATCAGCCATGATGATGAAAATTCTGAAAGCCCAGTCAAAAGAATAATTATCAGGCGAGTTTATTTTTAAAAACCATTAGTGATTTTCAGGTCATTTAATTTTACAATGTTACCTATTGCTTTTGGAAAAGCAATAATATATTAATACTATACATATATATAAAATTTATAACAATATTAATATATTATATAATGTATTTTGAAATACAGATTTCAAAACAGGCAGCCCTGTTCTCCAAGCTGCCATGGGAGAGGGAAGCACTGCACGCAGGTCTCAGTCCCCAGCACCAGTGTCCACCTTCACTGACATGTACTTGATTTTTTAAGAGTCATTTTGCCATAAAATCCTCCATGGAGAACAAGGTTTCATTGCACTACCTCCCCACAAGTAGAGGGTCAGCATTCAGGCTGTCCTGTGCCAGTGTTTTGTTAAAGGAGAGCTGATGTGGGCTTTGCTGAGGCAGCTGTAGCAGGGCCAGTCAACTCAAATTAAAGGCTTTATAGACAGTAACATGCTTATATGTGACCAAGTCAGAGACAATGTACAAAGTAAAATTAACTGAGCTAGCAATGTTTGACCAAGAGATTCAGAAAACATGTGCAAAGCAGCCTCAGCTTACTTCTGAGTCACATTTAAGGCCTGTAAATATTTAGCACTACAGCAAAACCATTTTAAAGCTGTATGTACACAGCATATACATCACTACTACTACTGTGAATATGAACAGAGGTTCACCAGCACTTTACAAAGGAATCAGACATCCAGAAGTTTATGAAGTTTTATGAACTACTAAGTTGTCCTAATTTTACATCCATTTCTCCATTACACATGAGTAAATAAAGACTGGTCAAACAGAGAGGGATAGAAACCATAAAGGCCAATTCAGCAACAGGTGTCAGCAGGAGCTAGGGAGAGATCACTACTGAATATTTTTTATTGTTGAACCTATTCTATTGAGAAGGAAGAACACATCAAAATCAGCCTTCAAAATGCAAGGTGAAATTCTAGTAAAGAAATTAAAGAAAAAAAAAAGAAGACTGAATGACTCAAAAAGTAATCACTCCTACACTGCTGGCAGCTACTTGAGAGAGTTACAAATGCATTCAGATTTATTAATTCAAAGGGCTGCCTGAAGAGGGAGAGATGATGAAAAAAGTGAAGTATCACTGACAATTAACTCATCTTCTTGTTCCCTCTCCTCCCTGCCTGGTTAAAACTCAGATTGAAGGTCCTACTTCTGATCACCTCACATAACCTTAACTTATTCACACAGCAGCCAACTGGTACACCCAGAAGGAAAGATTGAGTGCTGCCTATCAACCTTATCGCTCCCTAATTTCACAGTAAAGAATGACACACCTCTATCGCATCACCTGGCTCAATCACACACAGCTAGCACCGGTGAAACCTTCCCCAGCCGCCTTCCCGAGCACCCGATGGCCTCCCGGGAGAGCGGGCACACAGGGACATCCCGCTCGCTGCCGGGTAAAACCCACCTGCTGCTTGGCTTTGCCGGCTCCTGGCTGAGGGGACATTTTGTGTTTGGGGTTCGGAGAGGGCTCCCCGAGATCCCTCCAGCCCCGCTCCGCCGGCATCCCCCGCTTCAGGCGGCTCCAGCCGGACAGGGCGGCCCTTCCACGCCTCGGCGGCCGCCGTCACCCTCGCTCGCTGCCGGGACCCCCGGTCCGCCCGCGGCCCCCTCAGAGCACAGCGCTTCCCTCACGCCGGGCACCGACCCCCGGAGACCCCCTCACCGAATCCCACTTCGGAGCGCCGGCCGTCCTGGGCAGCGCCGTGGGCTCCGCGCTCCCGGCCCGCGGCGGAGCGGCCCCGCCGGCCGCCCCTGCCCGGCCCCGCGCACCTGCGGAGGGAGGGCGCTTGTGCCCGGGCACGGCTGAGCCCGGCCCCGGCAGGGCGAGCCGGGGGGCACCAGCCCCGGGGGGCGGCCGGGTGAGCCGGGATCCCGGCCGAGGGAGGGAACAGCGCCCGGCAGAGCCGTCCTGAGCGGCGCTTTCCCCCCGCCGAGCCGCGGGCAGCGCGGCCCCCTCAGCGCGGCCTCGGGGGAGCGAGGGGGAACGAGCGGAGTCACCGCCACACAGCACTCGTTCTTTTTCTTTTTTTTTTTTTCTCCTTTTCCTTTTCCTTTCCTTTCCTTTCCTTTCCTTTCCTTTCCTTTCCTTTCCTTTCCTTTCCTTTCCTTTCCTTTCCTTTCCTTTCCTTTCCTTTCCTTTCCTTTCCTTTCCTTTCCTTTCCTTTGTTTTTTTTTTGGTTTTTTTTTTGTTCGCGTTTTTTGTTTTGCTTTGTATTTTGCACGGAAGCCTCTTGAATGTATTTCCTATTAAAGCAATGACACTCATTTAAAAAAAGAACAGTGTGTTTACGCAGCGCCTTTATTCCCAGAGCAGTTCACAGTGCTGACTTCGGGCTCTGTCCTGCGGTGCCGTTCCCGGACTCCAGGGATTTCCAGGATCCATCCAGGTGCTCGCAAAGGGTTCAGAGCGTCCCACCTGGGAGCAGCCGCTCCGGGATAAGCGGTGACATCCCGACAATGACATTCACTCCTTACCCAGACGGAGTGCAGTGGTTTGGCCAGGCAGCCCTGGTCCAATTTGGAAAGAAAAAAAAAAAAAGAAGGCTTAAAGAGAAAAAACAAGAAAGTACTTGATACCTCAGTTCTCAGTGCATCATATTAAAGGATTAATGAAATTACTCAAAGCTCTGTACAGATATCAAGCAATAATATTTTGTTGTGCATTTCAATCCCCTTTTGCATCCAGTCCCAAGGAGGTGTGAAGTGGTGAAGTGATATGCACCTTGCATCTTCAACCCAACACATCTATCATTACTTTCCCCTAAAACTGTAAAAACTTGAGTCAGGATCTTTGGATTTGGAACGGAGTCCATACAGCAATTCTTAACATTAATTTTTTTTTTAAAGTATTTTTCAAAATATCAGTTTGGTAATCTAAGAGAAAAAAAAAGTATTAAAACAGCAAATTGAGTTTTTTTAAAGTGATCTTTCACACACACTAAACTTGTAAAAGAACTTAACTGAAAACAGTTAGTTAAAATAAAGGAAAAACAAACTTTAAAAGATTCTGGAGGTTACAGTTGATAAATTGGGGCCCAGTTGCAGCTTGCTGGTATGATATCCTCATAACTCCCTGCAATATTCCAAACCATGATGGTCTGGGTGAAATGTAGTTCGTGTCTTCAGTAATCAAACTTCACTCTCTGTTTTCAGTTAAATTATGTTATTACCTACTTAATTTATTAAGTAATTAATTTAACTTCTCAGTATCTATATTGGAGTGATCAAATGCTAGGAGTAAAACCCTTCATTGTACTGGGGAAATTTCATTCCTGATTCACAAGGAAACTGTTCAAGTGGATTTAGGTATTTGCATGTGGGCAGAACTGTATAAGCAAAGCTTTCATTTCTGACTGGGAAATACTGAAAAAAGAAATATTTTTAAAGCTTAAATTTAATAGAAATTTTATAGACATCATAAATGCTTTGTGCTAAAGATACTAGTGTTTACTTTCAGCTGATTAGATGCTCATGCACATTAGGTGTATAAATAAAAAATAAAAATTAGTCACCACTTGCATATCAATATGAAAACCTAAGATACTCAATTGTTACATTTTAGGACTCTCTATCTTGCCAAAGAAGAAGCTTGAAAGCATTAGTGTCAAATAAGTGTGATTTCCACACTGCCTTTTTTTAACATCAGTACCAATCATTCTCTGCCATGTGTTGTGGAAAGGCCTCCTATTTTATAGTCACGTTCATCATCACTCTTAAAAGTGTCTTCTTTCATATATTCAAAGTTTGTCTCCACCTCTTTTTGCCTGTTGAAAGCAGCATGTATATAAGCCTCTGGAGTGCTTTTGGTGACTGCAAAAATGAGATTTTAGGCATTTGTTTGAAAAAACTAATATGGTAAACAACAAATTCTGCTAACTCCCTTCCAATAGTGAGGTGCAATCTATTTTAGCAAGAACTGGCTTGAGCATTCAAACTTGGCTTAACTGAGTAATTACTTACTTATACACAAAGGGTGTAGTTGGAATTTCATAGTAAAATATTAAGCTGTGAGCACACATTCTTGCTACTTTTCTAATATCAGTTCTAGATGTTTATCCATGCATTACAACAAACAGAAAACTATATGGTTAAAATGAAATTTCAGTTCTGTTTCTCATTTTATCACTACTTTTTAAGATTTCTTTAGGCTTGACATTTTCTGTGTTTATATCCCACATAAAGGATGAATTTGTGATTTTTTTTTTTCAAATGTAAGAATAAGTTCAGTATAGCTTTAGTTGAATCGTGCACATTAGTAGTTTCCATTTTTATATCTCAAAGTTAGATCAATGAACAGGACGTGTTTTCAACCTGCAGTAAGAAAGAAAACACAACCTCAAGTTAGCAAAGAATTTTTTGAGTAAAGTGTAGCTTCCTAACCCATGCTGGAGTGTTAGGTTCCCACCAAGAACTTATGTGACAGCACTGTTTAAAAAATTAATTGGAAAAGTTCATGACACTGACAGAAGCAAATCTTCCAGTCTGAAATCATGTTTAAAAAAAAACCAAAACCTTAAACCAGCATCGTTTTTCCTTATTTTTAATGAAGTTTCATACATGGCAGATACACTGGGGAAAAAACCCCAAATTTAGAAAGCTACTGGAATCTTCATTATGGCACCAGTCAAACTGGCAGGCTTGAAGCAAATCAATATTGTTTCAGTTGTTTCCTAAGGCTGGAAAACCAGACTGTAACTGTTGTAACCAAGCTAGATAAGCACAAGCTATTGGCACAGCCTTCATTATAAAATAGGAGCCAAGAGCAAAATTTTTGGAGGATCAGCTGGAAATTATGACCATAGTGGAATTTTACAAGGAGACACATCAGAATTATGCATTGTGTAATGCCAAAACTGCATTGCCATACTTAGAGAAAGCATGCTATTGAAAAACAGCAATTTAGGCATGGACAATTACATAGGTGAATGTAGCTTATAATAATTTTCCAATTTTTTTTCCTTCAAATTAAACAGGAAATTCAGATCCAAACAACAGATAGAAAGCTAAAATAGATAATAGCAATAAGATCTGGTGCTCCATGTCATACAGGATTAGCTTCTCATCACAGACACACAGTTTTTGTTGATTAAAAGCAAATGTGTGAAAGCAGACATCAGCACCTCCTGTTGCAATTGGGAATCATGTATTGCACTTCTGGGCTATTTGCCACTCATTTGTATTTTTCTGACACCTTGCTACACAAGAGTCTCTGACTGTAGGTGAGCAACTCAGTTTATACACAATTCAGGACTACTTGGAATGGGACAAGAGAACAGGAATTTGTTCACCTGGCTGCTATTAGAAACACTAACTGGAGAGGTGCTATACCCAGGATTTAGACCCCTGACAGCAGGAAAGTCACAAACTGGTTTTGAGCAGTGATGTTCTCCTTCAAAGAAAAAAGAAAGTGCTGTGGACTAAGCTAAGAGTGAAACAGGCTTTACCTTTTTAAACTCCATCATAAGAGAAATTATTTTATCATATATTCATTTAAAATAAAAGCAGCTGCTCTCTGACCACCAACTAGAATACAGAGCTCCCTCTCTGAGCCTTCAACACCATGTTAAGAGGTCATTCTCAGTCTTGGGTTTTCTATCTCTACTCCAGAGAGTCCCTGATTCCCTACATATCTGCCAGCATTTCCAAGGAAACTAAGCAAGCAGAATGCTGCAAATTTCTGAAGCAACAATCAGGGCAAATTCTGCATTTGTACTGAGCTTGACCTGATGTTGCCTAAAATAGCCCAGACAATTCTTTGGATTTCTGCCTCTTTTTTTCCTGAGTTGCTATCAGTTTCTGGAGGAATAACAGAATCCTCACCTATGATTTTTGGAAAGGATCAGTTCCTAATCCCCAAAATGACCAAGCAGAACAGAATGCAGCCTGTTTATACAATTTCTTAACTTTCCTGAGTTCCTCCAGCTCTGTGTACACTTTGCTGTTCCCTTAGGGCCTTTGGCAAGCTGAGCCAAGCAGGGGATTTCTGTCCCTCTGAAGAAAACCCACGGAATAAATACCAAGGGGCTCCAGCAGGCTGTGAAGGTCTGTGTGACCAGGGATCATGGCTCCAGCCTGACTACCTGCACTTCTCCAGCACTGCTTTCATTCATCCTCACAGGCTTGCATCACTTTGAAATCTACTAATGCAAATAACAGGAAATCTCCATCTGAGATCTTCAGAGGTTTGTAATTAACCCCATTTTTTAATCATTGGTCCAAGTTGGTGGTGTGGATGAACCACACAGTAAAATTTCCCAGTAGAGCCCACAATATATCAAGATTCTTGGAGACAACATCAGAACTGAAATTTATTCTTTTTAAAAACCACCTACCATTGCAAACAAGTAAATAGTAACATTAAAAAGTACTTACCATAAACTAGATTTCCACAACAATCAGAAGCATCAATGCAGTTATCAACTTTTACATATCTGGCTTGACTCCCAACAGTCAGCACTAAAGCAAGGATAATGGGATAGACTTCAATGTTCTACATGTTATGGGAGGGACCAGAATACTGTGACCCACTATTTGGGAGTGCTGAGATTAAAAATATGCCAAAAGCATCGGATTTTTAAATGCTGCATCAGTTAGAAAGATCTGCATGATTTTCATCTGTGCTGCTATGGAATCAAGGGGAGCCAGATTGAAACCAAGCATGAGTATGACTAAAATCAGACATACAGTCTGTGGGTTTATTTTTAATGCAAGAGGACAGTAATATAGTGACCACTGGCCAGTGGTTGTTCATCACACATGCATATTAAAATGTCTCAGTTATTAATATTATTTCTCACAGGTCCAATTCAAGTACAAGTTTCAGTTCTTGAGGAAATCACCAATGAACAGGAAAATGATGAAATCACTACTTAGAGAATTGAACATCAAAACTTTCAGCTAGATTAAAAAAATTGGACATTGCTGAAATTTTACCTAAAAACCATACATGTATAGCTATTAAAATGGCAGTTTTGCTTCTACACCATGGCTTAAATAGTCATCAGAGGAGTTTCAGCAGTATTTTTTATTTGCTAGAACATATTTTGTATGATTTATGGCAAATAATGTACTTTCAGGTTTTGACTTCTTTCCACAAACAGGAACAGCCTAAACACAGCAATATTTATTCAATTATTTAGCACTCTTCTTAGCATTGTGGCATTTTAATGCGCCACAGCAGTGTTACTCACATGCAATAAGCTTTAAGAACCATGGCATTTTTAACCTGGAATTATTATTTTAATGGCTGAACAACAAGAACAGGGGCATGGAAAGAAAGGGCTGACTGTACTATAATGATACAGCATCAATCAATAATACTCTCCAAATTGTACCATCCTTGGCCTGCTGCACAAGGCTGAATTTGCTGCAAACATAATCCAGGCACCTGTGGGAGAGATTTATAATGAGAATGATAGAAACCACCAATTTAATAGGTTTTATTTAGTGCTATCATATTTCACTACATTAGAAAACACGAGTGCTTTAAACAGGTGACTTTACCAGGTAAGCACATTGTCAAAACTTTTTTCAAGAATATATATTTTTTAATAATACACCAGTCTATAATAACCTACAATAGTAACTCAAACTGATATTGTCTAAAAAATATAAGATCCAATATCATTCAATTAAATACCAATATAACAATTTTTATGCAAATTTACTCCATCCTGCACATTTCTTTATCTCTGGAGATCATTCTCAATTTCCTTTTCTGTAGCTTTTCTAGCACTACACTGCATTTTGTTAATATCACCACTGAAGCTAAAGACAATATTTCAAATCTTAAGCCTACCAGAAAATTATAGTTAAGATTTATACTGGCTTTAGTCACGCAACTTTGCTTTCCAATGATTTTTCAAAGTACTTTACCATAAAGACTAGAAAGTTCAGACAGGACACCAGCATTATTTTTGGTCTATTCTGAATTTCAGACTTGTTCTTGAGTCTATTAATAACCTTTGAACAAGAATATTCATTAGAAGGAAGGCTGTTAGTGCATCCTAAATTGCCAAACTCTTCCCATTTTAAATCCCAGTTGGTTGTAACTTTGCCAAACACTAAATGCTTGGGCTGAAATTTTCCATGCCATGTCTGTGTCTCAATCTGAGATGTGTTGGAAAATTTAATCTAAAATAAATAGAATGATTTCCAAGAATGAGTGTTGGGGAAAAACATTCTGTTTTACTGGGTGGGGGGCGGGAGGGGAGGGAGGGAGAGAAGGGACAAACAATCAGATATTTTCACTGTAGAGCTGTGAAATTGGCAGGAAGGGATAATTTTGTTTAGAAATAGACTTTTTTACTTTCCCTGTGAAAATCAACTGAGTATGGATTACTTAAAAGCCTTTGAAAAATTGCTGCCTGTGTGAATTTATTGCAACATAATTTTTTTTTTGTCCTGGTGAATGCTTTGCCTGTTAAATAAACAAGTTTCTTCCACTTTTCTCCAAGGAATTATTTTCCCAAACTAGTTGTGGTAGGGTCTACTTGACTCTGCTTTCTAGAGAAACCCCTTTGGACGTTTTCTCCCACATTTGCCCTGAACCAGGACAAACTTTTTAATCCCTTTTGTGCCTAGCAGCCTCTGATGTCCTCAGAGGGGCAACATACAGTCAGAATCAGTCCAACAGAGTCCAGAGCATGACTGCTCTCCTTCAGAGGCCTCTGGTGCAGATGGAAAGCCTTTGTTGTCTGTGTCATAGATACCTGGCTGCCATCACCAACAATATTCAGAAACTGAAGATGTCTGGAGTATTGTGGTAAAAGAAAACTGTGAATGGAGAGGGGTAGTTTGTAGGCCTTGAGTTCAGGGCAAAGCCACAGAATTTACTTGCTGTGGAGAAGTGATGGAAATTGGAGGATAA
Source organism: Ammospiza nelsoni (assembly GCF_027579445.1). Taxonomy (NCBI): domain Eukaryota; kingdom Metazoa; phylum Chordata; class Aves; order Passeriformes; family Passerellidae; genus Ammospiza; species Ammospiza nelsoni. Next base: position 67,574,189 of record NC_080637.1, read on the forward strand.
AGGACTAAATCTGCTTCTGCTGTAGAGATTCTGTATGGTGGGGGGAAAAAAATAATGATCTTTTCCACACCTAAGCATGTGTGCTTCTTTTCTGACTGGACATCCAAGATCATCATCTGAGGGGTTGCTGAGCTGTCACAGCTGGAGCTGCAGCAACTGGGAATTGTAGCTTAGGCATATAAAGTGCAGTAATAAAGTGATGAGCTCTTGAAGCTCAGGAACCTTAAATTCTGAGATTTGTGAATGTTTTTGGCCTCAGGTAATTCCTATGAAAGACAAGCAGGTTGTTTGAAAGACTGACCAGTTTAAGGGGGACCATGGAAGGATGAGTGTTGTAAAGGAGAGACCTGTTGTTACCTATGTCATCCATTGTCTTAGTTGGGTATGAGAATGGGCATTTGTGTTTATATGAAACTGTTAGACTGTGTGCGTGAATGAAAGCACCTTCAAAAAACTTATCTTCTCAAAGTAACAGCATATATCACAAAAAACCCAAAAAACCCCAACCGCAAAACCCACGCCAGAATAATAAACTGAAGAAAGGAAGAAAACCATTTTACTACATGTTCCATTAAATGCTGCCTCACAAATAACTTGTCCTCACTTCCTTCAAAACCTACTCTGCATACAAAGGAAAGAGTGGAGTTTTTTATAGTTTTTGGCAGCAATAATAGTATTTCATATCAGAGCATCTTTGAAAGGCATCCCAATTTTACTTTGCATTGTGGACAGATACACCTATCTTTTCATCTGGAAGAACTGTCAGTGAATCATACAGGTTACTGCACTTCTGTTATAATCATTAGGAGTAGAATTAGAATTTTTCATCTGAACAAGCACAATTCTCAGTCATGTCAATCTTGATGCTTAAAAGTGTTAAGCATAAACTAGGTAACAATATGTTTAAGTGGTTTTCTTTCCCGCTCAACTAGCTCAAAATGAAAAATCTAATTTTATTCTTTTTTCTCCTCACATAAGTGCATGAAAGATCTACACAATTTAAGCATTTCATAGTCTTTGTTTTGCATGTGAACAACTTGAAATAAACATTTTTTATTGACTTAACAAAATACACTGAAGTAGAGGAGAAAGGACTCAGTGCCATTGAGCACTCTGTCCTGACTTAGATCTCTTCCATACAAGGGCTTTACTGACCTGTGTAAAAGTTAGTTTTTGCTTAACTCTATAGGATTAGTATGTTCATAAGCTAATGAATACTTTAGTAATTCAGGATAAATATATGAACACAATAAAAACAAATCCTAAGCTTTACTGACCTGTGTAAAAGTTAGTTTTTGCTTAACTCTATAGGATTAATATGTTCATAAGCTAATGAATACTTTAGTAATTCAGGATAAATATATGAACACAATAAAAACAAATCCTAAGTTAAAAAATTAGGGGCTCTATGGTCATGCACTTCAGTAATTCAATGCAGTAGTGATTTATCAATGCAGAAGAATTCTCTCTGGTGGCATAGCCAGAACTACTTGATGAAGATTTCTGTTCCACAAAGGAAATGCTCAATCAGTCATCATGCCTGAGCTAACATGGAGGCTAACTTCATGTCTTGAGTGTCTCAGGTAAGAGCTTGATCTCTCAAATTCATATTGCACAATTCTTTACACTGATTTTTCTTGTTTAGAAGTTAAGAAGGAAATTGGCAGCAGCTACAGTGCATATAAACTTTGTTAAATGCTTAAGGAACCTTAACATGGCTAAGTCTTTTTAGTGAGGGAAGAAATCTTAACTATGCCAAGGCACTGTAGATGCTTAAGTCTGCTTAGGAATTCAGAGTAGCCCAGCCATGCTAAGGCACTAAGAGCTTAAAGAAACATTAATTGGTTAATAAGCCGTAAATTCTTAACCAATCTTAAAAGAGTTAAGTGCTCTAATCCCAAATGCTTGATTCTTTTATCCAGTCAAAACAATCAATGAGATCAAAACTGTGAGCCTCTGAAGTTCAGTATAACTTTCCTTTGTATTGCTGGGCTGAAGTCTGAATCCATGCTCAACCAAACCTTCATGGCTAGGGACTTCAGCCTGCTTGGAATTAATATCTCTCTGCCCTGTGGGTGAATTTGTACTAAGAGTTCAGTCCTAAAATGTTATCCAAAGCCTTTTTCTCTTTTTTTTTCCCCTGATATTTTAGAATTTAAAGTAATTTGCTGACCCTTCTTTGTTAAATACCATTAGGCCAAAAACTCAGTAAAATATTGTTTTAACAGGGCAGTCACTATAAACAGAAATCTCTCACTGTGGGGTCAGTAAGCCAAAGGGAATGTGAAGATTAGGGCAATGTTCCAAGAAAATTTATAGAATTAAGTTAGCCAGAATAATTTCAAATATTATGTCTCAATTGTGTATATCTATATGTATATATATGTATGTATGAGAAAATAAACATATTTATTAGAAAGCAGTGACTTCCATGCAATTTTAGTAATTATTTCAGGGTGAAGGAAGCTTTTAAAACCAGCTAACAAATTTGGGTAGACTGATCCTATACACTGCTGCTTTACCAGTAGTGACAGATTCCCCTCATACACATCAGCATTTCATTGCAGGCAGTGCTGTTTGTGTGTTTTCTGACTTCTTGTAGAAAATGAGTTTATGACCAGTAAGAGATGGTCATTAATAAATAGTAAATTATGGACACTACTCATGGCTCCTTGATATAGAAGGGTTTTACACAAAAGGCCCTACATTTGTCAGACAATCTCTCAGAACTGTGGCTCTGTTGCCAGTAAAAAGTTAAACTGCATTTTTGCAGATTTGAAGTGAATCAAAGGGCATTACCAGAGAGCAGTTGTGCTTCTTATGAACCTCTAAACTAGGTTTGAGGGATTTTCTCTTTCTCTTTGTGTGCTGTGGAAGCCCCTTAAGCAGCAGTAGTTCATGGCCAGGTATGGTGTGACAATGCAGGGGAGAAATCAGAAATTAATGAAAACACAGGTTTGGTGCCACTAAAAGAAGATGCAGACAGTTTTAAGGTCTTAAAGAAAAAAAGATGTAGAAAATCATGTAACATTAACCCTATTTAATGCAATTCTCAGCTAGAGAGCTGTGAGTGCATGGACAAGAGAATGAGAGTGTGTCCAGAGAAAGGAATCTGCTTCTGGGGCTACATGAGGGTTCACAATGAGGGAGAGAGCCAAGGAAGCCAATTACCACACACTGAACTTCCTGGCTGACATGTTATCATAGCCTGCATGTTTCTGACCTCCTGAAGTGGCCCCACATGGCCTCAGAGCTCTCTGGCATCACCAGCTGTAAGTACTCCAAAGTGCCAGTCAGTCTTCAAAACAGGATGACTTTAAAATAGTTGTATTTGCAAAAATGAACATCTTACAGTTTTTTGGTTTTTTTTTTGATTACGATCTCTATGTTCAGAAAAAAGTCAAAGTTTGGTTCAACTTTTTTCTCTGCAACCATCTAAACTAGAAATCATAATTAAAAGGACATTGGTTAAAAAGGCAGCATTCCCTTCTTTTGTCACTTCAGTGGAAGGGCTGGGACAAACTGCAGCTTACATGAGCTAATCTGTCAAGCTCTGCCCTATTCCAGTCAGTTTTACTGGAACAAACTCCAATTATGCCCTTCATTTAATGTTTGCTCTTTACCTGAGTGTAACTCAGCTTATGAGTGCAATCCCCATGGATTTAACAAACTGCTCCAACAAGACTGGTCTGAGGCCTGCTGGAGGCAGGGCAAGAATCATTACTGCTCTTTATTATACTTAAAATTAGTAGCTGGAAATATTATTTTCATCCAGCAACTTATAATTCCTAAAACTTTGAAGTCTAAAAAGGCATTGCAAGTTATACAATACCTGCCCATTACAAGTTTCCTGGATTCTGAACAAAAACATTTAGGTATTTAAAAATTGCAAAGCAAATATCTGTTAAACAGGATAAATATCTTTGAAAAAAAGGTTGTTTTCCCAAAGGCTTACACTCTCTAAATAGCTTGTAAAAGTACTTATTTTATTTTATCTCTATGTGGATACTTTTGAGGAACCATTTATGCTTCTTGGGTATGAGAGCAGACTAATTTTTCTAGCCTTTATTATCGCTGTAATTAGATTAAACTCTTTCCAAAATTCAAGCTATAAACATAAATGTCACATACACACACAGACATATCTAGATACATTTGCAGATTCTCTTGGCTGGTGTGAGGGAAAAGGTAAAAAGATAAAAAGGTGGAGGATAAACTGTCAAGAAGGTTGTCTCTGGTGAGAGATTGTCTGAGCCTGTTTGGTTTGAGCAGAGCTCAGTTTCCTTCTTGCTAATCCTTTCTAGCCAGTTATGGTTTATCTGTCTATTCACTTTTCCCAGGCTAAACTGATTCAGGTTGCTCAGGAACTTTTTCTGGTTTGGTTTGGCTTGGTTCTTTTGGCTCCTTGTGGCATCAGTTGGAAGTCACATTTCCTCCAACCTTTACATAACTGTTGCTACTACAGAGACTTTTGGACAGTGAAACTGCAGCTGTACAGTGATTTTCCTGGAGTTTTGGGGAAAAGATTTAAGAGAAATAGATCCTAGTGTACTGGAATATTTTCCTTTCCTTCTACCTTACTCTACTGAAGGAATAGCATCTCCCAGACATATTCAATACCACACTGTGTACCAAACACTGATGGGTTTGGATATTTGTAGTTAACAAAAAATGGTTGAGCCCTGATATTTACTCAGTGTCAAAGCCAAATTATTTGTTTGATGGTAGGAGCTACTCAACAGGTGCCAAGGCTGAAACTGGTAAGAGTCTGTGAATGCTATTTTGTTAAAATGAATTGGTAACTCTGTGTATTTAACAATTTGCAATTAAGCATCTGAGAGTGGCTGATGCTAGAAACCCACCATGCATTTGTTTTCTGTTTGCACTCAGCAGGTCTCATTTAGGCCATTATTGTTGCCTGTATTCAGCAACAAGAGACAAATAAAGAGCTTCTTTCTTTTCAGAAAGGTCGCTGATTGTGCTTCTGCTTCTGATACAAAAAATTGTGCTGTCAATTCTTGATCCATTTCCTTATTTTGACAGCTTTTATACCTCCCTATGGCTGTTAATAAAATAAAGGTGGGGGTTTTTATCATGGCATGGTGACTTTTCCCAGCCATAAGGAAAATAATGGATATTGTAGAGATCTAATTAATTCCAATGCATACTTACATTCTAATGAAGTCCATAGGATTTAGTGCACAGTTAAGCACTTGGCTGTGTGTAGAAGAAAAAAAATACAATTATAAAAACATGCAAGCTTAAAACTTAAACAGATTCAAATACACAGTGTCAGATGTAATCTCTGGAAAGATGTACATATTTAACCAGGGATATTGCTTTTACTTAATAGTTGCATTTAGGTCCTAATTTACCCTCTTGTGACATACCTTCTTCCCTTTCTATATATAAGCAGAGAAGGGACAGACAAACATAAAAAATGAGGTTTGCAAGACTTTTCTAGTGGCAGGCATGCTTTTTGTCTTCTGTAACATCAAACAATGCTAGCCTGTTGTGTTTTTTCCTAGAAGACTTAGGTGAAAGAAACAAACTTCCATTTGTGCAATTTTCACAAGCAAAAGGCAAATGGAGTTAGCTTTAAAATCCCATGCTGGTGCTGAAATGAGTGAGCAGTGCTGCCCTGTTCCAAGGATGCCATAACAAATAAACGATAGCACAGAGCAGTGTCCAGGGGATGGGCATTTGCATCCTTATTTTTCAATACCATTAACATTTAGAAACTCTTACACAAACCATAATTCAGATTATTATAGCCCAGAGTGGCTCATCTTAGCTCCCCAGTAAACTCATCTATTTAACACCAATATTGAAGGAATTGGAGTAAGAGAAAACTGTGCCTGTAAAGGAAGAAATTGCACATATGAGGACTCCAGGTCTATCATATTACATCAGCTTTAACCTAAGGTAGAATTTTATATAGTAAAAATCCAAACCCCAAAAATAAAACCCTAGCAGCATGTCTTTTTAGCTAAATCAAAATTTTCACTTCTAGACGTTCAGAATCATTCAGCAGCCTTTCAGAGCTGTATATGTTTATTATCTTCCAGTATGAATATGGAACCAGAGACAAATGGGGGCGTCACCTACAGTCAGGGCTGCAATAAACGATACACAAATAAATAAATAAGACCCACCAAACCAAACCCACCAAAACACCTTTTCAAAAGTGAGTTTGTCCTGAATGTGGCAAGTGAGACCTTTAAAGTCTTTTCAGCTGTGCTGGAGGTGTGGAAAACAATCCCTTTAAGACAATATTCCAGACAAAGACTTTGTGGTGACGCGGGGGTTAATTACAAACAACAGAGGTTCATTATCCATGCCAGAACGTTGTGTTCTCACACAAAAGGGGCTCTCACTTGTTAAATGTCTAGCCTAGACTATCAGAAATTGCATTACACTTGCTGCCCCTCCCCTTATTCCCGGACTTTCTTACTCAGACCTTTTTTTTTCCCCCCCTTCCTCCCATCTCTATTGAAAGACAGTAATTAAACACTAAAGCCTCTCAGTTTCTGCAGCACTGCGGGGGAACTCCTCCCTGTAATAAGCACCAATTACTGGCTGCGACTGCAGCTGATGAAGGATTATCCTCTCACTGAGCTACGGCAAGCTCTAGAGTATAATCTTCAATTAGTTCAATTCATGGAGCACACTGGCAGGCAGGCCACTATGTTTCCCACGACTTACACAAACAGCCTTTCTTTGACACCCCCCAACTCTGCACAGATGGTCCCAGCACTGTCTGTTGCAAAGTTCAGTGCATCTGGCCCCTAAACCCACCTAATGCAGGCAGCAAAACAAAGCCTGGGACTCAAGTGCCCTACAGTACCTATTTGTTTCAGTAGCAGCAGGCTGGCCTTTTTTTCTCTTTTTTTTTTTTTTTTTTTTTTTTTTTTTTAATTAAAGAAAGAGAAATTATTCAAGGAGTCAGAAAACAGGTGGATAAACAAAAAACAACCAACAATCTCCTGGACTGACACTATAAATCACTTCTAGTCATTTTAACTCTGCTTGAATTTTTAATAACACAGTCGTACAAAAATGTAAATAATAGGGCTGTGACAGCTAAGAGATAGGGAGAGCTAAATTAAAAGTCTGTGTTTAGCTCTTTTTCTTCATGAATAGGTATTGCAGAGATCCTCAAGAAATAGTTGGTTTGGGGCTTTTTACAGTGTATTTGTTCACTACTTGGAACAAAGGCTTTAGTGAACCCAGATTTACTCTGGGCTTTGACTTCTTGCTTCTGCATGTGGATATTTTATGTGGTCTATGTAGCAACTTTAATTGCTGAACCTAAAAATAAATACAGTGATACTCCAAAGCAGGTAGACTTTAATTAATTGTCAGTCTGCCTTTATCTTTGTTTTTGATACTGGAAGACTTTGCTGTATGACTGCTAAACACAATAATTAAATAGACTAAAATAGATTAGTTCCACTGACATCATCATCATCATCATCTTGCACACTGACTAATTCTGTTGCCGCTGCCTTTGCTTCAGAGGAGCTGCCAGGACCAGAAGGCACAATGTAGCTGAAGGCACAAAGCCCAGAGCACCTGCTTTCATGGCCTGGTGTGTTCATCTGAGGGATGCAATTTCCACTGCTGCCTCCACGTGGCTGCCTCAGCAGAAGAGAACAGGATTTTGTCCAAAATCAGGGTATGTCCTCACCTCTAGAGAGGTTATGCAACCCTACAGGATGACTTACAGGAGATAATTACCCATCTTCATCTGGTTAAGGTATATGGGCTCTTAGAGATCCTCAGATCTGGAAAAGCACTTTATGTCTGAAAATGTTTCTGGTTGGGTTTTTTTCTCAACTATTCTGATTGAGATTTAATAAAAGATATAATTTTAATGCATAAAGTTTGCCTCAGTAACGTCCTTATACAATGTGCTGAAATACCTCTATATACACTGCAATCATGAAAAACCCAAGTCAGACAAAACCACCACATTTGTTTTAGCTGAGCTGTTTATTTCTGGCCAAAAAAGTAAAGTGTAGGTCCAGTTTGTGAAATGCCAACTTTCAAATAAATGCTCTCTAGCTGTTCTTGCCTGTTCCACTGTTCAAACTGTTCAAATTGTACAGTGCTGTAGGTATTTTCAGAGAGAATTAAAAAAAAATAAATAAAATCAGCCTTTACCCTAAGGAACACAGAAGTTGTATTTGCAGCAATTCAGACTTTTAGACTTCAAATGCCCCAGGCTGGCACTGTGTAAACACAACTTCCAGACTGAAGCAGAGTAATAATAAAGAGGATTTTAGAGAGAACACCCTTCCTATTTCCTATAAACCCAGGAGTAGAAGGAATCAATTTGTAGATTTCTGATATCTGGGGAGTGATTGAGGCACCCTGCCATTAGGAAATCAAGCAAATGTACAAGAAAAATACCCCATAAAGCTAACTTCCCTTTCTGCTGGGAATCCAGAGGGGAAAAAACCCCCAAACCCATAGTGAACAATGGGCTGCTCTCCCTTGCCATGTGGAAGGTTTTTAAGTGTGAGGCCTTCCATGCATGTTTATCTCCCACATCTGGTTGTTGAAATGGGCTCTTAGTTTTATTGCAGTCATGAGACTGTCTTCAGTGCTGCTGTAAACACCCAACTGTAGGGTTTGATCAGATTCAAGGATCATTTTTAAAAGTGTATTTACCCAATTTAAAAGTATGGAAGATGGGTTTATTTTATAACTGGGTTGTCAGACAGGGAGCTGAGCCTGAGATCACACTAACCTTACAAACCTGGCCTCTAACCAGCTGAATTCCTGCACTCGCCATCTGAGTGGTTTAAAGGTGGAACTGTCTGATGGTGCAAAGATACATCAAAGAAAAGAGCATTCTGCATCTGAACTTCCCTGACTTTGGTCACCCACTTTTGTCTTCTCCTTCCATAATTTCTCTAACATGGAACAACTCATTTGGCTCCCTCTGCAGCCAAACAAAATGGGCTCATGCTTGCCTTTGTCCACTTGGCACTTTAATCACAGAGAAGCACACAGAGGCAATTCCAAATAAGAGAAAAGCTATCCCTCAAATAGGTGTGACCTCTGAACTTTGAGGAAACAGAGAACAAACTGAGGAAGAATCAAGTGACCACCTAACTGTTGATCCTTTTCCCTTTCAGCTGGGGTAGGTCATGATCATCATATGGTCAAGGCAAGTCTTGCCTCTGCTGCACAGTGAAAAGACCATGAGTATTACAGCTCCATTTTCCACTTGAGGGGGGAAGAAAAAAATGAAAAAAGAAGTTGAAAAAGTAAAAAAAGAAGTTGAAAATTATCTGTCCCATAACAATTATTTTTTTAAATTGTAAAGCACTGAACAGAAAAACAGTCTTTATACAGTTAACACAAAAGGCAAAAGGGTGTATCAGAATCTCAAGTTGGAAGAGATACATAAGGATCATCAAGTCCAGCATCCTGAGAACATAACTTCTGGCCTGAAAAAATTGACTATCATGGTATATGTAAAAGGTGACTATAATGGTACATGTAAAAGATGGAAACTGGAGAATATTCATATGAAAACAACATGACACCAGGCCTTGCTGGGGACACTTGGGTTAACTTTGGTTAATTTTTATCTAGAATGAAAGGAGCAGTGCAAATGTAAATAATTGTGGCAGTGCCTTCACTGAGGGATTGTATCTTGGATTCATTTTCCTCAGTGATCGAGTTCAGTTTAAATTTCTAGATTGAGCTCTAGACCCAAATGTCATATTCAGATAGCAGGAACTTTGCATCACCTCATAAACCACCCCATAGATCTTTTTATATGTACAGATACATTTATTTATATGTTTTTAATGTATCTGTGGACCATCTATGGCTGCTGCCTGTGAGCTGCCACGAGCAGCATTGGGAATGAGCCACAGGAATTGGAAATGGTGTGTGCCATTGCAGGGCTATGGTCTGGTTGGGATCACAGAGACTTTTTGGGACAGCTCAGACAGGAGTGGCAATGGCTGGATACAGAATCTGTGGGAAGGACAGGCTGGGAGGATGAGGAGAGGGAGTTGCTCAGTATATGAGAGCAGCAGAAATGTGAGGAGCTGTGCCTGGCACAGACTGGGAGCCACTGGGAGCTTTGGGGTCAAGATTATAGGGCAGATGAACACAGGAGATGTGGTGGAAATCCATTTTCAGACTGCTTCACATCCACATGCCCTGGTCCTTGTGAGAGGCTCAAATCTCCCCTGGATGGGATGAAAGGTGACAGAGCAGGACACAAGAGCACTGGGATGTGATCCCAGTGCCACTGGGACTGATCCTTACAGCAAGGAGGATCATGTCAGGAATGAGAAGGCCTGGGGCAGCAGACAGTGGAGTGTTTGTTTGTTTAGAGCATAAACCAGCAAAGAGCAGCAAGTCTCAGGGATCTGATCACCTACTTAAGGTTAGGTGCATGCTTAAAAGCTTTTCTGGATCAGAGCCATCATTGGCCATTAATATATGCGCTGGGAAAAAAAATCATGCCAAATAGGTTATAATGCATCTAGAGAGCAAATTGAGTCTTGAGCACTGCACATGCATTATTGTGCTCTGACCTGATGAAGCACACACAATTATACTGTTAGCTTTAAATAATGTGCCATATTTCATGTAAATGCCATAAACAGGAGGCAAGCTGGACAAAGAATTGTGTCAGACCTTTTAATTGAGAACAGGAGGGTTTAAGATTAAAAATCTCCTTGGATAACACCAGCCATGCCTCTTTATAAATTGCTGAGTTTGTTAAAGGACAGCTTCCTCCTAGGAAATATAAATAAAGCCTGATGTGTTATTACCAAAAATATTTGTAAGACATTAACAAAGTTCGCAACCAGCATTATTAACTGCACAGTAACAGGGGCTTTATTCATCAGGATGTGCATGTAATTCATTCCTTGTAAAATTCGTTATCACAAATATCAAACATGCTGTGGATAATAAATGACCAAGCAGAAATCAAACAAAAAGAGCTTTGTTTCAAGACACAAAAGCAAATTGACCCTTTTGATTTATTTGTTTTTCTAAAGAAAGGAAATGCTCATTTAGCAGATTAAAAATGAAATAGGGAAGTTGAACAACAAAAATCTTGATGAAGACAGTACTTGTTAGAACTGTATGGAAAGATAACAAGTGATTATCAGAGAAAATGTGAACAGTCCAATAAAACACAAGTACGATCAAAGCTGTGAAAAAAGCAATTAAGCTGTTTTGACACTTGACTGATGAGTTGAATGTGTGCATGGATTTGAGGCATTTAAACTATGTTCATGAAAAATTCTGTTCACAGGGCACCTACTAGCATAGTTTTCTTTCATCTTGCCATATAAAACAAAAAGGAAAATATTTCAAAAAAACTGTGTCACGGGATAAATCAGATTTGTTTGCTACACTTTATCAGACCATGGGCACTTGTATTCCTATAGGAATAACACCTTTAAGTTACTGAATAATTGGAAGATTTGTTGTACACAGGGTGGAAAAGCAGTTCCAGAGCTTATACAATTTCCTTTTGGAGAAATGTCTTTATGTAAATAACTGAGTTGCTCAATATGCAAGCCTATCAATGTAATTGGAAGTTTTGTTCTTTCCAGGCCACAGGGTAAAAAATGGACATAGGGTTTGTTAGTATCTAAATCCAAGACAAAAACTGGATCCTGAAGGCTTTTTAAAGGTCAGTATAATTCAATAACATTTTAAATAAGATTAGCATTAGACTAAAATTTGTTAGACAGTAGTTTGAGATGCCCTCTTGAAAAGAAGAACTGTAAAGTGGCAGAGGACAGTTACTCCTAATTGTTACCACATTTTTGATACAAGAGCCCAACTGTAGGAGGCAAAGGCAGATTTTCCATTGGTTTCAGTGAATTCAGGGTTTCATACCCATCATTTCTACTCTCAAACACTTGTCTTTGTTTTTTCTTTTTTAAGTTGCTATGTGAGGTGCTTGACAGGAAATAAACAGATTGTAGCAATAAGAGCTAGACATCACTTTTTCAATGCTTTTTGCAAATGTAAGGCAGGGCTTCAGCTGTAGACATTCCATGGGAAACTCTGAACAAAACTTCATGTTCTCTGCCATGGCAGAGGCAGCTCTGCACTGGCTGAGCCCCATTCCATTGAGCACAGAACAGAAATACCTCTAACAGGTATTTCAGTAACAGTCCCCCAACTAACAGGCACTACAGAGGTCAGCTTTGAGTACCAGACTCCCAAATACACTGTCCTGGAGAGCCAGTGCTTTAAAACACAGAAAGAGGACAGAAGTTCCAAAGAAAAACCCCATCAAACCATCAGCAAATACAATCCAGCTTTCCTGTTTGCTTGTTTTTCCAAAGGACTGAAATAACAATGAAAAAATGAGATTTCATTTGTGGAAAGCAAATGGGAAAAGTCTAGGAACTGGTTGGCATCCTGCATTTTCACCTACATTGGTGCAGACTGCCTTCTGCTCTCACTGCTCCTTCACACTCAGCAGTGCTGGGAAAAGGCCAAGAGCCAAAAGCATGGCCCAGGTGAGTCTGCCCTGATGCTGTGCTGAAAAGAGACTGCAAAATGGAGCAGATGGAAACGGGCAGCCTTGTTCCTGGTGTTCCTAGACACTCTGGTTTTGAGTGAGAGCTTAAGGACAGTGAACTGTGACATGACAAGGTGAGCGTGTTCACACATCCAGCTGAGTTAAAGCACATCGTGCTGACAAACCTGAATCCAAACCTGCATGGCTCCCCTTAGAGGCTGCATCAGCACTGCTGGAATCTCAGATCTTCAGAGTGACAACCAGAGCACACCAAGACAAAAGAAGAGATACAGGTAGGAAAAAGCCAGCCAAGAGGCACCACTGAGGCACAAGAACTGCTATTCCATGCAGCCATACAACTCAAATACCCCACTGTAAGCCTTGGGAGCAGAGAGCTGTAGATACAAGTGCAGGTTTGACAGTTTGGAAGGAAACCAAAGGCTGAATTACCCTTGGAGAGAACTGTCAGGGCTCTCACAGCTCGTGAAGCCTAAAACACTCCAGGGCCTGTTCTGCTGCTGTTTGTGCCACATGGAGCTTGGCCTTGGGTGTCACACGAGTCACCACAGCCCTGTCAGCCTGCTCAGAGCTGGGCAGGCCTCACACTGTTCCTTAGGGAGGCAAGGAGCTCCCCAGAGGGGTCTCTTTCCAGGTGAAGCACTCACAGAGGTTCTTGGTTTGAAAAGCTTCTGCCCTGTGTAAAACATTTCCCAGTGTGCAAGAGAGAGCGCTGCAAAGAGGGACTGTGCAGGACAAACCCCAAGGTGTTTCTGTGACACATCAATTCACACAGCTGGCTGCCATAAATGAATGTAACTCTCCTGCACTTCAGCCTTTCAGGGCTGAGGGTTGGGTATTGCTGTTTGCTCTCCCCCTGCCTGGTCAGTCTCAATCAGCAGCTGCCCAGTTCACTTCTCTTATGCTCCTCTCCCCTCAGCCTCGCATCTCCTGACGGCTCCCCTTCACAATTTCCTCTCCTCCCCAGTTTCCTCCTCTTCCCATTTTCCTTTTGTGCATTTCCTCTCCTCAATTTCCTCCCTTTTCCATTTTCCTTTTGTGCCTTGTCATGTCCTCTACCTTGTTTCTTCCTTTTCATCTCCTCCAGCATGTACATGAGTCTCCATCCCTCCCTTCCAGCACGGCTTCCAAGTTTCTCATAATATCCTGCCTAATTTCTCAGAACACTGCTTCTACTCACTGCTCCTGCCAGTTTCCCAAGAATTTCATGCCCACACCTCCCTGCCTGGCCCCCCTGTCAGGAGAGACACACTACCTCATTTCTCAACAGCAAGCAGCTCACCTGCATCCTTTCACAAACAACACTTGCCAATCCTAGACATTAAGCAATCCTCATAGTAGCTTGGAATACAGAGGTTTTCCAGAAAACAAACAAAAAGCCATTGTAGAACATTTTCTTTTTTTCCCCTGGGTTTTCTTGAGCCTCAACTTGAATTTTTCACCCTCTCCAAAACATAAGCATTAGGATTATTTTATTTGTTAATTTAAAATGTAATTAATTTTCTCCATACAGTGTTTATTTGCATTGTCAGTACTAATATGAAAAATAAATATTATAATATTTCTTTTAAAATATTATAATTCAGAAATAGAAATTGCTTTTTTATACTGTTGGGATAGAACCTGAGTTCTGCCAACAGAATAAGTACAAATGCTGACAACCACAATACTGTCACCTGTCTTTGATATCTTGCACCATACTTTAAACTGGGGTTAAACAGTTCCCCAGAGTTTGGAGGAAAAATTCTGTGAGTGCGAGATCCATCATTTTCACTATAAAAAAGGGTTGTGAAAACTTTGGATTCTGCTGTTTCAAAAGACTGAAGTCCCAGGTTAGTCTCAAACACTTACTGGTGGCAAGAACTGAATGGAACAGCTTTGGTGGGAGTGCATAGCACTGTTGGTCTTCTTTATTGCATCACTCCTGATATAATTGTTCTGGTACATATCATATACAACCAAAATTATCCTACTGGGATATAGACAAATAATTCCTCTAAAGATGGTTTCACTGCTTCCACATCCATTGCAAAGCAAATAGAAATCCTTAAGTTAATATACTTGAAGCACAAGCTACTAAGAATTTAGCTGAGTCTCTATACCTTGATTTGTTTATAATTTCTATGTCAAATTATTTGAGACCTTTGAAATTTGTAGCCATCACAGTGGAGGATGCTCAACACAGGGACTCAAACCTATCATGTTTCACTTGCAAATAATGGCAACATGCTGAGAAATAGGTAATTGCATTTTCTGTGTGATAATCCCTTCAGATGCCCTGTCTAGGGTGATAGCCCTTTTAATAAAGTGTGCCAAGGGGAGAAGCCTATTCTGTGGATGAGAAGCCAAGAGGAAGAGGATGAAATCTCACCCTCATGTCCTTATCATGCAGCTCTTGAAGGACTAATCACACCTGGGGCTGAAGGGTTTGCCTTGGGGTATCAGTCATGGGTCAGTGCCCACCTGGGTCCTGCTTCATCCTCTGTAATGCCAACAATAAAACTTCCCTCTGTGCCACTGAGAGCAGATCCAGACCTGAATTTACAGAATTTAAAGAGGTGTTAGATAGCACCAGTCACTGCTGGTGTGTTGGGCTTGGAGGAAGTTTAAAACCAAACCAGGTGAGGTTCAGACTGGAAAGTTTCACTGAAGCAGCAGGATGGATCTCTGTGTTCCTGCCAGGAGCACCCAGAGACAGAAGCACAGAGCTGAATGACAGCAGGGATACACAGTATTGTTATTATAGAGTTAGGTTGTATTAATAGTTGGGTCATTCCAGCTCTTTCTGCAGCAGATAAAAATAAGAGGAAAGCACCAGCGCTGTGGATATTTCAGTTATCCCAGCACAAGAGTGTTTGCCGTGAAATCACTGGAACTTCAGAGCTGCAAGTGTAACAGAAAAGCAATTCCAGAAATACTTAATTTAATGTTAACAACAGTGTGACACAGCAGCACGTTTGGGAAGGGGGAAATCAAAGCTGTGTTCAGTGAAAATGCAGTGAAATACAGACTGCTATCACCCACAGAGATTGTAGGGATAACTATTTTGGATTCAAACTAGGGATTCTTAAGGTAGAAGTGAGGAGGACAGAGCCATCTGGTTTCTTTAATTGACCACAAGTTGCCCATGAATTGCTGATATGATGCAGCTATGGAAAGATGGATTGAAATTCATTAATGTTTCCCTGAAAAAGAATTATGAGATTTATTGCAAGGGTACTCAAGAGACTTTGTGCATGAGAATATCTGTGTGCTGTTCTGGTCATAGAAAGATGAAAACCAGAAAACATGTTACCAGAGGAATAGAAAGACTGGAAAACAGCTTGACTTACTTAGCTTAGGATTAAATAAGACTCAACAGGGAGTCTAAAATACTACAGTTGCCCACAATCAAAAATAGGGAAGGAGAAGGATTATTTATGTGGAAAAACAATGTCAGCCCAGCACAGAGCAATGTAAAATAGGAATTAAGGTAGACTCACAATCAGAAAGATTCTGGATCAGCCAACTTCTTGAGACACAAAAGCATTTCTGCTTTCCAGGTGGTGAGTTGAGCTTATTTCAGACTGGCCTTGGGCTTAGATAACTTCACTAGTTATAGGTTTCTAAAAGGGAAAAACTTAGAGATCAGAGTTAATGAGTAATAAAAAATTGCCTGGAAAACAGAATTTTAAGAAAGCTACATGATTGCAGTGAGACAATGCAAAGCACTTGCCCTGGGCTTTAGCACGTCTGAATTTTAGAACTTCCTAACCATAAAACTCTGAATTTTCATTTCAAAGTTGAGCATTCAGTTGAGTTTGTATAGTTTTGATGAAAGAAAGCAATGAACTAACTAAAAGAATATGAAAAACACATGGGTGATGTTTTATCTGATGGACTGAGTGCATAAGGTAAATTCAGACAGCGAAACACATTTTTACTGGAGTTTAACAGTGTTGTTTTGGAGTAGGACTGAAAATTTGTAGTTTTAGTTTCATAACACTGCCCAGCTGGAATTTCCATTTCCAGTTATTATAATACAAAGCTTTACAGAGGTATTTTAACTTTTCATTTTAGATGGTTTTCACACGGAGAAGTTTACTTGAATACCAGATATACTGTAAACATACTGAACATCTGGTAATTAAGTATAGTGCACAGTAATCTCCATAAAACCCATATCTGTGGTGAAATCTTTTTAATAAATAGTTGATAATGGAATGAAGCTATTAAAAGAATTACAGCACACATGGTCAAGCACAGCCATTATTAATCCCATAGCATGAATAAAAGCTTTTAACTGTCCATTTTACCAAGAATATTTAAGATGGGCCTGTCCTGGAATGAGTGTCAGGATAGAAATATCCCATTTGCAATAGAAAAAAAAAGAGAGGCTCCATCATTCCAGTAAATAATTCTCATAACTACCCAACTAGCCAGTGAGTTTTGTACTCTTCTCAAACTTCATGACAGCACAACCTCCACAGTGTTCCCTAAGGCAGCCAGGACACCAGTGGGAATGGAGGGTCACCTCTGTGTTCCCCTTCTTTTAGGAAATATTTCACTTTGCAGCAGTCTGTGTGCATCATTGTGGGCATCTGCAGAGAAGTTCTCCTGAGCAGGGGGAGAGCACATCTGAACCAATGGAAGCAATTACCTCTCCTGGTTTAAGGTTTGTTCTTAGGATGGCATTGTGTTAATGAGGATTCATTTATTCATTTTGAACAAACTGGAGATTACAATCTTTAAGCTGAATTCACTGACACCTCGCAATTTCCACAAGCAAGTCATGACATCACCATCCCTTAAGATGCATTACCTGATTGCCACCTACATTTTATTTCAAGAGACCCATCAGAACAAAACAGCTTTGTTCATCCCCTTCCACCAAAGTCTGCTTAAAATAAAAATCCTGGCATCTTTTTAAGAACAATATTTTTTCCTTCGCATTTGATCTGCAATTCTTATTCCTAAATCAAGGCTAAGTTCAGCACCCACCTGGAGCTACCAAGTTTAAAAGGTCTTCAGATTCATGGGAGCAATATGTTTATACTACTGGGTATTTTCCAACCTCAGCTTTTCCAATGACTATTTAAGGCCTTCTGTTCTTTTCCCAGAAGTACTGGTACATTGTTTTCTTGGGAAAAAAAAACCCCAAAAATGGATATAGAGGAGTGTAAGGTAGAGGAACTGAACTGGCTAAAATAGAGAATAAGCTAATGAGTCATAGCAGTGATTGAAACAATGTCAAGACACCTTGTGCAGTTGGTTGATAGCTGTCAAGACAAATGTGAATTCACACAGGCAAATGTCAATGCCATACAACCCAAGCCTTCCTATTCTCTTATGTCAGCGCCATACACCCCAAGACACCTACACCCCATCCCAGGAACTGCTGTTCTTCCTTGGATACCTCCAGTTTCCAGCTGCAAATCATTCCACTCCCATTTTGTTCCATCTAGCACCGGACAGGAGACCAAATAAAACCAGTGGCAGCAATATTCTGTTAAAGATGCTTATGGGACACCCCTTTGCAGATGTTCACCCCTGATATCTGCGGGATCAAACAGGTGATTCAATTCCTGCTGTCAAGATCTCTACCTGCCCCCTCTTTGCAGGGTGTCCATATTCCAGCTGGACACTGCATTCCATGCTCCCCATTTCACATGTGCACAAAAGCAGGAGCACATCCCTGTTCCCAGGGAGTCTCAAAGCTCCTTTCAGCAGCCTGGGCCTGTTTTTAACGCTGACACCTCCCAGGGAAGGGCAGCAACACAGGCCCAGGTTTTCATAGCAAATACACCATCAGCATCAAAGCACAGGCATGTTTTTCAAACACAAGTAATGACAATTTCGATAAACTCAGCAGGTATTTGCCAAATCTGATCAAGACCAATGTGGGAGCCCAACTTCATATATCTACGTTCACAAGAACTGCTCTCAGTTAACTTTGAACCTCCTCGCTCCTTCCCCCTCCTGTCTTTCATGTGGTGATCTGCCCAGCTGCACAAACACAGCACAAGCTGCCACAGACCTGGAGTTGTTTGACAAGCAATTTATACAGGGAAAAATGACAGAAAAGGCATTTCATGGATGCTTCAAACCCCAGTCAGGTCAGTCCATCCTTGCCTCTGCTGGAGCAGACGTGTCTGGAAAACCATCTTGGAAGCTAATGGAAGGTGGAGCAGGTGCTAAGCTCTCAAAATGAACAAGAATTTTAGTGGCTGCATGAGAAAAGTGCAGCATAAACTGTTATTTCACCACGAATTCCAGAGCTGTAATGGGCTTTTTGGCACAAAAAAACCCACTGAGGTTCTGTTCAGAGTTGTTTTTATTATTTGGCATGCTCCTTCTGCTCCTTTAACTTCTAGGGGCTTCTCTCCAACAATAAGGGGGGAAAAAAGGACAAAACATGAAAGAAAACCTAAATGCAGTGTTATTAGAATATTCACATTATATTAAATGCAGTGTTATTAGAATATTCACATTATATATATACAATTACATATATATATACACATTAGAATAGAACGTATTCAGGGAGTAATCCCAAAACATTATGAACTTTTGGTGCCAACAGCTATCTTTGATTTCTAAAACTCAGTACTTACTCTTCTGAACAGAAGAAATGTTCTTTCCCATTTTATTTTGGAATACTTTGATGAGAAGAGATTTCATAAAAATTTGCATATACAAAGGATTCAGATTAAGGTGGTTTCTTACTAGAAAAAAAATGGATGCTCATTTTCTGAAAACTTGAAAAAAATTCCAAAATCTCCATAGCCACTAACACCAATTTAAGTTTCAAGCACCATTTGAAAAAAAAAAATAGACAAAACTACCACAAAGCAAACCAGGATTTAGAGAGTTGTCAGAATCATTGAGTATACCTGAAATATATATAGTTCTGAGTCTATGAAAATCTGAATGTTATCCATAAAAAAGCCTTCTTATTCTCTTATGTGGGCTGCACATGCGGGACTAGAAATCCAGGAGGCAGGAAGGGAGAATTTTTATTAAATCTTGGTGGGTTTTTTATTAAAGCACTTCCCTGTTTTGCTGTTTGGGTCTTTAGTCCACAGTTACACAAATATATTGGACAGTGACATTAACTATGTTTGGAACTATGGGAACAAATATGTGGTAGCACAGCACAGGATGAATACTGATTCTTAAACTTACTAGTTCATTCTTTATGGATTGGAAACCTTCCTCCTGCAAGCAGTGGGAAAAAAATAGAGTGTGGTAAGTCTAACATAATAATATCATGCAAATTCCCATAGCTTCTGGACAAATGTTGAGAGTGAATCATTCACTGATCTAGTCAATGGGCATCTTCACTAGAAAAGCTCAAACAAATCTAGAGAAAAAAAAAATTGCATTAAAAATTCCTTCTTTGAAAATTAAAGTCTGTTTTCCACTTGTGTTCTTGCCAGAAGGATCTACCAGAAAAGACAGAGTTATGTATTTGTGCACAGTCTGGGGATACTTGGATCTCACTCCCTGCTCCAGGATAAAGCTCTGGTGGAACTTGTGTTTCCTCAAACAGAAGTAAATAGCTCAAGAACAAGTTACAATTTTGACTTTCTACACAAGGAATCTCTGCTGGTGACCAGGACAGGCCCAGTAAAGGAGAATTCACAGGAATTTTCCAGCTGGTAACTATGGGAGATCAAGGCTCAGTTTAGCTATCTACTCACTGCCCCAAGACCAGGACCTGACAATAAAGCAATTCTGGCTTTGGGCTCCTTCTGTCAAATAAAAAGGTGCTCCAGCCTACATAATATAATGAATTTTTCTGCTATGAATGCCTTGCCAGCTCCAATTTGTTCCCAAAACATTGACATATCAACAGGCTCTGGTGCCCGCTGTCCTGCAGCCAGCTTGGAGCTGCTCAAAAGCAACAAGTGGCACAGCCTCCACATTCTGCTGCCTGCCTAATTCCATAGGAAAGTGATAAAGTGCTCACACCTGGCTCAGATTCACTTTCCACTCTGGCCCACTGTCAGGTCAGGCTGCTGAACCCACGGTGACATGGGCTACAGGTCATTTAGGGACCCTTGCAGTCAGATCACCCCAAACTGCTCCTGCCTGGAACTCAGAAACCTCCAGCTGAACCAGAACACACCCAGCAAGTTTTTTTTATTCAATAACACTTGGCAGTTTGATGCCATACTACCAAATGAACTTTTGGGCAAAATAACCAAGACTGCCCTTAGCTTTCCTCACATGCACGCTAAAATTGCCACCTGACACACCCAGTGCTGCACTTTGGGGTAATTAGGACAGAGAGGGGGAAAAGTATTAAGAAATTAGTTTGCTTTGATCCATACTAATTAAGTGTGTCTGTGACTGAGGAGTTTAGATGTGTTTGCCATCTAATGCTGCTTAGACAGGAGATCCTGTGGAGTTACACTAATGCTAAACCAATGCAACTGTACATGCTGCCCACTGAAATTGAAGAGGTGAGTCTTCCCAGCAATTTTCCTTTACTTCAGAAGTAACATCCATGCTCTAACTGCTGCACCATTCCCTGAGTTATGAATAAAGTCTGCACAGTGAACTACTAGCCTAGATCTGAAAAAGAGGAAAACCCACTCATTATTTACAGCATTCTTCTACCATGGCACTTCCATTCTGCAGGGACTCTTGAAGGCAACTTCTTGCACAATAAAGTTTGCTGAGAAATGGAAACCCTTGTTTCCTTCTATATCACCAGTTCTGTTTTCACATTGTGTTGACCTTCAAGTTGGTCAGGGCCTCCCAAGTTAAATTCTGAAAGAATTTAACTTCTCTGTGGATGATGTCAATAAAAAAAAAAAAAATCCACCACCACTATTGAGATGAATCTTTAAATGACCTAAAGGCTGCTGCCTTCCCACAGCAAGCACATCTCCCTCTGCTTGTTGGAGACAGCAAACTGAGTGAGCTACAAGCACAGAGAACTTGAGCAGTTGAGTGGGAATCACTTTGCAGGAGGTTTTTCAGGTGAAATACACTCTGCTGTCATAAGGTGCTTCACAACCTCCTCACAAAGAGCTGCCATACATTATACTGCAGTATGGCACTTTATTCATATATTAAAGTTTCAGCAAAGCTGCAGAATGAATGTGGGTACAGGATTGTCAACAGCTATCTACTGGCTGTGAGCTAAGGGGAATGAGACAAAAAACAGGCACTTGGCATATAACCTTAAATGAAAGACTACTTCAAATAACTCTCCTAAAGAGGAGGGCATGGAGTTTATTATGTAAGAAATTCAGTGGAACAACCTCCAAGTCAATTTTTTGCTGAAGAGATTCAGACTGTAAGGCAGATTTCTTGTTACTGTGAACACTTGCTTGACTGACTGACTTTTAATCACGTTTTCAACCAATCCAGGCTCTAATCTGGGAGGGATTTTCCTTTCTAGGAGAGGTGGGACTGCATGGACAAGAACTGCACAGGTAAGTGCACTTCCTTACCTAAGCCACAGTGTAGTAAAAATGTTTTATGTAAAAAAAAGTGTGTAAAAATACTTTATGGAGAAATATTTGGACACTGCAATAAGCAAGGGAAAATTAAAATATATGCAGCCAGAAATATGACCCAAATAGAGAGGATTTTCCTCAGTTTAAATGAAAATGCTGCCTTTTCACATAAAGATCTATGGTCAGGCATTTTTCCTACTGCAGTTTAGCCATGTCTCTGCATGGACACCTCTGCTTTTAGACTATTGGATTTGAAATAAACAAGCCATATATTTCAAAGTACTGTAAGTACAATTATCTTCCCTTTACCTCCTTCCCTTCTGAGGGATCTAGGCCTTTATACTGAAATAAAATAGCAACAATACCCTAAACCAGGGTGTTACTCTGTAGCATCTTATGCAAAACCATAAAAACAACCTCGCTTTAAAAAGGTTTTTTTAAAGTATGCAATTTAAGAAGATTATTCCATTGAAACAAAAGCTTTCAGAGTTATTCAGCAAACAGGAAGGCATGGGGGTCAAACTTGGAGATGCTGGAGCTCCATCAGGAGATACCTGTGGTTACTGCACAGAGCCCACTCCACCTGTGAGTAAAAGAAGGAAAATTTGTGCAATCTTCAATGCCTCACAAAGGAGCTGGAGAGGCTGTAACACAGCAATTCCCCTGAAAGCCTATTCCCAAGGGACACATGGCATTGTTTACTTGGTCAGGTAAGTGAGGTCTCAGACTCAAATACACCTCAAGAGCTTCTTTGTTTAATAAAATTTAAAAAGAGTAGTTGCCTTAGTGTAAAAAATGCATATTTTATGATTGGCTTTTTGCAAATATTAAAATTATTATTATATGTGTTGTGTTAGAAAGTTATGCAGTATTAATTCTCTTAAGTAGTGTGTTAAATATAATTTTAGGTTATAACAAAATGTTAAAATAGAAACTATGCTATGTAGGATACTTTTTTAAAGAAAGGACTCAGTGAGGTAGCAGCCACAGGACACCTAAATCTTTCAGAGAAAAAGAATTTATTGCTCCCTTATCAGAAGAAAGGAACTTCTTCCCACCTCGCCCAGGATTGAAGATACCGTCAGGATTCAGAGGAAGAAGCTGACACTGACCAGACAGAATCCTGTGTTTGAATGGAATTTATGCATCATGTATGAGGTTTATGAATATGCAACAGGCTGTTGTTTTAAAGGTTAATCCTCTGTTAACGTGTGTCCTTTTTCAGGCTTATTTTGCCCAGAAAAAGGTACCTGGACTGTCCGTAACTCTTTGTTTTTATTGTCTCATAGCACCCTAATTCAAATTGTCCAAATTATTATTACTCTAATTTTATTGCTATTTTTATAACCATTTTATTACTATTAAGCTTTTAAAATTTTAAAAACAAGTGATTGGCGTTTTTCATAATTAGGCAGGTTTGGCATCTCAGGGACAGACAAGGCACAAGGACAGAGCTGTAGGCTACAAGTCTGTCCTTACTATCAATAAAGTATTAGTAAGGCCTTCTCTAGGCCAGAGCAACCATCTCTTGTCAATTGAGTATTAAATTTTCAAGATCATAGGGAGTTAAGAAAGCCAGCTGTACTGCACTGTTATCAGATTCCAGGTTGGTTAATTTGTCATGCTCACATTGCACAAGTTCAGGAGAATGAAAGTCTGAAAGAAAAGTCTTTTCCCTTCTGGGAACAAGGTAAATAACATAAAAAAAAAATCCATGCTGCTTGTTCCCCTTCCAAATACATCAGCTCACTTTCAAAATGAATGTAAACAAACCAGACAAGTGCATGACTTAAAAGTATCTTAAAAACACAGTCACATCATTCATGTCAAGTTTTTAGGGCATAATCTTTCCTATATCTTGCAATTCAAAACACCAAAAGAAGTCATTCCATACTGGCTTTTTAGTGCTCTGTATGTCAAACCCAACACCTCTCCCATCCCCAATGTCACAATACCTTAAATCTTCAATAAGAATTACTTAAATACCTGCACAATGCCACTAACAGAAACTTGTCTGCCTCACATGTAGGTAAGGGAACTGAGCCCTCAAAAGCCTTGTTCCTACATCATCACCTTCTACAGCCAAATCCCCACCCTGACACCCCAGAGGAAACAGGAGCGGTGTCACCGTGGCTGCAAACAGCTGACAGATGCTGCTGGAAACCCAATTAATTACCCACCAGGAAGGTTGTCCTGCTGCAGAGGTGGTGTTGACACTGTTTGAAGTGTGGCTCAGTGATCCCCCTGCTGCAGAGTTCCTGTGTCCTGGGAGCAGAGTGCAGGAAGTGCCAGTGTGGGCACGCTGCCATCGGAGCAGATGGGGACAGACAGACGGACATGGGCAGCCAGGAGCAGACACCTGGAGCGACATCAATAATGGGAGTTGTCCCAATGTCCCTTCACCCCAAGTGCCTAAATCAAGCTTTGTGTGTGAGTGCATTTAGGGATAGCCACAGATATAAAGCCTGACTTCTCTGTCTCTTTCATATCAACCAATACACCTTTGGCAATGAGAAATAGCAAAAAAAAATAAAAACTTCTTCAGGAAGTAGGACTGGTTTATTTTCGATTTCTAACCTTAGCTGTGTTTGCAATGGGGCAGGTGCTGGTCAATGCCCATGAAATCCAGTGTTCAGGAAAGAGTGAAGGGCTTTCCCTTCCCATATAATCCAGGAAAACAGGAGTTTTGGGGAATGCCAAGGGTGCTCTTGATGTCCTGAGCCCTCAAAGGGCACTGTGCTAAACGCTGAAAAGCATTTTTCTATTCCAGGATGTTGTCATTATAGTGCAAAAGTTCAGCTGTCATTTCATTGCAAGGGTCCCATATTGCTAGAGTTTCATACCTCCTTGATGTTTCTTGTAGGCATCTCCTCTGGGCACTGAGTCTTCCTTGTCCTCACAGTAACCAATTGACTCCAGTTCCCACCAATCCACTCTTTTATAACATTCTTCTTATTGGTTACGGGTGTGGCCTGTTAACATCAGGCCTGCTCCTAATCCTTAATAATTAACCCAGCTGCAACTCTTTAGGAGGTAAGATTACATTCTATCCACCTTCATTTATCCATACTGTATCCCCCTACACCAGGAAGAAATGAAAAATCACTCATTGCTGTGGGAAGAACAGGGCTTTCTCTTCAAGGGAGTCACTGAAGTCCTCCAGGACTTTCTCCTGCAGCCCTGCTAATTGTCTCAATTAGATTTCTGATCAGTCATGTTTTAAATTTATCTCCCAACAGGAAGGATAAAGGAATAGCTTTGATACAACAGATGGCCATCCAGGGAGGTGAGGAGAAGGCAATAAGGGCTGTTAGCAGACAGGGGCTATGTTGCTGTTCTCCATATGAGACCTCTTGGTGGGATCATGCAGTGGCTGGGCCTCCATGAAGCACAGGGCTGTTCCTCCAGAACACTGCAAACATATTCCTAGAGCTCCTTCCTCCCCCATATCCAGGACCACGTGCAGCCCTGGCTCTACACTTTGGCTAAGCAAACACATACACACACAGAGAAAATTAGCTTCTACCTGCATTGGGCCCCGTGGAATTTTCCAGGAAACCTGGCCAGAGTTTTGTGTTTCTAATAAAACCAAAACGGTTTTTAAATCCAGCTTCAAGCTTCATGGCAAATATTTCTCAGAGCCCTCTGTAGCAGGAATAATTACTGTCCTTATTTATCGGGTAGATTATACAAATCCCCTAGTAAGTAAATTGTAGG
This sequence comes from Ammospiza nelsoni, assembly GCF_027579445.1. Taxonomy (NCBI): domain Eukaryota; kingdom Metazoa; phylum Chordata; class Aves; order Passeriformes; family Passerellidae; genus Ammospiza; species Ammospiza nelsoni. Next base: position 67,599,902 of record NC_080637.1, read on the forward strand.
ATTAAGGTTAATGTGCTAGATTAAGCTGACAGATTTATTTACTTCCTCCGAGGAGGAAAGACGAAAGGATGATGACCTATCATGTATATTAATTCAGCATTTAACCCTGCCACAGCTCCAGTGATTATCTCTGCAAGTGCCAAGTCTCACTTTAGCAGATTAGAGTTGCCATACTGCACACCCAGGGCTCTGTTGTCCCCAGGATTTTATCTGTTCAGCTCCTGGTTTTTCACACGGTAACGTGCTGTACTTTTGCTGTGCCTTCCCTCTGCAGTTTCAGAGGGCTCACAAGGAGCCACACATGCACTCACCCTGCAGAAAGCATTACTTATCCTCATGTTACAAGCATTCATGCCGATGCAGGTGTTTTTTTCTATCACTTGTCTGGATGAAGTAGACAATTCATGCACGGTGCAGAGTCACTGTGTGTTTTGGGAGTCCCTTGGAGTGATTTTTCCTGTTGTAAAAAGCCACATTCCAGGCTATGGAAATGTTCATACTGGTCAGCTGGGTTTTGTGCTGCTTTCTGATGCTGACACTGGTATTGTGGTCAAGTTATCTGAGGGCTGATGCTACAGTTGAGGACGGGAATGAAAAGACAAACATGGATCTTCCCTTTTGTTAGGTCTATCCCATCAGTGCATGTACCCTGAGCAGGGGCCAGGCTGCTTTGCTGTTCAAGTGAATGTGTTTCTCATCTGCTCTCTCCATCAGCAGAGCTGGTTGCATCCAACAGTACTGCCTGAGCATTTGATCCATCCTGAGCAGCACATGCTGCCCAGAGCTGCCCCAGCAGATCATTTCCTGCAAATTAATGGGGGATATTTTATGGGATTACAGAGGTGGAGACTTGCTGCAGCATGTTGTGTCCCCCCTCCTTGCTCCACCCAACTGGCCAGCAAGCAGAGGGAGATACCAGATGGAGAAACAACTTCCCTACAGCCACAAACAAGGGATGTGGCAGAAGCAGGACTCTGGTCTTCAGAAAATTGACTTTCAGTGCCTGGATTCCCTCTCAGTGTTGTGAGCTCCTCAACAGAGAGATGTGGTAATGAACCAAAACAGACAACACTGACACAGACAGATCTTCTAGTGTCACACCCTCCCCACTATGGAAACCCTCCCAGAGGAACTGGCAAAAGCTGTCAAGGTGCAAATGCTTGCACAGCAGACTGGGATTTGCAGCAGCAGGGCTGGGATTCACCTCAAACCCAGAACATTGCCATCTGTGTGTTCTTCCCCCTTCAAATAAAAGCTTTTTTCCCCCATGTGCTGGCCCCAACAGGTTTCTATATTTATCTGTCCTTATTTTAGGAGGTCTGCAGAATAAAGGTATAGGTTACAGATGTGGTGCTTCTCATCTGAGCTAAGGTTTTCAGTAGGGATGGTTGTTCTGGGACACAATCCCAGCCCAGAGTCATTTGCTGCTCGCCTGCCAAGTGGACTCTGAGCATTGCCAGTGCTCTGCTTGACTTAGCTTGAACAGTTCACAGCCTCTGAGGAAGGGGAGGAAAATTCCACCATGGAATAGCTGATTTAAAGTGCTGCATCCCACAGTGACAGGAGAGTGCTCGCCAATGCCAAGGCACTTTTCAGATGGAGACTCTCAGTTTGACTTTCAGGATTGTGTTCCTGCTGGGGAGAGGGCCAGGGTCAAACCCCTCCCTCAGCCCAAAATTCAGTGAGTCTTTGAAAGGAAACCTCTTCTGCTTTCACAGCTGGCACCAGGTCTGCAAAGTGTGACTCCTTACAAGGAGGAAGAGGAGGAGGAGGAAGAGATTCCGGTGACACATCCACCTCCTCTTCCCTGTGTCCTGTCCCTCAGTCAGCAGTGGGATTTTGCTTCTGCCAGAAACAGATAGACAAGAGGAATATAGGAAATGGAAAACTCACTCAGAAATTTACTTCTAAGGAAAATTTGCATTGTGAAATATATAGTACATGCTCAAAACTCCCATTTACATGTGATTTTGGCAGATAATATGATATTTAGAGGTGCTCCAGGAAAAAAAAAAAGGCAAAACCAAAGAACTAGAATGATGGTGTCTCTTAGAGAGCCTGATAAAGACCATTTTCAAAGGCCACTATAAATTTCTTTCCATCAAAAGAGGAAATAATTCCATCCAGAGAGTTGAATTCTACAGAATTGTCTTAGTTTGCAAGGGTTAAATAGTCACAGCATTTTGAGGTGTTTACGTCTGATAACTCCCAATAGAGATAAACATATTTAGTGCTTCAAATGTAAGTTAACACTGGACATACAATAGGAGATTTATTGCTGATTTAAAGTGCTGGACATATGATAGGAGATTTATTAGAAAGAGCATTAAAGATTATTATTAGTCCCAGCTGCAAATCTCTGTCAGGAAGGAATGGCTGTGTGTGAGTCAGTTGTCAGAATGGTGCACCTCTAAATATGAGAAACCCTTCTCAGTGGCTGCCTTTCCACCCATTTCAGCAGCATTTGGGTCAAGCCTTCTTTTACTAGAAAGATATTTAATTTAATCCTGAGAGGAAGGACTGAAAACCAGACACCCACATTTCCTTTGCCTCTTCATCTGGCAAGGCTACTCTGTGTAATCAGCAATGAAGATTTAGAACATCACAACCACTGTAAACTGAATATCAGCTGCAGGGAAATGTCTGTGGGGAAAGCTCAAACTCAGTGTGTCAGGGGGAGAACAGGGGCTTATTCCAGCATTTTCTAAAACCAGATGAAAAAAATCTATGTACTTTTAAGTAGCACTGGTTCCTTCTCTATTACAGACAGCAGAGATTTGCTCCTGACTTCAGAGAGGGAAGAACTAAAGCTGTGTGCCTGGGTGTAATTGTACAGGAGGTGTTCTAAAAGGACACAAGGATCACATGCTACATAAATTGTACCTGGTTCTGAAAGGGCAACCCTGTGTGGAAAAGGATTTATTATTACAGGGCTTTTGATACAGAAATCCCAAGTGTACACCTAATTTAGCACTCTAGTTTTCCTATGATTAAGTTAGATTGATGTCAATGAAGATAAATCAATTTTTTCCTACTGAAAAGCTAGTAGATACAAGAAATATGATGTATGATGGAAACAATGTGGAAGAGAAATAAAAGATACACTGAATTATGATAGTTTTTTCCCTCGTTTTTAATAACTAGATGTGGCCACTTAGCTATCACCGTCAACTTACCTCTATTTGCATCCTTCCATACCACGATTTCAGTAAGTAGCTTTAAATATTCTAATACAGGAAAAGGGGAAAGTAGGAAAATCAAATGCTAGATCAGGTGCAAGTGGGCTATCAATTCGTACTCAAGCACATGGCTGCACCAAAAACAGAGAACCAAGAGCAAGAGTCATGTGCCAAGAGCCTGTCACAGGTGAATTTTGCACAAGAGCAAAATTCAAAATTCAAATCCACAATCAAAGTCTGCAGAATTCATCCCTGACACCTCCATGGCCCTGGCACAGCTGGGTCACACCACATCTCTTCAGGAAAATGTGGGGTCAGCAGCTGGGAAAAGGAGGCAAACTGTCCATATTGAATGGAAAACCCCCAAAAAGAACGGCCTGTACAAAACAGTGTTTAAATAAGAAAGGAAAGACAGACCTGTGAAATGGATGGTATTTTAACTTTAGGCTCATCTTTCATATTTAGCCCAGGCTGCTGGTGATTGAAACTTGTTGCCAAGGTTTATCTTTTACATTTAGGATACTTCTTAATAACTACATAGCCCCTCCAGAGGAGCATTGGTGCCTTTCATCAGTATACAGCCTCAAAATGGGAATAGTGGCAGCTATTTTCAGAAGACACCAGGCTAATTAGAATACATTCAGTAGTCCAGAAGCTCCTAAGTCCATAAATAATGACTTGTGCTAGGTAAGGGACAGAATTTGTCCCTTCTGCTGTTGACAAACAGGCTGGGTAACTCAGTTTTGGTCTCTCGTTCACAACAGGTTCAGATGGTGAATGTGGAGGGGAGGATGGAGTGGCTGCCTTTCACTGCCTGCCAGTAACACAAACAGACACATCTAATTGGCCTGTTGTCACTCTGCAGAGCTTTCTAGGTCTGGTGTCATGCCTCATGACAGTTTTTGGCTGATGCTTCATGTTCTTGTAAGATGTCAAGCTACATTAGATCATTAATCTTGTGTAATATAGTATTGGACAATGCCACTGAATGAATACAGAGTAGAAGTATTTGCACTTGTTCTTTTTCCCAGGGGACTCCACCCAGCTCTTGGCTTTCTAAAAAAACACTGTGTTGAGACATTGTAAGGTAGAAAGGAGAGTAAGAACCACAATTATGCAAAAAGCTTCAGAAACATCAATGACTTCCAAAAAGATATACTTAAGGATTTGCAGGAAATTCTGCATGTTGAGACACCACACTACTCAGGACATGTATTTTAGTTGCTGGGTGAAGGTCATAGGTGCAAGCCAAACTGCTGAAAGAGCAGCTGCAGTGGTGTTACCACAATGATATGCAAGCCACAAATGCAGTTGTTGAAAAAGGTTATTCATAAACTGCTTCTATGATAATCTGTCTAAGAAGTTAACTAGGCTTTGGGGGGAAAAACAGAACATCTGATATTCATTTCTACCTTCCCAGCATTAGCTCACTGACATAAAATGAGATATTTATTATCCTTGTGTTTTTTCCATTTAAACCCTGCCCACATTTGCTATCAGTTCACAGCCATTCTTTATGGATGGTGCTGTAAAGCAGCCATCCCCTCTCTGACGCTGCCTGAGCATTCAGGTGTCTTTTGGTGGGGATGAACCACAGAGGATCAGCCCTGTTCCAGAGAATAATTCAGGCTGGAAGAAACCCAAATCCAGCCTCCTGCTCCGTGTGGGGACAGCTGTGTGGTCAGGCCTGGGCTTCACCCAGCTGGGCTTTGAAATTTTCTGAGCAAGGAGGCTGCACAGCCTGAGTCCACCTCATCCATGGCCTTCTGTAAAGAACTGGGGGTTCATCTCTCCAGAGAGGCCACCAGCAGTGGCTGAGGGCCACAGGTGACACCATGGCTTTGGCAGGTTTGAGAACCAAAATTGGAAATTTGTACCTTCTCACAGGTGAATAAATTCAGTGCCTGAACTGTTTGTGTGCCCTGGGACAGGGCTGACTGTGCCATGACCACCTTCACTGGCACTGCTTAGCCTGGGCCAACTAAAACCCTTCCAAATATAGCCTGGCCACAGTCTGGCAGCTCAAACACCTGACAATTTGTATGCAAACACCCTGGAGTTTACTAATGCAGATGTTGCTGTTCCAGGCCAACAGAGCCCAGGAGGCTCCCAAGCACCTTTGATCAGCTGATACATATTGAGCTTTTTTCTTTTTCCCAATTCAGGACTTTGTCCTGATCAATTTGTGCCTTCTCCACCTGTGAAGATTTAAAAATTAGGAATTAGTTGCTTGATACAGCACTTTTTTTGGACCAATCTCCTGTGTGCATTTGTGAAAGCTACTCTGTAGATAATTTTCCAGGGAAGCTTGTAAAACAGCGGGTGTGATACACAGTTTTGTCACAAGCATGGATAAGCACCATCATGTAGCATTTCTTTCCTTATCTGAATAGTATCATTAAACTGATGACACCCAGGGCCATCCAGTGTTAGATTCCTCCCTCATTAGGATCATGATGTTCTCACAGAAGGTGTGAAACAATGTGATGAAAGAGCTGGCTGCTAAGACAGAGAAAAGTGACTTTCTCCAGTCAGACTTTTCAGAGGCACAGGAGACACCCATCTCCCATTAAGGATCAATGCCAATCAGCCAGGAATCCTCATACAACAGCCTGCAAGCTCTGCAAAAGGAGATTCTGCATTCCTGTGAAGATAAAGCTCCATGAGGATGTGTCAATTGCAGGGCTCAACAGGTTGCCCGCCTCATGTTTGCAGACTTACTTGTTCCTGCAGCTGACCAGGACACCTAAATGCCATTGTCACGATGAAGACATCCCAAATGCCTTCATCAGGTTAGTCCTCTCCCCATGAGGCAGCAGGGCAGGGAGCGGCCTGGAGCTGAAACCTACCTTTAGGAATAATTGAAGCATAATATCCAGAGGTAGTATGAGAGAAAGCCACATTGAGATCAGAGCTTTTGTATTGCATTAGTTTTGTTGATATCCAAACAATTCCACAGATGTGCTCAACCATGAAACACATAAATATGCAAGAGGAAAGACACACTTCGTCAGTAAACTTTATGTAAATGTAGCACAAATATCAGTAATGGGATAAAGGCTTTTTTGTGGATAAAACAGCCAGTTTAGTGTAGTACAAGACTTTTGTATTAAATTAGTAGTTTTTAATTATGCCAATCAATTTTCTTTCTTTAAAGACTGGTGAAATATTTTTCATATGACATGAAATGAAATATTTTTCATGACATGAGGAAGAGGAGAGAATTCCTGGCTTTCAGTCAGCACTTGGTGTGCCACCAGGAGATGTGCAGTGAAATTGTGGGATGCAGATCCTCCCATCTCCCTTGCCCAGGGGAGGAGCACCGTGGGCAGCAGCAGAGCCCAGCTGCACCCACAGAGACACAGCACCCTGCAGGAACAGGCAGGATGGCTCTGCTTGCTCCAGGCCAGCTGGGCTCTGAGCCCAGGAGACAACCAGGGAACAGCAACTGCCTGCAAAGACATTTTCTGTTGGGTTTTTTTTTTTTTTTCTTTCCCTGCAACAGATCAGTCAGGTTTGCATTATAGTGCCTGTTTCCATGGCAGAAAGCTCAGACTGGGAAATGTCTGTCCTCCAGGTTTTTAATCATTCTCCTTGTGATCCCAGACAGGGATCCCTGTGTGCCAGGACAGATGTTTTTGCAACCTTCAAAACATGATGGACAAAATCACATGTGTTGCAGGAGGGCTGAGACTTCAGCTAAGCCTTGTCAGAAAAGTTTCTAGGGCTGAACAAGATACTGATTTTATACTGAGATAAATGGTTTTGTACAAACACAGCAGCAGTTTAATCTCTTCTCAGTAAACCAAGCACTCCTTGGGGTCTGTGACCTTCAAGTTGCAGCTCTCCCTCAGAGGGAAACTGCAGGATGAGGCATAGGGGGAAAGTTGATCGAATGGACACAGGACAAAAAAGACAACTGTTAACTCTGCATTAACAACAGCGCAGCTTTTGAGTCAGTGATGCAAAAGCCCAGAAGAGAAGCAGAACACTGAACACCTCATTAATGTGGCCAAAACAAAGTTTCAGCTGTGTTAACTGTAGATATTCCTAAATCCTTATTGTAACAGCTGGTTTTAAACAGAATATCCAGTCACACAAAGCCCAGAGAGGTGCCTGCCACTTTCCCTGAATTTTATTTGTATCTGCTGTACATATTTTTTGTATCTGCTGGAGTTCCAAAAGATTTATTCTTCTGGTACACAGAACCCACTGACTTCACTTTGCACTGGCAAAACAGAAGAGATGAAAAACAAGGCCAGGAAAAAGCACCTAATTCTATTCTTCTACTTTTGTCAGGACACCATTTAAAATAACCTTTACATTTGTATACATGCATACCCGTTTGTTTACTTGCAAATGGGCACAGAAAAACATGAGACAGAAGTGTCTTTGTCCTTCCATCAACTACAAAGGGAGTTTAGATGGTGAGATCATCTGTCAGCATCTCTCCCATAAATGTTTAAATATGGACAGACGAGAGTGTCATTGATTATCTGGTTCCTTTATTCTGTAGATTGCAGAGTAGATGAAGAGTGGTTTACCAGGAGCAGCAGTGAGCTCCCAGTGCAGGGCTGGAAAACTCCTCATGCTCACTCAGCCTGGAGCAGGGAACACAGAGGTTTTTGGTTTTGCTGGACACAGTTTCCTTCCCTTTCCACCCTGAATTGCATATTCTTTGTGTGTGTTGAATTTTGGACTCATATAAATGTAATTAATTAAAGTAATTAAAACAAAAGTAGCACAAAAAAAGAGCATGCTCTAAAACTTGTAGAGGTCAGTATAGAGATCTCAGTGTCTTCAGAGAGCTCTGGAGCAGGCTCCTATGCCTTCAGTGCTGTTTGAACTGAGAAAATAAATGTGAAGTGATTTACCAAAAAAAAAAAAAAGCTTCCTATGCCAATGAAAAAAAAAAAATCCAACATGTGCCAGCTCAGGAAGTTCAGCTCTTTATGGAGGGAAAGAGCAACTTCTGTCCCCGAGATAAAACTGAACAGAAACTTCTCATGGAAGACTTTCCAACTATTTATTAAAAGCATACAGAACTGATATAATATTATTCAGCTCCCAATCATTGTTTCACCAGACTTCCACACTTTTTGGTTCTGTTTTGTTTCCAGGACTGGGCTTTTCCTTGCTTTTTTCTTACAGTGGTATCTTTTGAAGGCCAGTTTCCTTCCTGCTGCAGCACTACACGGCTGTCCTCTGGAACATCAGATCTCACAAAATCCATTTTAATCTCCACTGAAGAATTACAGCACTCTTCATGGAATTTACACTCTTTGGAAACATCCAGAGTGATGCTGGACAAGTCTATGAAGGATACTGACACTAGGGATGAGGTTCATATCTTCCTCACATGAGGTCAGTATTCACTGTTTTCAAGGGATTTCTCAGGATCAGGATCAGGACTACAAACAGGTTGGCAGAATATCTGTGCTGTCTTGGAGTTTTATGGCAGTATTATCCCCCTGTAAACCTACAGACCAGAATGTGCAAGTTTGAGCATTCAGGCTGCTTCTATTAAGGCTTCAGCTTAAACCTTGTTCATTCTCAGTTTGCCCATCTGGAACAAAATGTCCCAGAACAAAGAAATTGGAAATTTAATCTGTGGGGATATTTTAGGTACAGAACCCCTAACCATGAAACAATCCAGTTTTTCTTTTATAATATGTGCTTTCACATACCCTCCACCTTCTTGAACTCCATCTATGTAACAGATTTTACCACATCAGAAAATACTTTTAAAATGCTGATTAAAAAAAAAAAAAAAAAAAAAGGAAAGAAAGAAAAAAAGGAAAAAAGGGAAGGGCAGTTTTGTTCAATACAGTTGTTCTGGCCACCACAGAAAGAGCAATTTTTCTGTTAGTACTTCCACTGCATTCCCTCCTCCGCCCCCAAAACCCACAGTGGGATCAATGCATTCTTAAATATGGTGTAGCTTATAAAGCACAGACACAGAACAAGCAAAGGCAAAGAAAAGAGGGAGTGAGGATCTGTTTGAGGAGAGGGAAATCATAAAATCATTGGCTCTGCAGCTCAGAGACACAGCAACAGGTTTTGCTGCAGCAACCCAAAGCTCCCAGCAGACCTGGAGTACCTGAGGCCTGTGTGGAATGATGCTGATTACTGCTAATTTTTGTGTTTCTGAAAAGGATACAGTACAGGAATGATGCATTGCTACCAAGCTGATTGAGGTACTGTTACTTTATATAAATATGCTATATAAGAATTTCTTAAATAAGTCATTAATATTATTAAAAATCAGTATTTCACTATTCTAATCCTAAGAATTTACAAAAATCACAGGGTTTTCTGGAAGGAAAAATAATATTTGAAACTTTGAGATTTTTTTTTAAAAAGTGTTGGAACCTTTTTATGCTCTTTTTTTTTCAGATGTTAGATTTCATATTTCCAGTTTCTCTCTATTATCAGGAATGGTTAAGTGATAAAAGCTGTGATTTACTTTCAGAACAAGGTTTCTTTCACAGGATATGCAGAAAACCATCAAATGTAAGAGCATAAGGACCAAAAACACTGAATATTTTTGGTTGCTTTTTTCAAGTGTTCATTGTAGGGTTTTCCATTTTTATTGCATTTTGTTTTAGCCAACCTCTAAAATGTTCCTGAAATGCATGCCATTGTTTCCTCCTCTCTATATTTTTAACCAGAAAGCTGATTTCTCTTTGGGTTTTACTGAGGAAGGGCAGGTGCCTCTAGGAAACAGCTGATTTGTGGAGAATTGTATGGGAATTGTATAATTGTACAAGGGGTGGGAAGAAAGTGCACAAATCTGCTTCTCTGCACTCATAGTTTTGTCAAAAGTCAGCAAAGGGAACAATTTCAAATTGCCACCTCTCTTTGTCACTACCCCTGCCTCAGGAGCAGATCAAAGACTGCCTGCTGAGGGGAATATCCAGCAAAAGGGTTAACCCCACTAATATGATTACTAATAATAAATAATTCATTGCTCCTGTAATGCAAAGTGAAAGAGGCTAAAACCAGAGCAGCACATGGCAATCCCACTGCTTGGAATTTGGCTTGCCCAGGAAGTCACAAGGCTGAAACCCAGAGCAGAAGGCTGAGCTACCACTGCCAATGGACCCCAGCCACCAAATCCACTGCTGAGCATCTTCATTAGCACATTCCCAAAAGGTGAGATAATTCTACCTGCTCAGAATTAGCAATCTTTTGCTGTGCATGAGGTCACACACTCATTGGCAGAAGCTTGCAATATAAATCTTAGGTAGTTAACTAAATAACAATTGCTATGTATAAAGGATTTTTTAAAAAATAAAATCCACATTTAGAAAAGTAAATATAATAGGAGGTGCTTAAAGTTAAGCAAGCTTTAAGAAGGAAATAATCATGGCTCCAGTCTTCCTGCCCATAGAATTGGGGTAACATTACACAGCCATTTTCTAAATTACTACAGGATGTTAAGATGGGAGTCTCCACATTAGGGCATGATAGTGTTATTTTCAATCTCTTTCCACACAATATTAAGTGCAATGCTTCTAAAAACCTGCCCCATCTACACTGCTGCAGAGTCAGGTCTGTTTAAAAAAAAAAATAAAGGAGAGTGAGCGATCAAGCACACATTACAGCTGCACCACTGGGTCAGTAAGTGAGAAGTTAAAATAAGAAGTTCATTCAATAAAATATTGATTCTGGAAACAGATTACAGGAAATCATACCATACCACTAACTTAATTTATGAGTATTTATATTGCAGGAATTATATCAATATATCAAACACAATGCCTTCAACCTTAGTTCAAAAGAGAATTTTATCTCTAAGCTTTAACAACAGGGCTGAAAATAATTCAGATTATATGGGCAGCATTTTAGCAGCCCATTTTCATCTTCTTTAAAAGCAACATTCTAATGCATGATGGTTAAGGATCAAGTTGGGATTATGAGGAGAATGTTAAACATATACCAAGTAATACATCTGTTTTGAATAAAAGATGTTGTATAGAGTTCCAGTTCATTTTTTTTTTCCAGCTCTTTGCTGTACGTGTTGTAGCTGCTAAGTGAAACCATGCATCAGATAAATACATCACTCCAGCAACAGATTGCTAATCAATTGTCCGACATGTTCTGAAATATGTGGAATAAAAATACTTGGGGCAGAGGCTTTTCTAGTTTGGAAAAGTGTTTCATGTTCTGCTGTGGTTCACTCTTCCACCTCTGAGCTTCCAGGGTGTGCTGCTGTCTCCAGACTGGTGCTAGACCATTCCCTCCATGGAAATGGAGAAGGAAAGGCATGGTGTAAGGCATGTTCCCTGCCCATTTCCAAACACCACTGTGAGGGAAAGGCACATTTGCTGGCCTGTCCGTCTCTGGCCAACAAACAGGTTGCTCCCAATAAGAGAATCACTAAAATATTCTGTTTGATTGCTGTCTCTTATGATTTGGATTACAATATCCAAATCATAAGATACAGCAATCAAACAGAAGGGTTTGATTGCTGTATCTTAGCAAGGTTTAATAGTAGGGTTTGAAGCAACTGATTTTTCAGAAGGTTAATTTAGAAATTCTGATAAAAGAATTGTTTTCAGTTTTTTTCTTCAATTGGAATGGGAAACTGGAAGCTTGCTGTAAAAAAATTACTCTGTTTCACTCACTAACACTTTCATTTCAATCACGTCAGAACTTCACACTTCTATGGATTTTAAATAGCCACCTTATCAAATCTGTTTGATAACAATAACTAGCATGACTAGTTCCTAATATTCAACCAAAAATATGTTTAATATTTCAATACAAGGGAAAATGGGTGCATGTAGGCTCCACATGTGCTAGGCTGCAGCTACAGTTCCTCCAGAATTCTGGAAGCAGTTGTCCCCTCTTCCCATTCTTGGTATCCTCCCTGTCTGCAGCCTCACCTCCTTCTCTTCAGAGCAGCTCTTTGTCAGCTTCCTCATGGGGCAGAGAAGGAGGGCATTGAGGTTTTTATTTCCTGATGAGGGGAAAATAACAGTAGGAACAGCTGCCATACAAAGGCCAAGGGTTTGAGATCAGTGCTCTGGTACTTGTCTCATCCAGCTCCAAACACCTCTACTCAGGAACCAGAGATATTTCCCAAGTATTGAGTAATTTATACTCTATTTGATGCCCTCTACTTCTCATACTGCAAAAAAAGGTGAACAATCACTCCCTCTTCAGCTTCTTCACTCCACAAACTCCTATTGTGTCATTGTCCAGTGATATTTTTTCCATGCTAAAGGGCTTTGGACAATTAATTTTGGTCAAAGACCATCACAGTCACGTTTCTTTGTCTGCCACTGCTGCACCCCATCCAAACTTTCTCACATTCATCTGAGGAAGAAAGAGTAATCAAACAAGTCCACATACACTAAAGAGTCCTGAAGCTGCTGGCCCCCATGAACCCAACCATTCCTATATCAACAGGTATCAGGGACAGAAAGCTTAGTAAAAACACAGTCATCACCTGTCACTCAGACTGATCCTGGGCTCATCTTTGAATATTTCCTCACTGCTGTAATTCTCTGTGGTTTTCTGATAACCTAAGGCAGGTGCATGTGATGACACAAGAAACACTTTGAGCCTGATACAGTGCTGGGTTATGGTTTTGTGCAGTCCTCTTGCTGTGACTGTGAAGCAGGCAGAGTTCTTACTGTAGAACCTGCTAAGAACCAAAGGAACTCACAAGATCTGGCTGAAGACCCAACGCCTTTCTACTACACAGAGCAATCCCCCTGGGTCAGATGCTTAGCTGCAAGGGCAATAGATACTCAGTGTTTTTGAGGCAAAAAATGTCTGATAGTCACATCAGCAGATGTTCCTGCAACCATAGGAAATGTATCTCCCAGGGGGAAAAGATGGATTTATGGAGTGGGAAGTCTTCAAAGGGGCTCCCACAGTCCAAAGGCACATCTGATAACAGACTCTGGGTGTCTTTGTGTCCCCTTTGCTGTCCCACCAGGGCTGTGTCTGCAGGTGCAGTCCCTGTGAGCATTACAGAGCCACAACAGCAGAGCTCTGCAACAGAGTCCAACTTTGGCTAGCTGAAAGAGAAGATTTTATGCCATTGTGGTTACACCAGGCTCTAAACCCCACAGGTTAATCTGGCAGCAGCCTTTTCCTGGCAGCACAGCTGTGTCCACACCGGGAACTTTGCTGGCTGAGCTCCACTGGGCAGGTGGGATTTATGTTATTTTCAGATCCAGGCTAACATCAGCATGTGAGAAGTTTCTAATGTAGGCCTCTAAGAAATATCTCTGATTTTAAAACTCCATTACCTCTGCACGTAGCAATGAGCTGTCTTGTCCCTCAACTCCAACTACAAAAAAAACTTAATTTGTGTCCTCAAAAAAAGGAGGTGGGAAAACTGGTGATGCTGATGGATCACAAGAATGGCAGAAATGTTTATGAGTTTTCTGTGAAAGATGCATTTGATTTATTCACTAACAAGGCAATTGGTGAATCTTCTTGTTACTGCTGGTATGTGAGAGACATGGCATCAGGATACACATTACAGCAGAATCAACTTCAGCTTTGGAAAACAGAAATAGGACCACTGCCATGCAAAGGGGTTTTGGTTTTTTGGGGTTTTTTTTTTGGTTTTTTTTGTTTGTTTTTTTCTGGTTTTGTTTGTTTGTTTGGGGTTTTTTTGGGGGGGGGGTTGTTTGGTTTTTGTTTGTTTGTTTGTGGGGTTTTGTTTGGTTTGTTTTTGTTTTTGTTTTCTGTTTTGTTTTTTTTTCTTTTTCTTTTTAAATAAAGGTTTAATTACTGGTCTTACAGATGTCATACTTTCAATTCCAGTACAGGGACGGGAAAGTTACACAAAATTAATATGCATTTAGAAAGGAATCAAGACATCAAGCATTTATGCCAGATTAGCTGTTTACTTGTTAATATTGTGTATGTTTTTGCTATAGGACCTCATTAGCCTTGCTGAACAAAAAATAAAACTCTCTGTATGAAGATCCAATGTAAGCTGGAGGTCTTACTCCATATGAACTGTTGTCACCAAGTGCATCTTCCACTATCCTTAAGGACCTTTTTGCCTTTTACAGTTGTTTTTTTTTCTGATTCACTTGATTTAAAAACAAAGCCTCTTTACTGAAATTCTGTTCCTCATATTATAGACAGCTTGAATCAAGATCAGTCCAATATCCTCAGTCTTGTGTCAAACATAAAAACCCCCAATACAATATTAACAATATGCCAGTGCAATATTAACACTGGGCATTTTATAAATGTGGAGAATGTAAAAGATCTTGAAACATAAAATGAGACTCTGTATTCAGATGGTGTAATAGATATCTTTGATTACCAGATACTTGCACTGATCTGATTTGTATTTTAAATGAAATGTAATGAACTGTACAGGATATGTAGAGCATAAAGTCACATGCCTGTTAAAAGCCTGTTGCATTCCCCGACTTAAAAAAAACCCCAACATTTGAAAACTTGATTACTTCATAAAAGCTGCAATATGATACAATAATAATAACTCAGTGTTATGTAAAGCTAAAATCTGCTGCCAAACCATGAAGGCTGCCAAGTTAACATTGACTTGCAGATAACCATTATCACGATGGAGAGCTTTTCCTGAATAAGAACATATTCACCAAAAATGCAGTTTTCACAAATCAAAGCAGCCCTTAACTCATGTAAAATCTGGCAAACACATCTGAACATTTTTTTTCAGTGATGAAAATCCTTTGGCTTTATTAATCAAGTACATGAAGAGCATTCAAGAGCATGACCCCACAGGGCAAAGGCTAAGTCATAAGTTGGGATATCTATTTTGCAGTTTCTGATCCAAATTCTCTTAAGAGGAGTTTTTGTCCCTCATTGGGCTGCTAGTAAAAGGAGGGAAAAGGAAGAATGATGAAAATTACCATCTGCTCCTATTTATCCAGATATATGAGTGTCTTTTTACTTTCATGAAAAGTAGCCAGAAATATTTTGCCAAAGACAGTTATGTTAATGTGCCATTATTAAAATGTTTGAGTTTGATTTTACCTGAACCCATATGCAAAACCTTATCTTGGCTGCCAAAACCAAAACACCATTTATTCACCTGTTTTTTTAGATCAGTACCTTTAGTAATGCATTTTCCAGGACTCTCTTCCTTTAGAAAAACCTGTGTTGCACATCCAAAAAAATAGAACGGGATTAAATACAGTGGGATGTAAAAATCTCACTGCTGTGCAGGGACAGGAAGAAGAAACTATATTAACAATCAATAACTAGGAGAAATATCACAGAGCCTGGCTTTTACCAAAAAGAACAGGCTGAAGATGCTGAAGCCAACATATTCCTTGCATAGAATGCAGATTTTTATCCTTTAGAAGCTTCATGTCCATATGTAATATACCAAAAAACCACAGTCAGCATCTGAACTGCCTGGACCAGGCAATAGAATGGACCTTGACCAGCCACTTTTGCTGCAATCAGCATCTCTCAGTGCTCCTTCCTCAACGGCATTTAGCATTAATCCCACCTGATCCACATTAGTGAGCTGAAATCCAGAGTAGGTACCACTCCCACTTAAAATATAAACCAAAGCAAATGATATTGATATATTTCAGAGGCTTATAGAACACTAGTTTATTTAACTAAATGCTCATTGAGAAATCACAGCAAGTAAGAAAGAAGAGACACAGATGGAAACCTGTTTTTCCAGAGTTATAGATACCTTATTCATTTCACTATTTTCTTTTCTTTCACGAGTTTCCTGTTTCAGACCTCTTAAGAAAAAGCTGTATTTAACATGTCAAAAAATCTTCTTAAGAACCAGCAGTACTCTCTCTAGGGGTTGTTTTAGGCAATTATAGTTTTACAGTTTCCTCTTCACATTGGATAAGGATCTTGGATAGTGTCAGATATTTGGTATGTGGACACGATCTTGGCCCCTGGATATGAAGTTGTCATAGCTACTCTGGATGGTTTCTAAACATGACCAAATCCTCCACAGGATCCTTCCCAAGTTTCATGGTCTGTCTGCAAAGAACTTCCCTTTAAAAGACAACAGTTTGCAAGACTGTGTGTGCAATACAGTTTTTCAGGTAGAGTTTGGCATTTTCTTTTGAAAAGAAACACTTTTTTAAATTATAAAATAGGGAAAGGGTGAGAAAGAGATGCTATAGACCAACTAAGAGAAAGCCCATCATCTAAGATCACAGGAAGAAGGTCCAATTCTTTCGTGCAAACTATACAATAAATTCTGGTTTGGTCACAGCAGCGTAGAACTGGAATAAATTCATCAACACTGGAGAAGTTGAGCTTGAATTATACCAGAACAGCTGAGAGTAAAGCCAGGCCTTTAGGTTCCATATTTTGTTCAGCTCTCCTATAATTTACAAAGAATCATAAATCAACAGCTCATCATCTCTGGAAATATATAGAAAACAATTTTCTTTTGGGCCTAAAAACATAAGAATGGTTTAATTACCTTTAGATTCAAGGAATTAACCTTGAGGTATGGTCATACTTCAGAATATGGTTTTATAATCTTTATAACATGGAAGAAGGAACGTTTTCCAAACTGTATTTCACCCTAGATACTCAGATTAGTCTCTGTTCTTTTCCAATGCAAGAGGCAAGAGCAGAATAAATAATGAACAGGGACTGTTGATTCCAAAGGTAACTACAGGGTATGTTCATAGCAGAGAAGATAAAAAATGAAATTTAGTAAATGGAAAGTGGTTTAGAACAAGCTCTTCAGCAAGAACTACTGCCACTGAAGTTATTACCAAAAAAAAAAAAAAAAAAAAAAAAAAAAAAGAAAGGAAGGAAGAAAAAAAAACCAAATGAAAACCAACTCATCTTAATAGGTTAGGTCTGCTCTGAGTAGGAGGTTGGACCAGATGACTTCCAAAGTCTCTTGCAATCTAAATCATTGCATGATTCTAAACAAACTGGACTTTTCTTGTAAACATATTTGTTCAAGAGACTAAAAGAGATTTAAAAATCAAGATGGATTGGATAGGTACTTATTATTACAGCAAAAATTACAAACAGTCACTTACAAGTAGCAAAAATATTACTTCCTCAGAAATACAAAAAATAATGACCCTATCATTTAAGCATTTAAGTAAAGTCTGGTCAGAAAAAAATATAATCTATAGCATTTTTGTAATTTTCCCTAAGCTTTCTCACTGATGGAACACAACCTTTTGGTCATGTACATCACTGTTTCTCCCTCAACCACAGCCCTCTTGTTGGATTCTAAAAGACTCAAGGAAATGATGTTGTTGAGTACAAAATTTTATGAATGTCCTAATGGAAAATGTTTTGCTGTATAACTTCTAGGAAATTTAGCCTTACTATGGGATCACTTATAAACTGGGCACTTAATTTTTATTGCCTTGTTGGTTAAGTTAATTACATTATGACTGCTAGCAATTTTTCATCAAAACAAGAGGCTGTTTTACCGTATCTTTTACGTTTTGCTTCTCTAGAGTGCACTGGAAAGTATCACAAATGTAGACAGAGGACTGTTGTTAAGTGGTGGCATTTGTGCTTGTAAGTTTAATCCAAAATAAATTTGCCATAAACCAACAATAAAATGGAATACAAGACTGACATTAAATGAGTGAGTTTTGCCACGGTGAATTAGTGAAAAGAGGAATCTTAGAGGTATATTGGGTGAAAACCAGGTAATATGTAAAGTTTATTGTATAGAGTCTCCTGTTGCACAAGTGTTACTTGACAGTGCTTTGGGGTTCCTGCAAACACAAACATGGTCAGACTAAACAAAAGTAACAATGAAATAGGCACAGAGACTCTGCTGATGCCAATGTGTGTGTACAGACCCTGCTTCCCTACCCAACAATCCCACTGAGGTCTCTACTTTCGTCCTACTCACTCTAACCACAGAGAGAATCCCTTGTTATTTTCAAGGAAGATATTAGAGTCAAAATAGACCATACTGCACTAATTTGAAGAATAACTACAATAGCTCTTCCTAGTGCAGTTAGAATATGCCCAACGAGCTCTGTTGGTGTATGTGTGGGCAATTTGATCCTTGCATTTCTGTGCAGAGCTGTAACCCTGGGAGCTATTCTGGTATTCACCATGTCCATCTCTGTGCTTTCCCAGTGTTTTGATGTGAAGCTGTTTTTAGATCTCCTTGCAAGTCTCTGGATCAGCAGCACAAGGGAATGAACTGCTTTCAGTGATTAAAGGCAAATATCACTAAACACTTTCAGGATATAATTACAGAGCATTTTCACTCCTCTGCTGCTATTGGCTTAAAAGAGTTTGGGTTTCTGCTGATAGTTATCCTCTAACAGCTGGGTCCACTTTTGACCCAAGCACATGGATCTGATCTATGTGGTACCACCATGGTCCTCAGAGATATTTAGTTAAGATGTTCTTCGAGATCAGGCCCAAAGCATGAAGGAAAGGTCACTCAACTGTTATGAAATGTACAAGTACCATTGTAGAACTATTTTCTGTTCTCTCTACTTTTATCATGACTTTGTTGGTAGTATTTCTAATTTTTTTACTCCTCTGAAAAGACCACAGTTTAAAGCTCTCCCCCAAAGATATATTTCCTTCCAATGGGTTTATAACTTGACATTTTTGCCTTTATTCCCCTTGCAGTACACCTTCAAGCATTAAAATATTTTTATGCTGTGTGCATCTTACAAGGAGCCACAGGTATTTCCTGAGACAAAAAAAGTGCAGAGACAACAAAAGTCTCTTTTCTCTCCACAGTGTATATGCACCCTCACCCTTCTTTTTTCCTCTCTGTTAATCATCATCTACTTCAAAACATGAATTTAAAAGATCAGTCTGTCTTGCTTCAGATGAGGGCATCTTATCACTCAGTGATTGCAAGCTTGGGCCGCTACACGAGATGCTATAAAGACACAAGCTATAAAGACAGTTCTTCCCTTGAAAAGCTTACTGCAAGACATCACACACCCAGAAAAAGACAACACACCCAGAAAAAGAAAGAAAAGTGAGACTTGTAGTGGTATTTGGCAAAAAATCAGGTAAATTTTCACTTGGACAATACCCCCCTGTTAGAAGATCACTGATAAGATGTGTAAGACTACATGAATGCTGCTCAGTTGTACTTACTTTTTTATGCTGAGGGTAAACAAACAACTAATCCATGGGAGTTGTATTCCTGAATGAGAAGACATGGTGCTGGGCAGGATATCACAGCAGCTCAGGATTCATATTTGAACCCTGGAGCCCCCATAGATCTGGAGAAGGCAGCCTCTCTGACCTTCCAAAAATGTAGTATTTTGAGGGCTTTTTCTGCAACTGTTCTTTCAATCCTTTTTAAACCACTGACAATGAGGGAAGAAGTTACAAAGATGAGAATTTAACAGTTCTCCAAGATCCTACAGGTGTGGAGTTGGCACATTTGGAGAAGCTTCCTCCTTCTGTGTCCCTCTTCCCTCTTCCCACCCCTGCCTTGCCACACAGTCCCTCCACACTTATGGAAAAATTAGATTTGAGCTTAGCTGTAACCAAACCCTACACTCCAGTAAGGCTCAGCTAAGAGACCTGATGAGGAGATGCTGCTGCTGAGAAACATCTGGCCTTTGTTTGATGCACCCAAAGAGTTAAAATTATTGTCAGAAATACCATAATGTATAAAAGCTGCAAACACCCAACCCTAGTAGTGTCAGACTGCCAAATTGTACAAATGTATTTGTCTCTCTTATTTGTAAATGTTATTTGAACAGAAATGGCACATTGTAACCACCTAACAAGAAGCAGTCTCTCTGATGACGTTTGAGACTTCTTTGCTCCACTGCATGGAAATATTTAGAACTTAAAAGATTTATATTAGAAAATAGCATTTCAAATGGCTCAGTCCTGTTCCCAGTAAAGTCAAAGAGGGGGTTACTCTCAGCTTCAATGAAAGTGGCATAAGGGCCAAGATGAATTTAACATGATTTTTTTTCTGTTTTGTTCCAAGAGTCAAGAAGTCTCTCCAAGAAGTCTACTCCTTAAAAAAAAAAAAGAAGAAAAAAAGTCAAGCAAGTTATCAAGCATCCATCAGTGCCATGGCCAGGCATGAAAATCCATCGAGACCTCTGAATGTCAGAGTTCCACCACACACAGTATGTTGGGCACAGAGAAACCCAGTGTATTTCCAGGTTTAGGATTGGAAGGCATCTGTTGCCTTTAAAAATATTTTCCCACAATATCCAACACACCGTCCCATTTGCTCTGAGACAAAGATTCTCATCTTATGGACATACTTCAAATATAAAAATCAACACTAACAAGTGAGCGATACAGTCTGATCCTTTAAAGGGATTAGAGTTTAGGTAAAGTCAGCAACCTTTGATTAATTTTCTTTTTTTATGATTGACAGATGCTAAATTAAGTTGTATAAATGAACAAACAGGCCCATAAATTTTTATATCTATATTTCAATTTAAATAGAACAAGGACAAACATTTATCATCAACTGAGCTTTCCCACCAGCCTCCAGAATGAAAATGTTTTTCTTTGTTGGTTTTTATGTTTTATGCTCAGATTTTTTTTTATAATTATTTGGATCATGCATTTTGCATTTCTGCTGATCCTCAGATGTGAATAGCAAAATCATATGTATCTTCTTGATAAAAGTTTACAGGAAATGTGGAAATGACATATCCTAATATTAGATTATTCTTTCTTCTTCTCTTTCTTATTATTTCTTTTCATTTTTAGTTATTTATTTAGAATTATAAGCTCTGTTGGAGACCTGTGCCAGGGTCTCACCACACTGTTTCTCCTCTAGTGCCATGTTTTGCTGTTCTCCTTTGAAGGGCCCTGAGTGACCCTTTATGCTCAAACATAGCCAGACAATTTTCATCCCAGAAATTTATGAGGGACAGCACGATAATGTCACACAAAGGTGCTCCAGTGACTTCATTAGGATCGAGTCAGCATAGACAGAGTAAAGCTGTTCATCTCCTGAGAGTCCTGGGCGACTGCTGCAGGGAAGGCCTGGAAGAGCTGGGAAAGGGAACTACCAGGACAGGGAAAAAAACCTTACAAACCCAAACCAGAACAAACCAACACGCATTTTATAAGGGAAAAAAAAAAAAAAAGTTGGAATCCAGCTGTATATTTTAAAAGGGAAAGGTTAGAAAAACATTCAGGGAGAGCGCCCAAAAAGTTAATTTCCAGCAGCGCTTGAGGCAGCAAAGCCTGGGAAGGCTCCTGGCGCCCTCTGGTGTGAGGCGGCAGCAGGAGTGGAAATTTCCTCTGGAAAACACCTTTGTCCTAAAGTTCAGGCTGATAAAATGACTCTCAAGCGTCCCGATGGGAACAGGGGTAATTTGACCCCCCAAGAGAAGCGTGGCTTGGGGCGCAGCTTCGTTTTGGGGTGACGGGGAGGAAAGGCGGGAGGCTGCTTTCTATTTTTATTCTTATTAGTTTTACTTGGTTTTCATTTCTTCTCCGGAGTCTCAAGTTGGGCCGGCTGCAATATGAAGAAAGGAGCCCTGAAAGCCGGTGAATGAAGAGCTCGCAGGATCCTGGGAATAATGGGTGCAGCATGGCAAACATTTTTATTAAACAGCAAAACCTCCCAAATCATGCGCGCCTATTTCCCTCCTGTCTGGAGTTTCCAAGGGAGAGAGAGCCTAAACGAGCACGGAGGAGAAATGTGTTTTTCAACAAGACTTAAATACTAAAAGGGAAAAGCCTTCGGGGAAAAAGAAAAAAAAAAAAAAAAAAAAAAAGAAGAAAGAAAGAAAAGGGGGTGGGGGGGGGGGGAAAGCGCAACAAACAACAAAACAGAAAAGGCATTCTTGACTTCAAGCACCTCTCCCTTAAAGTTGAAGGATGCTCCCTAACCCAAATCGACACCCTTATTTTAATTGCCAGGAGAGTGAGAAGCACCCTCTGCTAGCAGGCTATGAATTCACATTTTTAAACATCTTTTTTTTACATTTTTACAATCATTAACAGCGATATTAGCTTCTTGTGAGAAACAAATGCACAAAAGCCCATTTGTAAGTGCAAAGGGACCGACAGACGGTAGAGCAAACATCAGGGTTCTTCCTTTAGGTACCTGCTGAGGAAATACACTCTGATTTTAACCTCTAAAATTAAAAGGGGGGTGAGGCGCGGTGTTTATGCTGATTGGAGACAAATACACAGAGCTTTCCAGCTCATCTTCACCAGCTGTTTTTCCTTCGTTCCTAGCATCTTCCAGCAGATGTACCTCCCAGCCCCTCCCAGGAGACGGGATTTTTGGATTTTTGGCAGGAGCGGCTTTTTGAGAGGGGGTGGTCCCGCGTGGGTGCCCTCGGCTGCAGGTGCGGCCCCGGGGTGCCCAGGTGGGACAATGTCCCCATCGCGGGGATGGTGGCGGGGATTCAGCCGGCCCTGCACTGCAGCTCCATGCGGGCAGCAGCCGCTGGGCTTCTCCCTCAGCTGAGCACAAATTGGCCTTAAAAACAAATAATAGGTCTGTTTTATTGCCTTTTCTTAAAAAAAAAAAAAAAAAAAAAAAAAAAAAAAAAAAAAAAAAATTCGTTTGTTTTTGCGTGTTTATTTAGTGGGGTTTTTTTTTTCTCTTTTTAAAAGGAAGCTCCTTATACAAGTGATTTCACGCCCTGGTCCGACAACGCTTGACAAAGTTCAAGGATATTAGCGGCAAGTCCCTGACTGCCGCTCTGCTCTTTGCATACCAACCACAGCACACTTCCTTGGGATAAAAAATGCTAAACTAAACACAATTTATTTAGTAAAAGCCAGCAGATTTCTGTCACGATGCAGGCAAGGCTCGGCATCTATCTTGGTTTGTAGGTATACACATGTGGTGCTCTTCCACCCCAAGCTCTCCATCGAAGTGCTGTGAAAGAGAAAAGATATTCGTATTTTTTTAATTATAGGACCCATTTTACAGGCAGCGATAAGTCAAAGCAAACTGTAGCCGAATTCTTGTAGGAAGGGTCATGCGCGGGCGGATTTGTCCTATTAATAGGACACAGGAAGAGCCGGGAGAGCAAACGCCTGCCCTGAGCACAGCGTGGGATGTTATTTGAGGTAATAGATTGAGAGCAGACACGAAATCAGCGCTTTGTGGACGTTCAAACGCGTCGTTATTTCGCGCTAAATAACATCTTAAAGACGCTCCCCCGGGTTTTCTGCTGGAAGGATGCGGGATTATTTGGAAGCATTTAAAATGGAGAGAAAAAAAAAAACTGTATCCAGACGACAGCTCCCCGTGGGAAGCTAATCAACATTATAGACAGTAAACATTCTACTGTTAAGGGCTACTTTGCCGCAATTGGTTTTAAATCATAAACATATAAATACAGGAAATAATTCTGAGACCACATCGGAGTTTACCTGGAAATGACGGGAAAGCAACAGAGTATTCCCGAAACTGTCCGTACCTTTCAGGGAAGCCTGTTGATGCTGAAGGACTGATAGTGGGCAGAAAAAAAAAACCAAACAAAAATCCCGAAGCAAACAAATTTACAAAAAACCCACACACAACAAGCAAAAAAAATCTAGGACACGTCCCGAGTCCCAGTGTCGCCGCGTTTAGGAGGAAACACGCAATACGTTTCTAAAAATCCCGCTCGCCTAATTGTTGCTATTGTGGTTAAAATATTGGCTGACACCGCACTAAAGATCTCAGTAAGTTACAGACGATCTCAGACGTACGGAACATTTAAAACATGACCCTGCCGATTTAAGAACTAAGTATTTTAGGTAAAAAGGACTCTGATAGCGATTCATTTTCCCTAATTAGGAATTAATGGGGTTTTAAAAGATTTTTTTTACAAAAGTGACTTCACAAAACAAGATTTCAGTATTTTTGCTTGTATTGACCTTCCTCTTCACAAGCAGTAAAAATGTAGAGTTCAGGAGGTGCTGGATTTTTGGCTGGTTGTATTTTATTTTATTATTTTATTTTATGTTGAGCTTTTATTGTTGTTTGCTTTTGTTTTTCGGTATCCACTTTGTATCCATGTTTATTACATTAGTCCATTACTAAAAAATTCCAGAAGAAACAAAAGCAAACCCAAAACTATGGAGGCGACGAGTAGGGCCCTACTGTACAATTTTAATTAACGGAAAGACAAAATTTCTCTTGACTTAGGGTGGAAGGGAACGAGGCCCTGTGAGAACCACGACAGGAGTCAGGTGTATTTTCCTTCCTCTCCTCAGCCTCAGGGACGAGGGGACAATGCCCCACCGCCGCCCATCCCGGGGCAGGGCTGCTCCGGCCCAAGGGACACGGAGAGGCTCCCGAATCTCTCCGGGATCCCTCCCCACGTCCCCACGGATCCCTGCCTTTGCACAGGAAGGGCACACGAGTGCCAGGCGGCTGCTGCCCTGCTCCAAGCATCGGCGCGGCAGCGGGAGCCAGAACCAAGCCAGGGGCTTGGCAAATATTCCCTTCCAAAGAGCAGCGAAAAGGGATTACACTGAATTATCAAGTACAATATTTAGCTTCCATTCACGCCTCAAAAAAATTACTCTAATAATCCATTAACTGCTATTATGACCAGTGTTACTTATTCATCACTGCTCCGTGAAAGTTATTATTTATTTGAAAATTCTTTGCGATTTCCAGTTGCTCTCCACATAGCATGCACTACTCAAAGAAAGCGAGAGGGCTCTCAAACAGGAAAACGCAAAGTTAGTCCCTCATTTTGCAAGACGGAGACGCCACTGGGGCTACTAGTTTTATTTTTAATACAAAGAAAATTATTTTCCTCCGTGCTGAGCACCTATTGTTTTATTTTCCTCCTTACTATTACCGTGGATTTCTCTGGCAGGTGCTGGGTGCCGAAGCCTTAGGAGAAAACAGGCTACCTTTTGACAAAGGCCTAACTATGGACTTAACAAGCAATAAACCCTACGATGTCGTTTCAATCCCAAATTCACCCAAATTCAAAGGATGCCGTAAACAATGTGAGCAGTACAGAAACATTGTGGAAAACAGGAATTAAAAAAAAAAAAAGTGTTTTTTTTGTTTGTTTGTTTTTTTTGTTTTTGTTTTTTTTTTTTTTTTTTAATGGGCTCTCATAACCGAAAAATACTTTTAGGGTATGTGACAGTCTGGAGCAGGACTCGTCTGCTCCGTGGGGAAGCAGAGCCAGCGCGCACCGACCGCCGGGCTGTGAGTGCCGCTGCCCCGGCTCCCACCCGCGGGGGATGCTGAGAACCAAAATCGCCACGGGGGAGAGCCAAGCGTGTCCCCGAGTCCCACCAGTTATTTTTATCCACGTCCGGCCTTTCCAAGCCATCAGATATTCGCTGCGATAGAAAAGCACCCTCGGAACTCAGCCGGGCTCGCAGGGACATACGGAGCCCGCCACCGGGAGCGAGCTGGGCTGTGACATCGGGCCCCACGCTGCCTGACCGTAAATTAGCAACAAAAAGAGTTAACTACCTAAACCCGAAATATTGCCGAGATCTCAGTAAAGCAAAGAAAGAAAATTTAAAAGTAACAAAAATATACCCCCAAATACCAGTTTAGGACAGGCGGGCAGCAGCACAGCAGTGCTAGCTCCCGGAGACCGAGCTGCTGCTGCTCGGATTACCCTCCGGACGCTCCAACCACGAATGGAAGGAACCTTCCTTCTTTTTTTTGTTGTTTTGGATCTTTTTGTTGTTGTTGATTTGGGTTTTTAGTTTGTTTTTTATTTATTTGATTGTTTTCCCCCCTTCAATGTCCCTTCTTTTTTCTGTACGAAGCAGCAACCCCGACCCTGCGCACTAGGCCTTGCAGAATCTCCCAAAACAGTTTAATAAAAGGTAAACCCGGGATTGAGATATCCTGATTGGCATTTATTATAAAATATATAAAGTACATATTATGTGTTTATATGCGCATGTATAAATATATATCTAAGCTCCCCCAGGCCTTTTTCAATACATCGGGAAAAACTCAGACTCGAGGTAATGCAAAGTCAGTAACAGGAGCAGCTTTTCTCGGCTCTGACAGGCTTTGTCTCCATGTCTGCGTCAGACAGCGCTCAGTCTAAACCAGCCGGATTAATCAGGACGATCCCCGGGTGATCCCGAGCAGCGTGACAAACCGCAGTGCTAAAATATGCCCGTGCCACTCTCTGCGGACACCTCGGGGCTGTTTTACGGTGCCACATCCCCGGTTATCCCTCTGCTCGCGAATACCGGCCGGGGCGCTGGGTGCGGGAATTAAAATCCACCATCGCACCCGGAGAAAGTTTTAAATGCCAGGATTCACTGTCCTCTTCACGAACGGCTAAAAAAGAAAAAAAAAATCAGGTGTAGTGATACGCTCTCATGTTAAAATTGTGAACAATCGGTATGGTTTTCTTAAAAGGGCTAGTATGATTTCAGCAACCTTGTCTTTGGAATACACTTCGGGGGCCCGGATGACGTGCTCGGTACTCGGGAGGGAAAGGACAGACGGGGACGCTGGGGATGTTCTATTTAGGGGAATTTTTGTTCAATCCAAGGACAGGAGCCCCGGGGGGCAGCAGGCGGTCCCTGCACACAGCACCACGCAGACAGCCTCGCCATTTTACACAGCCACCGCTCCTGCGCATTAAACGGGACAGCGGAGGACGGGCTGGGATCACATCCAGCAGCGGCACAAGCCTTAATCCGGGGCCGCGGAGGAGCCAAGAAACCCCCGGAGGGGCATGCGAGCAGACGGAGCCCTGCGCCCACCGCGCCCCTTCAGCGCTGCTTCCAGAGAGCCCGAGATTTACAAAAAAGGGAGGAGAGCCGGCGAACTCTTCCAGTTTGTGTTTCCACGCACGGCCCTCCAAGCGAACACGAAGGGGCGATCGAAAGGAAGATGTCTGAAGGTGCTGCCCCTCACGGCGGAGAGGGCTCTGCGCCTTGCCAGCCGAGGTCCCGCTGCCCGGCACCCGTCCCGCACCCTCCCAGCCGTGCCAGCTCGCTCGGCCCGCAGGGAAGGGCGGGCTAAGGGCGGCGGGGGCGCTAGCTGAGGACGGCTGCCTGCGGGGGGAGCCCAGAGAAAATGGAGGCAGGCGGGATCGTATCGCTGAGCGGTTGCATGGCGGCAGCGGGGCGGTCCGAGCTTCATACTGAGGGGGAGCGAGTGAGCTTCCCCCGCCCGTCTGGGCTTAACCGGGACACGACAGCGACACACTGCCCGATGCTCCCCGGGCTCCGGACACCGCTCGGCCTCTCACGGCTCGGCTCCTCCAGGCGGCCCTGGGGCCATTCCAGAACGTTCCCCGCGCGCGGGCTCTGCCAGCTCGGCATGGCGGGCCGAGGCCGCCCCCTGCTGCCCTCACGCTGCTGTCCCAGGGCTGCTGGGACAGTAAAACATGTAAAAATTAGTAATTCTGTGGGGAAAACGTCATTTTTTAACGCTTGGCATCCTGCAGCACATACGCCTACCCCCGCCTCCTCCCCCCTCCTTCTCCGCCCACCTGCTGAGTGTATAATTTGTGTCAGGATTTTGTCAATTTTTTAATTTAGCAATGTAAATTGAAAGTGCAGAGTGGCCAAGTAAAATGAAGGTTGAGTTAAACTCAGCTGACCAGTGCAATGCAGTTTCTTTTACCTTTTTTTTTCCTTTAAAAGTACGTGCCCATTTTATCACCCCTTTATGGTGGTTTATGGTTCCTTTAAATGGCCCTGAATATCAGATCGCAAATGCTGAAAAAATGTAAATCCGGTTTGTCTAATCTGGAGTTTAAAATATTCTTGTGATGTCAGAAAGTGATGGCTTATAAAATATTTTCATTTAATTAGGAAGTGCTAAGCGGATTTCTGCAAGGAAAAAAAATAAAGGCAAGGAAGCTCAGTTTGAATTATTTATGCGCTATGAACTATCATGATTGCTGCTGCAGCTTTTCAAGTACAAAAATCCAGGATTTGCTCGCTTTTCATTTTTAGAACATAATTCTTTAATTATTCAGGCATGCAAATGACTGTGAACAGGGATTAATTATGCAGGTAATCAAGGTTTTGTTCTATGTTTACTTTTGAAAAGCAGATTGGCTGATACTATGTACAGTGTTGCTGACAGTAGGCTGGTGCACTGAAATACTCATGTAAGGTATGATAGCAGTTTGGGATTTCATGGAAGTAGAAGGGGTAGAAGTGAATTGTGTTCCTTAGTTTATGCACAGCCTTGCATAAGCTAAGGAACACAATTCTTGCTGTATGTCTTGCTATCCTGTGAGAGAGAATTATCTCCTTCCTCAGGACCAAGTGTTCATCATCCCCTTTCTTCTCACAGAATCATAGAATATTCAAAGTAGAAAGGGACCCACAAGAATCATCCAGTCCAGCCTCTTGCCCTGCACAGACACCCCGACAATCCCTGCACAGACACCCCAACAATCCCTGCACAGACACCCCAACAATCCCACCCTGTGCATCCCTGAGAGCGGTGTCCAAACGCTCCCGCAGCTCTGGCAGCCTTGGGGCCGTGGCCATTCCCTGGGGAGCCTGGGCAGTGCCCGACACCCTCTGGGGGAAGAACTTCCCCTGATCTCCAGCCTGAGCCTGCCCTGACCCAGCTCCAGCTGTTTCAAGGGTCTCTTACAAGCTGTTGATCACTTCAGTGCTTCTGGCTTTAAGGCATGTCAAGTTAGAAAGCCAAGATTTGAGGATTGGCCTGCTTTGGATGCTGCTTAATTATGAGTCCCTTTTGATCATTTTGGAAATAAAGCCATAGTCTACACAAGGCTTTTTTGGTGTTGGAGGAAGCTGTTTGACCTGTGTCAAAACAGCTGGATCTGCAGAAGTAAGGAGTAATATTATCTTATTCGTTGCCCAAGGAGAATTATCTTATTCAGAAAATGAGACTGTTTTTTATACATCAGAGGAATATTTTCAAATATTAGGACAAGAGTGAAGGGTCTGTGGAATGGGGCAGCCTGAGTCTTTTGGAGGCCTCATGACTCATTTTATCTTCCTCCCTCCCCAGAACTCCCATTCCATTGCAGTCTTTTAAGGCACCTTCTGGGCAGCAGGGAGGAGGCCACAACATTAAAAAGGTTATTTTATTTCAGACTGACAAAAATGTGCTACAGTGTCCACCTCATACACAGAGCAGCTAACAAAACCTTTTAGCTTCTCCCTGCCAAAGTAGTTTCCTCAGGCAGCTTTCAATAGCCACTCCTTAAAGCAGGAGGGAAAAAAGCCTCAAACACTAATCCTCACCAACTACACTGCTGGTAGATAGCCAAAAGGAGAAATGGACCTCTTACTTGCTTTGAAGCTTTACTTTTTTGACTCACTGATGAGAGTGGTAGCTAAGCAGCAGCAGTGTAGTGGCTGTGACAACGTCAGAAGGAGAAGATGGGGTTGGAGGATGCTGATACAGCAGGGGAAAAGTCTGCATGCTTGACATCCAGTTACATTCACTTAGATGAATATCACAATGCAATTAATTACATGGAAAATGCTACAGGAGATATTTATAGCAAATATAAATTTACTCCTTGCAAATAGGAGTAACCTCAAAGAGTGGAAATAGTAGTGCTCATATTGATCACTATTGGCATTAGCATTGGGATAGTGGGGTTTAGCCAGCTTGAAGGAAGACACCTTGTTATGAACAAAACATAAAAGTTCAAGCTCCTTTTTTGTTCTGAAGATAAGTTCTGCAATGTAAGAAAAATAATTGCTGAGCAGAGGAACATGAATAAAAAAAGTCATGACTATAGAATGTGCAAACTTGCATGTTCTGGTGACATGTACTTAAGAAAAAAAGGTGGGCTGAGAGAAAGAGACAAATTGAACTCACAAAAAAAAAATCTGATTCACTCCCTTATTTTGTCCTATGATTAAATGTGAACATGGAGAAAAAGCCCATGCACACAAAGGAATCAGCACTTAAAAATGGGATTATGACGCTAAGGAATCATATAATATTCAGCTTTCAGGGGTATCATATAATGTCCGGCTTTCGGGGCAGTTTACAGGTGATTTACAGAGTGCTCACCCTCAGGACATGCCAGCCATGGGGTTGGATGCTTCACTGTACTGACACTGATGAACCCATCATGGTGCAAACCCGCTGTAGGTTCCCTGGTGTTGGTGGGACTGCTGCAGAAACTTGCTGCCTAGGAACAGGGTGGGGGGATCAGACATCTCGTCAGTGCCCTTATGTGGGATCTCAGCACCTCAGGATGGAGGTGCAGAGAGGCCGAGACCACCCTTGGGGGGCTCGGGAATCCTGGAATGTTGCCAGAAGTGTCTGGTGGCAGGATTTTGATCCTACACAGGAGATGAGACCTGTATGAGGACTGGGAGGAATTCACTGGGTGAATGGTGAAGGGATAAGTTAGTTAAAGTGTAAAACACAGGGTTTAGGATTTTGGGGGGTCTAAAGAAGTAAGATGGAGGAATTGGGGCGTGTCCTGTCCTTCTTCTTCTTCTTCTTGGCCTCCATCTTCTGTGGTGGTGGTGGCACTTTGGGATTGGTCATTACTAAAAGTGCACCGGTTAATAAGGGTAGAAGGTATTGGGGAGAAATGATAAATATTGTACACGTAACTTAGGGTATAAAGATAAGTGACCGCCCCAGGGGCTCGCAGTGTGCTCATGGCTGACTTGCTGTGCAGACCTCTGTCGGGCTGAAAGAAAATCTTTTAGATAAACAATTAATAAACACCAAGACCGAGACAAGATCAGAAGTCTCTCCTCGTCCTTTGAAGCGTCGGCTCTTCAAGGCCATCCCTGGGCCTTTCCAGGCCACCTAAACAGCTCACAGAAAACCTTACACCCTTAGTTCAGTTTCTCAGAGCATTGTTTGCCACTTCCAGCTTTAGGTGAATGGAAGAAGAAAGGGCAAGGAGCCGGTCCTCATTGTATAGAGTGAACAGCAACAGATGGAAAAGTAGGAGGCAAATTAATTTTCCCTTCCCTTTCTGGATATCTGTCTGTATTTAATTATCCTGGGATTTTATAGCTGTCAACTGATGGATGCGCAGCCTACCAGTGCCTGCTGGCTAATCCACTTTGGGGCTATATTAGATTGGTTGAAAATGACTGGATTAGAATAATATTCTGCTGTAACATTAAACAATAATGGGATAATGAGGAAGTTTACGGAAAAAATATTATTGGTGTCAATAGAAGAAACTGAGTGTCAATTTCCAAAAGGTAGATCTGAGTTTCAGTAACATTAGTGCAACAACAGAGAGAGTTAGGCTTGTTCATATGAGACTGAGAATTACATAAAAGGAAAAAAAAAGGACTGGAAAATGAGAAAGTAAATAGGATATATGGTCTGGTGGTTTGGTAGGAAACCAAAGACAGAATGTTAAATTATGTGTGGTCAGTAGCATCTTGTAGACCCAGATGTAGGACATAAAGAGTGGTAAAACAATAAAAATTGGAAGAAGAGAAATAGAAATTCACAGACCTCTCAAAAGAAATACAAGGGAGTTCCTTTAAATGAGTCCATGAGATTTACACAGGTGAAGATATGCCTTAAGTCATGAGAATTCTTACTGTGTGTGAAGTTATTTAATGATTCATGCTCAAACAACTCACCACCAAAACCCAGAATGGTCCATAAAACTGAGTGTGTTTTGAAACTCTGTGTCCAGTTCCTTGCTCTTACTTGTGAATAAAGGTTTACTCTTAAAGCACTGATTTGGAATGGAGTAAAATGAGAGATTCTCTGTATATGTTAAGGTCTAAGGAAGCTTGGTTTAATATGTATGGTTTTTTACTTTTTTGTGCTTAGTGCAACACACACACAGTGGGCCTTTTGGCAGAAGTGTGAAAATTGTTTCTGCACCAGCACTATGCTTTTATCATCCTTAATTCTTTCCTTCAGTATATGTCTACATGCCAGTATCACCATTATCTTGTTTGAATTGAGCATTATGCATTTTCTCTAAGTAACTGGGAAAGAAAAGTATTTTTTTCATCCAAACTGTTTGCAAACTGAGAAATGAATAGAATAGAATAGAATATTTTCAATTGGAAAGGAGCCGCAAAAATCATCTAGTCTAACTACCTGACCACTTCAGGGCTGACCAAAAGTTAAAACATGTTATAATTGTCCAAATGTCTTAAAGTCTGGGTTTGATCATTGATCATCTCTCTAGAAAGGGTTTTCCAGTGTCTTTGGAAACTTCAATGCTTTCAGGAATGACAGGTAAATTATTTTTTTAGTATCTTAAGGGAGTAGAAGTAGCTACAGAAATCAGAGTCCTTGTACTTTCAAAAAGCACCCTGTACAAACCAAGAGTGATTCAGGAGTATCAGGAGATCTCATAAAATACATGTGTTGTCTTCAATAAAGTACCCCTGATCTCCTGGATGGTTTCTCCCCGTGGGAGGCAGTGGTAATTTTCCCTTGTTTCACCCATATTAGTAATTAAACAGATAATTTATGGAAGACCTCTTAGGTGAGAATATCAACAGCTTAATTGCCTGTAATGAGCAACAACTGATGCAGTCACTGGCATTCACAGATGCTTTCTGTAGCAGTGCCTTCATTACAAATTGTGCTGAAGTGACCAATACCCTGCCCTTTATGTAGAAAAGTGCTAACAATTTTCTCAGTAATAACACCAAAACATTAATGTTGCTTTTTGCAAGCCATGAATGCAAAGGCCTAGGTCGCGGGTTTGGCGTTTGGCAAAACTAGCTCACACATCCAAAGACTGTGGAATATTTATATCCTTTTGCTTTTTTATCACTTCTGTCATATCACCCAAACCTAGTGCCACCTGTTTAGCTTTCCCCAATATTGATACCCCTGCTGATATCTTGCTTTTCTAGCTCAGATTCTTCATTCCTTCAAGCCTGTAGAGAGGGAACTGGCAGGAAAGTCTCCATCTCCTTGCTGAGGCAGGAGGCACTGTGATGGAAGTGACGTTCAGTCATTTAGTAATGCAGTGATTCAGTGCAGACTGTGACCCAGGCATGTCAAATTCAGCATCCTCAGCCTTCCTGAAGTCATGACAAACCACAGGAACAATGATGAGCTGAAGTAATCTGTGACAAAGGATCAGAAGGCAGAAGGCACCCACTTGCCTGTTGTTTGATTTCTATGGTTGTATTGTTTTACTGCATTATCAGCAGTGTCACTTGACAGACTAACAATGTAATACACTTTAAATGGCTGAGCTGGAGCTGAGATGCATTGGTCTGTCAGCATCTAACAGGAAGACCAGAAAAGCCAGTTGAAGGGGAGGTAGTGTTCTAATTTCAAAAAGGGAGCTCTAGCCATGGAAATTGTAAAAGAAACAGCATCTTGTGGATTCTAGAAATACTACATTTTCTATTAGATTACACTCCTGAACCCAGATTTCCTTTTGATTTTCAAAATTTAGTTGTTGATTTACAACAAATTCCTAGAAATACCAAGAAATGCTGTATTTCCTCTATATATTTAATACAATGATTCATTTTATCAAAGTGCTTGATTTTTTTTTTGTTTCAGAATCTTTCTTTCCTTTACTCCTATTTCAGTTAACTCCTATTTCCTCCAGTCCTCTTTACTTTATTTGCTGATTCTCTTCTGCACACCATTTTTCTCTTATATCACCGTTCTTCAATTCTACCTTCCATTTTCTGTTCTCTTGCAGACCCTGTTTCTTGGCCAGTATGTAAGCAGAAATAAGAGCCATCCTTAAAGCATTCTAAATATTTATTGTCCTAATCTGATTCTTCCAAAACATATAATTATGCTACATATTGAAAATAGATTATTCTGTGTTATGACAGGAATAAAAGTAAGATTTTTTAACAGGGCAAGCTTTCCAAGACCTGACACAGTGCTGTTCTAAAAAAGACAAGTTTTGATTTTCACATTACAAAGGAGAAGTACCTATACAGCAATATGGTAGTTGGAAGGAAACTTCTAGGAAATTGCTTTTCTTAGTTCTTAATTGCCAAAAGTCAGGGGATGCCTTAAGCCAAAAGAGGTTTTATATGTATGTTTTTTTTTTTTTTCTCCCTACATTCATGCCTCATGATTGTGGAAGATGCTGTCCATGGGCCATTGCTGAGTCAATCCAAGTTAAAACTTTTGAAAAGAAGAAGAAATGTAGTGAAAAGATACATTAAAAAGACAGTTAGCCAAGAGACTGTATTTAATCAAGGCAATAAATATGTTCTCACTTTATGACTCATGGAGACTCCACAGACAATTCATAACAATCAACTGGAGTTTGAAAGGTCCCAAATAGCAAAGGGCAAAAGATTATTTTAGCTGTGGCATGCACATGAACAAGTCCAGAATGATTCTGTGAATAAAGCTTTTGGTCACTCTAGAGGGAATAATTAACCCAGTATAAAATAATTTGTTCACTCTGCACCTAGAGACCCCAGGGACAATGTGAATTACTGAGGAACATTCCCAAGAGTGATATTGGGTTGGAGCTATGCTCTGCATTTGGAAGAATGTTGGGAATTAATAATTTACATTCAGTAATCAGAAATTTTAGTTCAGTTATGTGAAACACACAAAGCTAGGCTCCAATTTTCTAACCCTCATACGAACTTGTAGCAAAAAGTCATTGTCTGCACCCAGAGAATGAAAAAATTAATTAATACGCTGGGATGAGACATGTTCATCCTACAGGAACTGTTTGTACTTCCTCAAAGATTCTTCAATTCTTCCCTTTTCTGAAAGCACAGGTAGGGGTGTGCAGGTACAAGCACAGTAGCACCTATTCTGAGTTCCTTCCTTCTTTTAAAAAAGCAGAAAGATAAATTGATTCTAGAAACCACAGAGAACTGAAGACTTGCTATGGCAAGGCCATGGCTGAAGATGCTCCATAACTGGTCTCAGCTCTGTACTTGACTTGTTTTGCTCTCAGGAGTGGTGGGCATGGCAGGAGCCAGCGCCTGCCAGCCCAGTGTCCTACAGGGCTGCTTTGGGGTGCTCCCTTAGGTGACTGTCCACATCCTGGCAGCTTTCAGGCAGATACTCAGTGCGGGGAGAGGCAGGCACTGCGGTGGCCACACGATGATTTCAGATAAACGTGGGATTGTGGAATAGTTTGGATTAGAAGGGACCTTTAAGGGTGACCTAGCCCAAACCCAGACCAGGAGTGCAGGTTTCATGCCAGAAAGGTTTAATGAGGAATCTCCTCCTCTTTTGGGCCCTTGCTCAGGGAGCCTGTGTGTGGAATCCCACCTGTGCTTGGTTTGGAAAGCATTTTTTAATGATTTTTATAACACATGTGAGGCATGTTAGGGCTGCATCCAAGCAATCTGCAGAGAACTTTCAGCCCCAAAGGAGGTGATGAAAGAGTAGAGGCTGTCAACACCATGTGAGATTTAAACCCTGATTTCTGCAGATATCTTGTACTGAGTTTAAGGAGACACTGGAGTCAAGCAAAGAGTTAAATCTGTAAAGTGAAGTATGCACTTTTAAACATTTCATAAATTGCTTGTAACTGCACAAAATACCGCAGGGTGCATGTGAGCACCCCCACATGAAGCTGAATTGCAGCCAGATAAAATATCCTGCAGCTTTTGCTGATAATCCTGATGAAAGTGAGGCTCATTGTAATAGAAAGAAAATGTAGGGAAGATGTGTAGATAAGTGACCATTCTAAGTCAGTGACCTGGGGGAGGACATGATGCAAACATTATTTGATGAGTCATTGGAAGCTGTAAAGGGAAGAGTGGCAAACCTTTTTAGATAATTTGCAAAGTCTAGTCATTACATATATATATATATATATATATAAAGTTAATATATCCCATTCTGCTTTGTCATAGAACTCCTAGAACTGCAGCATGACAACACAGCTAGGTGAGCCAAACCCTGGTACACAGAGACAATGATTAAAATATCCATGTACAGAGGCAATGATTAAAATATCCATAAATATCCAATGATTAAAATATCTATTATTTTTAGATATTTTCCAAAGTCTGGCTATTACATATATATATAAAGTTAATATATCCCATTCTGCTTTGTCATAGAACTCCTAGAACTCCAGCATGGCAACACAGCTAGGTGAGCCAAACCCTGATACACAGAGGCAATGATTAAAATATCCATGTAAAAGAGACAAATGTTCTGGAAAACAGATGAAGGATGAATGAAGAGTAAACTTCATTGGGCACATCCTTAGAAAACTACTCCCTAGAAGTCATCTTCACCTGAAAACCTCTTTACTGGGGCATTTATTTTTGATTTAAGACACTAGAAATATTTCTAACTCCTAAGTAGCAGCCTATGAATGGACATTTTTTTCCATTGACTTTACTGTAGCTGTAAATAAATTGCAGACTCTACTCAGTAAGAGCAGTAGATGTTTTTAAATAGTGGCTGGTGGAAAAGACAGCAAGCTAAACAAACCAATGTTCTCATGTTTATGTTGGCAGCATTAATATCATCAATCCTGTGCTTTCAAAAATAATGTCTGGACTCTCCCTCCCCCCAGTTCCATTATTAGATTTACTTTAAAAATCAGGATAATTTTAAATATTGCAATTCTAGATATGCTTGGTTTTCTTAGAAGGCCATAGTTTCTGTGAGCAGTGGAAAAAAAAATCCCATTTAGGAGTTTTTCTTGGCATCTCACACGTATGGAATAAAATAATCCAGAGGTTTTCGTTTGTAATTTTAAAATGTCAAGCATTGGAAGGCATGTGATTAGCTTTTGAAATCTAGAAATAATGTACTGTCAGATGTATATAAATACAGATCATCAGAGTAATTTTTAAAAACAACCATGCATAAAACTGAGAGATGATATTTTTATTCCAAACAGGAGCGTTCATATTCACACAGATTTATCTCAAAATAGTAAGCAGTATACAATAAAACAAATTAATAATTTCAATATGAATAAAGCCCATAAAGTCCTTTATTTTTATGAAGAGATGGTTATCAAGTCTGTTAATGAGTTATTCTTAGGAGAAAAATGAATGTTTAAAGGCTCAATTACAAGATAACGAATATGACCTAAGCATAGGTCTGCAATTACAGAGTTTCTTACTGGTTGCTGAAATAAATGGGATATTTTCTTGATATGAGAGGGAAAAAAATATACTCTTACATCTGCACTATTTGCCTTTCAGGATGTTTCCCTGACAGGAGACTGCACCAGGTAGCAAGACACGAATAGGCATTTTGACTTTAGACCTGAGATTTCTGGAAAGTGTAGTTTAGAAATCAGAAAGAAAAAAAAAAAAAAAAAAACAACAAAACACCAAAAACACAGGTTTTTTTTCTCTTTTATAGATGGTTATTTGCAGTTATTGGAATGACAAAGTTTTTAATTTTGCAATTAATGAATCTACAAGATTTTGTATTTGCATTTAGTGAAAATGCAAGATTTTTGTGTGGTTACATGCAGTGATGCTGTTCTGGTCTGCGGGCAATCACATTTCTGATGACAGAAATGCATTTAAGCATATATCTGAGAGATTATAAGCAATGCCTTTGAAAGCAGTAAGATGAATTGCTAAAGGAGATTCACATGATTAAGCTGTATCACCAGTGATGTAATGACAAATGAAAAAAGAGGTAAGCTCATCCATGTTGTGGTCAAGCCAGTGGTAAGTGAGTAATTTCCACACTGCTCAAATTAGAAGCAAGTACATTTTCTCTCAGTGTGTGGCAATGAAGCCAGAACGTGAATGGATGGAGATGAGGCAGTGTAAGTGGAAACCTCCTGATACCTTGGAGCTCCAAATGTTGATGTCTGGCTCGACTGGAAGAGAGAACCATTGTCACATTTTATTTGTCAATTAATGCTCCTTCCCCCTTATTATTTCTCTTGCTTACTCTTACTAAGGCGCCTTGTCTTACAATGAAAAGTTCATCTCTGGAGGGTTACCTGAGGAAGGACTCCAAAGGACCCTGCAACTCTAGACTCACAATCTCTCTACATACAATATCAAAACCAATATCTGGTAAGGGGACAGCTGCAGTGGTGAAAAACCTACAGCAGGACCTGGTATCTTGTATTTACAGGGTTCCCAGACAAGGGAAGGAGTGATGAATCTGACTCCATGTTCTTAGGAGGAGTATAAAAATAATTTATTATTAAATAAATTATTATTTTAAATAATTTATTAAAGATACTATATTATAATAAGGAATACTATACTATACTAAAGAATACAGAAAGGGTACTTACAGAAGGCTAAAAGATACTGAAGAAAAGCTTCTGACTCTTTCCAGAGCCTCAACACAGCTGGCACTGATTGGCCAATGAGTGAAAACACACAAGAATCCAATGAGACAATCACCTGTTGGATAAACAATCTCCAAACACATTCCAAAGCAGCAAAACACAGGAGAAGCAAATGAGATAATTATTGTTTTCCTTTTTCTCTGAGGCTTCTAAGCTTCCCAGGAGAAGAACCCTGGGCAAGGGGATTTTTCCAGAAATATGATGGCGACACTGGTAGACTTTTCTCTTTGTCAATTAAAGGGTAGGAAGGTTTCTGTCATAATTCTGCTAAGAAGCAATCTTCCCTTGATAGAAGCATTGATAGAAGAGTGCCATGCTCCATATCTGCAAGCTCATCTCCACATTTGGCACTGTGGCCACTTTGGCCTCACACTGGGATGCTGCCCTGGTGACAAACACTCTGTGGGTCTCACTGTCTCTGAGCCAAGGGGAATATGTTGCTTGCCTCAATGAGATTTCCAGGTCTAAATAGGAATAAAGGAATAAACATGCCTGTTTATTCATAATATTTCTCTTTTTTTGCAACCATAGGTTATTGCTCACCTTCCTTTTTAACTTCCCAACTTTCTTCTGCAGAGAATTTTTCAAAGTAATGCAGTCAACAAAGAACCCTGTGATGCAAACTGTAGTTCTTAGATGTGTTTGAGATATACAGTGATGCAATTTCACTGGGACAGAACATCAGGCCAAACACACAGAAGAGTTAGAGCTTTAGTCTTAGGCTGAGTATCAATGCTTATTGGTTTGCAACTCAGAAGCTAAAAGGCATTTTGCACTGGATAGAGAAGATGTTAGGAAGAAAAAACTGCTTAACAATGTGCAGCTTCCCTTGTAATATTTACAAAAATTGCAGCACTCAATAGGCAGGCAAAACAGAATCAGTATATCACATAAAACTATTCAGTCCCTTAGCTTTTGAAAGATGATTTTAAAGGTTAAGTGTAATCTGACCCCACCATGGTATCTTTTGTAGTCATCTTTCAAAACCACAGATAACTGAAAATGTGTTTGCCCATCTAGACATGTCTGAGAATATAATAAGAAAATAGGAATGAGCATGTAAATTTCAGCAAAAATCACTTCCGAGTTCTGATTTTTCCTTTTGTTGCATCATATGTAGTTGTAGGGCTTAGAGGCTTGCTGATTATAGATTAAATTACTAATCTAAAATTATTTTATCTAGAAATTTTGCTAAACTCAGTATTTAGTTTGCATTCATTTGGTATAAAGCTTCTTTAGTAGGGCTACTTTAGGCAAATCATGGACTTGGGTTCAATGATGATGTCTCACTGTATTGTCTGAAGCATGGAATAAAATTTATTCACAGAACTTTAGAATCTACAGTCTCAAATCTTAAGTCTCTGAGTTGCTGCACTGATTAGAAATGTGCAAAGGCTCCTTTCATTGGACATTTGCTTCATGAGGACCAGGGAGAATGTTTGTTTCTGCAAGAGAGGATGAAAGGACTTGCTGCATGAAATACAGCCTAGAGATAACTGCTCTGGGTGTTCCTCTAAATTCCTGGATGCAAACTCCATCTCCTCTGGTCAAGCTAGATGCTTTCTGAAACACTTTCAGAAGAAGTCAGAAGGCATCTCACCATGCTTTATAAAGGTGAAAGGAATTTTGACAGCACAGTGGTTGAAAGAAGACTCACAGAATCAAAGGTCTCATGTCTAAAAGGAACCTGGATATTTTTAGCCTGTGGTAGGATCCTGTACTACTAAATTTCTGTAGATGATTATTTAACCTGATCTTAAATCTTGGCAATATTTGCCATTAATGGCAATATTTGCCATTAATTTTGTGTAAATGCTACTCAAGTCCATTAATCACAAGTACAATTCCTTACCTTGCTGTCTTTGCAATGTGTTTTTGCACATTTGAAGACTATTACACTCTCCCTGCTCATTTTGTGTTTCTGTAAAATAAAGCAACACAACCTTTCCTCATGGATCCTGTATTTCATTGTTGTAGTGGATCATCTTCCTGTTGTTCACCTCTGGGTCATCTCTAGCTGGTCTGTGTACTTACTGAAGTTCACTACCCAGAATACAATTTCATACATGAGTCTGGACTTCCTACTGCTGCAGAGTAACAGAATATGTCATGTTCATTCCCATCCAACATTCCTGTTTATTCATAGTATTTCTCCTTTTTTGCAACATATGTTATTGCTCATATTCCTTTTTAACTGCCCAACTTTCTTCTGCAGAGAATTTTTCAAAGTAATGCAGTCAACAATGTAAGAAATCAGTTCATGAAGAACAGAAGAAAGAATCTAAAATTATATTAAATCCAGTGCAACAAAGCCAGGAAAGCTTAAGTTATCAAGGGAGGAGTTTGTGAGAAAGTCTGTAAATTCCATTTCATGCTGCTATAAAGATGTGTACAGTACCTCTGCTTGAACACTGACTCTGAGCTTGGATGAGACAAGTAAACAGAAATTTTCAAGCCAGAATTTACCTGTATATATGAAACACCTGAAAAAACTGAGCATGGACAACTCTGTTACTTATTAATCAAATTTGCTGTCTGCTAAACTGGTGGAAGCTTAACAAGCTTGGGAATTACAGGAAGACTGATAGCTTGAGAAAGTGGAACGTATTCCAGGTTATGAGATGTAAAAGAGAGGAAAGAAAAAGAGGGAAGGAACTGAGATTAAAGCCAGTGGTGATCAAAGATGTGCCCAGATTC
The DNA here is from genome assembly GCF_027579445.1 of Ammospiza nelsoni. Lineage (NCBI taxonomy): Eukaryota > Metazoa > Chordata > Aves > Passeriformes > Passerellidae > Ammospiza > Ammospiza nelsoni. The sequence continues at coordinate 67,640,856 of NC_080637.1, forward strand.
TCTTTTGCACAATACCAAGTGAGAGAAGAACTAAGAGGGCAGTGGACAGGTCAGTTACTATGTAAGAACAGATTCAAACCTGGACTATGGTGAAGGTTTTATTGCCATTAAGTCATGCTATTGCCATTAAGTCATTACCATGCCTGATGCACATGCCAAAAGCATAATCTTTTACCAGTTTGGTATTCTTCTGCTGAATCAAAGCTCAAAGACCCGATGATTGAGAACACATCTCAGCATCAGAAGCTCACTGAAGGACATCCCAAGCCAGAAAAAACTCTGGCATCAGAGAGTGCGTTTGGTTGTCTCTTAGAAAGAAGGGATATCATAGACATAGGAAGCAGGTGGGTAAATGCAGCAGTGTGATTTAAGAAAAGATTTCATGTACAAAAGCATGGTAACACATGTACAAAATATTAAAGACTACTAGTATGTGCATATGCTTAATGTGTACATTTGTTAAGAATGTGCATGAATTGTGTGTAAAATCCTGATCAGATGCAAGATACCTATCTTTCTGTTCTTCTTTTTTTTTTTCATTTTTCTTCTTTTAGTTCTTTTTCTCTCTTTCTTTTTTAGTCCCATATTCTCTGGGTGTTTCCCCATAGGAATGATTTTGTGCAATTGTTTTGTGAGTGATAGATGGGGCCTTCATCTACAACTACAATAGTGGAGCAACAGTGCCAGAGAGTGGCTGGCTGGGATAAATGCAGCTGGATTTGCCTTGTAGTTAAGCCTTTGGGACTTAGAACAAGGACACAGAATCATAGAATATGCTGAGCTGGAAGGGAACCCAAGGATCGTCGAAGTCCAGCTCCTGGTCCAGTGGTTGATCTGGGCAGTACAGGAAGAAGAGGAAGGCATGTAAAGTGGCCTGTCACAGAGTAATTATCTATTCTGTCTGCATTCCCTAGAAATTTCATGTGATTTACTCTGATTTTGTACACTATTCTTGGAAAAATGCTGGGAAAGATGATATGAGCTCTGACCAACAGTTCCTTTCCCTTTGGTCCTGCTTGCTCATACTTCCATTTACAGAGTTGCACAGGCTGCAAGCTGTTCCCATACTGTGGAGATTGCTCCTCCTGCTTGGGCAGAGCTCCTTGTTCATGAAAACATGTAAGCCCCAGGTCAGACAAACAGCACTGTGTCCCTTGTGGCACATCCTGGAATAAATGGGACCCGTGCATGGGCCAGTGACTCTGATTCCCCCATCATCTTCATTTTCTAAAGAGATGCACACCTAGGTTGCCCTCGAGTACCTGCACCTGATAGTTACCTCCCGTTGTCCAAGCTTTCACAGCCTGACAGGAGACTTCTGAAGGTCACTTGGATTCTCCTCCCTAGGTGAAGGAATAGGCTCTCCAGTTGGAGTGGGGGTAAATGCATTTGTGATGGATTGGGAAAGCTGAAGCTCAATAGGGCTTTGAAATATTTTACCACAGGAGCCACTTTATCAGAAGGCTGTGGGGAGGTGTGGGAAAGGTGTAGTGACCAGCAGCAGTGTGTGTAGGTGACCTTTGCTTTGGCATGTTTTGGAGGTGTGAATGTTGAGCTTTGTCAGCAGAAAGTGCAAGAGAAACTGAATTACTGAATTTTTTATTGACTATATCTCCTACTATGCCAGTTATTTTGGATGACTAATAAATAAGAATTGTGTACTAGAAGACCATTCAGCAAATGATTTCAACCCACATCTACCAATGCTTTTCTATTTAGGAATATTACCTTGCATCCAGAAAGTATTTTAGCATTATTAAGGTGGTATTTGTTTAAAGTAATTCAACAGGCTTTATATATTTTGCACATAAAGTAATCAGGTGAATCTCTGAATACTAATGTGAGAATTAAGCATTTTAATATTCTACTGAGATTTTTTCCTTAAATCACAGAATTATTAAGCTTCATTAAATCTTCTTATCCTCAGCCTAAGTTTTCAGGAATAGTCAAACTGATATTTGAAGGTAAGAAAATATATAATTTTCCCTCAGTCTAGGATCTTCAAATCAATTAGCTGAAGATAGCAGTGGAGTAAGGGTCAAAAATACAGAAAAATTTTGCCCTCTGAACAATGCTACACCATAGACTACAACATAGTCTAGTTTTGTTGAAACTTCTTGGGTTTTCATGAAGAATACTCACTAATTTGCAGAAGCGAGTGGGGTGTGCTAGCCTGATTGTCATTGAGGAGACTGAGACAATGTGAGTTGTATTCCCATATCCGTGGGGTTTGCGACAAAACAGGCACGAGGGGTCTGTACAGGAGACCTGTGACAACAAATAGCTGCGATGCGGAGCCCCTGGCTCCTCCTAACCTCCCTGGGCAGTGAATGCCCAGTTCCTGCTCACGGCCTCGCACACGGCCAGGCGTGGGTGCGGAACAGACCTGAAAGGGCAGGCTGGATTTGTGCTCGGGTGCGGGGGCAAAGGGAAGCAGCTCACGGGCAGCTCCCAGGCGCGGCGCTCCTGCAGACCGGGGGGAGCGGGCTGTACATCCCGGGGCTCCTGAGCGCATCCCGGCCCCACGGGACGGAGCCGCTCCGCACGCCCCGGGCCCGGAGCACCGCCGCAGGGTGGCGCTGTGACCCCGCGGGACCGCCCGGGGCCGCCGGGCCGGGGCAGCGCTGCGGACAGACAGACGGGGCAGCGCTCCGGACAGACAGACGGGGCACATCCCCGGGGCAGCGCTCCGGACAGACAGACGGGACAGCGCTCCGGACAGACAGACGGGGCAGCGCTCCGGACAGACAGACGGGGCACATCCCCGGGGCAGCGCTCCGGACAGACAGACGGGACAGCGCTGCGGACAGACAGACGGGGCAGCGCTCCGGACAGACAGACGGGGCACATCCCCGGGACAGCGCTCCGGACAGACAGACGGGGCAGCGCTCCGGACAGACAGACGGGGCACATCCCCGGGGCAGCGCTCCGGACAGACAGACGGGGCACATCCCCGGGGCAGCGCTCCGGACAGACAGACGGGACAGCGCTGCGGACAGACAGACGGGGCAGCGCTCCGGACAGACAGACGGGGCACATCCCCGGGACAGCGCTCCGGACAGACAGACGGGACAGCGCTCCGGACAGACAGACGGGGCACATCCCCGGGGCAGCGCTCCGGACAGACAGACGGGGCACATCCCCGGGACAGCGCTCCGGACAGACAGACGGGGCAGCGCTCCGGACAGACAGACGGGGCACATCCCCGGGGCAGCGCTCCGGACAGACAGACGGGGCACATCCCCGGGGCAGCGCTCCGGACAGACAGAGGGGCACATCCCTGGGACAGCGCTCCGGACAGACAGACGGGGCACATCCCCCGGGCAGCGCTCCGGACAGACAGACGGGGCACATCCCCCGGGCAGCGCTCCGGACAGACAGACGGGGCACATCCCCCGGGCAGCGCTCCGGACAGACAGACGGGGCACATCCCCGGGACAGCGCTCCGGACAGACAGACGGGGCACATCCCTGGGACAGCGCTCCGGACAGACAGACGGGGCACATCCCCGGGACAGCGCTCCGGACAGACAGACGGGGCACATCCCCCGGACAGCGCTCCGGACAGACAGACGGGGCACATCCCCCGGACAGCGCTCCGGACAGACAGACGGGGCACATCCCCCGGACAGCGCTCCGGACAGACAGACGGGGCACATCCCCGGGACAGCGCTCCGGACAGACAGACGGGGCACATCCCTAGGCTGCATCCCCGCGGCACCCGCCCGCTCCCGGCCCTGCCGCCCGCCTCGTCCCGCCCCGCAGGAAACATCTTTCTGTACCCGCCACCGCATCCCCGCGACTATCATGAGTGACACATAACACTTCTTTTCCAAAAAGTTTCAAAAACCGGCAAAAAGATTCACAGGTGGCGGGTGGTGGTGGGGCTGTATCGTGAATGAGTTTTTGGCGTTGGTCGAAGAGTTTGGGAGGCAGCTGTGGGTAAAGTTAGGAGGCTGTCCGAGACATGGTTCTGCAAAAGTGAAATATAGAATCAAAGTGTGATGGAATATTCTGAGTTGGAAGGGCCCCACAAGGATCCTCAAAGTCCAACCCATGGACTTGCACAGGACAGTCCCAAGAATGGCACCATGTGCCTGGGATTCCTGTGATTCTGTGAAACACGGCCTCATCTTACCAAACACTGCTCAAAAAATAATGGGGGTGAAGAACAAAATAATCCTTATGTTGGGTCCGGAAAAAAAATAATAAAAAATGACATTTAAATACAAGGAAATGAGTGTGAAGGGAAGACTCGGCATTTTTAAAGGACAAATTGTCTGTAGTTGAGTGTTGATGACAGTGTAGCCGAGCGGACTGGAGGAGAGCTGGCTGCCTCCGAGAGCCGGGGTGCTGATTGTTAAAGAATGAGACTGAGGAATGCGGGGGAAAAGAGCCAAACCGATCCGCAGCAGAGGAATCGGAGCTGGCGGTGCACTGGGAAGTCTCGGCCGCCTTCGTCGCTACCGGGGGACTTGCCCTGAGCCCCCCATCCCCAGCACGGCCCTTCTCTGTCCCGCTTCGCTCCCAGGGACTGGCCTGGGGTCTCTGCCCCGTTCCTGTGGGCACAGTGGATGGTGACAAGGTGCGGGCAGCCTTTACTGCGGCAGTCTGAATGTGACCTGCGATTTCACACTGCGCCTCTTCAACCACGGCAGCCTGGCTGGCCTTTAAAAAAATCCTTTGTTTTCTCCGTCGGGATAGATACTTTTTACCATGAAGTTCTATGTTCAGCCTCTTCTGCTTGCTTGTCACTGCCTGCTTTCCTTTCAGGCTTTCCTGGTGTGTGTTTGGCCGATTCTCTCTGAGAGATGCCTAGAGCCATCTGTGCTGACTGTTGCTACACGTATATGAATGTGTGTGTAGGAGAGGGCAGAGGTGCACGAGTTTTTCCGTATCTGTGTAGCTCCCTGCAGCCCACAGACTTGCATCGGAGTGCTATTTAAGCGTGCATATGCATGCAGATCTGTGCCTCCGGACAGGCACACATTGTGTAGTAGGCTGGAACAGATAATTCCGCAGAATGCAGGAATAAACGGAGCAGCTCAGAAATCAGGGAGGAAGAAAAATAGAAAAAAAAAAAAAAAACAGAGAGGAAGAAATGAAAGGAAAAAACCCCAAAAATCAGAAAGAAAAGGAAGCCTTGCTTCATTGTTAGTGTCTGAACACAAAGTGAGGTTTTGTCCCACCGATTAATCTCTCTAGGAGCAGCAAACTGACTATCCTAAGCTAGTGTTACAAGCTAAGTGTATCAGTTGCTCAAAGGAGGAAGCATATTCTCTTACTGCGGAAAATTATATCAAATTTGGTGGCAGACATTTGTGTCCAGCAGGGTCAAATGGCCGAAGAAGTAGTCTGGACACATGTTGCTTTTTAGGATACAGCTGCCAGCAAGTGGGGATTAAAGCCTGCCTCTGTTTGTTTAGAAAGAAAAAAAAAAAAAAAAAAAAAAAAAAAAAAAAAAAAAAAAAAAAAAAAAAAAAGACGAAGAAAAAAATTAGAAAAGTTTAACAGTTTCTTTTGTGAAGTCCGTACATTGCAAATCCAGCCGCGTTACCATACTAAAGGAAATGAAAAAATGCTTCGGTTTGAGAGGACGAGTCCTTTATTTCCCTTATTGAATACGTTTCATGTGTTTTCCCCAACACCCCGGCTTAAGGACATGCCTTTTGAAACACAAACACACGCACAGCTCGCACACGCACACACAGATAAGATATGTATTAGATCCTGACACATGCGGGGTGGAGGGAAGAGCGGGAGAGAGAGAGAGAGAGAGAGAGAGAGAGAGAGAGAGAGAGAGAAGGAGAAAGAGAGATCCTCCTACCTGGAGCCATAGATTGCAAGATACGTAGTGTTACCTGAGGAAGTCAGAACAAGTAAAAACAGATTGAACTTCAGGGCTCTATGAGGCAGTTGATCAAGATCAGTGCTTGCTCATTCTCTCCCTCAGACTGTCTGTCTTGGGGTTTTGTTTTACTGTTTTGAGCGGCCCTTTCCGTTTTTTCTTCCTCTTTAGCTTTAATATCGGAGCCGGTTTCGGTCACCATGGCTCTGGGAAGAGCTGCCTATCTGCGCGGAGTTGACTTTTTGCAGCTCGGCCGGCTTTGCTCCTGGGTAGCTTCAGCAATGCTCTTGACTGGGATTTAATCGACAAGATCAGTTCGGCTTTTTGTGCAATTTTTATGGCTCAGTCCATTTTCTAGATCATGCACAGAAACTTTCGGAAGTGGATTTTCTACGTGTTTCTATGCTTTGGAGTCATCTATGTCAAGCTAGGGTAAGTCCTTCTGCACGACAAATCTCCTTGCCTTTTGGGTCACGTTAAGTGCGGAGTTGGGAGCAAAATACTGCAGAGGAGCTAAAAAAAAAAAAAAAAAAAAAAAAGAAAAAAAAGGAAAATATGTGAATATTGTTTGTCTCTCCGCCTGCGGGTGTCCCAGCGCCGGCAGCCCCCCGAAGCACGGCTGTCCCGTCTCCCCCGGTCCCGGGCCGGGGCGCTCCGCCCGCCCCGAGCCTGCAGGGAGCCGCTCGCTGGTGATGACGGATCCTTTTATTTTGTACTGCTTAAGCGAACTTAAATATTATCTCTGGCTTACAGTACCCTCGGAGGAAAAAAAAAAAAAAAAAAAAGAGAAAGAAAAAGGCAGCCTGACAGAGTTAACTCAGGCGCTGCTGCTGGGACAATAGAGCAGGGCTGAGGTATTAGGCGAAAGGGGCGGGAGGAGGGGAATCCCTGCTCTGAACCTGCGCTCAGGGATTTGGTTTATGCAGGCCTAGACACAATTTGCGTTTCTATCCATCACAAGGACGTGTTGAAATTAACTTGACAACTGGTCCGGCTGCCTCTGCTCTGGGGCTCCCGGGAAGCCGAGCGGGCTCGGGCGCAGGGACCGGCCCGGGGCCCTGCAGGGTGCGGCGGGGGCTCCGGGGAGCCCGCTGTTTGCTCCACGCTGTTTGATCACCGCAATCGGTGCACGCGGTTATTTTGGCTGCCAAGTTTCGCCCTCTTTCCCTCTGTCTCTCCCCCCAGTGCCTGTATGCCCTTATTAATATTGCTCGTCGCAGTAGGCTGACTTGAGTTGAATTTCCACATTCCTGAGCCCCAGCCGAGTCCTTACCTGTCGAACTACAAACTCTTTAAAGATCCTGTCTTTGCGGGACTTTTTATGCTTTTTTTTTTTTAATGATCAAGAATACTTAAGGTGAGTTGCAATCCAAAAACGCTCGCTCCCCACCTTGAAATCAATACGGGGAAGCCAAAGGGCAGCTCCCAAAGGCAGGAGAACGGGAGAATTCCCCAGAGAAGGGGCAGGCTGGAGCTCGGCCGGGGCAGCGGAGCGGGAGGGCAGCGAGGAGCGGCCACGTCCCCGCTGTCAGCAGCGCCGGGAGGAGGGGGAGACCAGAGGAAGGGAATCTGCGGGAGGGAGCGCGCCAGAGCCGAGGATTAAGGTTAAACAGCGCGGGGAAGGAATTAAACTGGGCTCCTCGGCGGTGAGAAAGGAGCGGCAGGCTCTGTGCAGCCCTCCAGGGGCTCTCAGCAAGGGCAGAGCTGTCCCGTTTTCAGGGTGCCGGCGAGACCCTGGAAAGAAGCCGGCTGCTTCCCGGAGGGTTCCCAGCGGGTTTCTCGGGAATCGCATCCCTTTGCGTTTGCTCATTTAGGTGTTTTTGGCACGGCTCTCGGCCCGCCCCTGCAGCCGCAGGTGCCGCCGCGGTGGCCGGCGGAGCGGGGCGCTGGCCCGCGGGGGATGCGCGGGTGCGGAGGGGGCACGGCCTGCGCGCTGCCCCTGCCCTGAGCCCGTGGGCAGCCCTTGTCTGCCCCTGGGCCGGCTGAGCCCGGGGATAGCCCCAAATCCTGCCTGCTGCAGACAGGTCCTTTCAGTGCTCTGACCTTTGCGGGGCCGGGAACCTGCGCCGCTCTCTGTGGTAGCGATGTCGGCTCTGTCCCCCTCTGGGCTCGGATTGCCGGGAGTGTAGATGTGTGGTGAATTGTTGGGGCTGTGTATCCATAAATGAAGGGATGACAGGGTACCCAATCTACTTCAATAGCGTGAGGACTTTGTAGAGCACACCCTTCACACAGAGGCAGGCGAGCTCAAGGAAAACGCTTTGCAAAATGAGGGCAATGGTGCAGCTATTGCTTTCCCTGGGGCTGAAGGGAACTGGGGATTGGGCAGTCTGAAAGGCAGATCTGTCTTCGAAATTGGTTTTGGCTGTTTTAGAAGGAGATTCAGAGCAAAAATCACAAGAATGCTGTCGCACTGAGCCTGGAAGTGAAACTGAGCGGACATCAGGAACAGTAAAAGCCCTTGCGGAAACCCTATCAGATCCATCACCATGCCTGTAGGGCGATGAGGATACTTCACTTTCTCTGAACAATAGCAGAGAAATTTGCTCTGAGATCCAGGGCTACTTCAAGGCTAGGCATGTGGGATGCAATTATTTCCTCTTTCATCACCCACTGGAACTACCATTTTGTTGAAACCATATCCTTTGGGTGTAATGATGCCTTTTCTGGTGAACTCTTTGCTTTGAAAAGGGGGAGGTGAAGGTGGATAAAATGTCTTCCAGGACATTCTGTTGATTTTCAGCGGGAAGGAGGAGAGAGCCGTCGTGTCAGCCACGGCAAGAACGGGAGTCTTGGCAGGGTTGTTTGTTGTTGTTGTTGGGGGTTTTTTGTTTTTTGGTTTGTTTTTTTTTTTTTTTTTTTTTTTTTTTTTTTTTTGCTGCTGAGCACGTCTTCGTGTCTCAATAAAACGTGCTAAAAGCTCCATTTTCGGTGGCAAACATGACACCGATGGGAGAGAAAGTAACGCAATACATAAGCTGTTGGACGGGCCGGGGTGATGCATGCAGGATCCCATAAAGAAGCCACTATCTCCTCCAGTTAGGAGGAGAGAGCAGGTCCCACTCAAGCAGTCCTTCCTCTAGGGGATCTGGGGATCTTCCGTCGTTCCCGTTTCTATTTCCGGTCCCCCAGATTGCTGGAGAAACAGGGATGAGGTGAAACATCCCTTAATATTTCTGTCGAAGACGTTTCCAGGCACTGAACCATTAAGTATCTGCAGCCTTGCTGACTTCATGTAACCCCCCGCGACAGCAGGTCACATCAAACATTGACCTCAGGCAGGATTGAAACAGAAATATTTCCTGCCAGGATCACAGAGCATTCGGATACCGCTTAATTCGGATACCGTTTTAATTATAAAATACATCAGAAATTAAAAATTACCGCAGTAAAAATTTACAGTGCTACAGATGCAAATAACAGCGGAAGCTCTGGGTATGAGTGATGCGCCTTTTGGAAAGATGAAGTCGTGGGCAATACCCAGAATATGGGGGCAATCCCCACCCTTTTCCTCTTTATTCTGGAGGAAAAGAAAGGTGACAGCCGGGCAGCTCCAAAGGGAGCGGGGAAGATCCCCGTTTTCCAGCGGAGAGAGGGTCACTATGACATTAGAGGGATGCTGGCGGCGGGAGCTGATGCTGCCCGAGGGAGTAGCGAAAGGTGTCGGCAACCCTTTGAGGGGAGGTAGGAACGCTTCTTTCGTGCCCATCCGAGCCGAGGGCGCGCAGGGATGCGGACATCGGGGACCCCGGCCCGTTCTGGGAAGGGGTTCTGGGAAGGCCGGGGCGCTCCGCTTCCCGGGGCTCCCGGGGATGCTGCGGCGGGGAGCGTGAGAGCCGGTCCCGCTCGCCTCCCCCGCGGCCAAGTTCGCCTTGCCTTTGCGACGTTTGCGGTACAGGCCAACGAAATCCTGCTGCCCTCGGCATCGGCGGGGCTGTCCGGCCGCGGGGAGCCCGCCCGAGCCTGCCCTGTCCCCCCGGCCCTGGGCAGGCATTGACCGGAGCTCAGCCTCGACGGCGGCAGCACGTGGAGCGCCGGGAGCGGCGGCGAGGCCCCGGCAGGAGACCCCGGGATTCCTGCCCGGAGCGCCGCTGCCGGGCACCGTCCCGCAGGAGGGAACATCGCTCCCCGGCCCCTCCATGGACAGGTGTCGTTGTGCTGCCGCCGCCCCATTCCCTGCTCTCCCATCGCCCCGACACCGCTCATTCTGGGACTCGTTGTTGCCTTCTTTCCCCCGGCACTGGGCTCGATGAGATACAACAAACGCCCGGTTCCGCCCAGAAAGGACCCGGTGTGTTCTTCACCTGGCGCATCTTCCCGGCTTCCGACGTGCCCTTCAGCCGGGCGCTCCCCAGGCTTGGGGTAAAAAAGAATCCGGGGCTGGGAATAGACAGATAATAGGGGATTAAAGAACAACAACAATAAAGCAAATACTTTATTAGTGCCCGCCCGACTATAGTGTCGGCAACTATTTCAGTGTAATTCTGCCCCATTTTGTCCAAAACACAGCTGTTTCTGGGAAAAGGAGCGACAGATGCTGAAGTGCCCGTCTAAGACGTTGCCGACAACACCTCCTTTCCAGCGTGACGTTTTATTGAAGGGAATATTTCCGTCTTCAATCAACAAAATGAGTGTGGTACTCGCTGATATATGTATAGAAACCATTTGGATGGAATTTGCAACGTTATTCTCATCATCATCGTCATAATCTTCATCCTCCTCCTCATCATCATCATTCAGCATCAATAATTTTTCGCCATAATAACCGGCCCGTGGTTTTAGAATAAAAATTAACTCCTGGAAAAGAAAACTGCACGGTTTGATTTCTTTATACGACTTTTCTTCCTCTACACAGCGCATCTGTGGATAAAGTCAGTTTCGACCTGAAAATGATGGAAATTGGCAAACCGTCTTCATTTCAGGTGGAGTGGGTCAAACTCTGCCAGCACCAGTCCGAAGTTTTCCGGTGCCAACTTTTATTTGCATTTTTACAGTTCGCTGTCCCTCTCCTTTCCCTCCCAGGCACATCTTTAAAAGCAGACTCACATTTAAAACACCTATCCGAGGCGGGACAAATGCTAGAAATAAAACATTCCAAGTGGCTTCTCGTTCTCCTGCTTTCACGCTCAGCAGAGTTGCCCCAGCCGCATGTCTAGCAGGGAAAAGGGCACTGAGGAGATATACATCTCTAACTCTATATATAGACTTGTATGCACACTTAGAGAAGTATAAATACGTCCATTTTAGAATCTGAAATAATTATAAACAAGACGGTTCGGGGATGTAAATAATCGTTGAAAGGATTAAGCTTCGGTCTCTTGTTAATCGAGATCAGCGTTTCTCGAAAGGACATTGACTGCCCCAACCTCTGTGCTGAGCTTGCAGATGAGTGGTTAAAGCAACCAAACCCCGAGAAGATTTTTATCGCATATCGAGCGGCATACAACGTTTTGGCACCAGTTCTGCCATTCCCAGTCCATCTGAGGGCATATTTCGTTGTGTCGCTGGGACAGCTGCACCCATGTTCTGGGGCTGGTGAACTGGAGGAGGTGTTACCAGGGCGTTCGGTAACACCAAGACATCTCCTTCGGTCAATAGCCAATTAACCTGAGACGAACATTTACAGACCGAGGACACTTCGGAGTCTGGTTCTTGTTCGTTTCAGCTGCATTTCAGTTCAAGCGCCTTCTGTGGCCGCTTATTTTTCGGGGTTCGTTTTCAACGCCCAGCCCCGGTATCCGCAGCGCACGTATTTCACCATCGCTCTCAGCACTTCCGAAATCAAGGACAGACACCCAACAATGCAGAGGAAAAGCGATGTCTCCTGCACGCCCGGGGCTGCTCAGGGCTCAGGGCTCGGGCCCGCCGGAGCGGGAAGGGTCGAGCATCTCTTTGCCGCGGTGCCAAGGGGCAGGAATCGCTCGGCTCAGGGGGAAGGCGGGGGAGAGGCGACAAACCTGCCGGGAAACGCCTCTCCGGACTGGCATCTTCTCGGAAACGAGAGAAGCAGAGGGAAGAGCGGAGAGGAAAGCTCTTCCTGCGGGGGAGGCGAGAGGTGTGGGGAGCCGGGAGCCGCCGGCAGCCGCCCCCCGCTCGCTCCCTACAGCGGCTGCTCCGCGCTGGTCCTTTCCCGAAACCCAATCTCGCCAGGAAGCCGCGAGTGTGTGTGCATGTCTTTATTTCTCACTCAGCCAGGCTATGACTACATATATGTTCCCTTTTTTCTTGACGTTGCTCCTGAAATCGAAGCCTAACTTTTAACATCGGGGGGACGACAAGAGCCAAAGCCCCGCCGAGGCTGGAGGGAAGGCGGAACCCTTCGGTGGAACCGGGACAGCAATAAAGCAATTAGCCGAGAGTGGGGCTGGAGGCTCGTTCAGCCTCTCACAGGGCGAGCTAAGGGTGCCACGGCAGAAGCAGGGAGCTCTCAGCCCGCCGAGAGCTGGTAAGGGGGAGTTAAAAATGCCCCACGGGGCGAGGAATGAGCCCTTGTCGGGCGAGGCGTACGGAGAGGGCTCAGCCAGGGAGCACGGATTCATTGCAGCCCCGGCTAGATCAGTGTCTTTCCATTGTCATCCTCCCCTAGGAAAAAAAAAAAAAAAAAAAAAAAAGGAGAGGGAGAGAAAAAAGTAGGCGGATTGCAGTGACTGACTGCCCAATGGCAGCCCCGGGCCTCAGGAGAGTTACAGAGAGAGAGGGTGAGAGAGAGAGAGAGGCACTTTCTGCCATCCAAATCCCTTAAACCATCCTCATTCCGACACGAGAACCCACTGTAACAACTTCCAACCACTGAGACATGACAGGCAGGAGCCCAGAGGCAGCAGCAGCAGCGAGAGCAGCAACAGCAGCAGCACACACTCTGCACAGGGAGCAGCATTAGCACCAGGGGAATACTACACACAACAATACAAACAAACAAACAAACAAACAGACAAAGCCCCCCCAAGCCCAAGGGACTGGATTCCAACTCAGATTCAAGCCACAGCTGACACCAAAAAGGGTGGGGAATTACGACCAGGGGGGGCCAGAAAGGAATAATCAAGGAAGCGAACTCAAGAGTGTAAACGGGATTCAGCCATGATCCTTTTTTCATCTCGCAGTGTGTTACTCTCAGTGTATTACCCTCAGATTTTCCTCATCCTTACCAGTGGGAGTTACCTGTAAGTGATCCAGATTTTTTTTTTTTTTTTTTCCAAATACTGTTTGCAATGCCCCCGCTAGCAGCTACCTAGGGGCAATGCGCAGAGCGAGCAGAGGGAGCCGGGAGAAGCCAGCACGGGCGGCAGCTCCGTGCGGTGCGTGGTGGTGAGGTGCGTGGTGGCGGTGGCGGCGGAGGAGGAGGAGGAGGAGACGCCGCGCCGGTGGCGGTGCTGGCGCTGCTGGTCGGACCCCGCCGGGGGAAGGGACGCACCGCCAGGTAACTCCCGGGGCTGCCCCGCCGGCGAGGCCGGGGCCCGGCGTGCCCGCAGCGGGGGCGGCGCACCTGGGAGGGCGGCGGGGCAACGGGACGCGGAGCGGCCGGCGTCTCCCCTGGGGACTCCGACCCCGACTCCTCCTCCCGCCAAACCGGAGATGGGCATCGCTTCGCGCCCGCCGGGGGAAGGCTGTTCGTGCGCGGAGGTCCCGGGGAGCGCGGGGCTGCCGCAGCCGTGCCCTGCTCGCCGGCCGGCTGCTTTCGCTCCGGAGGGATCTCCAGCGCCGCAGTTAGAGCTGGCTCCAGGACTTTTTCCTTGTGAGGAAGGGGGTGGAGGTAGGGGTGGGGGAAATGAGAGTCGGTGGGTGGGACTGCGAGGAATTTCGGTCTCTTTTTTTAATATCTATATCTGTATCTATCGTTGCGGGGGATAAGAAGCGGCTGGGCTAGTCCGTGAGGGCTGCGCAGAGAGTGTCCGCCGCCGTTCAGCTGCAGGTCCCCGGCAGGTCTCAGTGCCTCCGGGGCAGGTTGGCGGGGGTGCTGGGCCGGGGTCCAGTCCGGGAGCGCAGCCGGAGCCCGGAGGGGCTGCCGGGGACCCGCCAAGGGCTTCTGTTCTCCTGCGCTCCGGAGCAGAGCCGTGCGGAGAGGAGGGCGCTGCGGCGGCAGGTACCCGGCGGAGGGAGCCGCTGTGAAATCGGGGAGCCTTCTCTCTCCCTCCCTCCCTTGGGCATCCCCCCAGCCCCGGGGCAAGAGTGCCGGGACGCGGGGGTCGGGCCCGGGGGCGCTCCGGGGCGGTTCGGAGCCTGCCCGGGCTGCCGGGGCTGCGGCACAGGGGTGCACCCCGCTCGGGGGTGGGGAACCCCGGCCCGGCATCCCCGGCCCCGCGTTTATCTCGGCTGCCGGGGCCGGACGGATTTCCCTACTCTCCTACCCTCAAGCCGACCTCAGTTTTTTGTGCCCCGAAGGATGCGATTTTGAGGTTCTATCCCCAAACTGTACGTGGATTTATATATATTTGGGATTTTTTTCCTCTGTACGTGCTCACAGGAGCACATGCACAGGAACAAGCACGTGTGCGTGTGTTCCTCCCTGTGTGTGTCCGTCTGCTTTCTGTGGGCTGTGGAAAAAAACATATCCCACTGCTGTGGGAGAAAAGTGGGAATAAACACGCCCATAAAAAGAAACTAAAAGCCTATTTCTACATTCTTAATTCTTAATGAAATGCACATGTCTTGGCCACCGATTTTTAAAAGCACTCAGATTTATGGAAGCACGTTAGATTGATTCAACCAGAGCTGCCTGGTTCTGTTCACAGGAGGGAAATGTCTGCTGCGTAGGTGACCGATGGCTTGTAAAAAAGCTCGCCGTGCTATCTTTGGTTGGTTGGGGTTTTTTTTGTGGTTATTATTTTTTTTATACAGGAGGAAGGAGTCGTAATAAATAAATAAATACACCCTTTTAATATAAGCGTAGCCATATTTTTCTCAAAACCGTAGGAAATTACTATCCTACAAAGTTTTCCTTCTATAAATAGTTCAAATCTTAAAACAAAAGTTTGCAACCGCACACCAGATGCTGGGATGCTGGCGGTTTCCCTTGCTGTGTGACATAATTATAAGGTCCGAAAGCAAAAGCTATAGAAGTATAATAATAATACTAAGGCGACTGCTGAGGGGAAATACAAGGGAAGCAATGCCTGCTTTATTTAAAGCCAACTGCTTGTGGATCTTTTGAGCGCTGCCCCGCGACAATGAGAAGTTGTGGTGGATAAATAATGCTCTCTCGCCTTTCCCTGGGCCGTCCCCGGTTCATCCCCTCCGCGGCAGGTCACGGGGAGCTGGACCCGCGGGGCTGGAGCCGAGGTGGCTATTGCAGCCCAGCAGAGCAGAAGCGAAAGGGATCAGGAGGTGAAACGCAACAAAGCGGAGCCCCCAAAGCGACGCCCACCTCCCTCCATCCATCACTCCGGAGGGACGGAGCCGGCTGCTTTCCCGGGGGGAAAACAGCGTGCTCCGCTGGGATCAGGGTGCCCGGGACCCGACCCCCCCCTCTGCTTCTCCTCCGTGCCACCCCTGGCACCAGCAACACTTGCTCCTTTTCCAGAGTGTCCCCCCATCCCTCCCAGAGAGCGGGGACAGGCGGGAGAGCCGCGGCGCTGCCTCACTCCCCGTACGAAGTGAAAAGAAAGAGGAGTTATTGCAGCGCTTAATGGAGAGTAGCTACTTGCGGTGTTTGTCTGGTGGGGAAATATACTTCTCTGGCTTACTAATGGTAGCTTTTGAAGATTAAAGCATGGTAGAGTCTTGTTGGAGCATTATCTGCTGGTGTCTCTGCTAGCCTCGCTCTCCAGAGGGGAGGATGCTTCCCAAGCTGCTCTTTGGTGAGCTCTCAGGGATTGCCAATGGTTATGTTAATTTTCCCCGAGATCTCCATCATCTTTTAGCTGTGGGAACGACTCCTTGGCTTCTGCATTGCTGCTCCTTCAGGGACAGAGGGGGTGAGTTTCAGCGGGCAAGCAAGTGGAGTGCTCCGTCTCTCTTGGTGCAGGGAATGCAGGCCGGGGGAGATGGGATAATGCCCGGTTATTCTGTGAGAAAACTCGTCAAGCAAAAATCCCATCAGATTTTTCTGAATGGAAAAGGCAATGGTGAAATGAAATGAAATGGGCACCACGCCTCAGGTTTTTTTTGTGCAATAGCTGGAAAGGAGGTTAAGTTATGGTCAGCTACATCCAAACTTAATTTAAAATCCGATTCCTTTATAAAATTGATTTCTGTATTGTAAGTGTGCTATCTGATAAAGTCATCTTCTTCAGTGTGCTTGCCTGGTAACCTCTGGCCTGATGAGGCACTGTGAACATTTTTACAGCCAGAAGAAATTAGTGTCTGCCTCTCTGAAAAAGAAAACTGAGTGTGGCTCCAATAGCAGATGCATTTTAATGCTGGACTTATTTTGGTAATCCAATGAAATATTTAAAGTATAAAGCTGCCATTAAATAATATCAGTGTAATTAGCATAAATGTCTAAACGCCAGGATTGTGCAGAACACTGGCACTGTTTCTTGCAGTGCATGTGAGAGTGTGCCAGTGTCTGTACACATTCACATATTCAGCTGCTTCTAAAGATGGTGCTCATTGGTTTTCCATTGGTGCTCCCCTTTCACTGTTCATCTTATTTAGTGCAGGATGCATTCACCAGCAACATGAGAGACAGTTCTGAAAAAGCTTATTTGGGGATTATCTGCTGGCACATAGATACAGTTAATTCAGTTATTTGCTATGAAGTGATTTGGAACAACTCTTAAGAGAGTGTGTGTGTATGTAGTAATAGCAGCACAAATGTTCAAAGCAGATACATTTTCTAACAGCATAGCACAGCAAATCATTTATATTGGTGAGTAGCTATCACTGCTTGGTTAGGAAATGTAGAGGAAGTAAAATCCTCTGCAAGTTTTGTGTTTGTTCTGCTGGTGCTTCCACATCCTTACAATTCCGTATCCTTAACAACAGGGCTCCTCAGCACTTGTGGGAAGAAGATTATAAGGGATGCAGATTGTTCATATGCCTACAGGAAAGTGGTCATGCCTAATCCCTAAAGATTAGGACTGCTGGAGAGAGTCCCTGGAGTTTGCTTCTTAATCCATCAGTGCTGGAGGGAGCTGCACATGCAGAGAAAAACCCAGCTGCTCTAGGAGGCAGAGCCTTCAAGGGCATAGTGGGCACAGCTTCATAGCAATGCCAGCCAGCCTGACTGATGCTCCCCCTTTAGCTGGTGCAGTCACAGTTACACAGGCTGGCCCACTCTTCCCATCCTGGTTAGAGCAGGGCAGGATCAAATTCTGTGATTAAGCTGCCCGTTGTGGGGATGGGGTTGTCTCTGGCTCAGTCACTGAGCTGCAGCGTAAATCATTTCCCTGCTTTTGCACCTTGTTCATTTTATAACTGAGGCTTCAGGGGAAGCTTGCTCTCTCAGCCTCTAGTTATGCAGTGTACAATGCCCAAAGAGAGCTCTGCTGTTATATTCTCCTTTTATGTGATACTGTAATAATGATTGTCTGTAAGAGGATTTGTAATAGGACTTCCTTCCACTTTACCATCCCTCAAAGATGTGTTTGCATATAGAAAGAACAGGTCAATCTTCAAAGAGTATCAAGTATTTTCAGGCTCATCTAAAGCTAATGCTTTTGCTCAGCAGAAAAGAGAAAGATAAAGGATATTTTTATGCTGGACTGCCATAAGCTTGGCTTATGTGCCTGGCACAGGAAATTTCCATGTATTGAAGCAGCTACACAAAGATGGGAGAATGATTGTGATATGATTTCTTGGTAGGTCTAGGAGGCAAAGTCCAGCATTTCACTGTGAGACCCAGAATAAAATTCCCTGTCTAAAATCAGAGAGCCTGGTGAATCTGGGACTGGCCACTCCTTTCCTGCCAAGGTCTAGATCTAGCACTGAAGTCCTGAATATCCTTGAATCCAAATGCATTTGGATGAAAGAAACTCTCTCAATCCTTTGCAACAATCAGTTCCAGGAATAATCAGATGTTTAATACACCTTGAAGTTGCAAGAAAAATAATTACTTTAGAAATTATAAGGAAAAGTGGCAGCATCCAGAATGTGTAGGATGACAGCATGGAATTACTACATATATTATATTACTAACATAGAATAAAAAGTAGGTAAAAAGCAATATGAAATGTTCAGATGAATAGGTAAGGATGAATACAGATTTAATGCATATTAAACACCCAACAAGGCTAATCCCTCAGAAGAGAGTCTTTCAAATAAGGTGTTAAAGAGCTAAACAAAATGAGGAGCAATTATACAGTTAGACTGACAAAACCCTTTTTTTGCAATGGTAAAAGCACCTTGTATACCTGGCAATGTGGCATGCTGAGGGTAGAATGGTGGCATCCACTTTGTCAGTGCTTGGGATTGTGTAATTGGGGCTGAAATGCAGTGAGAGAGCCTCCTGACCCCAAAACACAGTTTGACCCTCTAGTCCTCCCAAGTTACCCCAAGCAACAAAAACCTAGGACCAGCTGTAGATCAAAGGAGTTCTACAGGTATGCTGACACGAAGAGTTACAGAATTGGTTAATGTTGCAAGCCCAGTTTCTTCAGCCCACAACTTTTGCATGTTGCTCTACCCTCAGTGGACTCTCACCAGTGCCTTTCATGGCTGCTGGCAAAGCATGTCTGCCTGTTAATTACCTGAGAGATGAATTTTTGCAATACAGGTTCACCTGTCTGTTTGGTTCTTCTCATTATTTTTGCTCTTTCCCCCTTGATGCTCCACTGCCTTTCTGTAGAGCATCTCTCCAACCTCCCCCAGGTATGGAACTTGCATAGTGGCACAGTAAAACTTTGTGTGGAAGGGGTCTATGAGAATCAGACAGGCCTCTCTCAGTGAGAACCATGACAGAAAAGCAAGATCTCCATGACTTTTTTATTCTGGAATTGTGCCACGCACATGTGAACACCCTGTCAATGAGCTAAAGAAACTTGCCACCAAAAGCTTCAGAATTTACAAGCCCAGAATTATGCAGGAGGGTAAGAAAAGTCCAGGAGTGTAGGCACAGGAGTACTCTGGAAGAAAAGCCAAGGAATTGGCTTCTGGAGAATGTATTTCAGCCTTGTAAGGGTTGTTAGAACCCTCTCCTCTTTTGCCATCCTTTCAATCCTCCCCCAAATGTAGAAAGATTTATTTTCTCGCCCTTGTGGATAGCTGCATAGGACTTGCTGTTAACTTCTTGCTAAGACAATTCCTATGTATTTGCATTTGCTACAATACATGCCTAAGGAACATAGCAAATTCTGCATTAGTAGAAATGGAAAAAAATTCTAGATACAGAGACTTAAACATTTGAGCAGTAGGTTTTTCTGTCCGTATGCATTTCTGTGACTTCTCCCTTCCATTACTGCCAAAATGTTTTTAGGACAAACCTTTAGATAACAAACTGAGTTTTTTTCCTATGCTTCCCTCTTGGGCTTTCTTTCTAAAAGTCAGTTTTCTGGATGGAGCTGAAAGTTTGCTGCCTTATTCAGTTCTAATAGAGTATGGGCAGTTTTACTGAAGTTAAGGCCAAATAGTTGCTCTCATCATAAAAACATATTTATTCCACTGGGATCTGATAATAAGATGATTATCACCTACTAATTATTTTTCAGCAAATCATATCTCCTCTAGAAAATCTCAAGACAGAGTAAATCAGAGAGTTATTGTATCTTTCTTTTCTGGAAATAATTTTAATAGCGCATACAGTTTGTACCCGTATCACTGTTACAGTTTCGAACATTTATTTTTGTTTCAGCCTATGCCTGTGGATCAGATTTCCCTTGAAAAAGGATAAACTTCGTGTTTATGCAAAAATCCCACTTAATCATCGTGGTGGCAGTCTTTGTTCCAGCTCTTTGTCCAAGGCTCAGATTTCACCCTGAGTTCCTAATAAGGAGAAAAAAGACATCCAGTGGTAAGGCAAGTGTGCAAGTGAGGGAAAAAGTGAGGGTTAGGAGTTTGATAAGTGACAGAAGAATTTCCCCTGTGTAGTGGCACCAGGTCCACTGGTCCCTGCACATCCCAAATGTTTTATCTGAGGTAGGGCCACACTGTTACAGGCAGTGACACCATTTTCAAAGGTGATGGAACTGTATGGACTTTACTGATTTGTGATGCAAAAAGTAATGCAGGTAAGCTGGGTCTCCACCAGCACTTACTTGGAATGCACAGCAAAGGTATTCAAAATAATTTCTTTCTGGATGGCCATCACTGTGTAGAATTTTGGGAAGATCTTACCTTTTGTCTTTTAAGCTTTATGGGCCTAAAGCTTCTCTGCCCTGAGGCCATATCCACAGCTCAGCAAGCTAATAAAGCAGGAGTGACTCTGCTGCAGTCAAGGGAGTGACTCCAGTGCAATCAAAAAGAGTACCAAACAGAAAGTCAGCACCAGCCTTGTCCTTACAGTATCCATTTGAATTTAGCCTTGACCCAGGCTGCTGTTTTATGCAATTTGTAGGGAATCTGGCCATGGTTAGCAAGAACATACAGTGAAGACAATATTAGTAGGAGGCCATGCCAGACAAACCCCCAAATCAGTTCCATGGGCCACTGAAAGAATTATGGCCTTTGGAATCAACAAGACCAGACATAAATTCAAAACCTTATTTAATTTTTTGAGGAGAGAAATAAATTAAAAGCCTTGAAGCATTTGCTGTTGCATGTGAAGTATTGCAGAGAAGCCCAAAGCTGGAAGTAAGCATGAGCTAGAAAGATATAAACCACTGTCTGCATGCAGGCAGGACCTGAGAAATGTTTTGACTTGTATCCAATTAAAAATTTTGAAGTGCTGCAACACTGGGACCGGATGTAATATGCACCTTACTAGTCTGGTTGAAGTGAGACATAATTATCAAATGTGACTACTATTTAATAATAATTTCTTTCATCAGGGGTTGTAAGTGAATTAATCCTACCAGTATGCAAGTGAATTGGGCAAGGATAATTTCCCTCACTCGTGGGGCAGAGTGCAGCAGTTGCAGCACCCAGCAGAGCCGTACGGACGTGCAGGGCCAGCACCAGTCCTGGCATTCCTGGCAGCTAGGCAGGAAAGCATCTGAAAAAGCCCAAGCACATCTCTGATTGATCTGGACCCCGGCCAGGGCCAGTCCCTCTAAACACTGCACTTTCCCATGGTGGGTTTCGCACTGAGATGAAGATAGGAGCGGTCCGAGAGTGAGCCGATGTCTGAGATGCTGAATAGCAGTATCGTGACTGCTGCCTGCCTCAGTTTCCCACAGCTTTAATAGGGCAATAACAGCACTGGCAAGGCTTGAAAGTAGGGGAGGGGCAGGAGAGCAAGAGCTGCCGCAGCACTTTGGAAAGAGAAAACGCAGCGTAAGTGCTGCGTCATGACTTTCAGTGACTCTCTCTCTGACCACAAGCACAAAGGCGATGCTGCTGCACTCACCGAAACGCGGCGTCACCATCGCCCTCTTCACCACCAGCATGGCCTTGGGGAGAGCTCAGGGCTGCTCACCAAAGTCAGGAGCATCACTTCTGACAGCGCCTCCTCCTTCCAGACAGCCACTGTGGGCAGCATGGAGAGCTGCTGGCCTCGGGGCTGGAGTGCTGGGCACAGACAGGACACGGTTAAGGGAGTGCTGAGGAGAATGGCTGCATCTCTCATGACTCCTTTGGCTGCTGGCCAGGGAGCCATGTGACTCCTTGGTCAAAAGAGTCCTCTCAACCATGGGACACTTTTTTTCCCCCTCTGGTTGTACCTTTTCTTTTCTGAAGTTAAAAAGAAAACAAAACGTACCCACAAAACTTTCCACATTAAAGTTATATTGTAGTCCGGTGACTCAGGGTGAGAAATTCAAGGGGAATGAAGAGGAAGGGAAGCATTCCTGAATCAGATCTGTTGTGCTGGGCCTTAAAGAAGAAGATGGTTTTGCTGGATGGAGAACAGCTCTGCTGCAGCACAGTGAGCAAGAAGTAAAGGATGAGACTTAAATCCCTTCCCTGCTGCTGTGGACTGCTGCTAAAGCTCCCAGGGTAGCTTCAAACCCAGTGGACTTTGACGCTATCAAGAGGGCTGAGGGTGGAAGCACAAATAAATATGGCTTCTGATTCACAGAGAATTCCTTTTTCTCCACTCCCATGGCCTAAAGGGTATATCAACTAGCTTAACAGTTTTTGGTTAGCTTTTTTTCATTGGCACTGCCCACAATAATCAGACTGGCACATCCATAGTAGACTCCCTGGAGTCTTTTGTTCCCCTGCCTGCTCTGTCTCTGGGGAGCTCTGCCCAGGGTAGGTGCTCCTGAGGGGAGAGATGGGGTCAGGTTATTGTTGTTAATGTCACTCTGGTTATGTTGTAAAAGATGTATCAAAGAGGAAGTTCTTGCACTATGACCTACAGGTCATCAGACTCTGGATTAGGCTAATCTCTAAAAATTTGTCCCCTAGACAGATCCTTTCGACCGAGAGTAACTTACTTCTAGGCACAGAGCTTTGTAATGTGGTTTGTGATCTCCATTGTTCCAGAGAAGCTCTGCAGCTGAGGCAGAGGCTTGTTCTGCCTTCTCTTGCTAGGCCATGATCCTCTAATTGTTGTGTTGAGGTCAGGTTTGACACCTTGAACTGAGGATGAAAGAGAGCAGGGGAGGTGAGAAGGCCAGGAGAGATGCAGAGGTGATGTGTGTGGCATAGCCTCACCTGGACACTGACTTTAATGTCCCTATGCTGTATTCATGGTCAGAGCACTCTGGAAGCCATAAAGTCTGCACCTCACTGTGGCTTTGTGCTCTCTTTGGAGAAAAAGGGCAAAACATTTTGAAAATTGACAGCCAGGAAGTTTTCCAGGCTTGTCTGTCTCTTTGGGACTCTTGTAGGCTGCACTGGGTGGTTGGAAAAGCTGTGGATGGAGAGTTGCAAGTTCAGGGATGTCCATTAACCAGGAACACAGAATGCAAGCTGTGCCAAGGGTGTGGAGGTGCAGGACAGGATTCAGAAACAACAGCATGCTCCTTTGTTTGTAACCCCCAAATGCTGGCACGCTTCAGAGCAGAGCCAAGGTCTCCCCTTGGTGTAAATACTCACTTTTAAGGAATGCACTTAAAACAAGCATGTGTGCCTGGCCCTGTATGCTCCTCTCCTTTCCCCACCCCAGTTATGCAGTGTGCCAAAGCCAGTTCCTCAGCAACAAGACTTGGCAGGTGGCACCTGATGAGATAATTGTGCCCCTGGGACATTCGGAGTCATGAGGTGCAGCCAGGTGCTCCTGATCCTTCCATGGGTGTGATTTTCTGTGGTAACCACACCCTCAAGTGCTGTCCTACTGCAATTAGGAAATTTGTTCAGTTTGGGTCAAGTGCTTCTTTTAGGGTGCTCTTCACACCTAACATGTGTTGGCATGGAGAAACGTGTGGATGTCCAGGGTCAGGAGCATAAGGCTGAGGGGTGTTCTTCCAATGAACAGGGAAGAAATCCTACTTCTCACCACTTTGATCTCGCTTATGTCCAAATCTGGACCTTCCCTTCATGAAGAGCCACTAATCCGAGCATTGATTCAGGTGCAAATAACGAAATGGCTCCTTTGGACAAGATGCTGCTCCATTTCGTGTGCAACAGATGAGGAACGTTTTAAGAGTTTGCCACTTTTGCTTCCTGGGATTTCCATTTTGCAAGAAGTTCTTTTAAATCTTAGACATATGAGGGCCATGCAGCAGGACAGACCAAATGACAGTTCCCTTTTTGTAATTTGATAGTGCCTTGCTGTCTTACTCCTGGTGTGGACGCTAGAGGTTGAATCAGTCACAGCTTCTTATTAAAGTCTTGGTGTAGCAAAGCCCAACAGAAAATGAAGTGCTCTGGCTGTCATGGAGGTGAACAGGAAAGGGGGGTCTCCAGTGAATTGCAGTGTTCCTTCTCTGTGTCTTTTCTTGGGCAGCGCTGTCACTGCTTGCCATGTTTGCTGCAGTGCTGTAGGAGGCAAGAAATGAGACAGCCAAGAAGTGGCTTGAGGTGCTGCCAAGTCTTGCTCCAGCTTTGGGGAAGCCTTTCCTGACAGTGCACAGAAAAGTTCTTCCAGCACTGCCTGCCTGGCCTGCAAGCAGGGGAGGATGGCTCTGTGCCTTCATGCAGGGAAGCACATGCAAGGCTTCTGCTATTTGCCCTTCTCACTGCATCTGGCTACTGCCTAAAGTTGAAGTTTAAACTTTGGTTCCACACAAACATCGCCTGAATAACTTCAGGATTTAGGTGAAAGTATTTTGTTAGGACAGTGCTGTTTTTTGGAAAGAGAGGCTGGTGCATTTTACCTCTCTAAAATTGAAAACCTCTTTCAGCACTAATCAAAATCCCGCTTTTCTTTGTTATGCCAAGATAGGAATTTTTGAGGTGTATCAGATTTTTTTTTACATGATAGTTGCCATTGTATACCTAATTAGAAATCAGCTTTAGCTTTCTGACAATAGCTGGCACAGATTATGTACACTGTAAGACATCTTGTGAGATAATTAAAGCGTTGACTGAAAACACAGCACAGCAAAAGGAATGTTTCTTGAAGTGAAGCCACTTTACAGGTTGGCTGTGTGTGTTTTGTTAAATGCAGCCCAGGCATAACTACCCTGACTTGGATGAATAGCCCAGAAATTGGCACCTTATTTTTTAGAAAAAAATATCAAAATTCTCTCAGTTTCTAACTCTTTTAAAAATTAAACAGATGTATATGAACATACTGCTTGTGAAGGGTGCCTGAAGCACAGCCCTGGAAAATGAATTCCTCTTCTTACCCACAAAACCAGGACAGCACAAGCAGAGGGTGTGTGAGCTTCCCCCCTCCACCCCATGCTCATGTCTCATCCATGACCTAGAGGGGCAACCTCTAGCTAGGCACAGGCGGGTGGCTCAGTCTCTGTTCTCATTTAATCCTGGGCCAACCTGCCAAGGCTGCTGGAGAGGGTGCCAATTGTGGTGGTGGTTTCTGTGATGTGGAGAGCCATCCACTGGGAACTGGATTAGGACCATCAACTCCTTTCAAATACTCTAGGCCACAAAGCTCCTGCCAACCAGTAACCATTTTTTTGGTCACTACTGACTTGGGTCATGTTTGGATCAGCGATGAAAGGCTCCATATCCCAGTACCAAGCCCCTGAGCCATACAGTTTCCCGAAATAATTTTTTTAAAGAAGGAAAACATTATTTTTTGTCCTAGGTTCTACTTTGATCTGCTGATGTTTAATGTGCATATTGGCACTTTAAGACACATAATTTTCATTACTTGATTGTAGAGGGCTCAGATGATGGGAAGCGTTTTGGAAGATGGCAGGTGGCAGACCCATGTGGTGTGATCTAAAATAAGCTCTCAGAGATAGTGGTTACACACTGGCACCCCAGCTTACATTATATTTTGACCTAAAATTGATTTTACACCTTGAAATTTATCTCACTATCCCTCAGGAGAAAAATTGCCATTAAAATTGGAGATCAGATTCTCTGTTGCTCTTGTTCTTTCAGAGCTACCTAGTTGTGTGTCAGATCTGGCAGCATTTCCAGCAGCTGTTCCTATTGTCAGTGGCCCCTGTTGGTCTCTGTGCATGCCCTCTAGTGCTCTGAGTTGTTGGGAGGTGATTTATTTCTCAGAGATAGAGACTAAATATTTTTGCTGAATGCTATAAAATCCAAGGTTTCTATTGGATTGCATGGCCCAGCCGGGCACAGAAATGGAGCAGAGTTCCAGCTTTACCCCCAAAGCATAAGTTCCTCTCTTCAGCACACCTGAGAGAGGAATTAGGGCCAGCTGAAATAGTTTTGTTGGCAATAAATTACATTGCTTCCTGGGGCTGTAGCTCCTGCCCAGAAGAGACCCAGCCCCAGAGAGCTCTGAAGGTGAGCGGCGCATTTTCAGCATGCCAAGTGAAATGTTCCAGCCTTTCTCAGGTAATGTATAACCATGCAGCGCTGCCACCATCCCTCCCTTGAGCTGAAGCAATTCCTGAAGGGTAACTGGGTTTGTTTTTCTGGGGGTAATTTCCATTGAAGCTGGCAGGAGGGCACTGCTTTGATTGCTTGAGTTCCTTGGAACAGTGAGTCACCTGTCTCCTCTCTGTTACACATGGAGGTGACGCTGCTGGGATAATAAAGGAGTGGCTGTAAAGATGATAGAGAATTCTGAGCAAAATCCATTTGCAGCTGTGGGTATTCAGAAGCAACAAATAGAGGAAAAAATGGTATTTGTTGCTGGTATTGTGAGGCTGTAGTAGAACCTGCTTTCTCACACACAGGTGAAGTGTCAGAGGCATCCTTACCTGTGGTTTATTAGTCTTGGACCGTGAAGCGTATATCTTGGATTTCCTTTTATTTTGTTAAAATGAAAATGAAAATATTTTATGTATCTGTCTGCTGTGAAAAGTTATCCCTGTTAAGAGAAATAGAGGAAGATAAAGAGTATTGAAGAAATTGTGCTTGAAAGATTACATATAGCCATATAGATACATATAGAAAATGTAAAAAAAGATTAAAGAATTATTCTAAGTGTGTATCTTCTCTTTTAGAAGTTTCTCTGCTTATTTGGAGCCCTTTATTTATAATTTATCTTTCCAGAGTAGAAGCTTCCCTTTTAGTGACAACTGAGGCTTAAGTTCATGGAGAGTTGGAAGCATACAGGCTTTGGAGAGTTTGCAGTTACATCACATATTTAAACAGACCATGTCACACATGTGGAAAACAGGATATACCCAGTGCCCAGCACCCTTTATGTTCCCTCAGTAGAAAGGAATTCTAAGACATGCTTAACTCTTTCCTGAAACAAGCTCTAAATTTGAGCGGCGTCTCAATTTTACTTTTCCCCTTCCAAACCCATGAAAAGAGAACTGAAAATGAACTTTGTCAGAGAAATCTCAGTTTGGGACATATAAGTTTATGTATGCTGCTGTGGCTTGTTTGTCCCCAGACAGGATGTGAGTGACAATTGCTGGCCAGGGAGAGAGCACAGACAGAGTGCAGGTCACAGCTGGCTGGTTTCAGCTAGATCAGAGCACGATCCCCTTTTTCAGGGGAGAAGTACAGGAGAGGGAATGTAAGAGAAGAGCCAAAGCACAGTTTACATCAATAAGAGAATTTGGTATTTGAAGAAGACTTTATGCATGGCTGCTCCACATAAATTGTGCTCTTTTAAACTTAGAAATTCAGAAATGCTCTAACACTGATGGTCAAAAGAGATGTGGAATAAGGGCTGTCTTCACAGTTTGGTTTTTTTTTGTTTGTTTGTTTTTTTTGTTTTTTTTTTTGTTTTTTTTTTTTTTTACCTGAGAGTCTGCAGCTGCAGTGTGTACTGGGAACACAAATCCTTGGTGTGACACTGGTGTGTGAGGTGGAACTCACACAGTCACTGTGTGTGGATGCTCAGCTTTGCCTTCCTCTAGAGCATGAATTAATTTCAAAAGCCAGCTTTCAGGGAGTATAGCATTGCTTGTGTGCAGCCAAACCATAAGGGATTTTTTTCCCCCCCAAATTAAATTCAGCTCTTTCCTTGCCACCTTTAGAACTATTTTCAATATTTCAGCTGACTGGGATCCAGTTTTTAAAAATATATATATGAGCCTTTGCTTGGCACAGAATAGAGACCTTGGATTTTATAGCATTCATGCACTACAAGGATCTAGTTTATTACTTTGTAAAGTGTTTTTGGGACATATCTTTTTATGTGAAACTAAGTTCAGAACAATTCATATTACACATCTCTCTTCTCTGTTGTTTTCTTCATGGATACAAATATTTATAAAATATTTATAAGGTGTAGAAAAACTCCAGAGAAGGTCTGACTGAGTGGTTTTGAGGTAATCCTTTTAGCTTTTCTTAGAGTCCTCTATTCAAAGTTACACACCATTTTAGTTGAAATTGGTGCCTCATCCATACCTATATGATTTTGGTGTGTGTCCAAGCCTGATCCTCAGGGTTTCACTCAGCAGTTTTCACCAAGGGCATGTATGTGTACACCTGAGACCAGGCAAATGTTAACATCAGGTGGCTGTTGAATTTCATCCTTCTCAGTAACTCCTTGAGATGAAGATTGGTATCTGAAGTTATCTTATCAAGGCTTGTCTCAGTGCAGCTATGCCGTTTCAGTCTTCCACACAGTCAGAGAGCTGTATTTTCTTTTTCTCCCCCTCCTGTCTTCCCTCTATTGTTGTTTCTAAAATAAAATGCTTAAGGAAGGAGATAACTGACAGAGAAACACATGAAACTCCAAGGAGGCTCAGAAACCACCTCTGATTCCCTTTGGTGTGTCCTTCTATTTAGAATAAACCTCAAGTCAGTCACTTTCCTGAAGATGTGAACCCCAAAATACACTTCCAAGGGACCAGGAAGCACCTGGCAAATACCTGGAGAGAGATTTACTCCCATGCTCAGACACATGCAGGCACACACGTGCAGCTGCCCAGGCAGAAGAGCGAATGCTGGCTCCAGTGTTTCCAAGTTGAGAACACATATCTGGGCAAGCATAGGTTATTATGACTCTGGACAGCAAACCACAAAGGCATTCAAAGAATCACCACCACAACATTTTGCAGAATATTATTACAACTGTCACTAGGAGTTCTCTCAGAAATCTGGAAATTGCAAAGGACAAAAATTTAACCACTGAGGAGCAGGGAATTCTCAAAAATTGTCTGGCAGTATGCTGGCATGTTTGAGCAGACAGAAAGGTGTTAGACTGTGCTGCTAATGATCCTGGAGTGTAAAGAGGGAAAGTAATGTCAGAATGATACTCATGTGCCCCTCTTTCTTCAAGATCCTAATGCATTATCCTTAGTGTTTTCTTGCTCTCCTCCTCTACATTGCACCATCTCAAGCTGGACTGGCTCCAAGGACTAACTTAAATACTCTTCAAAATCTCACATCTCATTAGAGCTGAGATTTTGGAAACAAGTTTGAGTTTTAAGAGAGAGAAAGTAAATGGAGCTGTTCCCATATAACCTATGCCAGCAAAATACATCACATCAGGATTGCATTTAAATTATATCTGGTTGAGCATGACCTCTTGACTGTTAAAAGCCTTATTTTGTGCTTTTGTATGTTCTGATAAGATGCATGGCATTTTTTGTTGCTCCAAATTTTAATTTTACAAGATGAATCCTTTCCCCTTGTTTCCTTGATGCAGGAGTCTATCAGAAGAGAAGTAGGGAGTTGGACACAAGGATCTGAAAGCTGGCACCTTTGAAACTTGGAAAGTTTGCACAGGAACGGGTTTTGGTAGTTTGAGCCCTTGGGATATCTTTTAGACAGGAGGTGGAGCAGGGCTGCGTGCAAAGATGCAGAGATTGAATTCCTTCCTTAAATCCCACATCAGCAATGACTGAGGAATCTTCTTCATGCTGCATCCTTTTGAAATGCTACTTCAACCCAAAGTGATCCATGAGCACATTGCCTAAAAGCTTTTGGTTGCATTACTGGGAGTGAAATGATTAAGCACACTAATCACCATTTCTGCCAGTTTTCAGGAAAAGCAGATTTGTGATGTTTCTCTTGGACTTAAGGTTTCAGGCTCCTTGTGGAAGCACTCGCGGCCAAAGCGGGGCTGCAGATCCACAGTGAGTGAGGACATGCTCATGTAGCTGGCCCTGATTCCTGTCTGGGACAGCCTGCCAGCATGTGCAAAGTGCTGCTGGGGGTGAGCAGCTGCTGGCAGCAAAGCCTTGCTGCCTCTGTCATCACGTGTCCCAGGGATAGCTTTCTTGGAGCCCCACATGGAGACCCTGTGTGTGCTCCTGTTTGCTGGGATTGAGATTGCTGCACCCAGAGCAGTTCTGTACCTGCCTTCTGTGTTCTTCTCTTGTTCTCTGTGCAGAAAAAAGTTTTTTTTTTAATCCTGGAAATACCTGAGAGAGCTATGAAACTTTATTTTTACTGCTGGTCATGCTCACCTCCCTCCTAAGCCAGGTGTCTCTAATAGTGACAGTTCAGGTTCTTGTTTGTAACACAGAACTGGCACTGAGAGGGTGTGAGAGTGCCCAGTTGTGCAAAATCCTTTTGGCTGGCACTGCTCTGACGGCTTGACTTTTGGTGCAGATCTGGAAATTGAAGCTCAACTTCAGTTTGACAGGACAAGAGGGCATCAGCTTAAGCTGTGCCAGGGGAGGTTCAGGTTGGAAGTCAAGAAGAACTTCTTCATGGAAAGGGTTGTAGGCATTTACTGCCTAGAGAGGTGGTGGAGTCTCCATGTCTGGAGGTGTCTGAGGAACACCTTGGTTAATATGGTAGGAATTGGTCACAGGCTGGACTTGATGATCTGGGAGGGTTTTACAAGCTTAATGGTTCTATGATCATGTCCTCTCATTTCGTCCCATTCAGCTCTGGGGCCATTTTGTTGTCTAGTGTAGCAATTTGCAACCAGGAGAAAACACAACTGTAGTTTTGAAAGTATAAAAAACCTCATAACCTGTAGACCACAGGGTGAATGAGAATGTGTTGGACCAGGGGTGCTTTTTAGGCACCTGAGTCCATAAGCTATGTAAAATTGTGGATTGCTTTAGAGTCATATGATCCTGCAAGGCCTAGAAATGGACAGAAGACAATCCCTAGCTCCTCAGGGGTGCAGCATGCTCATTTCCAGCCAGAATGACTTATGAGAATTACACATGAATCCTGTTGGTCATGCAAGGCTGACCATTGTGCCTGACGTAGGAAATGCTGATTCTGGGGGGAAATATGTTTATGTATGTGCTGGTGGTTTTATAACTGCTGCTTAGGTTTGGGGCTTCTGAGGTGGCTCCAGGGAGCCTGGATTGATGGGTACAAGAGGTGCAGGGTAAATACTGTAGGAGGATTTCCACAGCTTAGCAGCTGATATCACCACAGTGTAAGTGATATCAGAGCCTTGCTGAACAAAGCAATCTGCTGTGCTGGGTTCCCATCCAGGGTCACTTCTGGCCTAATTTCACCAAAACACTGAAGTCTGGGAGTATCCCACTGGCTCTGCTTTGAGCTCAGAGGGAGCATATGTGTGTTTAAAACTTTCCACACACACTTTAGAGTGTGTCAACAGCCCATGCCTGGTGTGCTCCATGGGGCCAGCACCAGAGGCTGAGTGTCACCAGCGGCCACCAGTGACGTGTGTTCTTCAGTCACAGCCTGCTCCCCCGGGTGGGTGGTTGCTTTACCAGACTGTTTCCAGTTACATTATTTTTCCCTGACCAGGAATGCTTTGTTTGTCCCTTTCCTCTTTGCTTGTACAGTTGTGTAGCTCTTTTTAAGAGCTGCCTTTAGCACAGGAGCTCAGGCCTCTAGGGAATCTGCCTGCAATCAGCAGAATCGGAAGTGACAAATCTGCATGTGGAATGTGCTGAACGTGTAGCGTCATGCACTGTCCAAGGGAGATAGGAGCTCTTCAGGAAATCAGGCTGCTCCTGTGCTGGATATGAGGCTTTCAACTCCTTGGAAAATTTGGCTGCTAGACAGATTGCCTTTTAATTGTCATTCTCTGAAGCCATTCCTGGCACGGCTAAAAGCTTTGTGAAGGTGCTCACCTTCTCTGAAGGCCTGAAGAACATTCATTGCCTTGCATGTCTGTGCTATTGCCAGTACACTCAGCCAAAGATGCACACATTCCCTGACTCTGGCTATAGCCTGGGTCCCATCCCAGTGCCTCTTTTCACCTCAGGGCTGCCTCACCACCCCATCCATACACAAGGATGTGGTGGTCTTCTCCATCTCTGCTCTAGGGGTGGTCACCCCAGCCTTGTCCTTTCCCATTCACTGCCATTTCAACATTTGCTATTTATTTATTTTAAGCTGGGCTCTGCAGCTGCCCAGATTTCAATCTTCTAGCAGGCTCAATTATCAGCACCCATGGGGGCATCATCTACCCCACATTCCCTGGTCTAGCAGGGAAGGAAAGGGGAAACATGCACAGGCAAGGTCCTGCACAAGACAGGAACACTAAGGCAGCAATCATGAGCATGGATACTAATCCTGGCTTCCTAGTATACTCATTGCCAGTGAGCACAGTAATTTCTTTGAAATCCCCAGAGACTTGTGGACTTAAATGGACTTTGTCAGGTTGCCTTTTTTATGATACAATAATTTGCTTTAACAATGAGAGTGAAATTAGTCCAGTTCCCTTCCAGTTTGAGACACAGCTGGTTGAAGGGGAGGGTGTGGAATTGCAGTAAGAGGGAGGAAGAGGGAATAGTCTCCTTTGAAAGCAGATAAATGTTACCACTTCTTCTAATTGCATAAAAATGAAAAGCTAAGCCATAAACTGGAGTGCAAGTCTGAGATTACTTGACACCCTGTTATTCAAATGCAGAATGCTGGATGGAGCAGATAGAGGAGCTTAGTGTTGGAAAAGGAACTTATCTTCACTTGTAACCCCCCCCCCCCCCCCGTGTGCATGAGAAGCCATCCCCAGCCTGGCAAAGGAAGATTAGTGCACACCATCAGGATTAAAAGGCCTGGACACAAGAGACTGTGGCACCAGACCCACATGGCCCCTGATCTGTGGGGAGCTGACACCTCAATCCAGCCATAGCTCAGGCCCCTGTATCATGAAAAATTAGAACCCCACCTGTCTGTTATGTGCTGATGAACATGTAAAGGAATCATTTTGCTATGAGAACTGACTTCCCAGTCTAATTAACCCAGTGAAAAGACTCCTGCTGTTTTCAATGAGCTTTAGATCAAGCCCAGGAGTGGCTGATAACGCGCACTGCGTGCTCCTGCGTGGCCCGCAAGGACAGCAGACATTGCTGCTAATGTTTGGCAGCTCCTGTTAGAGCCAAAGCATACCAGAGTGTCTCCTCAGAGATGACTTGCTATGGAGTGACAGAAAATTGGCCTGGGTGTTAAAATCCAGATTTGTTTTCAAAGTCAACTGGAATACATATTTGTGTGTTGGATTTTTACTTTGAAAAATTCAATCTGCGGAAACCACAATTGCTCTGTGATAAGAGAGGGGTAAACAAAGAGAAGAACAAAAGGAGCTGTGAAAGGCAGTGGCATGTTGCAATCTATTTGAATAGATTTATTGTTGTTTATCTGCAGCAACACGCAGAGGTGGATTCACACAGCCAGATTTAGGCAATGAGGAGAGGTTCTCAAGTTAGGAGTCCAGTCTCCCTGGGTGTCTTCTTAGTTAATGGAGAGACAGGCAGGTCCATGGGGTAATTCAATCTACCTCTGCTCTGAATCATCCTGGGAGGTGTCTGGGGATGGTAGAGGGAACCTGGTGCACCTGGTGGCTTCCCTCAGGTAGGGAAGTAGTGCTACATCTAGTAGCACTGTGAATGGAGAAGAAACAGGACCCAGTGAAAAAGTCTACCAAAATGCAGGATGTTCTATAGTTCTGTAAGAAATCTCTTTTTAATTCCCATTAAAATTAATTAAACCTAGCCTAGTTGCCTGAATGCTGAGCTGAAAGAGAATTAAAAGGGAGCGAATGGGATGCTAAAGAGGCAGAGGACCAAACTCTGCTCTGTGCCTGTGATCCATCACATCCAAGGAACCCAAGCAGTGTTGGGGGAAATTCAGCAATGGCAGTCTTTGTGCTGCATGGATTTTTAGATTGCTAAACTGGAGCTGTAACAGCCCCTCATAAATTGAAATAGTCCTGAGGTGCTGCACCAGTGGCATCCCTCTTTAGGCTGCTGGGCTGAGGAGAGTGACAGCATTGACAGAGAGCTACAGTTCTTTGAAAGTGGGATTGTGTATCATACTGAGTTGGAAAGAACAGACAAGGATCATTGAGTAGAGCCCCCCAACAATCCCACCCTGTGCTGAGAGCATTGGCCAAATGCTCCTGGAGCTCTGGAACCTGACTGTTCCCTGGGAAGCCTGTTCAGTGCCCGACACCCTCTGGGTAAAGAACCTTTCCCTGATATCCAGCCCGAACCTCCTCTGACACAGCTTCCACTCATACCAACCCACTCCTGCTCCTGAGGCAAAACAGCTTCTCCAGCTTTGTTTTGGTTTATCAGTGTCCAAGGGAGAAGGAAGCAGAGCAAAGGTTTCTCAAACAGGTTAGGGGCTCGGCAGCGCTTTGGGCAGAGGGAACATAATCTCTGGAGCTGCCAGCATGTGCTTGGGACTTCCAGGCAGCGAGGGTGAGTCACAGGGAGGGACAGGGAGAGAGAGAAAGAGAAGGGAGCTCGGATCTGGGAAGGTAGAGAGTGTGGGTGGAAGGCAATTACCATGAAAGAGCAAAGGGCTGCTGTGTGAGTCAATCGAACCCTATGGATACTAATAGTTATCATAAATACCAAAGAGGTTTTAGCAGCCACAGTTTTCAGAAAGTAATAAAAGAAAACTGTTTCCTGTGGTTAGAAGGACCAGAGAGGATGATGTGAGTGGAGGAAGAGGAGGCACCAGGGCTGTGAAGGCAAGGGAAGGAGCATTGCGGGGGATGACATAATGGAGCACGGATTAGCAGCAATTATGTGGCATGGGCACAAGACCGGATGATTAGCTTTTCCAGAAAGATGTTGTGCTGTTTTTCCCAGTAATCTCTTATTAAATGGGTGCTAGAATGCATGAACAATACAAGAAAACCCCTTCTTATTCTAGTGGTTCTTTTTTCCATAACTAAGTAAGTTTTGCCCATAAAGTGTTGCAGGACACTATTTTTTTCCTAGTGCTGCTTCATTTCAGCGCCATGTGTCTTTCTTGCTTTGGTTTTCAGGTGGCACTCAATGTGAGGCAGTCTGCAGAAACATTTTTAACTCTTGAAGTTTCTTTTTGGGAGTTCTGTCAATGCAGAGATCACTGTTTACTGCTTGCAACATTATCCCTTGCAAAGGCCTGCACTGCAGGGTACAATAATCTATCAGTGATTCATTTATCTTCTTTCTTTAGAAGAAAGAAGGTATCTGATGGGATCTTTCTGCATTGAGAGGTGAATAAGCATTATAACAATATTTTTACTCAGGTTTTAGATTTTAATAACAAAACAGACATTGTGAAATAAAAAAGATAGAAGTGCATTTTTGAAGCTAAGACAGAAAAACAATGTGTGGGACAATGCAGAGTTTTCTCCAACCCTTTTACAATTTTATAAAGCCTGAATTTTGAGCATTCCCAAAATTCAGAAGTGGGTTTTTTCCCTGTTTTCTGAAGGACAGAATGCAGTGATTTTAAAATTAAATTGTCAATAATGCACCTAAGCCATTTCAACTGTATCAATTTTCAGGTGAAGTATTCCACTACTCAGAATGGATGTAAGCATGGGAAACTCAGCCACAGATGTAAGTGAGGGCTGTGCATGCAAACCAGAGCAGAGAGAAGCAGAGAGAAAGAATTTTTATCTGAAATTATAGGAGGGATTGTTATGCATTTGATATGGTATCAAGGCTTTTCCTGTTCCGTGACATGAAATTTCTGCCTCAGTGATTTCAGATGAAGTGGTGCAGAAGATGCTTAGAAAAGAGGCTGCAGAAAGTGAGGCTACCCTGACCTTCATGTTTCTGTCATAATGTCCTTTTGAACAGGGAGTTGCAGTTGGTATCCAAGTTGTGTCCAGGTTTAGTATTTGAAAGTTGCCATTTGGGTTAAAATTTCAGTCTAGCAATTATTTCTTTTTTTTTCTGGCAACTGCCAATGGATCTTGAATGTGGCTCCCACCCAAGTGTGCATTAGTGTCTGTTCTCTAGTTCAGTCACATATTTCTACAGCATTTCTGCCTCTGGGCATTTACTTCAGTAAAGTGGCTTTGTGCTGTAGGCTTTCCTCCAGGGGCTGTGCAGGGGGAGCAGAAGTCTCCTCTGAGTCAAATATTTGAGTGTTGCTGTATGAAAGTTTTTGTTTTTTTAATGAGAAGTAGGTGTTGCCTGTATTTGGTTGCTTGTTCCCAGAATGTGGCTTTATGAAATGGGGAATGATCCCAGCTGCAGAAGCAGTCAGAAGGATCAGACAACAAAAAATGTTTTGAAGGCTGAAGTCCTAAGAGTTGTCAAACTCAACTCCTTGGACCAGTGAATACTTGATAGAGAAATCTTGCTGAATTTCTAAGGTGGGAGGATTCATGTCTCCTGTCCTCAAAGGGGTATTATGGGATAGTTTTTCTGTCATTCTCTCACATGTTGTAATGAACATCACCATACAGAAGGTAAGGTTAGACTCTTTCAATAAAATGGAGTTTGAAATGCTTGTAAAGCCTGGGTCTGCACAGTGAAAAAGGAGAAAGCAAGACAATCCAATTCCTCATCAAGAGAGTGCATCCACCCTGTGCACCAAGTGGATGAGGGGGTCCTGTGGAAAAAAAAAAGTTGTGCTGCTGTAGAACTGCAAGCTGCATTCCTGTGCATGCACAGGAGACAGGTGAATTCAAGTTTCACTGTCAATCCTTGTCCTGGCATTTTCTGACTTGCAAGTGCTTGACCTCACGACCTGAAAATGTTAGTGTAGAGTTGCTTTCTATCACTTGGTATTATGTATGCTTAGAGGGGTTTGAATGGAAAGACTGGCAGAATGAGCTAGGACATAAAACCCTGATGTAAATGTGATGTAAATGTTTTTTTTTGTTTTTTTTTTTTTTTTTTTAAGCAACAGTTCTTTTCATACTGAATTTTCTGAGGCTTTAACTGTATCATAATATATTGGCTCACTCATTTTTAAATTACCAAGTTAATTGAAGCCTATTAAATCCTAGAGTTTAGCAGTTTGGCAATGTAGAGGCATTGCTCAAATTCATCCATCATATTGCTCTAATGACATTGGTATTTGGCTTATTGCACCCCTTTCATTTTGGAAGGCTAATCCTGCTAGTCCTGCTCACAGTGAAGGGATACATCGACTTGGCCTCTTACACTGGACTCCTTTGTGCCAACAACTCAGTAAACAAAGAGACATATCTGGATGCTTTTGCAGGGAACAAAAAAATAAAAAAATTAAAAAAGAAAAAGAACTATTTTGTGTATTGCCAAAGAAACAGAAGCATTCACAGGGCAAAAGAAAACTTTGCTACATGGAAAACCGCTAAGTGCTTGCACCCTGCTTACAAACTCTTGATTAAATCCATCCTAGCTCCTAAACCCTTGATCTAATTAAAACAAGATGTATTTTTAGATAGAGATGTTGGAACACACTGTAATTTCTATGGCTGATTGCACTCTGCAGGAGCAGGGGAGGCAGGTGAAGGGCTGGGTGTGTATGAGCACAGCTACGTGTGTACCTGTGTGCCAGTATCTGAAACAAGGTGGAGCTGGGTCTCAGTTGAAAGAAGAAAATCAACCTCAGCAACTTCTGGATTTGCTTTGGAATTTTTTTTTAAAGAAAAAATCCCTTGTAAAAGATACAGCCTGCAAAGCAGCTTGGCTGTGTTTCCCAGGGTAAGTGAAGAAAGGTGGTAGGCAGTAGAAGCAGGATATTGAGGCACCTATCTGGATAGAAGCATGGTTGACCAAAGTCCATTGAACAGAGATCTCCCAGCTTCGCAATGAGCTGCCCAAACTCTGTCTGGAGCAGCATTAGCTAGGAGACATCCCCACACCACAGCTGCTGGGTGGCTGAGGAGAAAAGAGATGTTGTGGCTTCGCAGCAGCTCCCCCATGGGACCCACCAGGCCACTTCTGTAACCAGTAGTAATTAACACCCCTATTTCCAGTGTCAGCTCCATGGCCATGGGCAGGCCTGGAAAGGTGAGAGCTCTCCCTCTGAGAGGCCCCTGGGTTGTGGCTAAACTTGTACAGTGAGCATTGTAGTATTCTTTGAGCACACAAAGAGAGCGGACAGCTGGGAAGAACCTAAGGTGGGGAAAGAGATGGGTTAAACTTTCTCTCTTGCTATTTAACTAACCCAGGGAAAAGCACTGAGATTGGTTAGTGAAGAAAGAGAAAGCATCTATATCTTAGGATGCCATTGTCAGAGTCATAGAGCAGAACTGAATTTCGTACTGCAGATGTTTCAGTTTTGGTTTTGGCTGTCATTTGCTCTTCTGTGGCAAATATGTGTGTCTGAATCAATGACTGGAGGCAGAAAACTGAAAAATTATTATTTTTGTGTTTCAACTGGAATTGCTAGAGCAAACTGCTGTGGGAAGTGATGGGCTGTTCATTTTGGAAAGTGCTCATGAAAAATCAAAATCCACTCCAGCATGTGCTTTAAAGCTGGGTTTCTCAGATGAGTGATTCGTGACCTCTTCAGGGGTCCCAAGAGGATTTGGGTGATGCTACCAAGTGTTGTGTGGCATTGTGCAGCCCCTTGGCTCCTGAGAGAGAGGCAGTGCAGACATGGGTGTCCTGTACTTGCACCAGCCAAGGCACAGCACCATGAATTCAGTGTGCTGTAGGAACTCGGCTCCTTCAGACCTGTGGAATGTGCAGGAATAGGCAAGGACAGTGGAAGAGAGGAGGTGTGTTATTGCCAAGTGTGGAGTCAGCACCTAAAAGGCCACAAAACTTGTGCTGGGTTTATACTTGGTTCGTCTACGTTAAGAATTTGAGATTTAATATATTCAGGATATCCTCCTTGTCCTTAGTGGGAGATATTTGATCCACAAACTAGTATTAGCATCCTAGGTATGTAACTAACCTGCTAGTTAGTGTTTGTCTGTTTAACATGGCTGAATTTGAAAATTGTCCTTTAGATGGTACTCCTGGGCAGCCTGAAAGAGATATTTAAGATTTGCTGTGCCTACACTCATGTACCTTCTCTGGAGCTGGAAAGCACTGACACAAGTTTGGCAGGAATGAGGAGAATGGTTTGTTTTAGAATTACTGCTTTGGTAACAACACCAGCTCAGCTAGGCAAAATCTATGGGCAGCTGGAGAGGTAAGACCAGATTCCAACCCAACATCTTTCTTCTGTGCAGATGAATAAGAGCATCTACAGCAAAATGGATCATTTAAAAGAGTTTGAAAAGGGTGATTTGGATGGCAGAGGGAAGCACTAAAACTGATGGTATTTAAATTTTTAATGCCTCTCCTTTTTGCTGTCAGCCTGCTTGTTACTGGTGGTACCTATGTGAGAATCAGTTTGTATATATATATATATATATATATATATATTCTAATTAATTTTTCCAAATAAATTAATGCCTAGCACTCAGTCTGTAGAGTGGAAGAGAATGCAAGTACAGGCAAGTCACTGTCCTGGCTCACACTCTGTCTAGGAAGGTAAAACTGCAAAGAAGCAGGAAAGCAGCACCCTACAAGGAGGTGGCTCACTCAAACCAGCACAGAAAATCAGAGTCAAGAGCAGGACCAGGTCTTGCCACTTTGATCCTCTATTGGAGCCACTGGAGAAGTGGCTCTCCACTCCTTATCTGTGGATCTTCTGAAGAATAGGGGAACAAGGAGAGCAAGTTTAGGCTGCTCCTCATGACAAAAGACTCTCAATATCCGGCACCTACTGGGTTCATCCTTCCCACAACCTGCCTTAGCTTGCAGACATGGGAAGTGAACTGAAGTTCTAGGTATGAACAGAGCAGAGTAAGGCCTGAGTCAGGTTATCTGATTTTCTATGAGTCTGTGACTCCGGAGGACAATCTCGGATTTTCATTTCAAATTCTAACCTATGGGATGAACTGGTCTATCACTCCCATGAGCTGACATTATAGTCCTAAGGTTGATATTATAGTCCTTTCATTCAGAAGGATGTAAATGTTGTGAAATACTGCCCTCAGTGTGTGCCATGGAGATTTCTCATGCCATTTAGAAGCAGCAAGCCTCTGAAATGTGGGAAATACTGGTGCAGACAACTAAAACCAGCAATCCCATGTCCAGCAACTGCTTGGGCTTGATCCTGTAAAGATGTACATCTGCTGGAAACTCTAACAATTTTCTACAAGCTCCTGTGTGGGTCTTCAATCCCTTCCTTTTATATTGTGCTATAATGGTTGGAATTCTCTCCAAAAAGGAATGGATGATTCTTTAAGTTTCGGTAATCACCAAGGAGCTGAGCAAGAGGTTGGTTGACAAAGATATAGCATGTGGAAGATGTCACTAAGTTAGGATGGTAGGGAGCCAATTAAGATACTTTTCACCAGCTTTTTCATTAAAATTCATTAAAACCTTTGCAAACCAGAAGATGTTTTGGATTAACTGCCACATTCAAATTCCAAACCCTAGCTTTTTGCATGTTTCTGTGCTTCAGTATTCACATCTTAGAGTGCCACTTCTCATCTATTGCTATTGCTGGGAATTTCAATCTCTGATTTTTTAAGACTCCAGGCTTTTCTTTCACACAGGATAGTTTTGAAGATTATTTTGTTTGCCTGTACAGTGTCTCACCATGCTCAAAGGAAGGTTTGGAATGTTTTGGATCCCACCATCAACTGATGCCAATTAAGAAGAAATGATGGAAACTAACACATTGTAGCCAGGACAGGAGTAGAATTCCTGCAGCACCGCTTAATTCCTTGACAAAGTTGCCGTACACAAACTGTAGAGTCCAGCTTTGATTCCTGGCTTCAGTAGCTCACAAGATCTTCTCAGAGACCTATTTCTTCATGTTTTCTTTTTAGTCAGTGTCAGGTTACAATTTGGCAGCTTTCTACACAGCTTTCCTTATAACTATATCCAGGCCAGGGCAGCTGTAAGCTTGCAAGTCAACAGCTTGCAATCAAACCCAAGGATCTCAGCCACCAGGAACACAGCCTGTCAATAAGACAAAAATAAAAGCTGCCCACCAGTTTACCATGCATATTCAGGGATATTTATTTCGACCCCCTCTAGCTTGGAGTAACAGCAGTTTGAAAGTATTAGCTTACTCCTGTGTGAGTTCACCAAATTTAGTGAAGCGGGTGGAATGTGGGTGGAATTTTGGTATTTTGTGCAGAATTTGAAACTCATGAAGATGCAAAGAATTGGTGGCCAGTGAGAAAAGTTATTATAGGCAAATATAATAGAGCTTTTTATTTTCACATTTTTGATTCACATCATGATGGAACTTGTAGTTTGGAATGATCTGAGTTTGGCAAGCTTTGGGATAATTTCCAGAACTCAGAACATCACATGGCTGTTATCTGTCATTGCCTTATTGATAGTCTCTACATAGAATTCAAGGATTTACTGGTTGTAGAACAGGAACTCTCTCTTCATCCTCAGAGAAGTTTTTTCCAGTTCAGCAGTGAATATAGCAATCCTTGCATGTGGGTAGGGAAATAAGGGAGGGAGAATATCAGTTTCTAGAAACTTACCAGAAGAAGTGTGCCAGAATTTTTTTTTTCTCTCCTTTCGTTCTTGCATAAAAAAAGAACACACCAGCTATATCTCGTAAAAGCTGAACAAGAACCTTTTTATAACTGGATAAAAAGCCATCAGGCAAACACTGAATTATCACTTTTTTTTTTTTTTTTTAAATGTTGGCTATGCAGAGTTTTATTTTTCTCTGCAAGCCCTGTATTTGTCACACTGAGTCATCTGAGGTCAAGCAGCTCAGTCCTCTCTGCTGTAGTGCCCATCTTTTCTGGGATCAGCCTTGGCAGCTGTTGGCACTGCCAGGCCCAGCTTGGCTCGGGTGCCCCTGGCAGTGCTGGCAGTGGTGCCTGGCCTGGACCAGCAGCTCCTTCAGGCCACACCGTGTCACCTTCCCCTTCCTGGGCAGAGCTTCTCCTGCTGCTGTCACAGCTGGGACCGCGTCATGGACAGAGGGACACTGGGGAGCAGAAGGGTCACTCTGTGGGACTCCTTTCTCCCAGTGTTTCCAGTTCTCTCTGGTCTGCCCTAGAATTTATTACCATTTCAGCCTTGCTGCAGATTCAGTCACTAAAACTGACATGACTTCAGTTGGCTGCAGTGTATTAGGACCTTATACTACAAGCTATTTGATCTCTCTTTTGGGTTTACATTTTCCTCCTGAGTGAGTGATTTTTTTTGGCATGGGAGACATTTTTATTAATGATGAACTTTTCTCTGTGTTGGAGTTTTGTGCAGTGCTGTCGTTTGGACACACATGATGATACACTGCTGAATATTTGGCAGAACTGAGATCCCTTCACCTAGAAACTGGCTGTCAGTGTTTGCCTTTCACTGAAATAGCACAATGGGGGTTTTTGAGCAAAATAACCAAACTGGATAGGGAACTTACCATGACAGTTATGATTCAAAAATAGTCCACGGTATAAAAATCATTATAAGGTCAAGTTTCCCATCTGAAGTCTCTAGAGCTGTGAATCACATTTTCCTCTGTTAGTAAAACAAGGAGGATAATCTCTTCTGTGCATTGTGGATTCGTTCATTGCCATTTCTAGAAAGCCTAGTTCATAAGTTTGGCTCTTTTGCCACCCAAAATTCTTCTTTGGTAGGTTATGGCCAAAATCTATCCTGGCATCACTTGACTTCTCCAGCCAGAGAGAACCCTAAGAAACATAAAATGTTATGCCTTTTCTTTTTGAGGTAAACCCACATTCACCTGTACTTTGTATGCAATACATGCAGATAAGTAATAACTATACAATATTTATGTCCCCAAATGAAGCTCAAAACAGTGGCAGACCTCTGAGATGTGTACTCAATTTTACATTCATGGGATTGTCCTCTTGGGCCATAAAATTAAATATTGTGTCTGAGCTTCTAGGTTGAATCATTTGAATCTGAACTGGAAAATATCAGCTCTTTACTTAGGCCCTTTTACTTGAATAATCAGCAGGTTTCTTGCCCCCCAGAAATAAAAAGCTAGGATGGTTTTTATACAGAAAAAATGCAGAAAAACTGTCTAAACAGAAAGAGCAGAAGAATACAACATATAGTTAATACTTACAGGAATTCTAAGCAGGCAATTTTAATTATCTGATTTTCTGTCAGTTCTTTGATTCCAAAAATGCCAGAGGATTTTTAGCACCACAAGAGACCAAGCCCTCTGTTTCATCTGTGGGAGGCAACAACAAACTGTGGGACATGCATCATCATCATC
Source organism: Ammospiza nelsoni (assembly GCF_027579445.1). NCBI lineage: Eukaryota > Metazoa > Chordata > Aves > Passeriformes > Passerellidae > Ammospiza > Ammospiza nelsoni. The sequence goes on from NC_080637.1 coordinate 67,683,462, forward strand.
TGTGACCATCTATTTTCCTTGTGAATGAGGCATTTGGTATCTCCAGAGGAACTGGATTTTGGGTCAGCATGAGATCTCATAGTTTTGTTCTACAACAAAGACGCTGATTCTTGTTGGCTTTTGGGAGTTGGTTTGTGATGTTTGGATTGTATTATCAGGATCATGCACCATATGGGTTAGTTATCAGATCCTTTATGAAGTTACAGTTTTTCCTACATCAACTAAGAATCCCCAAAAGGGTGATTTTCTTACTCTCATCTTTCTGTAAGACAGAAGGAATGCTGTTGATTTTTTTTTTTTCCATTTCTGGTGACAGAAAGTTTTGAAGCATAACAAACAAGATGCTTAGGAGAGTTCTGAAGCATACTTTAAGACATGGCATTAAGGTATTATTTATAATTCTTTTTTTCCTGAAAGCATGCAAAACATTCTCTTCATAAAAGTAACTGAACAAATACATATGTTGTTCCATTAGTGCAATTAGTTTTTCCTTTAAAATAAATATTTTTAGCATCTTGTAAGTATTTTTTAGAACACACTGGAAGACAGAATAAAAGACTCAGCTTGGGAAACACTGGTCAGCCCAGGAAGAGCCTTAGGGAAGATGGATTTTGAACAGCATGAGCTGTGATTTTTTTCCCCCTTTCTGTGGGGTGGGCTTCCCCACGCAGAAAGGCATATTGTGTCTCATGGTCAAATTTTCAAAATCGGTGAGAATTCTGTTTACCCTCCAAATGGGTGGCCAACTCATCACAAAGAATTGTCTGTCAACTGAGTAGATTTGTGAGAGGGGTGAGTGGTCCTACTTACAGACTGAACCCATGACCTCCTAATCCTATCTCATGTGTAGTGCCTGCCAGACTGTTCAATGGTCATTAGACCTGGGTGAACAATTTGGACAAAAAAAAAAAAAAAAAAAAAAAAAAAAGGAGCCATTCTGGGGATTAAAGATCCAAAGAAGCCAAAACCGAGCTCTCAAAGTTACTCTGGGCTTTCAGCTTCCACTCAGTTTTATTTTATAGTAATGTCCTTCCAATACTGCATGTTTGTTCTGCCGTGGCAGTAAACTTTCATCCTGGATCATATAGGCTGTGCTGGGAAAACTTGAGGATATGGCATAAATGCTTTATGTGTGAGGTAGAGAAACCAGAGTCTAATGATTCACGGTAATGGCATAATGCAATGGTAATCCAATAATATCAGGCACTTTGATTTTTACTAGGGATGAAATGCTCAGAAGCTGGATGAAAACACTTAATTCTAGAAGTGTTACTGGATAGAAAGTTTTATATCATCCATACTTTATAGAAAAGCCATGAATTACAGAAAATTCAGAAGCACTGAATGATTTGAACTGTAGCTCTTAACTCCTAGGGTCTCTTGAACGTAGAGACTGGCCTAGAAATTAAACAAAGGGTGACAGCATTGAAGCCTGCAACTGAAAGATACTTTCCCACCAGCACATGTAGCTCCTTACAAGAAAAACTTCTCTGGCTTTGGAGACAAGAGAGAAGTGAGGCTTCTCACTTCTTAGTAAGGCTGGAGGTGATACCACCTCATCTCATCTTCTCAGTTCCAGCTGGAGCAATTCTCATTCTCCTGAGCAGTTGCTCTGACTCTCAGAAGTGCAATGAAACCGAAACACATCAAGCCTACTTTGGATACTGTTTGCTAGAAAAATTGATTCCTATGCCATAATTCCACTCAATACTGCACCAAAACTTGATGTAGATTTATTCAGGCTGTGTATCAATGGGAAGCAATATATCCAATATTTTTAAGACTCTTAATATAGGTGCTTTTAAAACACAAGCTTTGTGTGTTTTAGGTACTTAGTGAAGATACTTTTACTTGATCTGTCTCAGACAGTAAAACCTCTAATGCAAATATTAAGCACAATCTAAGCAAATGTGTTTTCTATGCTTTTAACCATACTTCCCCTCCAGCTGCCCCATGTTCCCAAAGTCAGATGCTGCAAATCAAAGGAGTGCTCGTAACTGGACATTGATTGCTGAACTGCTGCTGTTCCACTAATGAGGGGGTGAGGCACAAGGAGTCAAAATAATTTTGGGCCTGTTTTACACAGCTGCAGTGCAGCCCATGCAGGAACAGAAGAAGTCAGAAGCAATGGTAATTCACTGTAGAATAAGGACTGAAGAGCCACTTTAGGTCTCAACTCTATTTTAATAAGTGGAGCTAAATATGTGGAATGGCAAAAGCAGTTATCTTGTTTTTGTTTCCCTGAGAGGAGAAGAAGGGACTGTAATTCCAGTCATGATGTGTGGTTTATTTTCTCGTGCAGAAAAGCTTGGATCAGTGGAAGAGAACATTGAAAAGGGGGATAGAAATGATCAGAGGTCTCATGCATGAGAGGAAAATTTGAATGAGGGCTCTTTTATTCTGCAGAAGGTTTATAAAAAACTTAAAGGGCTGTGCAAGGCCTCTGGGGACAAAATATTCTGTTCCCATTGGGTATCAGAGAAGAAACCCTGATCTTTAATTGCAGAAATTTCCTAGAATCATAGAATAGAAACACTGAAATATTCTGAGTTGGAAGGGACCCACAGGGATCATCAAGTCCAACTCCTGGCCCTGCACAGGAGAACCTCAAGCATCTTACCCTGTGCCTGAGTGTTGTTCAAATGCTCATTGGGGGAATGGAGGGGGCAGGTTGCAGGCTTCAGATCTTAGAGAATGTCCATGGCTGTCCTTGTCTATGGCCACAACCCTTTTAAAACAAATTAATCTTCTGAGCATGGTATGATGTGGAAACCCAGGGCACTGGGAATATTTCTCTGTCTGCTCTGGGGTGCCCTGACCCCCAGGGCAGCACTGACTCTGACCCTCATTCATGGAGAAAGTTTCCTGGACTTCAAGATAGACTGGAATCCACTAAAGTGTGAAACAGATTATAGAGAGTAGTGTAGGTGATCACTTGGGGAGAAATTTAGGTTTTGGAATTTTTAGTGTGTTGTGGATGGAAGCAAGATGGAGGGCACAGGGTGTCATCCTGGGTTTCTTCTTCATGCTGCTTCTTCCTCCTTCTTCTTCATGGGTTTGGGTGGCATTTTGTAATTGGGCAGAAAAGTCTGCATTGCAGCTCTGTGGGATCAGTTGTTGGGTTAAAAGGGAAAATAATCCAGGTGCCAGTTCTTAATTGGATAATTTAGTCTTAAAAGACCTTGTAACAAGAGATTGTTGGCCATTTTGTGCTTTGTTAATGAAAAGGTACCAAACTCAGAGTAGTGAGACTGTTTTACTGATAAGAAATAATAAACACCTGAGTCCAAACATGAACTATTGTCTCAAGTGCCTTCAATCCAGACCCAGAGAAACCAATGCCTGGTATCACCACACTATAGTTCTTAAAAGATATTTAAGTCATAGAGTTGTAGGAAAATTTGATGATTTCTGAGCTTCCTAATAGTCTGTGATGCTTCTGTTAGCTTAAGTTTTTCTTCTGTGGAACAGATAAATGTAATTCAGACAGAAAGCTGGCTTCTGTATCAATTTTTACCTAGGGGTAAAAAGTTAAAAAGATCAGTGGCAAAAGAATGGTAGCATCAGGGAGAAAAATGAGAGTATTTGTTGGTAGTGAAAGGAGATTTCTGTGAGTGTGGGGCTGGCTGATGATGGAGACTGGACTGTGGCTCAGATGTGGCTGTTAAGCCAGGCTTAACCTGCTCTGGGTGCTCACTGGCTGATGCTGTGTGTGCCATCAGCTGCCCATAGCCCCTACAGATTGCACGTGGCTCACTTTGGTAGAGCTGTTTTAGCATCACCTCTGCAGGCTCAGCTGTGAACTCCAGAGAGTCCTCATCACCTACCTCTTTAAACCTCTTCATTCTTTGAATTGCGTGGCCATAAAGAGATTTTTTCAAATTATCAAATTCAGAAAGAGAACTGCAGGAAAAAGGAATTCAAGATGCTCATAGTCAGCAGCATCTTCAGTTTTAAGGCAAGAAGCAGCTAAATTGGGGTCAATATGCCACCTTACAAAAAGGCAGGTAAATGCCTGGGTGTGTCTGACTGACAGTGTGTGTGGGATCTCTTGAGAGAGGCTTTCAGAAGGAGAAGTATTCCATCCAGCTGCTTTCACAAGCTTACAGTGATTTTCAAAACACCAAGGGCACACCCAGCACGGGCCACTGGGATAATAACACAGATGCAAGACTTTTATGGCTGCACACCAAATTTAGAAACTCCCTCTAGAAAAACAACTCAAAGTGACTTTTGCTAATCCTTCTGAACACCTGGAATAGGCTCAACAAGCCAGGGAACTAGAAAAGTTACTGTGTGGTTTAGCAGGCCTCTTATATCACTCAGAATTAAAATTTTGAAATAAGTAGCTGAAAGAAACCTTAGACATTCATAGATAGCCATGTTTGGTGTCACATTATTTTGTGCCAGTGTTGACAGTTCAGATTATAAAACAGAGAGGAGTTGTTCACACAAAGCCCACATGCAGCATACAATAATGTTTTAAATGCTTGGAAATCTGCATAGGAAATAAACTTTTATATTTTGCAGTTTCTGAGGAGTGCCCCCCTTTTTATCCACACTTGAGACTTTCTCAGACTGAAGCTATTTTATAGTAATATCCAACTTTTAGGTACAGATTTGAAGGTCTGATCAAACTCTATTTCCATGTCTAACCAACATGTATAATCTCAAATGGACAAACTGTCTCATAACTTCAGTAGGGTAATTCCTGAAAGGAGTTAATAATAAATTATCTATCCGATGGATCAGAATTTCTCTTTCCATGATCACCAATAGCCAGTGGGGAGTTTTGCTGGGTTGAGAGAATGTAGACCTGCTCCATGGAAGTGCCAAGCAGTTTTTCTTACAGCTGGTGTGAAGGTACAAGAAAGGCTGTAAATAATTTTCTTATAGGGGAACAGACTCAGAAACTGAGAGACAAAATTAGTTAACACACTAAGAGACTATTAAAAAAATATTTCCAAGAGCCATTTGCTATTTGCTTAAAAATGGGTTACATATTTTTTCTTTCTAATACTATTAATTAAAAGTATAGAAAACCTACCAAGTGAAGCATTTATGCACTCTGCATTTCCTTTGCAACTTCCTTAGTGTAACACCTCTACCTTCTTAATTTATTTTGGGATCAGGCATTCAGCATGAGGTCTTTGTACAGGGCCATATTCTGGTACATTGACTTGGGCTGACTTGCAGTTGACAACAAATTTTCCATGGAAGCAAATAGAACTGCATGACCAGGAAAACACAAAGGGTGTCAGCACCTTGAAATCTCTGATAGACCTCTTGTGTTTAGTAAGGTGGTCCTAAAATAATTTTCCTTCCTAAATCAAGGCTTTGCAGGAGCTTAGCTGAGCAATGCAGGCTGAAAGGAACTTTCAGGGCACTTTTGCTTGGAGTTGCAGCCAGCCCAGGGAGGTAATTTAAAGCTGGGTGTCCAGCCCTAGCACAAGCCTGTCCTGGGAGCAGAACCTGTACCCAACCTGTGCCAACCTGAGCAAGCTGCTCCAGTGGAAAGGGAGGCCCTGGCAGAGCAGCGGTGGCTGCCCCAGCCCTGGCAGTGCCCAAGGCCAGGCTGGATGGGGCTGGGAGCAGCCTGGCATAGTGGAAGGTGTCCTTGCTCATGGCAGGGGGTGAGACTGGATGAGCTTTGAGGTCTCTTCCAACCCAAACTCTTCCATGATTCCGAGGAGCAGAATCTGTTTCTTTGCGAGGTGATGTGGAAGGTGCATCCTCCCTCCCGTCCTTGGTGCTGGAGATGCAGAGTAGCTGTAATTCAGTGCATGTCTCTGACAGAGGCACCTCTGCAGCACCACCCAGCCTCATGCAGGCTCACCACCCATGTCTGCTGGGATATTGCAGTTCTCCTGTGAAGGAATAAACTCTGACATAAAAAATATATATAAAAAAAAAGAAATTTAAAACCCCACAGTCTTCCTCATTCTTACCTGTTCATGCTAAACCTGGAGAGGTCCGTGGTTTCTGCCTGTGGGACTTTGCGTTTCTTTTCCAGTTTTTCCCACATCGTGAGAACAACACAAATGTGTTCACTGTGAATGGGTATCCCCCAGCCACTGTAGTTTGAGGGAAAGGTGAAGGTGGTTAAGTGAGGAGGAAAAACACAAGGGCTCAGGGTTGCACAACCAAACCGGGACTATTGTCAAGGCAGCAGGGCACTTCACATAGAAATTTTCATTTTTCTATGGTACTGAACTGTTTCTGCATAGACACAGAAAATCTGTGAGTTATCCCTTCCAGCCACTTTGGTATCTCAAAGCTGCATTCCATGCCAGGAGAACTGCAATATCCCACCTTGGTTATTCTGCAGTGGTGTTGCTGCCCAGCAAACAGCTCTGTGCCTGCCCACCAGATATTGTTGTGGGTCTTTCTAGTACTGAAGAGAGCCAGAAATGGGGTGGAAGGCAAATTATAGTGCTAGACATCAATACCAGCTGTAAGTGCTTTAAGGGGCATCTTGGCACTGAGGAATGGATTTTGTTGTTACTGAGGGTGGAAGCTGCTTGGTACTCTGCAAGGTGAGGCATGTGCATTTTTGCAGAGCTGGACTGGTAGGTCCTGCTAACACTCCTTATAGAGAAAAAAAGAAAAAAACTGTTTGAAACAAAGTGTTTCAGTTTGATTTCTTAATCTGATAAAGCTCTGTTTGTAAAAGGAATCAAATAATTTTATATCAACATCATTTTTCATTAAGCTTATTCAGATAAGTTCAATTGCACCATGTATGTCACCACCTTCATCACTGACAAGACCAAAGCAGGAATATTCCAGCCTTCCATGAATTGCCCAGGAGAATGTTAGAATTGCTACCTTCCTGCAGCTTTCAGACACTGGCCTATCAATTTTCTTTGGTTTAGCAAACCCATCAGTTATTGAAACACAAATTCCTTTGGAATTATTTGCCGCACTTCAGGTATTTTAACACCCAATTTTATTTTTATAAATTTTTATATCCACAGGATGTGTTTTCCACCATATAACAAGATGCCCCCAGAGTAAAGTGATTTGAGACAAGAAAGAAAACCCCCATTATACAGTAGTTTGCCATAAAAATTCTGGAGGACAGTGAATGTCAAATGGAAATGTAATTTTGCTAGTGCAGCTTTTACAATAGGACACATGAAGCCTATGAGGCATTTCTGTTCTCCATGAGCCTTGTGTTGGTGTGAAAAAGTTGAATACAGGTAACCTACAGATGTAACAGTCTTCAAGACACCCTGCTGTTACGTATCAAGTGTTGCCTCACTGAAAAATTATTAAAAATTATTGCAGTGGACCAGTCATACAGCAAACAAGATATGTGTCAAAATCAGCTTTCTCTTGCTGAGTGAACAGCAGGAATGTTCAGGAGGCTGGTGCTGATCTGTGAATGGCACCCCAGGCAGTGTCTCCCCTCCTTCTGCTGAAGCCCAATGGTTCACAGCAGCCATCCAGCTGGGAGGGTGTGATCCAAGGCTTTGCTGGTGTTCCCTGATCACTGTGGCACAGAGGGATGGGGGGCATGCCCCACTCCTCTCTCAAGCAGGCATTCACCCCAAGGCAGGCTCAGCCCTTGTGTTGGTCATCCCTCAACTCACCCATTCCTCCTGGCCGTGCCAGCACGCATACTGCATGGGATATCAGGCACTTTTTTGGGTGAGATCCACAGAGAAATCTCTGCCTTTCATTTGGTGGGAGTGAACAGGTCTGTGTGCAGCCCCCTGACGGGGTCTCTGGTTTCGAGATGACCCCAAGGTGTTAGAAAGTCTCTTTTTCCCAGTCCCAAGAGTGAAAAAGAAGATGGGATTGCCTGGCTCTCCTTCTCAAGGTTGTTTATTTGCTCTTATTTAATACATTGTCTTTGTGACCTGCTGAGATCTGTCCAGCACATTGGTTCATGGCACACTGAATGCCTTTGGGGTCGTGTTATCTTTTTATACTAAAAACTACGTGTACATTACTTGCAATAATTTTCCAATACCTATCGCTTATGTTAGACAGTCTGTCTGTACTCTAAACCAATTCAGAGCTGTCACCATCATAGCTGAGGATGGAGGACAAGAAGAAGGAGAAGGACAGGACATGCCCAGATTCCTCCATCTTGCCTCCTGAACCCTCATTCTAAAACCCCCAAAATTCTACATTTTCACCTGGTGATAAATTGACCATCTTTCTACTCAAACTCTCGTGGCTTGTAAATCTTCACACAAAGTTGGTAATTGGTAAATCGAAGGCACAGGTGTTTTTGACTCTGTGCCAGGGTCTCTCATCCTCCAGGGCAGCCAGAGGGATGTCCTGGGCTCTGACAGCCCCCAGTCTGGAGCCCAGCAGAGGGAAGGGCACACAGGGCTGAGCCACGCAGCCTTGCTGCGTTTCCTCTTCAATCCCACATGTGCCCAACAGCGATTTCCCGAAGCCAGGGTGGAAAGCAAAACTGAAAGCCTAAACAAATGCATATGGCATTCAGAGCCCAGGACACTCCTGCCAATTTCTGCAACTGATACGCACTCAAAATATTTACTTAGGAATTCTTAATTAAGTCAACCATTTGGTAGTGGTGTTCGGTTTCAGATGTGTCGCAATGTCACCACAAAATACCTCGGTGGCTCCTGCTAACAAAGAATACTCTGTGTGGATTTTTTTCTTTTTTTTTTTTTGTCAGAGGTGGTGGGGTAAGTTTTCTGTACAGTGTGCCAAAAAGCTGCACAACTCCTCTGCTGTTAATGGGGTTCGTGTGGCTAAATGCCTTCATTCCTTGCTGAAAACAAACCCCCTGTCCAAGAGCAGTTTCAGGTGAATGTCAGAAAGCGGAGCTGGGGTGGGATCACAGTGACCCTACAATTGTCTACCCAAGGTCTTGCAGCAGGGCTGGTTTGGTGGGAAGTGTGTGCTGGGCTGTTGTGCAGTCAGGAATGCAAGTGAGGGATGGTGCTGGAGGAGAAGAAGTTCTTGACACCAGTCCTGAGCTCCAATAAAGTGTAATTTGCCCAGGGAGCACAGACTGGCAGAGAACTTTTAAGGCAACTTTTTAGTTTTTTTAACCAAAAGGTTAAAATCAACTTGATTGTTTCACCTATATGCAATGTGTTGTTGGTTTAATCTCTTATTTTACATCTTTTGTCGTGTATTTGTCAGAATAGCATATTAAGCTCCTAGGAGAAATCTCAATACTCACCTGTGCCTGTGCAGGAGCTTGGGGACAACTCCTAAGATTGGTCAGATACTGCTCTTCATCTATAAGTAGACAGTTCTCTTTCATAATTTTATCAAAATTCAGATTCTTTTAACAATAATAAAATTTAAATTTTTTTCCTCTCATGTGCTTGTACAGCTGTCCATTATAAGGATTTACTTTATATATTTTCCACTCATGCAAAGACTCTCTAAACTGCAGTTCACATGATGATCTTCTTATATGTAAAATTAATCAGAAGTTGCAAGGACATGATAATATTTGAAATGAATGATATTACTCGTGCTCAAGTTAGGTGAATGCTCGCTTTTGCAAACATAAAATGGAGAATCCAGCAAGCCAACCAGGAATGAGGAGTACATTTCTCTTCCAACAAGCAGTTCTTAAAACTCAAGTGGCCTTAGTGCTTAATTTCTGAAACATTTCAAAGACGTTTACTTTTATGACTGGCTTAGAATATCTAATAATTTCCATTTCACTTTGTGAAAAGGGGAGCTGGAGTTGCTTAGGTGCTACAGAGGAGATACAACTGTAACAGGAAATACATTTGGAAGGAGAAATTTCTCTTTTTGTGACAGGATTCATCTGTCTTTGCACCAGTAAGCCAGCAGTATTTCAGAAAATAGGCTGAAACTTTTGTCCCACCGCCCTGTTTTTCTGCTTGCTGTGACACAGTTGTAGTTATTTTCTCAAATGATAAAACCCCTGATGTTTCAGAATTCTTATGCAGAAACCAAGCCTTCCAAAATCGTGTTCATCAGGTGTAATTTGATGGAAGTTTGAACTGCAAGGTCCAATCCAAGCCCAGATCTGATGGGTTTTTCTGTTTATTTCTGTGTGGGTTTTCTGTTTGTTTTTGTTGGGTTGTTTGGGTTTTTCCTGTGTTGTTTTTTTTTTTTGGGGGGGGGGGGGACTGTTGTTGTTCTTTTAAATTTGGGCATAATTCTGTTTATAGATATTGCTCAATTTCAGTGCTGCTGTTTCTCTTGCATTAATGGCATAGGCATGAAGAAATGTCAAAGCTCTCCATATGCCAGGCCCTGGTGCTGATTCCTTAGGAAATGTGCCATTATTCCACTCACTCTGTTTGTCTGGATAAGGCATGTGGATGGTGTTTAATGGAGCAGCCCATGTGGGTGACCCAGCAGAACACTCTGAGCTGTGTGGAGACTGTTGTGGTGCAGGATGGTTGCAATTACTGTAAACTGCATCAGAAATCTTAACAAAATGCCACGCTCAGGAGTTTCTGGTGATAAGGATCAAGGCAATTTGCGCCACAGAGAAAGATTAGATGAAAGAGGATGCCAAAACGTGGCATGGAGGATCTGCCTTTTGACAGCTATAAATTGAATAAAAGTAATTTAGCCTTCAACCTGCCAAGGGGCAGGAGCTCATCACAACCCTCCCAAATGTGTGATGGATGCACAAACTGAGGGACGCCACAAGAAATGGAGGAGAGGAAGCTTGAAATGCTGTTGGGTGCATTTCTTTAATAAAAATAAAGCTTTCCAAAACCTCAGTTTCATGATTCAGCATTTCTTTTGGCAGTGTAACAATTTAAAAGTAGGCTAAACAAGTCTGAGGGAGTATGTTGGTAAGTTCAGGCCAGAGAGGGGGAAGTTTCTGGAAGTAATAGAAAAACCAAGACCCCTTCCACCCCCAATAATTGTAGTTTAATTGTTATAATACATTTCACAAGCACACAATAATTATAATTATAATAACATAATACCCTCACAATACCTTCTGAAGCAGGTATGACTGTGCTTATTTTCTGGATGAATAAACTGACCCACTGTATTAAAATATTTTGACCAAAGCCTGCTCCAAAAAACAATGGGAGCCCAAAGAATATATTCTTTAACCTAATTATGAGACAGCAGGGACATGTATGAAGGAAGCAACTTAACTGAAAATTATATGTTTAGATGCTGTGGCCAATTCTTGCTTTCCTTTGTTTTGAAAGTCGTAAGGATTTTGCTGCTCAACTTGAGAATAGTTAGTGGAAACTGTGGAAACCCAGCAGTTCAAAAAATATTGTCAGGAAGTTATGGCACAGTTTTATAAATTTTTTAATTTTTAAAAAAGTATTTCTATAACATACAAATAATTTTTAGGTGTAAGTTTTGCTAGTAAGTTGGTGGCATGGCCTCAGTAACTTGGTGACCATCAGGCAGCTACAAGACCAGAACTGGGTGTCTTGTGCATGTGCCAAGCATCAGATGGAATTTTGAATGCCTTGTGCATGTCTCTTTCTTAGGAGACAAATACGGATTTGCTCAGGGCTAGATTTTCCTGGAAGGGTCAGTGTCTGAAGCAGCAGTGGAAATGGGATTCCAGGTGGGAAGGTCTTGCAGGAAGCCTGGGCACCTGGTCTGTCCCAGGGAAATGGGCAAAGCCAGGTGGAGGGGATGGGGCAAGAACGGGGCACAGCATTTTAGTATCCTCAAAGAGTCTATGATTCTGAATTTGACACATCATTTGTTAAGGTAAAATGCTTTCCTTTGTATTTTAATGAATATTTTCAGAATGTCCATCCTACTTTGTGTGGAAAGTGGATGAAGTCAGAGAGAGAAAAGCTCCATGACCTTTCAAAGAAAATAACACTTTTACTTCTCAATATTGAAAAGTGTGTGATTAAAAAAAAAAAAAGTACTGATACTTTCCTCTGTGATTTTCATTAGCTTTTGAAGCCATAACATAAAGGTCATAAGCCACTGTAAAGCGAATCTTGTCCTTGTATCAAACATAATACTTTTTTAAGATTATCGCATCTCTTGGAAAGTCCCAATTTAAAGACATAATTATTTAAATTTATTATTTTTTTTAATTTTTAAGAGGAGAAATACTTTTTGCCAGGAAAAAACCCCTTAGCTCAAAACCTGCATGAATCTCAGGGACTCTCTTACTCCAGCTGGTGCTCCAGCTTTGTTGCTCAGCATCCAGAGGAACACAAATTAAAGCTGCAGATCTGAGCACTCCTGCTCCAACACTGGGAGTGGTCAGACTGAAACTACTTTTTGTTCTTACTTCTGTTTAATAGGCAGAACAACAAGGCATGCACCTGCTGGGTGATCCCTTATTTCTGTATCCACAACCCCCCTGCACTGCCATAAACAAAAACCCACCAGTGGTGAATTTCTCATGGACTGTTAACTTTGGAAAAAGTGCAAAAATACCTACTAAAGGCAGAGTGGATCATCATGGAATATCCATTCCACAGGAATAGCAGTATTTCACCCTCCTTGCTCTGGCTTTACTGTATCCTATTGAAATGATAAAATTAAACACTGATTTAATTGAAATGCAGCATTTATGTAACTTTGCAGTTACCTTGTGATGAAGTTGACAAATTCTTTTATAATTAGCCTTTAATTTTAGTCAGCATTTCCCCAAGGGAGCATTTCCAGTGGGAAATTTTTAACACTAAGATGAAAGGCCTGGGCTGGTGTTCAAGGTGGGAAGCAGGATCATGGGCAGTCTGTCTGTCTGTCCAGAGCCAGCTGAAGCATCTCCATGGGCCTGGAGGGTACTCAGTGACCAGAGGCATCACTGAACATCTACCCATCTTGTCCTATTTTGTTCAAGATATTACCATTTAAAAAGTAGGCTGTAAATATGTTGAAAAATGAGCCTGTGAAGATGTTGAAAAGTGAGCTGGAAAATGAAAAATAAATGTTCTCAAGTGAAAACATATGGCAGGTGCAAGTTATATGCAAACTTCCTAATGAATTCTGAAAATATACTTTAAGAATGAGAGGTGCAAATGTTTCTAGCCTGGATGGCACATATTAAGGACAACTTCTATGCGCTCCATTATGTTTGCCAGATCTAAAAGCACAGTTGTGCTGGAGAACTTCATTAATCATTCAATAACCTGAGCGTAATAATGGGCAAGAGAGTTGGTAGGGTCAAGTAATTTTCTAAATTGTGCTTAACTTTTTCAAATGAGGGGTGAATGAACTGGCTGCAGTAACTAAAACACTAATTCTGAAACTGAATTCAAAGTAATTTCAGAGATTTGTGGATGATCGCTTATCACTATATTTCGATTTTAAATAAGTCTGTCTTTCCACATCTCACAAGCTGATGTCTGGAAACAAAAGCGCCAAAATTAAATTTCTTTGTTTCTTCTGGCACAAACCAGACCAGGAATTACTGCAAGATTTCCAGGCTGCTATACCAGACTGTGCCAAGTTGGCATAATTACAGGAACTCAACCTCCGACCCTTCCCCTTTTGCACAGCGCCCTGCCAGCCACACAGCAGCTCCTGCTCACCTCAATTTGGTTATAACGTGTCTTTCTGCTTTTCTCTTCAGAGCTTTGTCATCCGTGGTGGCTTTAGGAGCTAACATAATCTGCAACAAAATCCCAGGCCTGGCCCCTCGGCAGCGCGCCATCTGCCAGAGCCGCCCTGATGCCATCATTGTGATCGGCGAAGGGGCACAGATGGGAATCAATGAGTGCCAGTACCAGTTCCGCTACGGGAGGTGGAACTGCTCTGCTCTGGGAGAGAAAACGGTCTTTGGACAAGAGCTTCGAGTAGGTAAGGGTGTCTCTGTCCCTGCAGTGCTGTGGGGATCTGTTTGGGATGGTTTGCTCTTACCTTTCCTGCAAACGTTCATAACTTGGAGTTCAACAGGACAATTGTGTGTTTCCACTCAGTGAAAAGTCACTGGCAAGAGACATGGAGTCTCCAGTGGTCTGTAGATGGAGTCACTCATATCTGTGCAAATTTAGGCCCAGCAATGGCCTCAGTGCCTGCACAGCCATCCGAGGTCACAGCCCATGAAAATGTTACACGTTGTTGTGATACCTGTGGTGAATATTATGGCCAATCAAAAATTCACAAAAAGCAGCTAAGAAAAATCCCACTGGATGGATAATTTCAAACCGAAGACTGGGAAAGGGTGGGGGACAACACAAACAACAGTGATTCTTGCTCTCTTTGTACTGGAAACAGGTAAAATTGTCAGTCCCCTCTTGATCCCGTGTTTCAGCTGCAGGCCTGAAAAAACATGGGAATTGAGTATGAAAGATATCTAAGTCATGGAGGAGCAGTTGGCATCTCATCATACATGCTGAGGGGGTGTCAGCCAGTAAATTATTCTTTGTTCAGACTTCCCAGAAGTTTAAGTAATGGGAGAGTCCCAAATAGTTGATGGAAGTACTGTGCGTGCAACACAGGCCTTCCAATATATGGCAATGATACATTTTAGTGTTGCTATCATACTGCAAAGAAAATACTGCAAGTGATTTGAGGCAGGAAACATAGTCAAAGAAAATAATACATGGCCTTGGCCTGGCAAGCTGCTAGCTGGCAGAAGTTAGATCAATACCTTTTCATTTACCCTATGTCTGGTATTATTTCACAGGGGAGATTATGTAAATTTTTTTCCAGCACTGAGGTCACTATTTTCCTCATCACCCAGCTGGGTATCCTTAACATATTCCTGACCTTTCCTCTCTCCCCCAAGGGCTGTCCACTCTCCTGTCTGCTGTTCTGGGTTGGGATAACATATTGTGCTGTGTGGCTCTCTCAAGGGCACTCAAAGTCATACCATCCAGCTTCTCAGTGGGGTTGTAGCCTATACTTCTTGTATCCCATTTTTCTTTGGGTGATACCTCTTACATTCAATGGTTTGGGTGAGTCTTGTGCTTCCAATACAGCTGAGTGTGGTCAGACATAATATCTCATTAATACTGTATGAAAAAAGGCATAACATTTAGTTTCATCTGTGCAAGGAGGTGTTGACTCACATGGTGATGCTTAGTGGTGGTCAAAGTGTCAGGGTTTTTGTCTGACACCCTTGTGAAATGAATGCCAAAAACTGAAGTAAGTTTGGGTCAACAAAGGAATGGAATATTTTTTGAAAGAACATCCAAATCTGAGAGTCTGGCTGAGGTCTGGTTGTGTTAAGGACACAGTGGTTCATCTGCAAAGTGTTGTAAGGGAATAAATCCATTGGCATTGGGCAATTGACTTAAATTTGCAGAGGGTCTGTCATATTCTGTGAGCTTTACATTACATTCTCAAGGCATCATATTCAGCGATTAACCTAACTTTTGACTTCTACCTTCAAATTTAAATGAGCCAGAAAGAAAAATCTAGTGACTTGTCTTGACTGTTAGAAGCATGGTCTGGTCCTCCTTGGCTGGTATTATGTTTGTTTAATTTTGGTTGGTAACCAGAATTACCTTGCTGTCAGAAAATGTGCATCTGCCAAGCATTCTGTGCTTCTTCATGCTCTGTTTTCATCTGCCAAAGCTTGCAGGCATGCCCTGACCTTAGATAAGTGAGTTGTCTTACCTTCTGTGAGATCCCTTATGGCCTGAGAAGGGCCACTCTGGAGGGTTGTACAAGGATAGGTGTCATCTCAAAGCTTTCCAGTGAAAAGGCTTCCACCACTTCTGCTCTCCTCTTCAAGCTGAGGATCTTGTGCTGCCTCACCACCTTCATCACTGTGTTTGTGGGTAGCAACCCTCTTCACCAGAGACTCCTTTCATCCTCCAAGACTTTGCAAATGAGGGCACTTCAAATGCCTAAAGAGGATAAGCTGTAGTTGTGCTTTCAGTCTCAATGTTTCTATGCAATGTAAGAGCTACAAGGAACAGAAATTTTTTGTCATTAGGATGGACCAGCTATCAGGCTGGTCAGACTATACAAAGTTGGAAAAAACGAGGGTTTTCTTGAGCCACCGTTCAAGCCATATTTGCCAAAATATTTACCAGATTCTTGCCCTGTTCACTGAACCTGGGTGGTTCCTTGCAAGTCTGAAATGACTGAAGTGGAATTTGGTGGGTTCTTTTATGGGTTAACCCAAATGCAGATGAAACTTGGCAGTTGCAGCTGAGTTCTGCTCTGACATTTGTTGGGTGTGAAACCACACAGACTCTAAGAGTTGCAGAAGGTTTACATGACCCCTTCCAGCCGAGCCAGATGAGCTCCATGCAGGTCTGTAAAGGAACCTATAATTCACAAGTCTTTATTTCTTTTATTACTGGGGTAGCACCCAGAGATTATGAGGTCATTACCTAGGAAAAGGATAGGGTTTAGGAAGCAGTGTTATTACACTAGCAAGGGGGGAAAAGGTAAAAAATGGACAAAGAATTAAAAAACCCAACTACTTAAAAGTACAAATATTCACATGTGTAACAAAACATGTGTCTGACGCAGAAACACTAAACCAGCCATTTGGTTCTTCCTGAACACACTGGAGAAAGGACTAAAACTAAAAAAGACAGGCACGTTTTTCACTTCACCCCAAAGGAAAGCTTTGTCCCAGAACCCCCTGGGGGAGATGAACACTGAAGGTGAGTTATTCAGGTCTCAGGTTGGGAGGGAAAGTAATCAGTGATAACATATTAATCATTCTCTTGCTGCATGGGAAGGAGAGGACCTGCTCTTTAGCTACTGACCAAGCCTCTACCACCACACTGACAAGCACGGAGTTATGGTTATTCTAACTTGTATTTTGGTGCAACACTCCCCCTTCAAAAATCAAAGCCAACACTCAGACTCATCTAACATGAGGTTTCTCCAACAGATGTACATCTCTTTCTACCATCACCTCTTGGGTGCCTTTATGTTCTAACCATGCATGTCTTCCACCCACCACCAAGCCAGAAGACCTGACACAGGGACACATGTCCCCCCTGGTGATTTCCAGGGATCCTGCTGTGCCAGGAGAAGCTCTCAGTGTATTAGCTAAGCTCTAAGATGGATCGGTGAGGAGTTATTTATTCACAGAGGTACTTCAGTGAATGAGGGCTGCACCACCAATACAGTACATGGAATCTATATTAAAAACAATTTAAATAGTCCAGGGGATGGAACAACAGTTGCAGAAATCATGGGGCATTCATGTTGATGTGAAAGATTTATAGCAGCCAGACATAAAAGTGACAGAGAAATTTAAATTACTAGCATGAACAAAGGCTGTAGCATGGGATGAATTTGCCAAGCATTGTGTATGCATAGCTTATTTTGATATATTTATAGCTGGGAACTCTTCCATAGTCATGCCATCCCCAAAGAAAGTCAGTCCTGCTCTTACTTTATTCATGCTGTCCTTGTACATTTTTGTATTTGTCACTTTCTTATGCTGACAGTGGATTATTGTGGCTAATTATTTGTGCATTGACCCTTTCCACTGGAATGCTTTAAACTGAAGTGCTTGTGAACAGGCAGCTCTTACCAGTGCTAAATCCAGGGCAAAACTGAGCTGTTCTGGTGTTTTGGAAAATATATCTGTCAAGATATCTAAAGTGATCTGTACCCGTCTCCTTTCTCAAACTCATGATGTGGAAAACGAGCATGATTTAGCAATATTTGGTTGTGTCACTGGTGCAGTGGTTTGGAAAATCATTATATTGGACACCTGACAGGGAAATATTAACAAGTAGACCAAACCTAAGGGAGTTCTGAAGTTGATTTTGTTGTTTGTTTTTTGTTGTTGTTGTTAGGATTTTTTTTTTTTAGTTATATGTTTTACCCTTTGTTTTGATCTGTAGTTTTCTGGTGTGTTGAAAGGAGGCATCTGAAGGGAAGTTACAGCTCTGCTTGCCAGGGGAGGTTTAGGAGAAGAACATCTTGAGTAGTTTCCTGTCTCTTCCCATTAATTTAACTTTTGATCCACTCTCCAGGCAGAAAGGGGGAGGGATGGGAGAAAGAAAAACCCCACAGTTTAAGCAACCAACAAAATCTGTGCATGGATTTTATTAACTCCCAGGTGAAGGAGACTTTTGGCAAACACAATCAGAACATAAAGTTCAATTTCACAGCTCTCTACAAGCATGGACTTGTACATATGCACACATAAACCGGGAAAAGGATGGATAATTCCAAACAGAACACTGGGAAAGGCAGGGGGACAACTTCTGAAGGAGAGATACTCATAAACAACAGAGATTCCTGCTCTCTTTGTGCTGGAAACAGATAACATTGTCAGTCCCCTCTTGATACCATGCTTCAGCTGCAGGCCTGGAAAACCATGGGAATTGGGCATGGAGGATATCTGAGTGATGGAGTCATGGAGGAGCAGTTGGCATCTTATCATACATGCTGAGGGGGTGTCAGCCAGTTAATTATTCTTTGTTCAGGCCATATATAGGCTAAATTAAATTTGGATTCCACATATGAATCCAGTAATTTTTATTCTGGGCTACGATGATGGTTTAACCGAGATGCCAAATGTTCATAAAAACTTCCTACCAAAAATGGGAGGAGTAGGGAGGCTCATTATTCTCCAAAAATGGATATTTGGGTCCAAGCAGATGGATTAATCTAGCACAGTAGTGTCTAGTGTGGTATGAGTTGGCCAACTTGGGAAGCTTGGCTTTCAGTGTGAGCAGAAAACTTGGGACACATGAAGACAGGCGGCATTCTTAGGAATGCTTTACAACCATAGCTGTGCTTTAATGCTATCAGCAAGTCAATAAAGGGAGCCATAAATGAATCCAGACAGCTTGCTAAAGTAAGTACATTGCTAGCTCACTTTTTGCCTTTATTTTCTCCTGCCATTTCTTTCTCTGCTACTTTATATTCTCATTTTCAATTTTTTAAAATCGATTTATGTTGTTTGTTATATGTTTGTTAAGGCTTAGTAATATTCATATATCAGGTTGACTGTATGTTTATTATTCTAACATCTGCGTATTTATTATGGGAAAATCTATCTTTATGAACTTGCACTATATCCAATAAAAACAATATGGGGGAAAAAGAGGAATTGTACAGCTGGAAACAATTTGGAGGGGGAAAATGAGTTGGAATTAGATTATTTTAAATATGATACAGAGCAGGGTACACACTTCACCGACGGAAAGGCCGTAATTATCTTTGTCATAGCAGTAGGTGCTATGATTGGTTTAGGCATTTGTCAGCTATGGGAACCTCAATTGCACAGTGGCTTTTGGACCTAAAGTGGAAAAATTTGGGGTTTTTTGTTGTTGTCGTATAGCACGGGCCCGGACAACAATGTTCTTTGAGCATTCAAGCAACAGAGCAGAAATAAATCTGTTTTCAGTAATTTGAACTGGATTTCTCTGTCGGTGCTAGGATGTAGTAAAACCCTTCCAGTGTGAGGGGTGGCTTCTGAGGGCACGGCATCAACTTTCAGCTCCTGGTGCAGCAGGCTGTCTGGGATTCCAGGACAGAGGTGCACAGGATGCATTCAATAGGCTGCAGTCTGTACTGAGGATGTGTGCAGCTCCAGAAGGTGATGTATGACCAACACAAACTGTGTCTTTATTGCTCATGTCGCCAACTTGGAGTGACTGCTGGTGTCCATTTTCCACGTGGAGTCATTGCATTTGCCTGTTTGATTTAGTTAAACTATGAATACCATGGCAAACAATGATCTGTGGCTTAAGCAAGCATAACTCTTAATAGAAGCACAGTGGTGCATAATAAGTTGGATATTTCTTGGTTATTTGGAGAAGGAGAGTTTTCTCATTATTAGCCTAAATGGAAAAAAAACCCCCAAAACTAAAAAGACATGCATGATGAATCTCCACCCCTAGCAGCTAGATAATTGGCAGGCAGTAAAGAGACAAAACCCCCAAAATCTGTGGAATTCCTCTGCATGTTCATTTTGCAGGAAAGATTTACCACCCTGCAAACAGTCACTGCAAAGCCTCCCCTTAAAATGTCCCAAACAGCACCTTTATTTTCACAAGTGGCATGTTGTTGCTGGAAGAAGAAACTAAAATATATTTGACCTTAAGGAGGTCCAATCTATTTGTTCTCAGTTATTAGCTATATATAGTAATATATATAGCTAGTAAGTATAATAATACACAGAATATTATATATATAGTATAATAGTATACTGCTATTATATAGTATTATATATTCCTTATGTTAGAAGGATTCTGGTGCGTCAGGGGCTGTCCCACAAGTTGCCTTAGAGAGGTAGAAAGGCCATGCTGGAGCTGAGCTGCTCCACCCAAAGCCCCGTGTGCTGGTCTGAGTTATTCTACAGGCAGTGAGAAAAGTGCTCAGAGGCAGCTGCCTTAGCAGAACAGTTTCCTCAGTGCATTTCTTCTCAGCTGAAAGCTGAGCACTGGGGAAAAGGTGCGATAATGCAGCAATAACAAGGCAAAGCATGTGAGAGGGCATTTCAGTTTGCATTATCATCTTTGAGGGAAATTGAGGAGTTGGTTCAAACTGTTCATACTTTCTTACTGTTGAATGTTGGATAAGCTTTTCACTATCACAAGTAACAAGGTAAGACAGTAACCCAAACCAGAAAAGGAAAATAAACCCTCCCAGCTGGCGGTAGCTGAGGTTGTGAAGGAGCAGTAAAAAGGTTATGAAACCCTGAAGGTGCTAAGAATTTTACATTTTAAACTGAGGAGACAGGTTATTGTGGGAGTGGTAGGTTAATGTCTTAATGTCTGTCACTTGGATATTTTTAGAAAAAGAAAAATATCTTTTTATTCTAAGAAAGTACTGTTGTATTAATGAAACATCCTATTTTGACAGGATAGAGGATTCCCAGCTTGGTGAATCAATTTGAACATTTGTGGATGATAATTTCTCTGTGTTTTAAAAATTTCTTAGATGTCAGAACCTAAAAATGATTCAGGGAGGCCTTAGTAATGTTTTCAAAGTACATTGTAAATCATAAGAGAAAAGACAAACATTAATGGACAGTACCATTTGTAAATTATGAGTTGACCGAAATAAATTTTGTTTTACTTTACTAGAAAAACTGTCAGTTTGCCACATTAATTTTATAACCTTTATTTCTTTGCCTCCCTATAAAAGAAATAAAAGCATATATAGTCTACAGCATATAATTTCCAGCCATGAACAGACAGATGTTTATATATCTCAAATTATCTTCTCCACTTCCTTGTCTTTTTGTAAGGTTTTACTGTTCAGTTCAAGTATAGCTCAATTGTATTTTCTCTTCCCTCAAGGGCCCTGTGTGTGAAGAATAGTATAAATTCTCTTAAATTAAAATGTTCTTGTTGCCATTTAAATATTTACCTATTTGGCAGCAGACTTTCTTTAAAAGGCAGAAATCCTTATTCCAAACACAGCACTAATATGGTAATACAATTACTTGGTGAACTGTGTGTGGCTTGCAGCTGGATGGGGAATGGTGGTTACTGATCTGAATGAAATCTGGAATTTCCATTCTAAGGAGAGGGCTTTTGTTTCATTCTGTTTCATATAAAAGTGAAGATTTTCTTGGAACAGGTGCTTTTCTGTAGACATTTTCAAATTTAAATACACTGACATACCTGACTGTGAAGGATTCCATTTTTGTTTTCAGAGCACTTAATTTTAAATTTGCTCCATGCATTGATGTAAATTAATGCCAAGAACTGTAACTTGGGAGACTCAAGTCTCTGGATCACTGCTCTCACATGCTTCCATGGGTTTTCTGGGATGTAAGGGCCCATTACCCTGCACAGCTTGGTAGGAAACATCATATGGAACAACACCCTGTCTTCCTATGACCCTAAACCTCAGATCTCCTGAAAAACCAATGGACTGGCATGGGCATGGGGTTTAACACATTGTTTCCATGGTCCAAATCTAAATGGACCTTTTTATTGTTTGCAATTGCTCCATTTAAGTGCCAGTATGGAAAATAAACATTTTTTGGGGGAGAGGGGAGGGTACTCATAAGTTTTGGAATTTGATCATCCTACTTGTGTGCTTGGGTGTGGTGGAAAGGGGGCAGGAACAGGTGATGGGGCCTTGGGTCTGTGATGATCATTTCCTGCTCAGCACAAAAATCTTCCTTTTCTCTTTTAGCTTTGTCTGTAGCTATTCAGGGTAACATTTTCCATATTGCTTTTCTGGTTTCCCTTGGGATGAGTCAGTCCGAGGTCCTGTGGAAAAGATAGTGTACAAATTCTAGGCTATGGTTTAGTTGAGTTCTGTACCAAGATTTGGACACAGGGCTAACTTTGCATAACAGCTTTAAGCTTGGCATTTCCTTACTTCCAAATGCCTCCAAGGAACATTAATGCTCATTTAGTGTCATTTTTAAATATTTTTATTGCTGAGTATAATTGTTCCATAGCATGCTGATTCATTAGTTACTTCTGCATCCCAATCCTATTGGTCAATGACTTAGAATGCAATGCATGCTTAAGACAGGAAGGCAAATGACATTAAAAGTCAAATAAAGTGGGGCTGGGCTCCATCCAAAAGGACAGGGGCCAAGTTCTTGTCCTATTGCTGTCAGTAGAAATTTTGCCACTGGTTTCACCAGAACCACTAAAAAGTCTCCTGGCTTTTGGTTGTGAGCAGAAGTTGAAAGTGAAGCTGAACTTCACAGAGGGATTCAGCTAAACCCCAATTAGTTAAATGACAATCAACCATACAACATCTGACTTTTTAAGTACAGAGCAACTTTGCAAAGAGGCAGGTGCTGCCAAGCCTTGCCATGAGAGGGGAAATTCTTTGTGGAGGGTGACAGGGAGTGCAGGACAGCACCTGCTGGTGTGTGATGCCTTAATAACTCAGGGTTCCAATGGCTCTGGAGATTCCCTGAGCTTTACTACTGCGGTTAAGTGTGTTGTCAAAATCTCTTCCCTAGAATTACAGATGATAGGTTTGGTCATCTAGTCCAACCTCTACACCAAGCAGGACAGGCTAAACATAACATTAGGCTCCAGAGTTACATGTGTAGCAGCATCCCTCCCTTTCCTCCTCTGTTCTTAGGGATAGGTTCTGTTTGGTAAACGATCTGTTTCTAAACTGAAAACTTGAAATGCAGAGAGAGGCGTGTACAAACATTACAAAAAACACAGTGTTTGTTATCTGCACATTTTGGTTTGCAAACAAATATTTTAGCATTCAGGATTAGACCACTGATCCATGCAGTTTGCCATCGTGCCTCCAGTCACGAGCAATTTCTTTTCCTAACAAACTGGCTGGTGTATTGCAAAATATTACATCTGACAAATACCTCATTTTCTAATTGACAAAATTTCCTTCGTGCGTATCATGCCTGACCTTTTAGCATTGGATTAAATTGTGCATGACTGTAGTTTATTTCTTACTGATGTTCAGACTGTGAAGAATAATATTTTTGTTACTGATAGAAGAGGAAAATTAAAAAGAGAAATAAAGCAAGCAAGCAAGAGAACTCTATAATCTGTTATTTAGAGACTTGAAAAAGCGAATCTAGCATTTTAAAGTAGTCAATCTCTCAGTATTCAAGCGGGGAACTGACTCCAGCAGTGCTTTTTTTTACACAATACAAGCTTAACTTTAAACCTTTCATCGTAAGTGCTATTAAAGAGGCTTTGAAAGCCTCTTTTTAAAGGCAGAACCAAATGGTTTGCAGAATACAGAAGTCATAGTGAAAGAACAAGCAGAGGATGGGTCCTTCTGCCCATCCCAGATCCACTTGGAGTGGATGATGGAGACTGCTTTTAGCCACAAGTGTAGTTTGCTGCTATCTCCAATGCTCTCTCCACTGCAGAGGTTCAAACTCCTCTTCTGGAATTGTGTGAGAAGGATAATTCCTAAGGCTTAGCTGGTGTTAGTTAAATGGGATTGAATTACTGAGGTGTCTTTTTGGTTTGCTCTCACCCCAGACATCTCTCGCTGGTGCACTGGGAGAAGGCTCTGCTCTCTCTGGATGGAAGCTCAACAGACATGCACGGAACTGCTGTAGACTTTGCAGATTTATTCACATTGCTAAAACAAACAAACAAATTTACTCATGGATCATGACTATTTTTACCTGTGCACTCATTTCTTCACCAAACTGTGGAACCTCTTATTCTGTCTGGTTCCGCCTCCAGCTACCTTGTTCAGAAGAGATCTCCATTTTCAGTCCCATCAGACAGGGTCAGTGCAACCTTGTAGTTCCTGAGGGGAATGGCACAAGAGGCTCAAGTGGTTTCTCTCTGCTGCTGAATTAAAGGGTTTCAGACAACAAAGGCAGAAAAATGAGGAGCCCCTTCCTCACTTCTTTTCTTTGGCCCAGTTTCACATCACACAGCTCCAGGCATTTGCTTGAGATGTCTGAGATAGGAACCTAGTCAGGCTGTTTTCCTTGTATGGTCAAAGAACAGGGAGAAACACTTCCACAGGGTGATTTGCATCTTAATTTGACTGCACAATGGTCCCTGTTGCCTATCCTGGAGGTTTAGACTCCCTAAATACCTAAATTCTCTTTGTGTTTGAAATTTTTCCATCTCTATGTATATATTTCCTCAGGGAAGCATTTGGTCCTCCCATAAAGCCAAATCTGCTCTCCCAAATGGCAGACATGGAAACTTGATCCCTATTTAAAATCCTACCAATTCTCAGTACTCAATCACCAGTAGTACCTGCAGAAGTTGTCTTAGCTGAGGACTTTTAGACAGATAGTGGCAAAACCCAAAAACGAATGCTGCAACCACAGGCGTAGCTCCACCGCTGCTCTTTGGAAATTTAAGAATTGGGAGTCCAAAATTACCACCAGATGGTGCACCTATTTAGCAAGTGACAGAGACATGCTCCACAAAAAAAAGGAAGCCACAGCCTCCAGCAACCCACCAAGTAGCTTCCCCTGCTCTTTATTCTCAGCTGTGACATAAATTGAATGTGTTTGAAACGTGGACCTGCTGGTCATACTATCCTGTTACACTAATATGGAGTGTGTTTTCAATCTTTGTAATGGAAGCCTTTCAGCTCTCTGGCTAGGGACGTGAGGAAGTGGGAAAGAGTGAAGCAGACCTATAAATGCATATGAAGGGAGAGGGAAAGGAAAAGGGATGGGCCAGAAGCAGGAAAAATCAGTAATGGTGAAGGGCAATGGCAGGATCCAAAATCCAAGGTGGATCCAGCACAGAGCACTGGTGCATTCCTGTTTTTAGCTGAGGCAGTTCTGGCTATCAGTGGTGGGCACCTGACAGTGCATTTTTGAAGAATAATCTTTATGTCTGTATTTTGGAAAGTTGCTAATGCCAGTACCCCAGGCAGAATCAGACAGGATATTTCATTCAGGGCATAGTAAAGGTGGTGAACTTTCCTAAACAGTCAGGTGGGTTTTATTCTCTGACTACTTCTCATTCCTAAGCATTTGGGTCCTCCATACTCAGAGCAGGATTAGCACAAATCAACAAGAATATTTTGCCATTTTCTGCCATGTTTGTCACAATGACAAAATACCACATAATTCTTTCAGCCATCAATACTTTATGATGTGTAGAACATGAGCTGGTATCTATTTCCATTCCACTCTACTTCTTGCTTTAAAGAAAATTCCAAAGTAATAACTAGGTTCCTGGTAATGCTATTTCATGAAAATCACAAAACTTATGCATAAAAAAATATTGTGTCTCATTCTTTTACTTAGGTGCATCTTTTACTGCTTTATGTTGTCATGGTGTCTTTAAAATTATGCCATAATTAGAATTTAGTATATTGCTAAGAATGATTAATTAGATTGTTCTTTTAGTTACAACTTCACCAGTGAAAATGAACTGAAAATTTTCTGAGAGAAAACATTGGAATATTCTTTAGCTCGAGAAGTATTCATGCAGAATGGATAAAATAATTTTTTATTCTCTTTATCTAAGCTAAGAGGAGGAATCACGTTGAGAAGCTCAATACCATTCCCTTCCCATCCTTTTTCACATACCTGTGTCTCCTAGTTCAGTGTAAGAATAATCATTTTATGGTGAAAGCATGGATCAGGAGATAATGGACTTGTTCTCTGCTCCCAGCTGTGCTTTTATGTGTCACCTTGGACACTTCATATCTCACTCTCTGGAAACTAACAATGACTAATTTCAGTGAGGAATTGAAATGATTAGAGACCAGCCTCCATTTAAACATTTGAGATATATCCTCAAACAAAACTGGTTGCTGGTAAAGTCTTCTTACTTAAAGAGGAAAAAAAAAAAGGAAAAGAAGGAAATATCATGGAGGAATATGGTCTTCTAAAAAATTAGTCCAGGCCTGAAAAAAACCCAGCAAAGTGAAAAATCTCAGTAGAAGAGGCCTAGTAGGATTATTAGCTTAGTTTGCAGGAGAAGGAAGTTTGAAAACCTTAGGTAATTGTCCACTCAAATTTCACAAAGAGAAAATACTGAACTGATGTTCAGTACTTACATGTAACATAAAAGCGACAGAATAAAGCCCACAGGGACAGTAAATTCTGGTTACTTATTATATGTGTGCTGTGATTCTTTGACTAAATCTTCCTGTCTGCGTTCCCTCTTTTTCTAGCTACTGGAGCACATCCTGACACCAGAGATGGAGCATTAACACTTTCCCCCCCTTTCCCTTTCTCTTTCTCCTTGCTGTCTCCCATTTTCTTTCTCTTCAGCAGTTCAGTAATGCTGAAACCAAGCTCCTTTCCCTTTTGTTTGCTTTCCCCATGTCTACTGATCAACCATCTTGATTATTACCCTTTAGTATTAACTATAGTATAAACAGAACCTCTGAGCAGGGATTTAGCTGGGTTTCCCCTGCCCTCTTATGCAACCTAAGGTTCTGCAGCACCCCCTTCCTGTTTGTTTTCAGGGATTAGAGGCAATAATCCACATACTGGTGACATAATGAGGCATAAGCTTCACTCAGAGGAGGCAGGACACTGTTTTGGGAGACCCTGGACTAGAAGGGATGGGCATGGACAGTTTGAAAGGTGGCAGCCTACCCTCAGAGCTGAGTGGCAGGGAGATTGCTGTTGGGTTTTGCACATCATGAAAGCATTTCCATGAATACTGTCTTCTTATTGAAGCTGGATTCAAAGTGTCTGCATGGAATATCTCACACAGCAGCATGTGCATGCTGTCAGTTTGTGTTAAATTAACCAGAAGGACATGACATCATGTGATAGACAAAAACACTGCTTGGTACCATATAGCCCAACCCAGAACTTTTCACGTGAAGCATTTGTTTTGGTTTGGTTTGAAGACATTTGCCTTTCTAACTGGTCCATTTTAATTAGAGCTGAACCTGAACCACAAACGATAGATTTGAACTTTCCCAGAGTTCAGCGGTGTTCAGATCTGGCTTTTGGTTTGGCCCATCACAAAGACAGGGGTCAGCTCCAAAGTTCAGATCTGGAAAGGAGCTGCTGGAAAGTGGGGGGCTGCAAAGATTATTTAGTGAGACCCATTTCTCATGGGTCTCACTAAATTAATGGGGAATTTGCAGTAGAGACATTGCTCGTGGGTTTTAGGAGCAGTTTTACATAAGCAGCATCTCAAAGACTGGTATTAATATCAATCTATCTATTGAAATACTCATGTGCAGCAGAAAGGGCCTTGTTCCTCCTTTTCTGGTCACAAAGCCTGGTCTGAGGCTGGAGTACCTTAAAAACCTAGAAATTTTTCTTCTTGTCTTTGTTTAAAACTCATAATTCCTTTCCAGGGTATACTGCTTAAAACCAATTGACTGTGGGCTAGAAATTGTATCATTTTATTCTCATAAATTTTAGTTTTTTCAGCAGGTAGCTTGCAGGGTTGTTAAGGCATCTGCCATTTGTCAATCTCTTGCAGGTTTGGATCCCCATTTTAGGGTGAGCTCTCTCAGTCCATGGCAAGACACAAACTTAACACAACACAAATAATAAACAGCCACCACTTGTCTGCTAGATCAGATAACCTGACCCAGTGGGGTCAGCTGGAGAGGCTCAGATGAAACATTGATTCAGTATCTGTTGTAAGTCCTCAGAAGATTCAGATAAACCTTGCTTGTTTATGTGAATCTTGTCACTTCCCAACTCTTGTAAGGACCAGAAGCTCCAGAGCTGAAAAAACAGACTTTGCTCTTGTGATGCTTCCAAACTCATTTTGCAAACCAGAGAGGTTTGGATCAGAATCTAAACTTTGTGTATTTATCCCAACTTCTCTGAGCTCTTTACTCTTTTAAATCTCTTTCATATGTGTGATCTGTGCTGTGTCTTGCTCCCTGGGGTTACAAATGGGACTACAAATTAAACACCAAGAAGGGTGGACGTCATTTCTTGACCCTGTCTCTCCTCCCAGCAAGATGCACAGGCAAGGCAGATGTATTAGAGAGGTGAATGAAGCCACACAAGCAGTGTGAAAGAGCATTTGGAAAATATTTAAGCAAATTCAAAAGCAAGTCTCAACCCAGCCCTCCCACCAGAATTTTCTCATTTGCTTTCCACAAGCTCTGAGCCTGGAGGGAGGACTGCAGTGGCTTGCAGGGTCTGCTGCAGCCCAGGGGATGTGACCCCTGAGCAGAAACAGCAGAGCACAGACACAAGCTGGGGCTGCCAGCCCAGCCCCAGGGCTGGAAGGGCTGGGTGGAGTGGGCTGAAGCCAGTGAGGCACACCTGCTGCCATGGGAGATATCCAGAGTGAGAACACCCCCAACAGCCACACAGCACTCACTGCTGCCTCCCCTTCCACACTCTGCCCTGCCAAGAGTGCACCAAACCCATGAAAGCCCCCACACCCACAGGAAGGGTCACCTGTGACAGTGCAAGTGGCTTGCTTGTGGAATTTGACTTGCTGAGTTGGTCCTCTAAGGTGTCCTGCCAGCCATTAGAAACCATGACAGGAATTTATGTGAGCTACAGATTTGTAGGACAGCCTACATACCTTCATCCTTCAGGAGATAATCCAACAGGAATTCCCAGAAAATGCAGCAAGAACCTCTCTGCTCTGCTCCTGTGCAGAATTCATACAGAAGAAGAAAACATTCTGGTACACTATTTGACACAAATTATTTTTTCCTTTTTTTGGTCAAACATAAGTCTTTTTCTATGTCTATGCACTCCTTGAGAAGAAGGCCACCTTGAAGAGCAGAGTCACCAGACAGGAAAGCATAACACTCTCTGTGCCTGGAAAGTGCTGTCCTGGGCACACAGGAGCTGCTTCTCCATGACCTGAAATATTTTTCAGACCTCCCAGTCTGGCTGTCACCATTTCTCAGTTTGAGCAGGATGTCCTCCATACTCACTGCTCTTACCATGAAATGTTGTGTAGAGCAAGGTACTTCCAGAGGTCATTATTTCACAGTTGTTTGACATAATGCGCATCTTGTGTTGCTGTTGCAGTGCAAACTAAAAGGTCAGTGGTTGTTCCATTTCATGATATTTGTCTGGATTTAGATTGAAAGTCTGAAAGAGAATTTAAACACATATTTATTTATTTATTTATATATTTATTTATCTATTTATTTATTTATTTATTTATTAGACCCTTCCTAGGTCACATAGATGCCTGGTGTATGTGATTCAGTTTAATAAAAGATACAGCTGCTCTTCATAAATGCTTACTTTAGAAATGTCACGACAAAGTAGAATTAGTACTTTATATAAACTCATCCTAATTTTGTACTTGACAGAACCAAGTTAAATGATACTGAAAAAAAAAACAAACCTAAAAAAATACACTACAAGAAATTATGTTCAGAAGAATATTTTTTTTTCTAATCAGTGAAAGCAAGAAAGTAATCTCCTTGCTTTTCATTTAAAGAAATCTTTTTTCCCCAGTCGGAATATTTTAAGAGTGGGCTCTCCTTTTCTAAAACCACCATGTCCCTCCAGCAATTACACTAAGATGATTGCTGCCAGCAAAGTTGGAAAGGCTCACTGTGCAGGGAAATCTGGCTTAGCTCTGATGGGATAAGTTTAGACTCTCCCTTTCCTTGCATTTTCTGCTGCCAGTTTCGGGGCTTCGCCATGCAGCTTGATACCTTCTGGGAGCCTTGCTTTTTTGGTTTCTAACTCTCTCAGCTCTTGGTGAGGCTGGATTTTTGTGCCAGCCACATGGAAAATGCTATGTGGAAGAACATCTAAAAGATGGGCTTTTAGAGCCAACACCCTGTTGCAGATTTAGCTCTGGGTGATTAGCTCCCTGTAGATGTAAATTAGTTTGTATCCCATACACATTAGTCTGAAAGCAGTATCTCATATTTGATAAATGTCCTGGGCTATGCTTGCTTTGTATGTGCTCCCAAAAGGAGGCATGCATCTATCTATCTATCTATCTATCTATCTATCTATCTATCTATCTATCTATCTATCTATCTATCCATCCATCCATCCATCCATCCATCCATCCATCCATCTCAAACATTTGTGTGGGTTAACATAAAAATTGAGTACAAGAAAAAAGTCTACACTGACAAACAAAATATCCAAAATATCCAGCTTGAGGTTGTACCTATCTCTCTAGTAGTCAAGAAATGTCAATTCCAAATGGGGATGTGGGATCCCTTGGTATCTCTCTGAAGCAGAACAAATAGAACCTCAGCAATTATTATGGGAAGACATATTAGGTATTTTTTGGCCAGGTTTTTTTTCCAAATTAAAAGTAAAGGCAGGGTGTGGATCCAAGCTAAGCAGGTGTGGCATGTGAGGATTTGTGTGGGTGTGAATGTAAGGAGTGGACTCCTACAGCCATGGCTTTCTCTGGCAGGCACTGGGATGCAGAGCATTGCTGTGCCAGATCCCCCTGTGTCTCTGCCAGTAGATGTGCAGGTCAGTACTGTATTGAACAGTGGAGAAGCAGAGCAGAGGATTCACACTCCCATAACTACTGCTCCTACATGGATATTCTCCCCGGCTTGAATTTGTATTTCAGTTGTCTCTTGAGACGATTCCAACTGAATTACTGCTATCTCCTCACAAAAAGAATCCAGCAAGAGCAGGTCCTTCTGTCCTGTAGATACATACCTTACCCTCCTCATGCCTCTGTGAAAGAGAGGTAATTATCTCTCCCTTCTCTTGCCCTCTCCAGCTGAAAGATGTGTCTCCTTAAAGCAAGGACTGCCTCTTGCAGAAACAGGTTTGTGTCTAACACCAATTTCATCTAGGTATCACTCAGATATTTGTAATTCAACAATTCTGGCAAAATGGCTCTGGCCTATTCATAGGCTCTGCACAGAACATTCAGGTAATATTCATCATTCAACTAAACTATCTCAGGAAGCAAGATCAGAAATTTTATCTGCAGAATATACAGAAGCCCATCCACAGACACTCTGGCATGCCCAGGTACAGGAGTTTGGTGCTTACAACAACCCATAATTCATTAGACCCTTTAGAGGATTATTTAACATGTTCCTACAGCAAAGGACAGGTATGCACAGTGATTTAAAAAAGAATACAGACATGACCACTGTCCCTGGGGATTTGTTATCTGGGCTAGAAATGACACAAGGTAACAGAGGAAAAAATGACATGATGCAAATGGCAATGCAGATTTATTTTTATAGCGGTGCTCTTCAACACAGTGCTATTATGTCAGATCACTGAGATTATTTAAATTAATTAAAATACTGACCCAGCAAAAAATCCACTGAGAAGGTCTGGTGCTGCATGGTAGTGGATTTTGATACTCATAATAGAAGGAATATAGACAGAGTATTTGTGAAATGGGGTCCACAGCAAAATCAAATAGAGTCACAAAATCACAGAATTACTTAGGTTGGTAGGATCCTACTTTGAGTGCATTCATTCTGAACTGATCCACTCATGAAAGGCTCAAGCCTCTAAAATCTGTGCACATGAAAATCTCAGTGATTCTGGCAGCCACCTCCTCTGCTCTTGTATCTCCTCAAACTAAGCATGAAGTTGACTTGAAAGCAAATGTACTTTAAAAGTGTGATTGGTAGCACTGTCCTGTTTTTCTTCTCAGGTTCAGAGTGGAGGTTTCTTTTCTGGTTGCTTTTTTCCTTCTTTTCTACTTCTTAAATCCAAGTGGACAATGTTTTCCTTGCTGAGCCCCACACAGGTACCTCAGAAACCTTTAACAAGCCATATTAGAGTGCAAGAATACTATCAAGAGCAAACCTAAAAAAAAGATAAAATATGTGCCCACATAGTTATAGATTCCCTTCCCTTTTTTTCTAAATATTGGACTTATTTTTCTCTGTGAAATGTCCTTTAAAAGAGAGACTGTAATGCATTGTCAAATCCTACATAAAACTGTTGTGAACAGGTTGATGCAGTAGAATTATTCGAATAGAATAGAATAGATGAGAAAGGAAAGGAAAGGAAAGGAAAGGAAAGGAAAGGAAAGGAAAGGAAAGGAAAGGAAAGGAAAGGAAAGGAAAGGAAAGGAAAGGAAAGGAAAGGATGAGATTGGATTGGAATGGAATGGCATGGAATGGAATGGAATGGAATGGAATGGAATAGAATAGAATAGAATAGAATAGAATAGAGTAGAATAGAATAGAATAGAGTGTATAACACATCTGGTTCCTCACAGACTCATTTAATTTAAGGACTTTGGTACACTTCAGAGCACAGTTTCTCTGGGTGCCTTCAGGATTCCATGCTTTCTGGCAAGGGGTGCAAAGATCTTTTTTAAACCCCAGCGCACTGGAAGATGTCTCCAGCTGAGCTTTCACACACTGTGACATATCAAACCTCTTGTCATCACTGAAAAGAAAAGGCACCAAACATTCATCAGGGAACCATTGAGCGCCACAGTGGGACACCAGCAGGTCCAGAAGAGAGCACAAGCAGGAGACAATCCCTCTGCTCCAGCCCTTGTTTCCCACATGCTACTTTGATAGCATTAGCAGCAGCTTTGTGGAAACACAGCCGTGTGTGACACACAGAGGCTCCTCTGAAAGGCACAGAGCATCTGGGAACTCCCCCCTCGTGCTCCTCAGGCCATGCTCTCCTGCACTCTTTAAATGTGTGCTCAGCACCATGTTCTCATTTAGCTTAGACAAAAATAAGCTGTGGTGCTTTGGGACCAACACTCCATTTCACCATTTTCTCTGAGAATGCTAAGTTCTTAGGGCTGAGCTGGTAAGAAATATTTATTATGGCAAATGTAGTTTTGCGGCAGAGAGCACAAAAATTTCATATTTCTCTGGGCACTGCTAAAGATCTTTTCAGAGATTACAGCAAACTCACTAACCTCACAGAAATTGTCTCAGAAAACTTCACCAAGGGACATGTTGCCAAAAGACAGTCAAAAACATAATAGAATTATGTTCACTAGAACAGAAATGCTGACTATTGTTTAAGGTTGCCAGGACTTAACTGAATAAATGAGGGAGTTAATTAACTTTAAAATCCCTGTAAATCCTTGGAAGACTCATTACAGAAATCACTGTGGAAAGTAACACCAAGCCTTTAGAAAATACCCATGACGTTCCAAAAATGTTTGAAAAAATGTGAAAAGGAGAGGCAGAGTATCTCTTTTTAATAGACATGCTTTCAAAAGTATATAAGAGTGACAGCAAGAAACTGCAATAAGGCTAATGTGAAATAATTCTGGCTCATGCACAGCCCATTTCTAAAATAAGATTTGACAAACCCACATGAGCAACAGAAAAGAATCCAGTTGACAGAGCAATTCTAAACTGATGGCCAAGATCCTGGCACCTCCAGCCATAAAAACTTAGTGGGAGCCTGGAGATGAAAAATGCTGAGTAAGAGAAGAATCTGTAAATAAACCATTATGTCATATCACTACACACGCTCAGCCTTGAGATCTGCAATTTTCTCTGTCCTGGCCATGTGTAATTGAAAATAGATACCACAGGAGCCTAGGAAGAAGCTGCTGTAATCAGCCCTGCTCCAGCTCTAGACCTATATGAATCAAACAAAATTAAACAAGATTATTTTAATTAGACTGTAGTAGAAAATAAGGGGGTTAAGGAGGAAAAGTGAAATGAATGAACACTGTAAAGAGAACATTACTGAACATGACCATCAGCAGGCTCCATCCCAGAAAGTCCTGGGACATTCAGCCAGCACCACATTCATTGCTCAGGAGCACTTCTGAGCATGGGTGCTTCAAAGGAACGTCACAACCATGGATGGCTATATCTATTTTTTTTTTATTTACTGGAGGCTACACAGAAATCAACGAGTTAGCACTAATTTGTCAGTGAGTAGGAGATGTAGAACAAAGGCTGATCCACTGCCCAGTGGAGTGGACTCCAGAGGAGAGCACAAACCAAGGATAATATGAAGAAGTCCAAGCACTTCTTGCCTCAGACTTCCCTAAGCAGGTGAATGATGAGCAGATGTTATAAACTTACACCAGCAACAGAGGAACCCTCTGAGCTTTAGAGAGCAGAATTTGTCTATTTTGATTGCTTTCCAGTTAGATGTCCCTCATCTCAGAACATTTAATGGAGTGAGTGGTTGTCCTTGCAGCCACTAGTGCTGAAAACTAGTGAAGAGCTATAATTAAGAAGAATTGAAAAGACAAATGTGTTGCCTCTGTGAAAAAAGCAAAACAAAACCACCAAAAACCTAAAAGAAAAGAATTGTAGGACCAATCAGATTAACTTCAGTAAATGAAAAAATATGGGAACAAACTTCCATTTGTAAGCTCATAACTAAGAGCAGGGACATGAGTAAGAGTCAACCAGGAACTGTCAAGAACAAATCACATTAAACCAAACTAATTTCCTTCCATCTTGGGCCACCCAGGGCCTCAGAGGCAGGGCAGAAGCAGTTTATACCATACATCTTGGACTTAAAGGGAGCTTTTGACCCTGCTTTATATGACATTCACAGAAGAAAAATAAGAACTTGCCAGATGGTTACAGACCATCTGGAAATATCTTGGAGGGTAGTTATCAAAGTGGAAAGGTGTGCTGACTGGGTTTCTTGTGACCTGTGCTGGAGCTGGTACCAGTCAGGATTATACTCTTGACTTGAGCAAGAGAATATGGACATTGCATTTGCAAGAGAATGTGCACATTGCATTTGTGAATTATATTATGTTGGGAACGAGTACAAGGAAACTGGAGGAAGTTTGGGTCAAAACTGGACATGATCATGGATAAGTGATCCAGAAAAGAAGGAGAAAAGCCTTAAAACAAGGAAAGAGGAGGCAAATCAGGAAGGCAAAGATCTGTACATGGGAATGATCATCTGCACAAATGCAAGATGACAAACATCTGGTGGCAGAGCAGCTGCACAGAGGACAGCTGCAAATTGAGTAAGAGTCAAAAGTGTCCTGCTGCTGTGAGATGAGGAATGCTGGCAGGAACAAACAGGACTACAGCACACAAGGCACATGAAGGGCTCCTTCTGCTTTGACCTCAGCTGGGGCACCCTGTCACCTCTCCAGCACTGCAATTCCAACCAGCCAGCTGGGAGAGCAGGGCAAGGGGCAGAGCCCTTGGGGGTGCTGGGCAAGAAATGGTGCAGCACATCCGGGAAGGGGTGGAAGCCTTTACATATTTCAAGGCTGCTGCTGGAGGGGGGAATAATCTGTTTGTGGAAGCTCTAGAGAAAGAAGCAGTGGGTTTGCACTCAGAAAGAAGTTTCAGGTTAATATTAGTGAAATACATACCAGGAGGGGTCCTAAGGTTCTGGGCTAGACCATGGAACATCCTCTACTGAAGATCCTTAAGAACGGGAAAAATAAAGATTGTTCAACAATAAAAGCTGTTGTGAGGAACATCTGTCTTATTAGCCTATGTTAGGGTTGACAGAGCAGAGACCCTCTTGAGTTTTCTGCTCCTCTGCCTTAATTTTTCTGCCTGTACGAAGTGATTTCAGTAGCCGCTAGTTCTGACATGTAGCACTGGGTACAGAAATTTAGAGGGACAGAGAAATTAAATTGAATTTAATTAGTCCCTACTTTATAAACCAAAGTTAATTACACTGAAAATGCAAATAAAGGATCTGTTCCAGACAGTGAGAAAACTCCCTGTGACTTGTACTGTCCTAGGATCAAACCCAAAATGCAGAGCCTGCACTATTTTCCTTGGCAATTGTTAATATGTGTGTTGAATAAAATACAAAATTACAAAGGAAATAAACTTGTCTGTAAAGGTCTTCATCCAGCACTACTTAAGATGCTGTTGTCTGAATTTCAGTTTACTCATCTGGATGTATCTATGGTCCTTTGCCATAAAAAATGACTCAATCTGTCATCAGCTTACCAGACTTGTTAAAAAGGGTAGGTTTGTCAAAAAAACTTTTAGTTTTGCTGTGGTTCATTTCTTTTTCCCATTGACCTATGTTGTATGTTTCATATAATCAATCTTTTGTCTTGTGCGAGTGCATGAAGAATTTGTTTTGTTTAATAACAGTGTGTAGTATTTTCTTCTATCATTGCTGATGCAAGATCTAGGAAATTGCTGGCCAAACACTGTATGTTCTGCAGTTAAATATTTCAAGTTAAATTACAGTTCTAATGGCTGACATTCAGTGGCAGCCTGATTCATCCAGCTGCTGACATGAGTAATTTCAGGGATGGTGTGTGCAATAGCAGAATTCTCATCTAATTACTCTGACAAAATAGATGTCTTG
The DNA here is from genome assembly GCF_027579445.1 of Ammospiza nelsoni. Taxonomy (NCBI): domain Eukaryota; kingdom Metazoa; phylum Chordata; class Aves; order Passeriformes; family Passerellidae; genus Ammospiza; species Ammospiza nelsoni. Next base: position 67,719,844 of record NC_080637.1, read on the forward strand.
CAAACAGCTATGGAACAGTTCAATCTTTAACCCTGTGCTCACAGCTGGATAATTGAATATGTATTTAGCCTGTGTGATTCTCAGCTGATTGTGGCTCCAGGCTGGAAATTCTCTGCTGAATCTGTGCACGTTGGAGTCTGGTAAACTACAGCAATTGTGGAACTTGTCAGAATTTCCACATCAAACCATGCTAAGTTAAGTGCTCAGTTAGAAGTCTAAAATTTGGCCAGAAATGACATCTAAAAGAGGGGTAAAACACAGGCTACTCCATGGCTCCAAGGACAGATAAAGGCTCCTCTCTGATGGAAGAGAAGTGCCAAGGAATCAGTGGTTCAAAATCTGTCTGAGCAGCAGCTGCCTGCATTGCTGGCTCTTAGAACACTTTTAAAGTTCTGTTAGAATGCAAATAAACTCAAGAAAATGGCAGTAACTCAGATTGGCAAATGACAGACTCCTCTGATAGCCTGGCAGATTGCTAGAAGTGGCCTTGAGCACCTTCACCAAAGAAAAAAGGCTTAATTTTAATTAATACTGCCTGTCATCTCCTTTTGGAGTTATTAGATTAGACAGTTATCAGATCAGATAGTTATTAGTTCATGTTATATTCATGAAAACATCCCTTCTATGTTTTGGGAATAAAGTCAGAACTGTCGTCTTTGACACCAAGACAGGAATTTCTAACAGAGAAATGGACAAATCCAAGGGTTGCAATAAAGCCAAAGCAGTGTCTTTTCCACCAAAATAAAAATCTCAACAGAATTTTTCTGGTCTATGGGACAGAAAACTTTGGAAGTCAGACAAGATTTTTTCTTCTGAGACTGAAAAACTGAGTGTATGCATTGCCAAACAACTAGATAATCAGGATATTCACTGGGAAAAGAAATATCTAGCCCCAAATTTGGGTCAAATCCCAAATCTGCTGCTACTTATATCTTCATTTCATGAACATTTCTGGAAAGGCCTGTCTCCTTTTTGTTGCAGACTAAGAATATTTTTGAAATCTCAGAAAATTCCGCAAAATGAGATTATTGTTCTCCATTAAGGTATCACAGCAATCATTACTTAAATATTTTTAGCTGCCTGACAAAGAGTTGCTTAGAACTGATTCCAAGTGATGACATGCTAATGAAAAGCTTTGTGTAGAGCAGACATTATTTGAGCACAGAGGTTCCCTTCCCGCCTCCATCAGCAGTTTCTGGTAGACTCCACTGATCCTGGGACCTTAGTGAACTGTCCAGGAACACTAGTGAAGTTTTAAAACTTATTCTAGTTTAAAAATACCCCCAAAACTTTAATTCTTAGCAGGACAACTTAACTTGCTAATTTCTGAGACCTTCTTATTTTAGAGCTGCATTGAAACAGGAGAGTAATCTCTTCAGAGAGTCAGTGTGGTTTCCATTGGATATTATCCCATGACTTGAGAAAATTCCATCACTGCTGCTAGCTCTCAAATGGATAAAGGAAAGATATTTTCCTTTATTGTTGATGGTAGTCAGGGGTATAATGGGAATGAGGGAGAGAGAAAGGAAGATAAAGACATGAGTTTCTTTCATTTTATATAACTGACCAAGGGAAGCAATGTGTGAAAATTGAAAAAGAAGGCACAGACACTGTGGCTGTAATAAAATGTCTTACCATGTGCTCTGGAGACATGGGGAATATATTGAGCTAAACACAAAATATGAGCAACTGTCACCAAATCTCTGAGTAAATCTCCTGAACTGTAGGTCACAGCTGCCATATTCCCTCACAGGAATTAATTTCATCTTGTTAATAAACCTTTCTACATATACTTCAAAGGTATCTGACCAAAAATTTCCCTGGGTCTGGTTTTGCTTTGTTGTTTACCTTCATCCTGAAGAAAAGCCAACTGTATCTATAAATGTAGCTTCTATTACATCTCATACTTCCAATATTTCCATTTATAGATTAGAAATAGAATTTTTTTTAAAGAAGAAAGAAAGTAATCATGCAGGTCAACAGAACACATTAATAACTGTAAACACATTATAATTTTTAACACATTATTATTTTAATTAATAATTTTAAAACAAGAGTCCCAGATTTGAATTTAGCTGGCAGGCAGAGAGGAGAGGAGTGGACATCAACACGTGAAGATCACACTAGGAGCTAGAACAGTGGTCCCATAGCTGGTTTGGATTGCTATAAACCCTCAGAAATTTCTTACCGACCACCAGGTATCGTTATCATCAAACTTTTAATTGAAAACACTATTTAAAATAGTGTTTAACATGGCTCTGTGGGTTAGCTGTGAACCCTTTAGCGTGGCCTCCTGGACCACCAGTGTTCTGCAGAGCATTTTTGGGAAGCACTGAACCAGACTGCACACATCGTACACCCCAACAAAACACGGCTGGGTCTGAAACAGAGGCACAGCTCCCGCAACTGCACCATCTACTCAAATAATGCACATGCCAGCTCAACCTTCTTGGGAGCTGAACAACACAAAACCCTTTTGTTTTCTTCCCTACCCAAAGTTCATTTTTTATTTCTTTGGAGAAACAAGCGAATGGTGCCAAACCTCCGTTTCTGATTGTTTCTTGTAGGATCTTCCTCATATCTGGCAATGGTGTAATCTTTCAGGAAGCTAACTATGAAAATAAGAAATATAAATTCCCCCCACACTGTGGAGTTATCATTCCAGAATCATTATGAGATCTATGAATCCAAATATTAAAAAATTAAAACTAGCTTCTAAGTTGGTTTTTTTTTTTTTCCTCCTCTGGAAAATGTGTTGCTTTTTTTCCCTTCCCAAATCCACTAATGATGCTAGAGCTCTGTGTGTGGTCATTAAAGCATTTCAACAACTTCCTGCAAATCCTTTATAGTAATTCTTTGGCTGCAGCACTACAGGATTGTCTGTTTATTACCAGAGAAACACACTGAGGAAATCAATGAGAAGGGAACTTATGGGGGAAGCATTGAGAAGGGAACTTGTGTGGAAGTGTCATAAATAACAGCAGCAAAACACCTCGATCCAGCCCTGTGTACAGTCGGTGACAGAGTGGTCTCACACAAGAGCAGGGATGGGCTGCATCTTCCCCTGCCATCATTCTGCCTCCTTGCACCTCACAGGCACCTCAGGCGGTCATGTAGAAAGGAGCCTTATTCACCTCTCCTCATATTCACCTTATTCACCTCTCCTCATATTCACCTTATTCACCTCTCCTCATACATTCATTATCGACAGCTATTGCATGGAATTGGCAACCAGGAACCTTTGCAAGTAGCAGCATCACAGACCAAATAAAACCCCCCAAACCCCCCCAAAATAACTCCTTTTCTAAACCAGCTATTATTTAAAAAATAACTCTGTGCTTCCATGACAGTACTCACCTAATTTGGAGAGAAAATAGTGCTGCCACAGCACTTCTGTGCCCTTTGTATGCTCAATAGCCATGGTAATGCAGAGGTTTGGGTCAGAGTGGGAGTGGGAAAGGGTCACTTCAGCAAAACTAATGCACAGGAGAGGTCTGCAAGGGAAAGGAGTAACCTCTGCCTTGAAAGAAAATGAGCCCTACCCAGTTCTTGTCTCTATAGGTCTCTCTTGCAGTACTTTACACTCAGCATCACTAATGGATGCTACTGGAGCATCCATTAGTGTTAGATTAATAATAATCCAAAGTTAGATTAATAATCAGTCTCATTTTTGTCCAAGGGTTTTTTTTTGTTTGTTGTTATCTGAATAGTTCTCTTTTTCCAATTGCAGTGCCCATGGTTAGAGGTAGCTGTCAACTCACTTTTTATTAATCTGAAACAGATAAACGTCAAGCTTGCAAACCTGACTAGACAGTATGAAAACAAATCCTGTGGCCTCACTCAGCACTGTCCAGATTCACTGCCAAGTTCCCCTCTGGTGAAGGGGTTTGCTGGGACTATCCCATGCCTGCATACCTGGGGTAATTTGCCCCGAGCTGAGCCAAGCGTCTCAAACACGCGCGGAATTCCGTAAGATGAGAAATCCACGCTGAGGAACGATGCCCCTCCTCACCTCACGTTGCTGCCTGACCCCCCTTGCTGTAGATGATGTGTGTGTGTGCTTTCTTCAGCTGCCTTTCTGCCAACCCATCAGCTTTTGGCTTCTCTCCACAGGAAGCAGGGAGGCCGCGTTCACCTATGCCATTACCGCTGCCGGGGTCGCGCACGCTGTCACGGCCGCCTGCAGCCAGGGCAACCTCAGCAATTGTGGCTGTGACCGAGAGAAACAGGGCTACTACAACCAGGAGGAGGGCTGGAAGTGGGGAGGCTGCTCTGCGGATATCAGATACGGCATTGAGTTCTCCCGGAGGTTTGTTGATGCCCGAGAAATCAAAAAGAATGCACGGAGGCTGATGAACTTGCACAACAATGAGGCTGGAAGAAAGGTATTCCAGAAAGGATGAGGGATGGGATCTTGTGTGCTGGAGGATGGGGGGGAGGCTGGCTTGGTGGCAGGAGGCATTTCCTGAGAGCTCACCCCTCTCTCTGATGTTATCCCACACCCACATCAACTCATCTGTTGTTCACCATTTTCCCCCATTTCTTTTTATTCAGAGCTGGCCATGTATATATGATACCTATAGTACCATGTATTATAGGTACTCCTGTAAAAATTTGTGCTTCCTAAGCCTTCTTTCCAGCCCTGATAACAGAGAGGACCTTGCTGGATCTGGTTAGCTGAAGATCAGTTTTTCATCCAATTTGCAAAAATCTAACAAGGGATGTCTGGGCTTATGATGGGACACAACTGCATTGCTCAACTTCCACAGCACTTCCAGATATTTATTCCAGTGAACCCCAAATCACTTATTTGACCCCAGCTCTAGTTAAATATACATAGTAATACACAATGCACTTCTTAGCTCATGCACAACTGTCTCTTTGTAACTACAAAGAGCTTCAGAAGAAGAAGAAGCAGTTTCCTGTCTACAACCATGATGGAATTGCTTCTCATGATAACAATAAACATCATGCATGGAGCTATGCTGATTTGTGTTCACCAATACTCATAGCTGTCAAAGCTTGTCCTTTAAGAAGTGCAACAAATCTTTCTGCATCATATATACTTACCTCAGGAGAGATTGTACCCTGTGTTGCAGAAAAATCCAATATACCAATGTAGCAATCCAATAAAATCTGCCTCCTTCTCTAGTCCCTGAAGTAAGACTGAATTTTGCTCCTCCAAAACCATGTGTGCTTTCAGTTCTGTACTGAGCACTGGGCAGAGAGAGTAGAATTGGTGGTGACAGAAGCAATGCAATTATTTTACAGCCTGGATCTTGTTTGCTAGCACAGTTGCATTGGCCATGCTCTGAAACAGAGGGTTTTGTATGGGCAGGGGTTCACTGGGATGGAAATGCTACATAAATTCAGTGTGGTGAGAGAGGCACAATCTCAAGTGTAGGGAGAGGATGGGTACTTCAGTGATAATTCACACTGAAACAGCCTTGAGGGCCGCAGTCTTTTTTCCTAAAAATTGCTGCCATAGATATAAAAGAACTTCATTCAGCAATTGACATTGGAAGACCAGCTCCAGGTGTGATCACCTCACTTAGGCTGGGAATTTCAGCTCAGCATCACAAATTGTATTTGGAGGCAAAACAAGATGTAAGTCAACTCTTAAACTTGCCAGGGAGGATTTATTACTGATGGATGCATTCCCATCCCTGCTGAAACTGGCATCCTCTGTGGTGTGTGTGTGCCACCCCCATGGAGATCCTGAGGCAGGTCCTGCTTGGAACAGGCCACGCTCTAGATGGGAAAGGGGGACAAAAGAGCAAAAGCAGATACTGAGATGGAGAACAGTGAAGTCCCAAGGACAGAAAGAGCTCATTATGTGAACCAGGCACTGATCATGGGTCCCCCAATTCTAAATACAGCACAGTAACCACCAGATCACATTGCTGATTCTTATTAAGCACATTATATTTTACTTTTCATCAGAATTTCATAAACAGAGGGACATAACCAAACCAAATAAGTGCATGTTTTTACAGATACTTCTGGTAGCAGAATTCATGCAAATAAATTTTATTTAACAATTCTAAATTTTTTTTCAAATGTTCTTGCAAAAAACAAATGATAATACTTTCATGTTTTAAGAAAGGAATTCAAAGGCTTGCAATACCAACAATATATTTTTTCTCATTTTTAAAAATATAAATAGTATTTTGGAATTTATTAACTTTCTGTTGCATTTTTCAGTAGTTATTTATACCCATAGCCATTCATTAATTCATTGTATTGCTTTCAAAAGCTAAGAATGACTGAAAGGATTTGATGTAGTTTTTTGGTTTTAAGTATAATCCATAAAATCCAGAGTAATGTGCTAATATAAAATATGGTTTGGGGGTCACATTTAGAAATAATGTTGGTGTTGTGATATATATTCCCTTTAATTGAATATTCAGAGTTGTACAGTAAATAATATTTAGTGATTTTGGTTCTTCTGAGATAATTTGCTGCTTGTATAAATTAGACATTTTGAATTCAAGTCTGACTGACTCTCTGGACAATCTGTTGCATTTTTCAGTAGTTATTTATACCCATAGCTGTTTCATTATATTGCTTTCAAAAGCTAAGAATGACTGAAAGGATTTGGTGTAGTTTCCTACAGAGATGTCACAGCACTTTTCACCATTTAAAATACCCTGCATTCACATCTGTAATGATAAGGCCTGCAGTTCTTTTTTTAGTCATTCCAAATTGACTTTTTGAGTTAGCTAAGAACAACTTTTAGCCAGCAAATATGCCACCTTTCTTTTATTCTTCTTTTTGAATCTCAGAGCATTCCAAGTCAGAAACATGAGGAAAAAAGGGCACAAAAATGTCCCAACCCCACATCAAATTGTTTCCAGCTTGCTCTGAAGTCAGTGGTGGGCCCTGGATGACCCCATTGAACATCTACCAGGTGGCCAGAGGTTCATTGCAAGGATCATTAGTCAAGACTGTGGCCACCAGTTTTGCCCCTCGAGCAATTATTTGAATATTCTTTTATACCACCACAAGGGCTTTCTCATGTGCTCTGAGAAATCTTGCTCATTCTCCATCTCTTCCAGCACTTGTCCCACACATACCTGGGTGTCAGAGGGGTTTGTAAGTACAGCAGTGTGGCTTTAATAATTTCCCTTTGTTGGGATGCTCTCAAACCTGACCTGCTGGTACTTCACTGCTGCTAAAACCAGAGCCCAGAGGAATTTCTCTTTGTGGAACAAGCAGCATGCTGTAAAAATAATTGCACAAACTTTGCAAACTGATGAGGGAAAAACAGTCTTGGGGGGGTCTTTTACTTCTGTCTAGGGTTGAGATGTTCAATACAACCCTCTAATAAATGATCTCATTGGAAAAAAAAGACATTTAGACTTCTCAGGGAATTTCTGATGACTGTGGAATGAATGAATACCCTAATTGCCCCACCCTGCATCCTGTATGGCTCTGCACTGAATTTCTAAGAATTGTTTCAGCTAATGGCAGGTTTGCAAAGTTTTTGCTAAATTTGCAATAGGAAGCACCAGTGAAAAAAATCATAATCTTGTCATTGGTGTAATTTGGAATGAATAAATGCTCAGGGATTCCTGGTGGCACAAGGCTCTCCTGATGGAAGATTTATGTTTGGTGGCAAAGCGGCACCGCATGGTGTGAGAGAGCAGAGGAACAAAATTCCCTGTCAGTTCCTAAACATCTGCTGTGATTTGGGATGAAAAGAACAAGTGTGGTACATGAAAACAAGCCCCCAAAGAGGACTAGTGTAAGTCTAAGACAAATGTTACTGAAAGAACGTTTTGTTGCAAATCTGAAAGATTACAGAGAGATCTGTGGGCAAAACTTTGACAGAGTAATGAAAAATTAAATACCAACAAACCAAGTCAGCTTTGATGCTGTTTTATGAAGCAGCTTTCTACCATGTATTTTTAGAAATAAGCATCTTTATTCTGGGATAAATGAACTTAGAGTAACATCTGGGAACACATATGATTAAGCTTAACTTTTTGTTGAAAGTTTCAAAACAATGACTGTCTCTCACGGGAAATCTCATTTATAAAAATGGAGGTTTCTCTTTGTTTTTATGGGGTGAGTTAAAAGAACAAACTGACAAATTGGTAGCAGATTGCAGCTTTTACCAAAAAGTAGAAATGTTTCTAACAGTTTATCAATCAATTAGGCTCTTACAACAGACAGTGACTGTGGTTATGTGTAGAAAAAATCGGCTTTCCAGAAACACACCCATCACTCTGACTGCCAGCAGCTCTGCCTGACACCATCCCAATATTTACTCCTTTGTTACACCAATGGGGTTTTCCTAATTTTTTTTGAATGCTTGCAAGATGACAACAGCTTATTTTACATATGAAACAATAAGAGTGTGGGGAAAAAACAAATAATTCAGGCTCTCTTCAGAAGAGATTTTTCAATTATTTGGGACATTTCTACCTAAGATATGGCCTTTTCTCATAGTTTCTGGTGCAATAGGCCTGTGGTACTGGGAAGGGGTTCTTTTGCTCACTTGCTTTGGCTGTAGAACAGCTAATGAGGTGATTTGTTGATTACCATTAATTACATATATACATATATAAAGATACAAAATTTATAATAATATAATATAATATAAAATAAATTAAAATAATACAACATTAATATAATATAATATAATATAATATAATATAATATAATATAATATAATATAATATAATATAATATAATATAATATAATATAATATAATATAATATAATATAATATATATAATATATATAATATAATATAATGTAATGTAATATAATGTTACATTATATTATGTTATGTTATGTTATGTTATATTTACATAAACATTTATAAATATAAATATAAATACAATGATACCTATAAATATAAATATAAATAACTATATAAAATATATAAATAAATATATATAGTGTGTGCACATAATTATGGATATTTATACATATTTATGTATATGGTCTGTGCATACTTTGTATAAGACAGTGTTTGCTCCCTTCACCTCATGTGAAGCACCATAATTAGTCAGCTCACTCCTGCAAGATGAACAGTGCCTAATTTGCTGCAGGCTGCCCCCACTGTCACCTGACAGGATGTAACGATAAGAAGCAATGCCCAGAAAAAGACTCTGAATAAAATGTTCTAAAGTCACAGTGAAGGCTGAATCCCAGTTTCAAACGTGAAAGCCAACTAATTTTATGCTGTTATAAGCCTAAAGTATTCTTTAAAATGTGACTTTGTTTCCTAAGTCATTTCAGGGATGCAAAGAATGTTACTTTCCAGGTTTTACAGCCTCCGGTCTATCATTTGCTGAAAGTTTCTTTCTCTAAAAGTGACAAATTATTTCACTACACATCCCTTGTGAGAACTTTTCTTTCACAAAAGAAAAGTTTTCAATAGTTGTGCTTCGTGCCGTATTTTCAGTCTTCCCACTTAAAGTGATTTGCAGTCAGTTACATAAATCCAATTTCAAAAATTTTGGTGTTACAGCTTGGGTGGGTTAGATGGATAACTAAGGACTTATCCACAGGTCCTGAGCATGCAAGCTTTGGCTCAAAATCTCATGAGGATAGATCTCCTGCTTCCAGTTGGGCTGGATTTGTTAGCTCATTTTTTTCTTCCAGAAACACACCCTAACACAGACAGCCAGCAGCTACATCTGGTACTACCCTGCTTTTTGAACAATTTGCTTTAAAATTAGAGGGGGCAATAGCCAAATATTTTAGGACTTGCTAAATGGTTTTATTCAAGAAATGTGCATGCCCATGCATACCATGTAATGCATGCAAGGCATGTATCAAACATCCAGTGAAATATCACTGCACGACCTCAAACCTGACACATCTGTTCTGCCTGACAGAATAAAACTATCAGTGAAATAGTTTTAACTATTTCAGGTGATATTTTACCTTTAATGTTTACAACAAATTCCTTAGAAAACAGAGTGCAACACTGCAAGCACGCTTTGGGGACGATGGGGAGGATGCTTCTGAAAGAAACTGCTTTGCAACATTTCACTGTAAAAATAATATTTAGAATGTTTTAACCAATTGCAGCAGTTTGTTGCTCAAAAATTTATTTTCTCCTCCTAGAAAGTAGAGAAGAAACACTGATGGATTAAGCTATTGTTGAGCCTCATAACAGCAGGGACATCCATCAAATGGGCAGCAGGTCCCAAAATGCTGGGTTAATTTTCCTGGTGGCCAAGAGGAGAACTTGTGTAAGGAGAGCAGTGGGCTTTCCTCAGCTTTTTCAACACATTAAGTGGGGACTTATGGAACAGGGAGGCCACTGGAGGGCAGGAGGAGGCGAATTGATACCTCCAGGCACCCCTGATGGTCCCCAGCCCTGCTCACTCTGGCAAGTGGCAGGGAAAATCCAGTTCATGCTGTGTCTGGACAGAAAAGCAGAGGCTCCCTGGTCCCATTAAACTAAACAACAAGGAAAGCAAGGATGTGACAAGAGGAATAAACACAGTAACTCAGTTCCCCATCCCACAGAACATAAATTCTGTTGTGATGCTTGATGGAACAGCTTCACAGAGGAGCAGAAAGAAAGCCATGCAGCTGAACTTCCCTTATTCCTCTCCTACTGGCTCCATGCTCCCTCTTCACAGGAAAGGAACACAACTCAAGGAGACACACCATGAACTGCTCAATTTTGGGCTCTGTGAGCTACTATTAACAAAGAATAATTTCAGGACATTTGTATTAGAAGATCAGCTCTCCTGGCTGCAGCTGCATGAGCACCAAAGAAGTGGTGACATCTTGTGACCAGAATTTGGTAGTTATTACCCAAAACAAAAGTTGGTCACTTGCATATTTGATGAGGCAAAACTCCTCAAGTCTTTTATTTCTTTTTGATGCTTCAGTCAAAAAATTACATTCAAAAGTTACATTCAACACTTGGTCGAACAATGTGCATTTCCATTAAGGAAAACAAAAACCAGCAGGGGTAAACCAAAACACATACACACACAAAATGTAACTATTGTTTTTACATATATATGTAAAATTACTATATATACATACATGTATATGTATATGTATATGTATATGTACATGTATGTATATGTTTTATCCAAATAGGATTTTTACCATGTACAGAAACTGTATCTGATGTTATGCAGTTGGGTCTAGATATGGAGCTTGAATTAGAAAATTTCTTTAATGCACATAATTTTGTTTCATTTTGGTCTTCACAAGTCTTTTTCTACTTAACTGGCAGCAGGCAGCCCTCAAATTGCATTTTAAATGTATGATTTATATAGGTATAAAAAAATGTGGGATTAAGAAAGCTTTAGCATTCTATTTCATAATTCATTTAACAAAGTAGCAGTAGTTAGAAAATTTTACTTGGCAAGATCATACTGGGTGGGAGTGGGCCTGTATGTGGAAAAGGGACTTGAGAAATGTTCCTATGATTAATCTGAGGCAGCACAGCCCAACGATGGGAATTTCCTCTTTGGGAGGTAGATGTTGCTGTAAACCATTCAAGATTAGATACGAGGCACTGACATATGACAAATGAAACTGCTGAGAGAGTGGCTCATTGGAGCTAATGATTTTCAATCTTTAATTAAGCACCTAGCTTGGCACAGTGTCTTAGATTTGAGTGAATAAGTACCTTCAGGGCTCGGGGTCAGAGCTTTGATGGGAATTTTGCTGAGGAAAGCTGAGCTGGAGGGACTTTTAGGAAGCCAAATGTTAGTTACTCTTCATTCAGAGCCTTGAGCAAACAGGGTCAGATCCTGACACCTTTTCCAGGTCCCCATGGCACCTCCCTGGCTAGTGGGAAGCTGCTCAAGGCACCACACAGAGAGAAATAAATTCCTTTGGAAGGCCAGAACATGCTGGCCTGTCAGCAAGGAAGGGCACTCTGGATGGAAAGAGGGGAAAAATGCTGCTCAGAATCTGCTTAGGTTGGGCCTCGTATTCCCTGAACCTCCAAGTCTTTGGGCACAATTTTATACCCACAGCTGACTGTGGGCACACAAATTATAGCATTCAGGAATTTAACTACCTGATGATTGGGCCTCTGCTGAGTGTTGTAACCCCAAGCATTCCACATTCATGAGAGAAGCCTCCAAAAAAATTTAAAAAACCTGCAAGATTGGCCTCAGGAGAATGAATTAATACTTTTTGAAACTTCTGATTTTTTTGAGCCTGCATGGCTTGCATTTGCAAATCCTCCCACCTTCAAAAATAGTGGGAATCTTTGAAAAAACACAGCAGTGAAATCAGGTTTCTGCTCACCAAAATGAATCACAAAACTGGACCTTCAGAAAGAGAACGGCAAAAAAGAAAAAAAATATCAAGACTTAGGATAAAGTTGCTGGAGATTGTACTATAGAGGCTGTGATGTAGTGTCTATAAATAATATATATATAATGTATTTAATAATGTATATAAGCATCAGCATCTCAACCAAATACACGCAGGCAAACAATTATTATATAGACAGACAGGCATATATATATATATATATATATATATATATATATATATATATATATAAAATTAAAATACACATTTCCAAAGATGTCACCCAGGACACCAAAATGGGTGATGTCTGTCTTTCAGGAGCAATGACACTGTCTAGTGTATCAGGGAAGGACATCAGAGGCTCCTTGGGACAGTGTTGAACCCATAAAAGGATAAGGAGCCTCATGAACTTCGTCTCCTCCCACTCTTTGCAAGTTACTGACTTGGCTTTTTCAACTAAAATGTAGACTCCAGAAACATATGTAGGGCATGACAAAATACAGACCCTTCAGCAATATTTACTGCTCAGGGAGGAGTAAAACTCAGGGATGACAGATCCCATTGTCAGTGCTTTCCTGGAAATCCTCAGATCCTTGTGCTCTTTGCTGGAGGTGTAAAAGTTGCATCCATCCACCTCTTGTCATGGATTTTGCTGCAGTTCTTACAGCTGCATGTTGAGAAAGCGGTAGGAATGGGTTGGTTTCAACAAAACCAAACATTTTTCAGCGCAGCTTCATGTTGAGCACAACTTCTAAGCATGTTTTAATACATATATATATATACACAAACGCGTCTAAATATCAATAGATTATTTGTACCCAGATTTATGCAATGGGATTGAAATCTTACTTAGGGGTCTTTGGAGAAAGGCCTTCTCCATAGGCCAGAAATGGATACAGAGGAGACCCCGGAGACCCCTAAAACACCCCAGAGTGTGTCACAGTGCACCCATCTCCTCACTGCCACTGAAATGCTGCTGCTGCTGCAGAAGAAGGTGGCAAGTTTTCTCTTCTGTCAGTAGGTGAGACAGGAAGGTGATGCAGTGCATTCCAGTGTCTACAAAAAACCCAGCTCATCACAGCCTTGCTGATTTTCTTCTCTTAGGGCAGTTGCAGCTACGGGAATTTCTTCCCCAACTCAGTTTCCCTTCCTGGGAAACACCTTTTCTGCCCCTGATAGGATAACTTGACTTTCACCCTGGTAAAGCCTGTGGTTCCAGAAGGTCTAAGGTATGACCAGACTGAGGTCAGACCTCATCAGGGGCTGCAGCTCATCCTGAGGGGAGCAGGAGGGGCAGGCCCTGAGCTCTGCTCTCTGGGACCAGGGACAGGAGCCAGGGAACGGCTGGAGCTGGGTCAGGGCAGGGTCAGACTGGAGATCAGGGAAAGGTTCTTCCTCCTGTTCAGGCACTGTCAGGCTCCCCAGGGAATGGTCACGGCCCCAAGGCTGCCAGAAGCATTTGGAAAATGCTCTCAGGGATGCACAGGGTGGGATTTTGGAATTGTCCTGAGCTGGACTCGAAGAGCCCCTTCCAGCTCAGGATGTTTTATGATTCATGCATAGGTTGCTCAGCTATCTCATATTTGCTACCGTATGTTGGTAAGGGAGAATCAAATCCAAATATTCTCTTTAATACTGAAACCCCAGAAATTTGGGAAAAAACAAACCATACAATTTAAGTGAAACTCAAACAACTCAGGAGGGTGCCCTCTATTTGCAGGGATAACCAGATCTGCACAGCTTTTATTTTAAGGCCAGTTTCTGAAGCAGTAAGCATTTTTTACTCCCTCCTACTTCATTATGCCATTGTACTCAGATTTCGGCCCTTTTATCCCTTGCCCATTTCAGTCATGTTCTGGGATCTGCAGCGAAACCGCTACAGGAGATGGTCTGCAGCATCAGTAATGCTTTCAGACAAGCTCCCTGGCTCATGTTTCTTTGTTAGCATCCCGTTGCGAAGGGGAAAGATCAGCCTGCTTTGCTCTTAGGCCCTGATTTTCATAAGCTAATGATGACTGTGGGTGTAATTATGGTCAGCCTTAAGTGGTAACGCAAGGGCAGGAAAACAGAGAGGCGCTTCCGTGGGGCTGGCTTCCCCCTGCTGCACACACGGGGAGGGAGGACACCGCTGCTTTCCCCCACACAACCTGGCCCTGTGGATTTTTCAGTTCAGGGCAAATTTGGGAGAGAACCCCCAAAGGGGCTCCTCTAGGAAAGCAGATTCAATTGGCCCCTCCTTGCAACCGGTCCGGGAGAAAATACCTCCTTGGAGAAAAGTGGAAAAAACCCGTTTATTAAACAATAAAACTTAATGAATAAACCCCTTGCTGCTCCAAAAGAGATGACAAACTCAGAAAGTCCCCTCCCCGGGTTGCAGCTCAGCTCACTCAGTCTCTGTCAGTCCCTCCAGGGCTGGAAATGCCCCGGCCCAGGCCCGGCCCGGTGCCCACAGCTGGAGCTGCCGGTGCTCTGCTGGGTGTTCTGTCCAGAGCAGGGTTAAACAGGTCCAAAGAAAAGGGAAAAAGGAAAAAACCACAGTCCAAGGAACTTCTTTGCCTCAGCTAGCTAAAACTAACTAAAAGCAAAGGAGAGCTCTGTCCTGCTGTCTGTCCATCCGCAGACAACACAGTCCAGGGGCAGGGTTGTGGAGGAGCGAGTGCAGTGTCTGAAAACAATCTGTGTGCTTCTTCTCTGGCCCCTTCACTCTCTGGAACAAGTCTTAAAGGTGCAAAACTTATTATTTAGCACAGAACAAGACAATTGGGGATAAAAGCATCATATAGTCAACCTAGGACACCTGGAAGGAGGGATGTGCTGGGCGTGGCACAGCTGGGCTGCAGCAGAAACAGCAGTGTGACAGCGGAGCATCAACCTGAGCTGCCACCCCCAAGTGTGTGTCTCCTCTGACTCTGAATTAAACCCCTCTGGCTGAACCTCCTCTACAACAGCAATGCATTTCTCTTCTCTCCTGGTTAACAGTACTCTGTTGAGCAGGAGAGAAGAGAAATGCATTGCTTTCACTTCTTCAGTGAATTTTTTTCCCTCTAATGCTGTGTTATCATTGCCCTGGTGGAAAAATAATGTATCTGTGGCTGATTGTTTGCTGAATAGTTGGACTAAATACAGCAAAAATAAGTGCTGCTTTTTAAGGAGATGAGACATTCTGTGTGTGGAATAGTCGGTAAGTTTACCACTGGTGGTGTTGCTATAGGTACATAGGAAAAATCTTTAATTGTGCAGTGAATATAGGATCATAAAATGGTTTGGGTTGTAGGTGACCTTAGAGATCATCTAGTTTCCAGCTCTCTGCATGTAGGCTTGTTCGGTCACACAGTAGATACTGTTCTTCTTAAGCATTCTTTCATCATTACTTAAAGCAATTAAATATTTTGAATCTTATACCACTTAACCCCCAAACCCATTCTTGTTTTCTGTTTTCAAAATGAAAATGATTTGAAAAAAATTTGAAGTCCCCTGTGGCTCTAAAGATATGTCTCCTAAAACGTAAGTAAATATTCTCCAGCATTTGGAAAAAGAATGGAAACGTTTTCCCCAAAAAAAGACAAAACACTGTATTTCCAACAAGGTGCCACTTGAAACAAAATGTTATGAGCATTGTGCTGGGAGGTGAGAGGATTTATAAGCATTATAAAGAATTAGAAAGCATATATAAGCATTATAAAGCATATTTAGAAGCATTTGAAAAATTTCAACCAGCAGTAACGAGTATTCATATGAACTAAACAGACTGAGGTTTAGGCAGACTTGCAACATTATTTTCCTGCAGTAACAATATGCAAATGTCTGTACACATAGGTTCTTGAAGAGAGAATGAAATTGGAGTGCAAGTGTCATGGAGTTTCAGGTTCCTGTACAACCAAGACCTGCTGGACCACACTCCCTAAATTCAGAGAGATTGGATATATTTTGAAAGAGAAATACAACGCTGCAGTGCAAGTGGAGGTGGTAAGAGCCAGTAGACTGAGGCAGCCAACCTTCCTGAAGATCAAGCAGATTAAGAGCTACCAGAAACCCATGGAAACAGATTTAGTGTACATTGAAAAGTCACCCAACTACTGTGAGGAGGACGCTTCCACGGGGAGCGTCGGTACCCAGGGACGGCTGTGCAACCGCACCTCTCCCAACGCGGACGGGTGCGACATGATGTGCTGCGGCAGGGGCTACAACACACACCAGTACACCAAGGTGTGGCAGTGCAATTGCAAATTCCACTGGTGCTGCTTTGTCAAGTGCAACACGTGCAGCGAGAGGACAGAGGTGTTCACCTGCAAATAGCGGCGCCGTGCGCGCAGAGCGAAGCGCCGCGAGCGAGGAAAGTGGAGTACAACAAACAACGACAGCATCATTTTGCACATCTGATCCTCTTGGGGGAAAGAACCCCAGCCAACACCACAACAACCACTCCCTCCCCACAACTACCTATTCTTCTAAGGATGGTGCATTTTGGCTGGCTGGCTGTTGTAACTGCTTTGGAAACAAGGGCAACAGGATTAAGGTGATGTTGACAACCACATGAAACTTTCTCTCTGTCTCTCTCTCTTTTTTTTTTTTTTTTTTGAAACTACAATCTGGATGTTGTAGAGTTCTCTTAGTGTTTTAAATTATACATATCAGAGAAGCTGATTGCATTGCAGCTCCCATGACATTTAAAAGAAAACAACATTTTCTCCTATTTTGCAGCAACAAAACTGTCTGGCCCTGTGCAAACAAAGACTTTTTAAGGAAATGAAATCTTCACTGCCTAGAACACAGCGTTCTCTCTGCAAAAACCAAAATTTCTAAAAAAGCAGAGAGAGAGAAAACAACAGGTAGGGAGCAAAATGTATGTCAGAAATACTCCACTATCAGTTTGGAATAAAATCCCAACAAGCATTCACAAAATTACATCAGCTGCCAGTGACACTGGAACTCTTTGAATGAACATTAAAAAGAATTATTTATGGTTTTAATAGTATCAAAAAATTCTAAGCACTAACGGGTAGCTATGTCTTAATTCTGTACTAAATGTAAACTTATTGGAACTCTGACTGTATGACTTTTGTATTTGGTTCTGCCTAAGTTCTTCAATGCTACTGATCTGTTGTCACTCCACTATTAGAGAGCTGAATTACTGTAGGCCTTAAGCAATTGCCAGAACTGAGCAAAAACATGAAACTTTGGTTACCAGTGTTTGATATTGACTTTTACCACTTGCCTCCTGAATAAGAATGACTTTTTCAGACTCAGGCCTGAGGTGTGGAGCATCTGCTCACAGCTCCTCATAGGGAGTTTTAGGATAGAAAGGTGTGCTTCAACAAGTATCAAAGGTTTTGCTTTGACAATGAATGCACTGGCAGGGTCTTCCAGGCATTTTGTTTTCCCTTTAATGGTTGAAAGTTAGTATTTACAAGACTTTTAAGAAACTTATGCTCAGTATGCACTCAGAAGACGATAAAAGCCAGGCAGCTGAGCTCTAGGTTGCTGCAACCTCTGAGCTGTCATGGCTTCAAGAGCATAAGAAAGCCAAAATTTGGGTTAGTCTGTGTCACCATTATTTTAAGGTTGGCAATAGAGTACCTCCTGGTAAGCACATGAATGTTAAAAGAAAGAAGCTCACTTAAAGCACTCAATCCTAATTCCCACACCTTTTCCCTATGAGAGATTTTAAAAACAGCCTCAGATATTTTACTGCTGTAAAATCTAGTGTTTTAACCCCAAGAGCCCAGATATGCCCACTTAGAACACAGCCCATTTAACCATGTAATTGTTTGCTTGTCCCAAGGGTCCCTGCCTGATTTTCTGAAAAGTTGGATTAAAAATTTCCTTACATCTGCATATCTACATTTTTAGCTTTTGTTTAATTTTTGTTCCTTATTTTGAGGGGCTGCAGAGCCATGAGCCCTCCCCACCTAACATGGAAGCACTTGTCCATCCACATGGTGCTCTTGGGGCAAGGGGGACCTGGAGCTCCACCAACTCCCGTGCTGGATATGTGAATGAGCCAGAATTACCTCTGCAGTTTGTGGACCTGTATTATCAAAAGTAACTAATGATTTGGGGACCTTCATTTGAACACTTTCTGACCCCAAGCACTTATCCTCTAAAAATCATACCCCTTTGATGACTCACAGAGCAATGTAAAATTGCCTTTTTTTTTTTTTTCTTTTGATTTTGCTGTTAATTTCTAAATACCAGCCTTGGCATGAATGAGTGCAACTTCACAGAAATCAACAGGGGCCCCCAAAATACTCGATTCACTCCATGTAATTTAAAGTCCCTTGGACTCATGGGTATTGTTGTTGAATTATAGTGATGATACTGTACTTTCACTACATTCTTGACAGGAAGCAAATAAAGCTCCCAAACACAGTAATGCACAGTCTTATGGTACTAGATACTGTAAATTTATTAGAATAGTATTTGTTAAGTACAATTGAGGAATCCAATTAAGTTATAATATTGTATATCGTTTAAATGTCTATAGAGTATTTTAAATTATTGCGAACTACACTGCGTTAGAGAAAAGAAAAAAAGGAAAAAATGTTATATATTATAACACCAACCACTCCAAAAAGTGGACCAAAGTGACACTTTCTCTCTTCCACAGCCCTAGTTGAAGTAGCTCTGTCTGCTACTGTGAGACCACTGTAACAGTCCCATGACTGGTGAGCAGTCTAGAATGTAAAGTTTCACAGCATCCTGCAGAAGCTTTGCTCATGAGGAGGTGCAGCATTCCAAAAGGTGCTGTATGGCACAAAGCAGGGGCTGGCAGTGGGAATGCTTGGACTTTGAAAGATGTCCCATGGAAAAGCAGTTCTGGTCAGAAAATACCACTACCTACCACTAATATTACAAAACACTCCCCAAAGTGACGACTTCTAACGAAGGTGTCTGTGAATAGAAGTGGGTTACACACAGCTTTTATTTTTAAAAATGTAGTTTGGTGTCAAAGACCTGTGACAATAGAGGTTGGAACACGACCAGACACATGTGGTTTAACCATACCTTAGCCATGACAAAACTCAAAATACTTTATGTTATTAAAGAACTAAAGAGCAAAGATCAACTTGTTTACTATGTTAATGTTTTGTGACGAGCAGAAAACAAAAGATGAAATGTGTTTCCATTAAAACTTAATTTTTCCCCTTCCAGTTCCTTTTCCTTTTATTTGTTCTTTGTTAAGGGGAAAAAAAAAGGCAACAGGGCCTCATGAAAAGACCATTTGTGTACAGGCTCCTCCACGTGAGAAATGATAGGTGAATTCCAAGTCCTAAACAGTTTTTGTGTTTCAGGAAAAATAGTAATGAACATGACTATGTGTGGTATCAGTCTTTGGCCATCTACCTACACCAGTGCTGCAGAGACACCAGCCCTGACAATGCTGCTACCAGAGACTTTAGCTGGCTACAGTAAAAAATGAATTTTTTGGTGGAAGAAAATAAATGTTTTGTGATAGAAATTTGGCATCTAACCCAAAAATGGTTCTTGACCATGAACCTCACATAACAGATCAGCAAACAGAGAGGAATAAGAGCTGTAGAGGACAAGGTTGAAGGTCCTGACTTGGGCACTTGAAGAAGTTCCAGCTTACTTAAGCCTGCTATGGACACATGTGAAAACCCTACCTGAATCTGAAGGATTCTACTGCATTTACATTGGCTAGAATAGTTACCACCTCTTTGATATTGAGAATTCTGTCTTCCTATACAAAATCTAAAGAAACTGTACAACTTTTGCTGTATTTACCCCTCAGGGAAGGTATCCAGATACAGATAGTGCTATAGTGAAATTCTACATGAACTGAGTCCAAAATAACTTCATTAAAAGGAACTAAGTTGGCCTGGGTTTTACAGTAGCATAAGTATGTACAGTATTTTACCCACACATGCCAAAGAAAACACTGCACCTTCTTTCTAATTACATCATGGGAAACTTGTTAGTAGAGCTGCAGGAAGTTTTTATAGCACATGGTAATATTACATTTGTTTCTACGATGACATCTGGAAACTAGATGAAACTCATCAAAAGCTTTGCAAATCTTTTTAACAAATCTAAAGCATGTTGTAAGCAGGTCACCTAAAGTTTTAAACATATTTCCTTGGGTCTCTTTGTTAGTTGAAGACTAAAACCCCAAAGTGAGACAGAAGATAACAAATCAAGACCTTCCCTTATAGCAGCTTTCCCTTGCAAATAACTCAGTGTGGCTTTCATTCTTGAAGGCAAAATTGGCATACAGCAGAAAATGCTTTCTATAAAGCTGATTTGCATTCATAGCAATTTTCATAACTGGACAAGAATGACTGCACGTCTCCTTTCCAGCCCTTCAGAGCTTTTGTTGCAGTGACAGTTCCCACAGCGAAGGCGGTGCAGTAAATGGTACAGCAAAGACCCAACATTCTTCTCTCTGAGTGATGGCCACAACAAGATGTGGGATATACAAACAAAAAACTATGCCTAAGAAAAAAAACCCATCAAAGTTGGAAAGGCAGGGGAAGTTGTAAGCAATTTCAGTTTGTGTTACTGATATTGTAAGAAACCTCCTGTGTGCTAAACAAACCGCATTGTAGGCTGAACTTCACCCACGGCTCATTTCCCCTCAAATCCAAAGTCCCTGTCTGCATGTCTACACATTCAGACTTCAACAAGCTTACCCAAAGGTTGGCAAGTATTTCCTTTGTCGTGTTTAATCTGCTATTAGGAAATGGTAGGGGATCATTTTCTGGCAGGGAATGTATAGCCGCAAATTTAAAATTTGCATCTCATTTTTAAAATGAAGATTTAAGTCTTTTCCCCCCTGCACAATGCTGCAGAACAGATATGTTTACTTTAAAAGATTTGTTCAGTGAAGAATGGCAGTTCACGTAATACATGGTAATTGTTTGCAATGTGTTCCATAGAGCATAAAGACAGAGGGAATAGTACTACTGTAAACTCAAAATCTTTAGTCCTGCTCTTTTTACTAAAAGCAATATATTAATTATTAGCTGTTTGGAGACCCCCGTGTGAGTCTATTTTGATCATCTTTTTCAGAAGTTAGTGGTATGAAAGACCAAAAAATTGCAATATTAAAGTTTGCTTTGTTTCCAGGTCCTCTTATTCTTGATGCAAACAGATCCTCAGATCAATAAAAAAACAGTTTAATGAGACTTAAACTTGCATAGGTCATAAAAACGATTGCGATATTTGTTTCATAGGCATCCCAAACAACTGGCAACCACACCAGACATTGGAAATGTTTGCATCTAAAGCCAGCTGTATGATTAGCCTCTGCCTTCATTTGCCCAGCAATTTAGGGAAAACCCTGCATTTTAGGTCCCATACAACTAAAAGGAATTCCCAAGAAGATTACAAGATTTTGATCTTATTGTTTAATTCCTGTGGCTGAGAATGAAAAGGAGCATTCCCTCAATCTTTGGGTAAAGGGAAACCCAAAGGCATTTTGAAGGCTATTCACACCACTCAACTTAAAGGACTAAAAGACAGGCTGAGGGAAGTGACAGCCTCTCCGGAGTCCCTCTACAATAGGGAGAGCAATCTTGTTCCAGGGGGGCCTCAGTTCATCTCTGACAGACCTTCTCCCTCTCATCTGGAGAAAAACTCTAGGAAGACAACGCTGGATAATTTAACTGCTGAAATTAAACAGCAAAAATTGTATCACGGGAATGAATTTCCGTTTCCGCTCTACCATTTGCCTTAATGGCTCTTGGGCACCAATTCCATTTTCCCAAGGGTTTTCTTCAGTGCAAGCTTTTTTATTTTATATGTTATGGAATAGATGCTCCATCAGTGAAATTTGCTTTGCTTTTGCTTTTTACTGCCACCCTCTCCTCTCTTCCAACCAATCTCCAACTCCTGGTTTAATGCATGGACAATCTCCCCGCAGAAATTATTTCAAAGAGAATTGTAAGCAGTTTCCTACAAAGCATCTTATTTATGATTTTGAATTCTTCTAAACATATAACCTGTCCAGAGAACGCTTATTCAAGGGGTGTACATTTAATAGTGCCATGATACTGGTTGTGGACAATCCGAATGGATGTTCATAGGAGTCTTCTCCTGGTTCTTTCACCAGAGTGGGTCCAGGCTGCACTGAAAGGATATCACAGCAACAGCATCCCAGTTATTGCACCCTGCCATTGCACCCAGCTGAGTCCAGCTTCCAGGTTAGGCTTGTTCAAAGGGCAGTGAAATTTAACAATCATGTATTTTCAGTAGCGCTAGACATAACACAGAATTTTCCACAGTGTTAAACATCATCTCAGCACTTTGCTGAGGTAAATATTACATTCTTTTAAGACAGAAATATACACAGAACAGGAGGTTTAGGCTGGATATGAGGGAAAAGTTGTTCCTCCTGTTTGGGCACTGCCCAGGCTCCCCAGGGAATGGTCGCAGCCTCAAGGCTGCCAGAGCTCCAGGAGGGTTTGGAAAATGCTCTCAGGGATGCACAGGGTGGGATTGTTGGGGTGTCTGTGCATGATTCTATAATACTTGAAGGAATTAGCATACCCAGAGAGAGGGAGAAAAGATAATCCTCAAATTGCATCTTGTAGCCCAAATAAAAAGCCTAAAATGCATGTACATTATCCATGTATTTCCATACACACGTACAGATACATATAAATGCATAAAAATACATATGTGTGTGCATATCTAAAAATACTGCAGATATTCAGAAGAATTTCTATAAGCTCCTTCCCCAATTTTCCTTTTTCAAGGGGAGTGGATTTTGTTGCCTCCTACTGAAATATAGGGATACAAATTTTCTATATTGTCTTCCATATATCTGTGTCATCAGCACCCAGTAACTTCTGATAATACCTCCTTCTTTTATTTGTAGATTTTTTTTTTATTAGTAGGTCTTGATGGAAAGCAGAAGGGGAATTGGATCTAGATGATTTTTATGAGCCTTTTCTAACCAAAACTGTGCTGTGATTCTATGCTTGTGCACTTGCTAAAAGGGGATGTGTGTGAAACCACTCTCCCTACACCCAGTCAGGAACAGAAGGCAGCCTAATTCCATTCTAAATCCCTTGCCAAAGGCCCTGCAAAGGCCAAGAGTGAGGGCTGAATTCAGAGCTCCTGTTTTCCAGGGCTATTGCTGGCCCCACCTGCCGTGGCTCCTGCAGCGCACAGGAGCGACAGTTGTGATGAATATACATTTATTGGCAAGCACCTCACAACCCTTCCTCCTTATCTCTCTCCTTAAGAGATAAGCTACTTAATATTTGCCCCTGGCTGATATCAACAAATGTGTCATGATATGCACTTGATCTGCACCCGTGTTAACCTTTTGAGCAGATGCAGGCACTTTCAGTCAGAAAACCATCACTGGTATGCTCTGTTAGCACATTTACAGTAATGAGTCAGATGAATGCTTTCTGTTTTTAAAAGGCCAGAAGCAATGCAGCAGGACAGGTTTGTCCACCCACTGCATTTTGTTCCAGCAATTCTGGCACTGAGCTGCATCTGGGATGAAACAGTCTAAGGAAGCCAACATGCCAAGCTTGAAGAGTAGGGTAAAGTAAATATATAATGGCGTGGGAAAAAGTCTTTTGTTTGTTAATATTAGGTGATATAGAATGTCTGTTGTTCAGGACGAGGAACCTCAGAGTTGTTGGATTGTGTTCAACAGTGCCCAGTTGTCTTTTTTTAGTGGGTAAATTGCTTTACTCTCTGTGCATGTGCACACATGCAGAGGGACTTGGGAAAGATTTACTGAGCCAATGCATCAATAAACTTTACTTTTCATGAAAGAAACAAAAGAAGAAGGTGTTAGGGATAATCCAAGCGAGAAGTACCTGGAGATGGGTCTCAGCAGCACGGTAAGAAAATACGTGCTTTGGAAATTTCAGCTGACTACCTGGCCCAAACCACTCCTGGAGGAAGGAGAAGGAATGAGGAAGTCAGTTTGTGGTTACCAGCTCCTCTGGCTGTGATATCCAGTACATAATTATTACAGGGCTACAGTTCAGCCCGCTTTTGACAAAAGAACTACCAAGGGTTTTCTCTGCATGCTTTCTATTCAAGTGTGTTTAGTCATAAATACTTGGTTCTGATGGCATTTTCTTAGTCAAACAGAGCCACTCCTAAGCATTAATGTTCCTGGTATAAGCCTCTGGTTTTTTATTCAAGCTGAAGGTCTTTTTACAGAAGTTGAATATCTTGGACTTTTTCAACAGTACTAATTTTGGCTAACTACATTCCTAGCACTCTACATCTCCAAACTCTTTGCAACACTTCCTACAGTCTCTGCTGAAATGCTTCCATGAAATAGAAATCATCACTGAGATTCTCAATAAGAGTTATAAAGATAATTTTAGAAAAGGGAAAAAATGTAGCAAAAAGGACAATCAGGCCACAACATCAAATTTCTTTGTTCCCAAGTATCTTATTCAAATTCAGCTTCTCTAGCCTTCAGGATCATAAACTAGAAACTCCTGGGTTTGTAATGCTCCCATTAACTTATCCAGAGGTATCCCCATTTTATCTGTAAATATCAACTTTCAGTTCCAAAGACCTGGAAGAAGAAGCAATGAACCTTTAACAATCCCCAGTGATGCCACTTTATGCTTTGGCTGTATTTGTAAATTTAAAATGAGAAGATAGATGTGGAAAATGTTAATTTTTAATCAGTGCATATTTTTCAAATAATATTATTTATTAAAGTGAGAGCTAGAACTCTTTGTGATTATTTGCAATTTTACAAGCAGATAATGTCAATACATCCCTTTGGGGATGTTTTCCTGAAATGGAAGTTAAGATTTAGTGAATTGAATGCCTTCTACTAGTACTTGAACCATTTTTGTAGTTTTTGATTCTGCATTAGAAAGTCATGTATACTTCAAACACATTTAGTGAAAGTATCAGCATTGTCAATTTTTGGGTTTGAAAATCCCTGAAACATTCTCCCTATCCTTAACTACCCACTAGCAAAGAGAATAAACAGAAATAAAATTTTTCAAAACCCAGCTAAATGAATGCTTTCCCAAGGACCTGCATTTGCTTTCCTTTAAAAACAGTACCCTCAGTTTTCTGTTTAAAGCCTTTTGCCTTCAAGAGCTGCCTCTTTTCCCTAGGTGGGTTCACTTGAGCTTCTTTTTTCCACTTCAGCTTTTTAGTTGGCTACACTCCCTCCCAGCCTGATACCTGTTCAAAAGTCTCTACTCAAGCTGAGACAGATCCAAAAGGCTCTTGCAGAGGGTGTTGGCCACCATCCTGAAAGCTTTTCTGCTGGCACTTCAAAGCACTGAAGTGTTTGCCTGCTCCCATCATCTCCAGCTGAAAGAGGAGGGAGCTGAGCTTCCCCTTCCACTCTGCAGGACTGCAAGGTGAGACACAGCAGCCTGAGGAGCAATAAATCAAATCAGCTTCAGCTCCTGGCCTGAAACCTCTCCAAGGTGATGGTTTTCACCAAATCCAGCTCTGACTCTACACTAAGCAAAGCCAGACTAGAGGATGCTATGAACTAAACAAGGAAATCTTCTAAGTCTGGTGTGCCTCTCAAACTTCGCAAAAAAATTATTTGGGGACAAAAGACAGATTAATCAAGACCAAAATAGAGTTATGATGCATCTCTCAAATTCAATATAAAGCTAGAAGACTAGGGAGTGAGGACATTTTTAAGGCAGGCTTCCTCAGTGTCCTAGTTTTTGCATTATTTTAATATATTTAATCTAAAACATTGAAAAAACATTAGAAACAAGATAGAGAAGGATTTCACAAATATCAAACTGAAATTAGTTGGCTGGTCCAAACCAGACCTTGTCTTAAATCAAGGGAACTATAAATTTTCGTGCTTCCTTGGAAAGAGAATAATTTTCAGGATTCTCTTGTGCGTATGTGTGTTTATATTTTTGATGGGGAAATCATTGTACTCCTAGTTAAAGAGCAAGTTAGCTTTTTGAACATTTCTGTCCCAATGCAGTTGATAATCTTAATTTCCTCCAAATTTTGTAAAAACCTTGACTGGGTGACGGTATGGAGTTTCATATTTCAGTTCCAAAAGAAGATAGTCCTGTATTTTTCCCCTCTCTCTAAGCTTTCTCAGATATATTCTGTTATTGTTATTCTTCCAAATGGAAACATGCAAATCAAACAAAATTGGAGTATACCACCATCTTTATCTTAGAGAAATATATGAAGCCTAAAGGTGTTAAAAGTATTTTAAAAAGATATTAAGATAACTCCAAAACACAGAAACCAAAATTTAAATAGTCAAATTCTACCATTAAAACAAAGCCAGGCTATCATATTCTGTCATAGTTTTATAATAAATACAAGTGATTAAATAGGAGTTTACTGGCCTGACCTGGGATGTCATTGGTGAAATATTCCCCAAAGCCTGGGGTAGTTTCCCCTTTCCTTCATTCAGCAGACCCCAGTAAAATTCAGTGCTGAGGTCAGGGGTAGCAGAGGACACCTTGGAGAGATCAAACTGAGCATGGAGGTCAGGGAGCACACGGTAGGTGCAGCAAGGCTCAGACTCAGCAGGGCTTGAAAACCTCCCCACAGCTATTTGTGGAACGCAGGAACACTCCTACCAGCAGCCACACCACAGGCAATCTATGGCTGGAGCTATTTTCAGTCATTTTCATATTTCCAAGTGGAAGATGTTTGGCTTCTCTGCACTTCTTGGTTAATGACTGCTTCTGCATCCTCTGGGGGAGAGCAGGGCAGAGGGCAAGACTTTGAGAGCTACAGGAAAACTGATGGGAAACTTGGCGTGGTTGTTTCTTCATCATGGAACCAGCTCAGGAGAACACTTGGAGGCCAGTGTTGGAGAAGTTATTTAAGACAGGGAGGGACAGGATGCAGTCAGTGCCCAAGCAGAGCTTCCCGAGTGACCCTGCAGCCCTGTCACAATGATAACAGCCCTTGACTGAATCCCACATTATTTAACCTTATTATTTGGCTCATATTTGTTTTCTTGGTGTTTTCCCAAAAGCCAAGTGTCTTTCTTTTCCAGACCAGCAACCAAACAGTGCAAAATAAACATGCTGCCTGTTGCTAGACAGCTTCAGCGCAGGCTGAGGAGTCACTCTGAGCGCGGGTGACGCAAACAAACGAGTCTTGCCCAGATGACAAAGCAAATATTCCATTGGTGTCATTTTGACTGTGGCTTGTGTCAGGAAATCAAAGGCAGAGGGGAATCATCTGCTCAGGGGAAAGGGCTGGAATTGCTGCCCTGCCACCTGCAAAGAGCCATGGCATGGAACCAGGAACCAGAGAGGTGAAATCTCAGCCTCCAGCGCATCTCCATGCTTTGCCTGAAGAGATTGAGTTTGCATACTCAGGGCATGAATAAAGGTGAAATTTTCTGAGCTATTTTAATGTAAATACAGGGGTATCCAACAGCTAACCAGCATGGCAGTTAAACTGGGATGGCTGCCAAGGAACAAATTTAATGCAGTGTGTTTCATTTACTGCTTAACAATGGGTAAATGGCACTCTCTTGCTGTTCCAGAGGCGTACCCACTGCTGTCTACGTGTCTGCCCACAGATGCTGTGCCCTGTGAGCACTCACAGCCTGCTAACATAAATCTCTTTGCTCCTGTTTGCTTCCCTCTTCCAGCCTGGCTGCTAAAGCCTATCCCAGCTCCCAAGCCAAACAAGTACAAACAGAGCTCAGAGAGTGAGCAGCAGCAATTAGAGCTCGCCCAGGTAGGAGCAGAGCTCCAGCCAGGCTGGCCCCTGGCCAGGGAGCTGCTCCAGGGAGCTCTGCTTCCCCAGCCAGGCAGGAGGAGGGAGCAGGAATTCCCTTCCTGCCTCCCATCCTTCCAGAGCTGTGCCTCTGTGCTGGGGTTTCCAGCTGCCAGTGGACGTTCACGTGCCCCTTCTTAAAATTTGCCTTCTCTGCAACCCCATTAAATACTTGTAGTAGCCCTTTTTCCCCCCTGACCACTACCTGTGACTAGCAAATAAACTGCTAATGCAGTGAATTTATATGTTATTTGAACAAATACCAGCAGCTCCCTATTGGTTTTGTGAAAAAAGGTGAAAATTCATAGCCAAATCTTAAACAGAGAAAATATTTTGCTGTTACATAATAAAAGGTGGAAAAAAGAAAGCAATTTTAAAACATCAAACTAAGATATTTTATCACTTCACAAGCTTAAAAATAAGCATGCACAGAAGCATTTTGCTGAATTGCAACCTAAATAGTTTTTACCTTCTGGGACAAACCTCCAGTACAGTAATGATGATGGGGAGCAAAACCATCTGCTAATTCTGTAAGTTTTTCTTTCCAGGATTTTTTCCATTATTGAGTGTATACATTATGAAAGGAAATGCATTCAGCTCATGCAGTTTTTCCTTTGGACATAGACATGGGAAAAAATAATAATCACATGGCTCAGTGCAGTGCTCACCAAACTCACCGCTTTCTATTTGCTCCCCTATTGCTGTGAAACAACTAGAAGTGCATCCCATATATTAGCATACAAATAGTGTATATAATTCAGTGTAAACTGAATTGTTTATAAACAGCAAACATTATTTACAGCGCTCACACATGTTACCATGGAAACAAAGTAATTGCTACACCATTAGTACCCAATTTCTCTGTGCAGTGGGAGAGAATGGCAATTTATCTGCATCTGGGTGGTTTCACATTGCTGCTTGTGGCCACAGATCTCCCCTCCAAAGCATCTTTTGGATGTGGAACTAGTTTTGATTAAAGGAGAAAGATTAGATCAATATAAGAGGTTTGAAGCAGAAGCGCACACGTGAAAAGGCTGCAATTATTGCTCAGGAGTGATGTGAGCTATTCAGGGATGGGAATTCAAAGGCAAACTGAGGAATTTCAAGCCCGGTCAAAGGTCACTGTAGGCCAGTGTTTCCCATCTCACCATTGCCAGTGGTCAGTGGTTGCTGCCATCTGTTTGCTGCTCAGCAGCCTCATGAAGCAGCAGGATTGATTGCAGATCCAAAAGGTAAAAAATTAGCAAAAAGAGACATCCTTGTTTATAATCCTTCTAGGAAGGTCAAGGGTTGGACGGACCAGAGAAATGTTTTTCCTCGTTAAAGAGAATGGAGTATGTGCAGAGTCAATATTTAAAGGTAAACAGAACTTTATCAAACTACTATAGAGGCAGAGTTTGTAAAGGACAGATAGGTCTGCATATAGAGAGAGACATTAACTGGGTTTTTTTTGTTAATATGAGTAAGAATATAAGGCATTAAGAGCACTGTTTTCCTTCTTGCACTTGAATTGGAGGCTATGATACAAAGAAATCTGTTTTGGACCTAACAGTGTTAATGGCAAGATTATCACACCTTGGCAATAACAGCTTCCAACTTGGTCTTTTCTGCCCAATAAGAGCCCTTCAGGAGAGTTAAGAGAAAACAGTAATTCATCACAACATCACACCAGACTGCATCAAACCATGGCTTGAGCTGATCATGTGTGTTTTAACATGAGAAAATAGAATAAAATTCTCAGCTGAAATCATCATTTCCTTCAACCAAGATTTATAAAGAGGAACAGATTTATAAAGATGAGGATCTTTGTATTTTTGGCAAAAGGTTCACACTGATAATTTTGCAATATCAGTGCAGGCCCAACTCAAAGAGATGGTAATTCAGAATCACAAGGTTACTCCAAAAAGACTGCATGGAGAAAGTCCCATTACTCCATGAATTGAGCTTATAATCAGGCTAGATTTCCTATGAAATGTCCTGCATTTTGTGTCATCAAAAAGTGCACCTACATTCACTCCTTTGTGTCATCTGTGCTAAGAACAGTAAAACCAGAATGGCTTCTTTATATCTGACAGAGATTTTTCTCTAAGGGGGAAAAAATATCTTCTCCCTCCTTGCAGATCTAAATGCTGCAAAGTACTTCAGGAGGCTTTAGGATAAAAAAATGGCTGAAGTAAACACAGGGTATAATTATCATCATCTGTCTTCTCTGTGAATCCATACATTTTATATTCCATTTAAAACAGAAAAAATCCCCTCAACGGGATGTCTTCCAGTGAACCAATTTAGCTAATGAGAGTGAATATCAATGACTGCTGCTAATCAGAATGGTATTAGCATAAATTTTACTTAATGAGGACATATTTGCCTGGTGCCAGGAGAAAAATGCTGCTGAGATAGATTGAAAAATGCAATGGATGGGTAAGCCTCATCTGGAAAAAAAACCCTGCAGATGAAGTAAACAGAACTATAGATGTGGTTCCTGCTAAACTAGATTTTTTTGCAACCCATGACTTTAACCCCACTTGAGGCTTTTCAAACTTCTCCATTATAAGAGAATGCTATCAAGACTTTAAATGTGATGAATTAAACACCCTAGGGAACAGCTTGACAAGAGATTCCATTGAACACTTTTAACCTCATGTGGGTAGGTAGATCACTGAGGGAACTTGCTTTTTTTCAATTTAAAGCATGCAATACATGTATTCTGCCGCACAACAAAAGTGTATTTTCCCTTTGTGCATTGTGTAAGGCTCTTTTCTGAAAAAATCCTACTACTCCTTCAAAAGCAGCAATGGCGCATTGCCCTCTGCCTGCCTGTGAGTGATCTTGGGTGGAAAATTCCCTTCAGCCACTATTGTCTTGAAGGAGTTAAGTCCCAGCAGCATCCTGGAGCTGTTCAGCACACTGCATTTCTTCCTCTTTAGACAGAATCCCTACTAGACAGTCTGAGGAGGCTCCATGAACAATATGAAAGATTTTTGTCTACAGTAACATAAAGGGGTTAGAGTTCAATACTCTCACAAAATATTTAATCTTGTGAAATGCTATTTGTAGTGTCATTCTTGTATATACCTGCTTTGAAATTCCTAACCTCAGATTCTTCTATGTAAAGGAATATAGGGCACAAGTGTTCTTACCTTTGATATACTATAGGATCTAACAATATTTAACTGGTGAAGTCATTTTTGTTTCCAAACCTGTGTCTCAAATATGCTTGGGAACGTGGAAACTCACAATGCCCTTATTCATGACATCAAAATCAGTTCCATGGTAACACATTGTGATGACAAAATACACAGATTGCAAGGTCACAAGTCACACTTAAGAACAGGCAGGGGAGAAATTGTTAGTTTAATGAATAACATTAGCCCGTTCCAATAGGAATAAAAATAAAGAAAAAAAATAAAGTGCCTAAAGTAAACACCCTTAAATGCACTTCAGAACCATTTCATCTTAAGTAGTTCTTCAAAGGCAGAAGGCTTCCACAGCTTTCACCTCTGCAGTAAAGAGAAGCCAATGTTAAGAAGAAAAGAGGTACTGTACATTAATGACAACCCTATCAGTGCACAGAGAGAATCAGCAACTGCAGGGAAAAAATGTGGGAAGAAAAGGAGTCATGTAAATTCCAGGCTAAATCCTGAATTATTTGAAAGCAGCTAATGAGTCTTATGCTCAGCAAGGACTGCTGAGGGCTTTTGCACCCAGTGAGAAGACACTTCTGAGACTTGCAAGTCCTTGGTCTACAGACAGGTATTTGGAATAATTCTGTCACAGAATTCAGCAATGAGAACTGCAGTGTGACTCCTTCTGCTGAATTTGAAATTATTCTTTTGGGGCTTGTTTTCTGAACACTGCATCACAAGAAAGCAACCCAGGTTTACATGGTTTTAATGTCCAAAACCCACCTCTGACATTTAAGCCCTATTGCTGCAAGGATCCCAATCTCTGCAGGTGTGAGAAATTCCTGTAACCAGCTCATTGCCTGAGAAGGTAAAGGCTGCAAAAGAGAGAAAGGAAAAACACAAAGGAGGAAATGAGCAGCCCAGTACCCCAACCAATGCCAGGCACCTCTAAGTCTTTGACATCACCACCAGGTTTGCTTGTGATTTCCTGGGCAATGACAGGAAAATTTTGGAGTTCTTCAAGCAAATGAACCAGAAAAATCTGTGGTTAAGGGAATGTTCTTGCAAACGGCATGTCTTAGTCATTAGGTGGTTGGTCCATGAAGTCACTGCACAAAAAGCAACAAGAACATATTTGAATGGGTTTTCCCTCCTGACTCTTACATCTAAACCTTCTTTGAAAGCACAGCTCAAATGTGTCACATACAATCTATTTGACATGACTGTGTCATAAAATTGGCACTGTGTGTTCTGTGCTTACCACAGTCTGAAAGGTCAACAGAGAGGATAGATTTCCTTTAGCCTCTTGTTTAAATAGCATCTTATTTTTATTAGGAAAGATGGTTTTGTTTTTTTTGCCATATCATGGCAGACAGCCCTATCCCAATACATCCTTACATAAACAGCGACGGAAGAGCCAAAAAAACAAATTGCAACTTAAACTCTGTAAGGAGAACCATGTCAGATTAGCCTTCTCTCCATATATCAGAGCAAAGGCTTTGAAAGGTGGGAGCATTTCAAAAATAGATCAGGGAGCAGCTTTGATTTTTATTTAAATTATGTAAAATCACTGGATTATTCAAAAACAATGAAGCATGCTTTGGTAAGGCATTAACATTTTAAACATATTCTTGTGCTCTGGCAGTGAAGGGAATGGTGAAATTCCCTCTGTATTAGATAAAACAACTTGACAGTTGCATACATACTTAACCACAGGTGGGGGGGTTCTTCTTAATTTGGTGTCTATCATGTGATGCTTCATAAGCAAAGAATAGCAGGCCATGCTGCTTTATTCAATTGGGTTATGCTTTTACTCTTTCTTCCTGCATGTGAAAAGCATAACAGAGAGCTAGCAGAGCAGAAGTAAGATGTGTTTTGTTAGTTGTCTGAAGCCCTGGGGCCCGGAACCGGATAAGTCCTGATATTATACCCTGGATTGAGCAGAATAAATCCATTTTGTTTCCTCCAAACATTTAGCCATTAAAAAAATATGAGATAGAAAAACAGACTTTGCTGTCTGCATGCCTTCTTGTAAAGCTTGTATTGTGGAAATGTCAGAATCATTAGGTCATTGGCATATATTTTGCAAGCTAATGCTTCTACTTTAATTCTCACTGGGGACTGCATGTCTGCTTTTCAAATAAAACCCAGACTGAAGAAGGTGAAGAGAGCTTAAAATGATGCTGGTAATGCTCTATGATGGCTGATAACATGTCAGGATATGAATAATTAGGAAATATCAGCCGAGGCTGATACAGCTACAGCTATTAAAGTACCAAACACCGCAAAAGTAATTGGTAAGTGTTAAAATTGCCTCATAAATATTTGTGGCTCCTTTTAAATGCACCGAGAGGCACATGGCTGAATAAAGTTTTAAAATAAATGCAGCAGAAGAAATAAATTTAATATGTGAAATCGTGCACGTAATAGAAGCACAGCAGGGTTATACTGCAGAGGAGACAAGTGGATGAATTTGCTCCTGAATCATCCACGACAGATGCAAAACAAGTGGTCACAGAAGCACAAGCCCCATTCCAAAAGGAGCTGTTTGCCTCTCAAAACACACATTGCTGACAAAATCCAGCATGAGCTGAAGAAAGAGGTTAATAATAATAGACATAATAACACAAGTAGAAACACTCTCCACTCACAACTGGACAAAAGTCTTGAACTTGCAGCAGTTACTCTTCTTCCTGAGTGCTCCCTGCCCAGGCCAGCTTTTCAGCCTTTTGCAGACACAGTCTCACACTTTATTCTGTGGCTGAGCACATCTCAGAATGCTGGGGGAGATTTGCTGCGGGAGAAGGGACAGACTCCTCCACTTGGAGTCCTTTATGCAGCAGCAGGCCCAGCTCCCCTGTGTGCCCCTGCAGCCCTGCCAAAGCTCATGGCAGGGAGCAGGACAGGTTTGGCACCTCCAGGTTTTCCATCTTGAGCCTGGGGCTCTGCTGAACTCAAAATAGCCACTGAAAACCCGGCCAAAACCACTGGCTGCTACCTCGATTTTATAGCATGGCCAGTTTAAACTGCTCCAAACCACAGGTTTCGTGAGATTTTGATACCAATTTATAAATCAGCCCAGATTTATCTGAAAGAAGAATTCAGAATCAGTAGAGAAGCTAGTGGACTTGAATAAAGCTTCAGACAAACACAGTTTTTATTCTGAATTTTCAAAAAAATCCTCAAACTAAACAAATCTCATGCATTTTTTTTTTCATTATCTTGCATACGCCAAACTAGCTGCAGATTTCTGTGTCCATTTTTATATTTTGGATCCATATTTCATGCTTGCATGCTCCATAACAATCCTTCAGGATATATCCCAACCAACTTTCACAGGAACTTCATGTACTGTGACATCCTGGCTTAGAGTTACACCACTCCAAAACACAGGAAAATCAACTGTGAGCATGGAAAGTGCTATTTCACCTGGTGCTTTTCAAGGTATTAGTTTACCTTAGGAGTATTTTAATAACCCAAATCTTTACTGTAAACTTCCTTAGAGTGGGAAGACCAAAGAGATTGTGAGGATATGCATAATCATAACTCCATAGCCATCAGAACAGATATATACTGCAAATCCTGAATCCTGCTCTGAGTTTCCCTGATCTCCTTCTTCAACCTGCTCTCCTTTGTATTTATTTGACTTAAAATCAGTCTGACTCTAACAAACTATGCAAAACCCATTCTGTGTCATTCCTCTGAAACTGAATGGAATCTAAATCATCCTATATGAGTAAAAGATGAATTTTTACAGGTTCTTGGCTTTACCTGAAGCCTCTCCTTTTCTCCACTGCAGAAGTGGTTGAGATAAACAGTAAATAACTTGTTAGAAATGCTAAATTGAGTTTTACTCAATTGTTCTTTTGAGTAATTCAATGAAGTGTTTTGGGAAAATATTAATTTCTAAAATCTTCAATACTGGAATAAAATAATTTTCAGAATGTATGCCCCAAAAAACATGAAAAATGTAATCTATGCACTGTAGATAATCCTTCTTATTTCTTTGTATTTTATAATATTTCTTTAGTTTCTTTGAAAAATTATGGAAGGAAAGTTAGTTTGAATTTTTTTTTAATGAATAAATATTTTCAGAAATGGTTTAGGGTATAAATTTGCTCTGATTATTAGCTCAGTAGTAGATTTATTTAATCTTAGCTGCTACACAAAAAGAGTTTCCCAAGTATTGGCCTCAGGTATTTTCCTTTCCAGATCATGCATAAGAGCAACTGGAACATGATAAAAAAACCCCATGTTATTGCTCCTGTGAGCATGATGGCAATGTTTTTTGTGGCTTAGGGCAAAAGAGGACACAAGCTGCAAGAGAACTGGCCATCTAAAAGTCATGGAGCATTTAATTTCATTTCATCCTGTCCTTAGATGTTTGCTGACTTTGTGGAGAGCCCCTCTGCCTGGGTTTCTCACTAATTCCCTCTTTTCACAGTTAGCTTATTCCATAAAAGACCATCCATGGCTTGTAAGCAATGCAAGGTTCTCCCTGGGGTGGTGAATGAGCATTATGTGGTGCCATTAATTTGGAGGCAACATCCAGAACCTGAGGAGAAGATAAGGGGATAAGGGCAGGGCTCTCGTCAACCACAGCACTGCTCCACTACATCTGTACACAACTGGAAGAGGTCCAAGCAATATTTTCCTCTTTGTGAAGACATTGAAGCTATTATTACATAGAACTAGGTCAGAAACACTCCATTTATTAAGAGAAGAGCAAACTAGTTGCCATTCTAAATTACAAAAATCACAATGCTGCAGTTTTGGGGAAAATCAAGCTATGGGGATAGAAATTTCCTAGAAGAGACAAAAAGATGGAAAAACCTCTGATGTATTTAGCACCATTTTTTTCACTGTGACTGATTAAAGCTGTAATCAGATGTTGATTTAGCTCTGTGGATCACAGAACCAAAACTTTAGCCATAGCCTTAGCCAAGTACCAAGACAAAAAGCAAGAGATTGTGCACACCAATACTGGGAGAAATAAAAAAGAATAAAATGTTATCGTACTCTTTTCAATCTTTTCCTTCTACAGGTTTTTCTAGGTTAGATTTGGGTGCATAAGTGATTCTCACACCCAGAGAGTGTGTACAGGATACTAGTCAGCTTAGTTACCAAAATAATTTTGAAAGGAAAACTTATTTATAGGGAAAGCATTGATAAAATCTTTCTTTGATGACACTAGGGTAAAATCAAACCATACCATGTGAATGTGAACTTCATGTGAAAGTAAAACAAAATCTAGAAGAAATAACATTTGTAATTGCTTTCTTATAAAACATTTTCAGGAAAAGGAGTACTTACTCAAGGGGTGAAAATGCCAGATATTATGCTGTTAAGAAAGTGAATACAGTAGGAGGACAGAAGCCATTAAAAGCTAAAAAATATATTCTCAGATGTTTTTAATGGCATAGAAAAGCTATCAACAGAACACAGAATAGAGTTAGCAGAATTCAAATTCCCTCTTGCACGTGTGCCAACACATACTTAGAAGCACACTTAGATGAAAACTTAAGGAAGAAATTAGACTTATTGCTCCGAATCCAGAAGAATACTGATACACTTTTAGAATGGGTCTTTTGTCTACCAGCTCCAAAAGAGGAAGCAGAAACCTTTTACCCACACTTTGAGCTTAAAAGACAGAAGGAGAGGGACTTTTTACAAGAGAATGGAGTGACAGAATAAGGGGAATGGCTTCACACTGAAAGACAGTAGATTTAGATTGGATATTTGAAAGAAATTGTTCCCCGTGAGGGTGGTGAGGCCCTGGCACAGGGTGCCCAGAGAAGCTGAGGCTGCCCCATCCCTGAAGTGTTCAAGGCCAGGCTGGAAAAGGCTTGGAACAACCTGGGAGGTGCCTCTGTCCATGTCAGGGGGTGGAATGAGAGGAGATTTAATGCCACTTCCAACACAAACCCTTCTGGGATTTCATGTTCTACACATCCCCTAAGGGACCAAGCCTGTACAGATCTCCACATATCTACCAGGAAGAGTGTTTCTTAATAAATGCATTTTCCCCTTCTTCCTCTCATCTCACCCTAGTAAGTTCAGTGGGGTGGTGGAAAATTTCTTTAGAAAGAAAATTAGAGTCTGTGAAATTTTAACTTAGACCCTCTAAATACAGTGCTTCCCTGTAAATATTAGGCTGTGCTCTGCACCCATATAATTTCCTGAAAGGATATCCAGACATGGGAATACACTGAAGTTTAGGGATGGTATTTTGCTGTGAGTATAAACATTAGAAGGGTATCATGGGCAGGGAGTTGGGGCTGTGAGCTTGGAACATAACAGACAGCAATGTGAAGGTAGAAGTGAATAATTAACTTCTATAGGAAAACCAGGACTGATCTAGGGGCCCTGCTGGGCCTTGGGGGGGGTTAGAGATGGCTATCAATATTTCTTTACTTACAGAGAAGGAAAGTACACATGAATGATAAATTTGGCTGGAAAAAAATTATATCCAATTTCACTGCCATAACTTTGATCTAAAAAACCTTAATCTGCAAAAAATATGTACAAAACACAATAGTAATAGTAATAGTAGTAGTAGTAGTAGTAATGAATAAGAATAAGAATAAGAATAAGAATAAGAATAAGAATAAGAATAAGAATAAGAATAAGAATAAGAATAAGAATAAGAATAAGAATAAGAATAAGCCTAGGAGCAGCTTATGAAGAAGACACTCTTCCTTTTATTGTCTGGTGGTAATTGCTATACAGAATCTGGACCTGTTACATGTGGTCTTGCAACAACATTTTTACAACTACAGAAATCATCAGAGGCTGTAGGTAATGCTGCAGGAAACCTAAAAAAAGATGAATGCCAGCAAATATGGACAGAATAATTAAAACTTCCAGTGCTTATGCATGCACAACCCTCCAGCTCCTCATTTGCCAAAGCAGGCTGTAAACCGCTTGTGCCAGTGGTGGAGAAAAGAGTTTCACAAACAGAAAAAGTGATTTCAATTGCAGATGGATGATTTACAGCCAGAATATAAACCTGGAAAAGATCTTGTGTCAGCAGACACTCTGTCTGAGTTTTCAGTAAAAGAGAGGCAGTGCAAACACCAGAGTCTGATGTTGCTCATGTAAATAGGTTCAAGAAATTTTCCAGGTCTCAGGCAGGATGTGATCGGTCACTGCAAGAGACAAAAATGCAAAAATGAGACTTTGCCAAAGGTAATGCCAGTGATTAAGGCTGACTTCTGAGTGTAAACCTACTCCTCTTAACAACTTAGAAGGAGAAATTTATGTGGCACACAGCACTCTGCTCAGAGGTTCTATCATTGGTGCGTAAAATTGTAACGTAGGAAATACAAAAGTGAGTACATGCAAGGTCTGTGGACACCAAGAATGGAGGGTTTAAAATCATAAGGTGTTTGATTCCAAATTAATGCAGATTCAGGGGAGAATAAAGCCCTAACAATACAATAGCAAATGCCAAAAATAGGAATATTCAGAAACTAGAAGGGTGGGGGCTAAACTGTAATTTTAAACAATGTAAGACCCCTAGACCTTTACGTACATAGACAAATAAAAATTCATGTTTTGGTTGGAAGGACAAGCAGATGGAGACTCGAGATGTGCCAGAGCAAGTTTAGGTTGAACATCAGGAAGATTTTATTCACCTACAGGGATGTTAATCATTGGAAGGGGCTGCCCAGGGAGGTGGAGGAGTCTCCACCCCTGGAGGTGTCCAAGGAATTCCTGGATGTGACACTCAGTGCTTGGTCTGGGTGACATGATAGGGATCAGGCACAGGCTGGACTCAATGATATTGGTCTTTTCCAATCTTAAGAATTCTGTGATTATATGGTTATTCCTAATTTCCAGAAATATGATCATTGAAGGTCAATGATCATATTCATACTCAACCGTGAAATTTGGGACCACCCATACAAAATCTCTGTTTGCATAGAAGTCACTTGCCTTGGAGAACCAAAGATGGTATTAATGCATTTTTTGTAAATTTGTATACATATATTGAAACAAACTGATACAGAAGACACTATGGCATATATCACATGACTACAAGTCTTTTTATGCATGCAATAACACACTGAAAATATTTGACAGCAAATACAGTTATGAAAATCACTCGTGTCCTGTAAAACAAGTTCATTCATTTCTCTGAGATTACTAAGAAGGTCCACACAAATAGTGCCCCCTTTAAAGCTGCACAAAAGAAAGAGGGCAAGCAGACATCCTGAGGCTCCAAGATCCTAATTAGAGCAGACTAGAAATGGAGAGGGGACTGGCCAACACCAGTCTGAGAAGTGAACAAAGCATTGTGGAGAGCTCCAACCAAAGGAGCACCAGCTCAGTCCAGTGGACAGCTCTGAAGAATTCGCTGCATCATCAGGTAAATTTTGTCCCCTCTTTGTGGAGAAATTTAAGTCCTCAGTGAGGTCCAAGACCTTATTTTAGTTTACACCTCCCAATGTAAGCAGCCTGACCTTGCTCTGGGTGCCATCTCCTTTTCCCCAAACTCTTCCTTCGAGCAGCTGTTAGCTTACTTTGAAATGCCAAGTGATTTTTTGATTTTTCTGGCCACCAGCTGAAGACAAAGGATGAGCCTCATAGAACTTGGAGTTCAGGTAGACAACCATAAGGATGGTAGACGGGAAAAGGGAAGCAACAGAAGCTGAATGTCAAGAGACAGGCAGAGGGAAAGGAAACCATCTCATTCCTTCAGTATGTTACCAAAACTTTCCATTTCCATCTCCACCAGAGAATTTTTCAAGGCAGTTGAAAGAAAAAGGCCATCTTCTGGGCAAACTGAGTTCTGCAAAAGACAGGGCAAGAGACATAAAATATTTGTAGTATAAATAATAATTTGCTTCACAGGAAACTGCCCCAAGACTTTGGGGTGCAGCTGTCCTGCAAAGTCTGCTCCTGCTCAGCTGCATTACTCACCCAGAGCTGATCAATATTAGCAGCTCAAGATCCCTGAAGTAAGTTTCTAGACTTGCAAGATTTATTATAGCCATTTTGTCTTGATCCCTCCGTAGATTTTCCCCCTGTTTTGTGTATTTAGACCTCAATGGAGGAAAATAATTTAGAAATATACTTAACATTAAAGATGGGATTAATGCCTAAAGACATCAATAGCAGGTAAGCACATAATTACTTATGTCTAAAATAAAGATGAGATTTGTGCACTTAAAGTGCATTCCTAAAAAGATTTCTTAAGGGAGATTTTTTTTCATCTTGCTCTGCTCTCCTGTAAAGTGCCTAGCACAAAAATTTCTGTTAAAAAAGAAGCAAACAAACAAAAAAGCAGAAGTGTTTCATTGCAAAGATGTCTAAAAGAGAAACAAGATTTTGATTTGTTTGGAACACAGTATATTTTACCACACATTGATTTTTTCAAACATTTGCAGAATCTGAATGAGGGAATTTTCAAGCCAGTGTAATATATATTTTGATTTTTCAAGAATAATATCTATGCTTGTACTTTTGATTTGGCCACATTAAATAAGAAAGTTTCCTTCCCTTTTTTTACAAGGCCTGTTTGATGCTGTTTCTTCATCTTGAATTAGTTGTTGCCTCATATCAAATGCAAATCAAGTCCTTTTACGCTATGAATCATCGCTGCCCTTAGTTAAGGGGTAAGAGGAGATGAAAAGGGAAACAGAGCATTTCTGGACAATGCTGATGATTGAGGGCTGGCATGACTCATGCTTAGGAGGTCTGCTGCATTTTCAAGTCAACAACTGAGGAGATTAAGGAGCAACTTCAAACAGGGCTTTCAAAGGGAGAAGAAAACAGGAACTGGGGTAAGGTACAGGGAAAGGCACACAGCCACATCCTGAAGCCCTCACTGGTGCAAAATTCCCAATGATGTTACCCTTATGGTTTCCAAGCACTAAGCTTAGAGTTCATGGTTTAAGACTGGCCCTCAGTTAGCTGGGAGTTCCAAAGAGCCCAAAGTCCAGACTGTAAAGTTTTAAAGTGATTATTTCTTGTAACAAACAGGCATACAGAGAGTTGTATATAAATTTCCTCAAAAACCACTTTTCCGCCTCTCAGCATTGTTATGAAAACTGTTGGCATATCTGTGGTTAGAAAGAAGAGGATATAGATGGTGACATTTCCATTTGCTGAAAAGCAGATGGGGAGGAAAATTCTCAAATAAATATCAAATAAATAATTTTTGTATCCCATCTAATTTTACTCTATATGGGAACTTAATACAGAATTAGAAAAAAAATCTGTCCATGCAGCAAAGCATCTCTTTGCTGATGAGAAAGGGATAGAAATAACATATTACAAAATCAGTAAAGTCAGAAGTGTGCCCACTTTGCTATTTACCACTGACAGATAACATTTTTTCCCAAAAGTGAAGAATACGTTTTTTTTTTCCAGTTCTAAAAATTGAAAGAGGTTTTTGACTATCCCCTTTTACCCTGTCAAGGGGAGGGAGGTGTTTGGTTTTTTCATCAAAGATAATTCCGTTAATTACTTTCCTACCTACCACGTACATTATGGCACATGAACCCCTGGTGAACCCCCCAGGTTTGATTGCAAAACCCATGCTGCCCTCTTTGGAGGACAAGGAATCAACATGTCTTTTGTACATGAGTCTTAATCCCATAAAAATTTTCTAATTCCTTTCATATTCTTGTCACTGGTGTTTAAGAAAAAAAAAAAATTGGCCAAAGGGCTTAAAAAAGGCAAGGTATTTCTCAAAAGTTTAAAAAGAGCAAGGAAGAAGATATTTACCGATTCTTAGAGAAGTAATGAAACAAATGCTTTTACTTTTAAGAGTCCAGATGACTTAGGTGAGATTAATTTTGGATTAAAGAACAAACACAATTAGGATTAGTTGGCAATTACAGTGGGGTACTCAGCCAGCGATCCTGCACAGAGATATCCTACTGCTATCACTTCTGCCCTAAGGAGGGCATTGTGCTGAGTGCCAAAGATCCAGCCTGAGCCTGCTATCAGCAGGCAGCTGTCCATCAGCCCTCCTCCTCCTCCTCCTCCAAATTCCCTGCCCTCAATTTTGTCCCTCTCCTCTTCACCCTCTGCTGGGGATCCGCAGGAGCAGGAGCTGCTCTGGCTCCATCCCCTCCTCTGGACGGTACCAACCAACTGCACCAAACCACACATTGTGATATGACAGATTAAACACCAAGAATGAGGAAATCAAACAACACACAAAATCTGCCAGGCGAGTTCCCTGGACAAATATTTCCAATTAGCTCTGCAACGAGGGCCAGGTTCAGTGGAGCTGGCTCTGAAACCAGAAACCTCACAGGTGGCCAGGTGGGTTTCATGTGGCTGTGCTGTGCTGACACTGAAACAGCTTCTGTAAAATATACCACAGATAGCTTCTAATTTGAATATATTTGCATTAATAACAATGTATTTCGTGTGCATTCAGCCAGCTACATCCTTGGTTAAAAGAAAAAAGCCTCTGAAGTGTTTGAGAGAATCAGTGCACGGAAGGGACTATACATTTGTGGTGTCTGTTCTTATCTGCATAAAGTGAAAACTGGAAATCAGGTTGCTTAGGTTCTCCATTTTAATCTTTCTAGTTGCCATCTGATGCCAAACTGCTAATTACACCCAGGTGGTGCAACAGTCAAGTGGTGAAAGTTTGAGGCTTGTGGCACAGAATACTTTCAGTGTGCAGAGGCTGTAACATTTTCCACTGGGCAATGTGATACCGGATTTAGAGCCATAAAGTTGTGACCCCAAACTCCCACTTGCAAAGACACAGCCCAGTGAGTAACAACTCCCACTACCCAAGAGTATCTCTGTGCACCTCACATCAACCTCTGATGGAACTGATGCAGGCTTGTCATTCATTTAGGTGAACTTATATTGGCTTTTCTGCTTTAAATTAGGTAAACTTATGTCTTGGGTTTTCCTGCTTTAAATTCCTCTCTTTAAAACATTGATTTAGATATCTTAACTTTTACATGAATATGCTGGAGGAATAAACTCCCTGTCAATTTCTATTGGTTTGGGGCTTTTTTTAAAATAAATAATGTTTTTTCATATTTTACAGAACAGAATTTTCTGTTTCCTCAACCAAAATGAGATTTAAAAAGAAATTCAAACAACTGTGCTAGGCTGCACTCTCACCCACACCTTCCTTTACATTACAGCAGAGCACAGATGTATCAAGGGCAGCTAAAGGGCCTCTGCTGCTGATTCCTTGCTCTGGGGGTGGCTGTAGCAGCGTTGCTTTGCCTGTCTGGATCAGGGCTTTTACCTGGATGTGTGGAGTCTGCAAGCCCTGAGGAGCAGCTGCTGCCCTGTCCATGTGTGTTGGACTCATCCACATCTTCTGGGCTTGCTGAAGGCTCCTGGTTCCTCCACCCTCGTTGTTTGTGACCCCAGCCTGCAGACATAGCCTCCTGGAAGTTAAACTGCTGCACCCAGCCCTGTATACACCCATTTACTCAGGCCACCATACATAACTGATTAACAGAGAGGAACATTTAATATCAACATCCCCTGCTCAGGTAATTCCAGCCTAGATTTTAGATTCATCCACAGGGAGCTCCAGTTTGGTCCTGCACTTATTTGCTCTGAGGTGCTGTCACCGTGAGCTGTGACCAGGATCCCACCATTTGGTCCAAAGGAACATGCACAGGAGCAGCAGCAAGAAGCAGCAGTGCTCCAGAGAGCAGCATGAGCAAGGAGGAGAGGTGGGAGGACAAACAGATGGCAAAGACTCTGAGCAGCGCTCCAAAAGGCTGGAGTAATTTAGGAGCAGAAGTCTCACTTACTTTCAAGAGGGCCAAGGGAGAGGGAACAAACCGAGGTCCCCAATTTCTCTCATACAAGAAACAGAAAGTCACATATTTAAGGAACAATCTTGAATTCTGGTTTGGGTTTTCTTTTATGTAGTATTTTATTTTTCTTATAGTGTTTTTTTTTTTTTATTCTAGCATGATGCCTGCAATAGCAAACTATGTGCTGCAAGAGATGGCTGCCCGGGTGAGTTTTGAAGGGGTAAAACAAGAATTCCTAATGTCTGAGACAACTGGCCTGGCTTTAAGGTGCTGAAGGACAATCAGCATGGGGGACAATCAGTCCCAGCCTTCATCCAGTGAGTGGGTTAAACATAATCCAACAAAACTATCTGGAATTTTCCAGACTTTCCCTACAGAGCCCCAAAGACCAGGCAGGGGAAATGTTTATGCTGTCTTTGGAGAAGC
The DNA here is from genome assembly GCF_027579445.1 of Ammospiza nelsoni. Classification (NCBI taxonomy): domain Eukaryota; kingdom Metazoa; phylum Chordata; class Aves; order Passeriformes; family Passerellidae; genus Ammospiza; species Ammospiza nelsoni. The sequence goes on from NC_080637.1 coordinate 67,764,116, forward strand.
GATGGAGGAGCCTCCAAACCCCAACTGCTGCCCAGGCACAGCACATGCACATCTGTACATGCACACCTGCACATGCACAGCCCCAGGTGGTCACTCTATCACACAGGGCACCCCAGCACACACCTGCACATGCTGAGGCTGAATTTTGTGAAATTATCCTTGCCCTGCCTCATGACACAAAGAGAACTGGGGAAGTTTGAGGGCAAGGACATGTGTCAGTGGTTTTAGGAAAAGGAAGTGGATGACAGAGGTACAAACGTGGAGATTGCTCTGAGCAGAGAAGCTTTTAGAAAATTGAGTGAGGCAATATGGACCTCCTCTGGTGACAGTGGTGTGCATCTTCACCTGGAGTGCACACACATTTTCCCCAAAAACACAGCCTTACAATGAAGAATATTCCAAATTTGCACCACCAGTTGCTCCTTCCTGTAAGAGAAATTCAAATAGTCATGTTACCCACTCCACTAAGCTCTGCAGAAACATTTAGGTGACTAATGCTCTTCTGTAAAAGATCCTGTTAAACAGATTCACAATTGCCAATTTAAATTCAACCATGTTTTTAAGTATGGCACAGTCTGTTAGTCCTGCTCCCTCTTGCTCATGCAGCTGCCAGCTACGTGATGGCAATGTTCAATGGAAAACTTGCTTTTCTTTTGAATAATGGCAGGTATCTTCCCTTGGAAAAATCCAATCCTGCAGTTTGGTATTGCTTCAAGCATGCCAGCTCTCAGGAACAGAGACAACTCCTGAACTTTGCTGTGGGAAAGGCAGGTTGTTTTGCTGAGAGCTGTTTGTAGCCTAGTATTCAAAGAAAAGAGAAAATAATTCAAAATAATGGAGCATTCAAAAATCCTTTATTTGGTTAGCACTGGCAGTAAATATCTCACTTGAAATACTGCAAGGAAATTCAGCTTGCCTTCATGGGAGAGCTATGTCAGACCAGGATGCTAAACACACAGTAATTAACAGTGAGATTATAGCTCTGACAACATAAAGCACAGCACAAGGAACTTTCTAACATTTTGCATTTATCTATAAGAACAAGGGTAGAGTTCAAAATAATGCAGGGGCTTGGGTGAGAGTTAATCATTCAACAGCAGCTCCTAGCAAGGATCCCCTGAATCATTCCGGAATGGTGCTGGACTCTTTGTGGGCATTCAGGTCTACATAAGTAGATCATGTTTTGCAAAATTGGTGCCTGATATGCCAGCTAAAACAATCCAGCCTTATTGTTTATGCAAGAGTGGTCTGAAGCAGATACAATAGAAGTACAAGGGAAGGGATACAGGACTTGCCTGATCATTCAACCGTAAGGGTGTGCTGAAAGATTTCTTTCTGAGCCTCCTCCAGCACAGCCCCACAGAGAAAGCTCCTGCCTGGGCCCACAGAAGTCTGATTACTGTGCACACCGTGCACTAGCTCGGCAGTTAAGTAATTCAGTAGTCTGATTAAAATAACATCTTCTAATTCCCTTTTTGTTGTAATTTACAGTCCCTCTCCTTTGGCTGAACCTGCCAGCCATCCTGGAGGTGAACAAAGAGAATGTGCTAAAGTTGCCAATTCTGGGGCCTGGTGTGAGAGAAAGCTTTTGTTTCCAGAGGTTGTATTTACTCTGGAGATAGTTAATCAAAGCTCCACAGAGCATTGTAATTCTTCTGTTCCTTTGGTAGGGCTATGAACTCTCGGTGTCTGATCCCTGTGACTGTCTTTCAAATCCCCTCAGTAAGCTCACTCCAATGTAACTCACACTAGGGCTGGTTAAGAAAGATCCAAGCTTTTTCAAAATGGCTTTAGATAATGAAATTACATCACTTGTGCTGTTGTATTTCCTATTAGCACCATGGACACCAGCTAACACAGCTGAAATGAGTGTCAGGTACATTTCAGCGGGAGGACATTTAACACTCACAGCCCAAAAGGGGACCTGGATGGAGCCAGTTCCATTGAGGAAGTGAACATTTGGGACTATATGGGAAATTCATAAAATGGCTAATCTAAAATTGAAGGACAATCCATATAGAGATATACAAAACAGACAGGTGATAAAAGTCTCACATCTTCTTACCTTCTTAATTTGTTATTAACCCTCCTCTAACATTCCACATTGCCTTCAACCATAAAACCTGCGTATACAGAATCAATGTGTGATAAGTCATTTGTCTTTCAGCTAAAAATCACACAGAAAACTCTCTCTAAAGTCCTCTGCTGACAGTCTCACACACTTTTTTCAGGTACAGCTGAACAAAATAACAATTCCAATTCAGGCTCTTGATTCGATTTAACACCACATCTGGAATCTATGACAAAAGACTAAGGCAGAGCAAAACTAAACTGGAGCAACCGATGCTGCTGAGAATCTGACAGGTCTCATTTTCTTTGTTATGTCAGTAAGTTTTGCTATAAAGCACAACTTCCTCTTTTCAGCATAGAATTATATAGGGAAGAAGCTTCCTTGATAAAAGAAATTCTAAGCTACTCAACATGCAAATATTATAAGCCTCATTTCAAATACAGATACTTAAATAAACAGATTCATGAAGGCAGCAAAGGTTTTTTAGCATGGACATGGATGCCAGTTATCCTAGATAAACATTAGCTATGAAGATCACTCACTTATTTTTAAACTGCTATTTATTTTTTAAATGGTTCCATTACACAAATGGAAACAAAGCAGGCCAGAAACAGAGTGCTCTGAGACAAGTCCCCTGAGCACTGCCTGCGTGCATAAATCCAGCTCAGAGTATGCCCTATGGGCAGTGAACTCCAAATAATTTCAGCCTATCTCCTTGGAGAGAATGCTGTAGTATCTAGGATCAGTTCTGGGTGGTCTCCAGTTGCATTGGAGAGACTGTTTTAATACAGATAATTTAACATTGCAAAGTATTTTGGACTCTGGGGAACAATGACAGGGAGACAACTGTGGAAACTGTGGTATTTGACTCTGCTCCTTCACCATGAGATGAACCACACCGACACCTGCCTATGTCACCTTCAGTTTGTTTGGACTGAAATTCAGCCAGGTAATTCCAGTGTTGGCCAGATGCTGGAGCTTGGAAAGGTGCCCCAAGCCACCGAGTTGGGTGGAAAAGGCATTGAACTGGGTCACAGAGCTATGGATTGAACTGGGACATTGAGCTGGGACTCAGAGCTATGGATTTGTCCTGGGTTCACTCACTCCTGGCCCTGGTTCACTTTGCCTCTGCTCCAGTTTTAGCTTTGGTGATCTCTCAGCACAGTTTTGTAGGACTTTCTGCAGCTGCAGGGGCAGGCTGGGGCTGGTGTGTGTTGCAGCCCTGAACACCAACAGCAGCAGCAAAGCACCAGACAGGCTGTGCCATGAACTGCTCAGAGGAAACCCTCACGCCAAAGCACAGGAATAGCTCAGAAACCAACTCCCACCTCTCCTACAGGGAAAGCATCAGGCTAGTGCAGCTACACTCCATATTCCCCAGGCTGAGGTCTGCTGAGAGTTGCCTCATCATGTGGCATTTGCTTCTTGAGTTCTGAGCAGTGGAAACCATATATACAATATCTTTCCTGCTCTCCCAGTATCACATTTCCGTTAAAATCATTGCAACAGATACTACAGAAGCACAGTCTGTGCTCAGAAGCAGCAGGAAAGGTGATCTGTGATACAAGCTTTGTGTGAAAATGTAGTCCACCACACGAATGCAATCAAGTCTCTGAAAGATAGGAGAGGAGAGTGATACAACCCTAGCCCACAAACCAGGGCATTCAGATGCATTCACAAAAGATTAGGGCCAGTCACACAAAGATACTTGAGCACAAAGCCCTTTTGTGGCATCAGAAGATGATTGTTATCTAATAAGTTCAGCTCAATATCACCTGGAGCACTCTCGATTTGCCTCTGTGCTTCCTCACTTTTGCTTTCTAGCAAGAGGTCCACATAAAACCTGAGAAAAGCTGTTTCAAATGAGCCAGCTAAATTCTTATCCCATGCACTTTCTTCACATTGTGCCAGCACACACCATGCCAATAAAGTCACAGAAGGAATTCTACAAACATTTGCATGGGGGCTCCTTTCTTTTGCAAAGTGCTGCTCTCCAAAGGGGCAGCATTTTGACTCTGTCAGGAGCTAAGGTTGTAGCACTGAAAATCTATGGTGAAATCTGTCCCCTACTGAATGGCAAAACTCCCAGCAACTTTAGCAAGGCCAGGAACAGATTTAATGTCCTGTATCTATAGCAACTCAGAGGCATAAATTGCATTTGTGGGACCTTAAAAGTCAGAAAGCAACGGGTGGTAATCATAACAAAGTTGTTTTTCCCAGGATTCTTAGAAAACAGAAGACAAATAAATAAAAAATTCAGAATATTTTAACATTTCATTTCCCAATCCCTGTTCATGATCAGCTACAAGTCCTCAGACTTTCCCACTGCCAGTGGTCAATGATATCATTCACAGTGATTCTTCTACAACCTTCATTAGCTGGCGTTTCTTAGAGTTTTTAGAGTTTCCTGTGGGCTTTGGTCTGACTTGTGTTTTTCTTGGCCGTAAGTTGACCTGAAAATACGAGGCTATTTCAGGCAAAAGTATCAAAAAATAAAGCATGCTTTTTCAAACAAAACGGCCACACCCCTGAGCCTCCTGCCATTCTGTCCAGTTAGTATTTTTAAAGCACATTATTTATTTATTTATGCATTTAATTGAAATAGCAGGATTGCTGGAGGCAACCAGAATATAATTATAGAGGCTGCAATTTAGCAGTAGAAATCACACTCTTTCAAAAAGAATTTCAAGGCCATGGGGCCAGATGGGATCACCCAGGGGTACTGAGGGAGTGTTGGGTGCTCTGCAGAGAGAGGCTGGAAGGAGGTTACAGCAAGGTGAGAGGTTGGTAGCAAGGGACAAGAAAAAATGGCCTAAAGTAGTGCCAGGAATGTTTGTCTTGGATATAATGAAAAATTGCTTCAATGATAGCGTTATCAAGCATTGGAGGTGGTGGAATCACTGTCCCTGTAAATGTGTGGGTGGGACACTTACAGCCATTGTCTACTGGTAGATTTGGCAATGATGTATTAATGGTTGGACTTGATGATTTTAGAGGTCTTTTCCAACCCAAATGATTCTATGATTTTAGAAGTTCTCACAAAAAGACACTTACAGAAGCCATGCCGTGTTTCTCCATAGTTTTTCCCATCATCCAAAATTGGCTCCTCTTGCCACAGGATGCCACTCCATGCCCCTGGAAAAGCAGCCATGTCCCTGATGATCACCAGCATCACTCTGAATGTTCTTTGGGATTTTTTTCCATAGTTTTCCCCATGAGCAGGCTCTGATGAGGTGGCAGGATTAGGTGATACCACAATACATGCTAAAACCTGCACTTCCATCCTCTCCTTCCCTTCTCAGGAAACTTCCAAGCTTGCCATAATACAAATTGACATAGTAATTTCACAGATTGCCTATATCTATGTGGACAACCAAATATATAATTGAAGGAATATTCTAATATTCAATTAGTCATATTTTCAACTGGTATGAGCCTAACACTGTAATCATGACATTACAGGACACTTGCATAGTTTGATGTGGTTGTTTTATAATAATGTACGAGGCAATGGCATCATTTTGTCCAACTGAAAATCTACATGGTGGCACTGAATCTAAGTTTTTCCAGTTGCCAAAATGAATATCACTATTCAACAAGAGGAGATGAAAAAGTCCTCAAGTGAATTTCATTTTTAATTTGCTGAAAGCTGCATATAAAAGAAAACAACCTCTCACCCACAACCCTGCAGATTTATCCAATGTTCCTTGCATGTAAAGGTACAGTAATGAAACACCTGTAAATTATTCAGGATTTCTCCTTACTGAAGAAATGCACATACTGAAGTACAGACCAGTCAAACTGCTGCAAAACTACTTTGAAATAAAGTGCTTGAATAAAATGGGAACCAATTCTACCAGTGGGATAAAGTAAGTGCCGACTGATATACTCTGAATTTTGTCAGACTTTTGACAGATTTGCAGGGGAAGTCACTTATGCTGTGCTACAGGAAAGCAAATGAACATGAAAACAACCCTCTGAAGCAACAGAGCCCATTCACTCATCTGGGGTAAAACTGGAAGTCTTAGAGGGTGTCCACCACCTAGGTGAGTCCTGTAGAATTTTAATTCAACATAGCTTTGGAAAACATCCAGTTGGTGGCTGTAACAGTCTATCCAAGCTTGTTCTACGATCAGAAAAATTGTGGAAGAGCTGTTTGGACAAGGCCAGAGGGCACAGCAAACACCCCTGAAATGCTCAGCACCTGCATCTGTAACTTACATCTTCTCAGTGCTCACCTTCAGGAGAAGCTTTGTCTGAAGGCACCAGGAGACTGGGGACACACCACTTCCTTCAGACTCTCGTTGCAACACACAATTACTCCTCATTTAATAATTTCCTTCAGCTGCTCTAGTGACTCATTATAAAATCAGTGATACCCACCCACATAAATGCAAGCTCATAGGACTTCAGACAAGAAATATGCAAAGCTTTTTATCTCTGCTTTTCATCTGCAGCTGACTTCTGTGCAGCCTTGCTATGGCTGCTTTGATCTCACATTGGCCAGCTTCCATGCCATCCTTCACTTCATTTGGGAAAGACTGCACTGAGTCATTGGAAGTGTGGTTTTATGCCAAGCTCCTTCTGCTCAGAGATGAAATTCCCCAAGTGGTGCCCAATTCTCCTTTCCTAAATTCTTATTTGAGCACTTTGGTTTTTTGGTTTTCAAAGATGTGGAGTAAAAGGTTTCTTCTGACAGGAGCTTTCAGGTGCAAGCCCAGCTTTATGGAAAACATAGATGTTGATTTCATGTTCCTAAATAGCACATTAGAATTACAGGTTTTCATTTGTGGGCTCAAAGATCTTGACAGGAATGCCTATCCACTGTTTATGACCCACATCATTTGGCAATCCACATCATTTGGCAGCAATTACTCAAGTTGCCACGAGCAGTTTAAATTTTCACCAGTCACATAATTTGCTCATTGGAAAGCAAGTAGCTGGGTAAAATCAGATGGTGCAGGACCAAGATGTGAAGAGGAGTCCACAAAGCTAATAAATAGAGTTACAAGACCTCTAAATGATACCAGAAGTAGGTGAGTGCCACATCACAGTTCCATAACTTCATTCAGTTTCTAAGTATTTCTGGACTGCAGCAAATTGCTTTAGAGTGGGATTCCAAACTTTCATTCATCTGTGTGTTTCACCACCATAAGATCTTTTTTAAAATATTTCATATATTTGCCATTAACTCTGTGAAACACTAACTTTTAGGGTTAGCCTGGATTGTTAACCTGGCTGTAGAGCAAAACTCATTCCTCTTTTGTATTGGCAGTTCTCCAGCTTCTAAACCCAATGGTATTCCACAGATTTAATGGTATCAAAACTTGAAGTGGCTAAATCATCTGAGCCTTATTGAGGCACAATTTCCTCTATGGACATTTAGGGAAAAATAAAAAATGGCCCAGTACTCATAGGGTAGCAGCAGGCAAAAGCTTTGCTGTGGAAATGCTCCTCCTGGACTATATTAATTTAGGAGATAATTCCCTGGACTAACCTGACTACTGTACCTTGATAAGGACTTTTGGGATTACAGAATAAATTTGTAATGATTGGAGACCACCTATGTCACTTCTTAGCCAGTGTCCTCCTTTCTGATCTATCCTTCCTCTAATCTCCTCCTGCACAGCACCACGTCCTGCAGCTCCAGGGCTCCTGATGCAGCCAGCAGAGCCTTTATAAGGATGGGAACTGAGATGCTCCCACCCAACTCTCTCACTTTCTAACTGGACCCCAAACAGAGGCTTGCCCTCCTAAAGGTCCTACTGGGCAACATCAACCAGGAAAAGGAACATTCCTTTGGAGTCCAGCAAGCACTGTGTGCCTGGTCCACTCCTCCAGTGCAGTGCAGCCTTGCAGCCAAAGCCTAAATTAATGTCAACAGACTCAAATCTTGTGGGGTTTTTTTTGTGCTACTGTTGTCACTCAGTCTTGAACTTACATAAAACTAGACATAAGAACCTGACAACTTTCCCCACAAAAAGCAGAAACTTTGCAAACACCCCCAAAAATTTACCCTGGGGGGTAACCCTGTCATAATCTATGATGAAGGCTCTAAGTTGTTAGAAAGCTGCATTAAGCTGATTAGATTTCCTTCACATCCCTACCTTTCTCCTTGTTAATCTAAGGCCAATGCACAAAGAATCTGGTGGAAATGTTAATCTTGATCTCTGCCTGCCAACAAAAACTTGTAGGCTGACTGGTACAAGTTTAGGACATTTCCCATATGCCTACTAAAATTAATGGCAAAAGCTCTTCTACAGGCATATTCACTGTGGTTTTTTGATGCGAGCTGTGATTTCAAACCATATTGTATTTAATATCAAAATTAATTAATTAATTAACATTTGCATAATTACATTTACATTTAAAATTAATTAATTAACATTTACATCATAGAAAAAAAAAAGAAAACTTTACTTTTAAAAGAGCCACTGCTCTCTTCTGTCTGAGCTGTAGGTGAGAGGTTTGCTATTATCTCTATGATATGGAATAACACTTTCTCCCATAGGAACTGGAGTAATATGGCTTTATACCCCAAGAATTGTCCTTCAAAGCTGCATCTTCTGCTCCTGAGTCCAAAACCAACTGTGGTGCTACAAATTGCAGCCAAGGGACATGGTCTCCATGCCTTTGGTTCCCTGCAGCCATGTCCTGTGTAAATCCAGGACAAGATCATGATACTTGGAATTACTTACATGGTAATTACTGGAAAGCTTCACAGAAGTCAGGAAAAGAATCACCAGTGTTAAGTGGAAACAATATTGAATCAATGTTGTGCTACAGCATCAAGCTGCTCCAGATGGATTGTAATGACCCAAAGTGCAGCTGTTCTGACAGTCAGCTGTACTAGAAATCTACGCTGAGTCTGATTTGTAGATTTTTCTTCTTCACCCCCACCTTATTTTCATCATGTCCTTTTAATCGTGTTCTCAAAGATCTCCATGTGAGTTTGGTTCCTTTGGAACGGAGCCCTGAACATAAAATTATCTAAAGTAATCTTTCTTTTATTCTAATACTGACATTCATAATCCTCTAAGGACTTAGAAAAAATAGAAGGAATAATATCAATTATGGGAAAAAGGCTTTCATAAACTGAAAAGGCGTTTTGATCTATTAAAAAAAAAATCAGCCATTTGCATTACATTTCCCAGGCTAATCCCTGGTATAATTCAAATGAGATGGTTTAGCACACAGAAAATCAGAAAAATCCTTTTTATGGGACAAACCCACAAGGTTTTGTTTATTTAAGCTAATTGCAGCTGTGGGATAAAGAACTTTCACTGTACCAAATGATCTTCATTCAGATATTGCCAGAAATTGCTTCTCCCCTTCATTCCTTTTAGAAGAGAGAGATGATTACAAAGACAAAGAAGTCCAGCAAATCTTAATTGTAGATATTACAGCTCTCTGGAAGACACAGGATCACCTGTACTGCCTTCAAGGATACAGGAAGAAACAAAAAGAGATGCCTTGAACAAGTAAGAGGAGAACATCATCATCCTCCTTCTCCTTAGATAAGTGTATTAATAGGCCTGGATGAGCTGCCTTTTGAGAATAGGCCTTTTATTAATTTTTTTTACCCCAATTTTTTAATTAGCTGATAGCTAGTGATCCAACTGCCCAGCCAGCAAGCTAAAACATGCAACCCAGGGAGATGCTCTTTGTGTGGTAGGGATGGTCCTCCAACGTTTATCTTGGAGTAAACATAATCCTTGGCTCTAGACTGCCTCTTGAAAACACAAGTATTTCAGGAATAAACCTAAAATCATGGTTGTTGTCTCCACTTCTACCTATGCTTTCACTCTAGCTCATACCAACATACTTGCAATTTCACTAATGGGTTAATATTTGGGAGGACTTAGCTTAATTCTCTGCATTTCTCCAATTTTTACATTCTTCCATGTTCACTGAAAGAATTTGCAAAACAAATAAACAAAATATTTAAGTCTTTTTACACTTGCCTGAAGAACAAACTAGGAGGAGCCCTGAGGTCTGGTAGCCATATGCTTTTTAAAGCTGGGAAAGCCTGAGGAATCATGAGTCTAGATCATACTTTTATACCAAGGTATTCTCATTAAAGCGAAGAGCAGAGCCTTAATCCATTCTCTGGGCATCTGCAGTTAGAGTCAGGACTGGGACTAGAGTCCGGTTTTATTACTGTAACTCTTTAATCACATAGAAATATCATCTCTCATTTTAGCATACTCCAATAAATTGTGTTCCTATACTCAGGTGGACACCAACTGCATAGCTGACAGTCAAACAAACAAAATTAATTGGCATTACCCTGTTTCTATGGAGTTGCACTGATACATCTCACAGTATTTGATATCGATACATTTTACAGCCACTAGGAATTTTTAGAGAAAAATGTATTGCCAAACCAGACAGGAGCAAAAAATAGCTAAAAAGTGTAGCCAGTGTTTATGTCCAAGGTTCAACCCTGCCAGTTTCATACTTTTCATTTCACATTTTTAATCCAATCATCTTATTATTGTTAGACTCATGAGTCCTGAACACTAAAGGTTCCACAAAGGATTCACAAAGCTCCTTGACTGTTGAATTTCTTCCCCACCTTCCACCCACTTCATTGCTATGGAGTAACCAGAAAACTCACTTTTGTGCTGCCATGTATCACACACTACATTGTATGAGCCACAGATAGAGTCAGATTTTCCTTTTTCTTTAACTTTAGCAAATGCAACACACTTAAGAAGCACAGGGCCTTAAAAGTGCTGTACCATTAGTTTCACCAATGGATACTCTGAAGCCAACTAGCTCCCAACCATTTACTCCAAAACTTATCAAACCTTTAGATAATTTAAAATGCTGAAGATTTCTGTAAGATTCAGAAGTTCAACAACATAGGGAATATAAGCAAGAGGAATTGTCTCCATCAAAGGCAAACAGATGTTGCTATAACCTTTTAAAAAAACCCTTGCTCTTGGAAGTGCTATAGTAAATATGTAAATATACTTTGAAATTGAATATCCTTCCTGAAATGGAAGGCCTGGAGTACAAGAGCTCTTTGAGAGTATGTTTTGGTTTCATGGGGTCATATGTATGCAATAGTGAGCTGTGCCTGGCAAGGCCTGGAGTCATTGCTACCATATCCTCTGGCAAGAAGGTTGCAGGGAGGAGAGCTGTCCCAGGGAAAGAACAGGTAATAAATGTGTGTGCATTAAATAATAATATATAACAATTTATGCACTGTGATGGCATCCACATGCCTCTCATCAGGCACCCAAAATATATACATACCCCCAAAATTCTGCCTTGATATTTAGCAGTCTGAAGCATCTTCTAATCTCCTTCATGTGGAGTTCGTGTTCACCTCACGCAGCTTTTCACTTCTCTGTTTACAGATATAAAACAGAAATTTCATTGCCATAAATTACATCTGCACTATTAGAAAGTCGTTGCACTTTCTTTGTTTACTTTCTTTTAACACTGAATCACAGGCTGGGTGAGGTTGGAAGGGATCTCATCTGGTCCCACCTCCCTGCTCCAGCAGGGCCATCCCAGAGCACAGGACTGTGTCCAGAGGGGTCTGGAATATCTGCAGTGAGGAGACTCCACACCCTCTCTGGACAATCCGTTCAGTGCCTGGGCCCTGCCCAGGACAGAAGTTCTGCCTCATGTCCAGGTGGAACCTCCTGGGCTCGGTCCCTGCCCGTGGCTCTGGTGCCATTGCTGGGCCCTGGAGCAGAGCCTGGGCCCTGCTCTGAGCCTCCTGCACACAGGGACATCCAGGGCTGAGGGCCCCTCTCAGCTGGGGCTCCTCTCCAGCCTGCACAGCCCCAGCTCCCTCAGCCTTTCCCTGGCAGGGAGATGCTCCAGGTATAGTATCTGGGCCTATCCAGGTATAGTATCTAGACCCTTCTGGGCCTAGTATCTCCAGGGAGATACCAGGCCCAGAAGGACTAGCCAACCTGCAACTAATAGCAACCAAAGCTGCCACCACCCTCCACTCCGGCCTAATCAAAGCTTACTTAGGATCATTCGCTTTATCCATTCTCATCATCCTCATATCAACATACAGAAATCATCTCTCTGCAGCCTCTGCTGGCCCCACTTCAGGAGCTCCATGTCCCTCCTGTGCTGCTGATCCCAGAGTGGACACAGCTGTCCAGATGTGCCTCACAGGGCTGGGCAGAGGGGCAGGATCACTCCTGACCTGCTGGCACTGCTCTTCATGATGCACCCCAGGGTTCCACTGCCCCTCTTGTCCCCCAGGGCTGGCTCAGCTTATCCAGCAGAGGCCTCAGGTCCTTCTCAAACATTTTCCCATCTCAGACATTTTCCCTCAAAGGTCTCTGGCTCCAGCCCACCCATATGCTGAAGAAGATTGAGAAGCAGAAGCAGCCTTTGGTCTTGGTCCCCAGGAGACTGTTCCCAATTGTGGAATATGGGTTAGTGCTGCTATGCTGAGTTATGTCCCAGGTGAGGTGCAGGAAAGGACATTTCTGGGCCAGGAGAAAAACAGAGCAAACACAGATGTTTCACCATTTTGGGGTATTCAGGAAGAGCAGAAACACAGACACCACGTGGAAGAGACCACATGGTGCTGGGACCAGAGAAAGCTCTCCAAGGACATGGCACAGGATGAGGATAAATTGTTTTCTGTCAGTCCAGTGCACTGAACTTAAAAACTCTTCAAGGGCAATATCTTCCCCTTGCAAGCAGCCAATCTGAACAGTGGGTAGCTCATGATCAGCTTGAATGACTGAAACCAAATCAGGTTACAAAGCATTTCATCTTCTGCTCAGTACCTCTCATAAATTTGAGGCAGGGGATTCATAAGCTACCCATTGCTTGTGAAGTATCTTCCACAAATATTCCCTTGGATCACCTCCCAGGGAAGAGCACTCTCTTTTTCAGCTCTGTAGCTCCTTCAGAAACCTACAAACAGCATCTGGAGGAACTCAAGTGCAGCAAGATCTAAGAACCCTCTGCTTTAGGGGTGTAACCCCAACATTTCAAAGGAATTCTCAGAGGGGCTGCCAAAACTTTCCCTGTTCCCAGACAGGGATCAGGCATTAGCACAGCAGTGCCCACAGCTGTGACACCAGGGTGAGGGCTGGGCTGAGATGTCACCCTTGACCAGCGTGGGGAGGCTCCTGGCACGACTCCAGGGCTCCTTCTCTGGTCTGCACCACATCAGGGCTGGGCTGCAGCTCTGGCAGGCAGCCCTGAGGAGGAGCCAGGGGAAGGAGCTGAAGAAAAAAGCTCAAGGAAGAAAAAGTGACTGTTTGGTTTTGCTTTTGCACAAGCAAGATAGGAAACAACTGATTTACCTAATCATGTTTCTAATTATCACAATGGGAAGACAGGGCACATTGACAGTGCTGAATAATCAATCCCAGACCAAAATCACCCAAACTGCAGCTTCGTTTTTTATTTTTGCCTTTTCTGCACTTATAGAAGGGCTGGAAGTTGATAATGGGGGAGGGTCCTCATCTGCACTGTACTGACTTGCAAAGGCAGTCATCCAAAACTAATATTCTGGGTTGAGTTCCTGGAGAGGGATGTTGGGGTTTTGTGGTGGGGAAAGGTTGGCAACCTCGACTCTGATCAGTAAAATTCCTCCTTTAGCCCTTATACATTTATTAGCTTGTTTTCACACCTTGCCCTCTTTGAAGGATTATATGCAGTCTGCAGCCTCAGCTTTCAAAGGTACATTAAGCTTGAAGCAAACCCTGGCACCCCAGAAAATTCCCCCACACTGAAGGTCATGTCTGCATTGACTGGCTTCCTAAACTTTCCCTGCCTCTCTGGTTTTTTTTTAAGCACTGTGCAACTTATGTGTGTTCTAACACATCCTTTTTAACTCAAAAAAATGCCATATCTAAAGCTTGAACTGCCATATGTCCCATATAGGCATATGAAGCATATTTCTTTTTAATTCATATTTTATTGGAAGCCTTACAAAGCACACAGAAGAGATGCCAGTACATCAAATTCATCATGCCTAGCCTTGATTACACAGACCCAGAAGCCCCAGCCCTGCCATACAATCCTTCCTTTCAGGAAATAAAACCCAAAGACCAGTTTTCCCGCAGGACCACTTGTGGGTAGAAGCTGAAGCCCTTATTACTGGAGGTTCCTTGGATACAATTTAAAGTTTGAAAATTCCTCATATAGCTGTTCACTCATCACAACGTGCCTCTCAAAGCCCAGGCATGCTGCTCCAAGGAGGAACGCCTGTCCAAAACCAGGGAAGCACTCGGCCAAATCTCTACCCCAAGCTTAGCAGCAGCTTTCTTTTTTTCTCTGAGCAGGAGTGCAGCAGATAAAGAGGGATATGAGAGTGATAACCACCACCAGGAGCTGCTGCTGTGTGTGAGGAAATGCCATGTCAGTCACAACAAAACAGGGTTGTCACCTGAACCAAGTCTACTTTGCAAAGAGGAGATTTAAAAGTCCCCTGAGGGTGTGACGTGTTATGCCATGACCAAATACCAATTAAAAATAAATTAACTGAGCAGATTCTCACTGGCCTGGAATTTCCTCCAATAGTTTGTGGTGTAAAACAAAGCATGATATGCTGCAAAATTTTAGATGTATTTACCTATGTTTGGGCTGCCCATGTTTACTCACTCAGGGTTTCCACTCCACCACTTGTTAATGTATTTGGCACGGTCTCATGTAAATACATCTAGGATTTCAAAGGAAGGTCACTCTGTATTCCCCCCTCCATAGAGAGGGAACATGCCAGAACTGTGCTGAGGGTATGGAATGAGATCACTCAAGATCAGAGTCACTCTGGGTGGGTAACCATGAGCTTACTCCTATGGCACATGTCAAAGTATTGCAAACCATCATTACAGTTATGATATGTTCACAGGAACACTACAGCCCCATCTTTGAAAGTGTTCCTTGATTTCAACTCTACTTGCTGCTTTATGGAAGTCCCTCCTGCAGTAATTTTCTGTTGGTATAATGCTAAATGGCAGCAAATAGGGAAAAAAAGGCAGCAGGCGTTGTGAATGGAGGAATATTCACAACAGAGGAGTGCAGTAAAGGGAATGCAAGGAAAGGATGGTGGAGGAGAGTGGGAGAAAACCAGGACACCAGCATGCATTTGAGGGTGCAACTTCAGAACAGTTCCAAGCCCCAGTTTGTAAATTCCTACAAGGAGTCAGCTGTGTGTGTGATCCCAATACCCAGGGGAGCCTCCCTGCACTCAGATTCACTGCTCTAAGAATCAGACCCTGCCCAGTCCTGCACTTCTCTTTCATTATTTAGAGCTTTTCAGTCAAAGCAAAGCTCCTTGAAACTCAGCCAAGCAATAAAGTTGCAAAAATTTCCATGGTTTTTGGTCAAAAGGTTTCAGTGCTATATAAGAAAGATGTCACTATCAAATATAAAAAACCCCTGCAGCAATTTCTTTCCAGGCAATTGCCCTGGTCCTTGCCCAGGCAATGCCCCTGCAATGCACAAACATCAATTCTTATCCCATGTGACACAGATTTTGTTCATATTTATTCTAAGCTGTTGTGGAAATAAAGTCTATGTTGTTTTTCAGCTTTATTTTTTAGACTTTATGGTAAAGAGTTTTGAATTTATTTTTCTTAGAATAGAATTTTATTTCTTTAAAATACATCTGGCTAGTTGGCATAAAATGAAACTATAGCTGGCTCAGTCCCTAGAGTTTAAAGGAATATTTCTGCTCACAGGGGACTTAGCTCAAAATTTATTTCAGGATTATGCACTTGAGGATTAAGGCAAAATACAGCCCATGCAAACTTACTATTTTATATTTAAAATTTAGAACTGCTTTGAAAAGCCCAGCCAGAATTTTTTTTAACTTGTAAAAGATTACTGTTAATCTTTCAAATTTTAAAGCTGAAGTTATCTTTTTAGGAACTGTGCATATCTGTGAAACACCTCTTTGCATAAAATGACAGGATTTGTTGAAGTCATACTTCAAATGGGTTTCTTTGTATTTTATTTTTTTTCAATAATGCATCACATTGACACCCCTAACTCTTCTTCTGTACTTAGGATGGGATTTCTGAAAGCACTTTTTTTTGCATCTAACTTCAGTCCAGCTCAATCCCAATAGTGGCTTAAATGGGAGCAGGATTATGTAATTTCAGAAGACATTTGAAAGTCCAAAATTGATGTCCATTTTTACTTAATTTAGACCACAACAACTCATTTTTTTGCAGGGTACTGAACTAACCCTCTTAAGACTGCAGCTTTCCATTACTCAAGAGGAACCTAAGATGGAACTTTGACATCTGGATTTATGAAAGCCCAGAAACATTGGGGCTTTCACCCAGGTCTGTGTGTGAGAGACCAGCTGCAGGACAGATGCCTGGTGCTTTGGAGCTCACAAGGCAGGTTTTGAGCAGGTGTAAAAAACACAGCTCCTCTGAGACATAAATTTCAGTGAAGCTATGGCAGCTGAGCTCCTTGTGTCAGGCTTAGAAGAACCTCTATTATTTACAGATTTATCTCTATCATTTACTAAGTGGTTTATGTCACTCAGGGGCAGTTGGTACCCTTAGGTGGGACCTCACCTGCAGAGCTGCCTCCAGCCCTGGGCCCCAGCACAGGAAGGACAGGGAGCTGCTGGAACCAGTCCAGAGGAGGCACCAAGATGACCAGAGGGATGGAGCAGCTCTGCTGTGAGGAAAGGCTGAGAGAATTTGGTGTTTGCAACCTGCAGAAAAGAAGCTGAGGGGTGACCTCATTTTGGCCTTCCAGTACCTGAAGGGAACCTGGTACAAAGATGGAAAGAAACTATTGACAAGGGCCTGGAATGGCAGGACAAGGAGGGATAGCTTCAAACCGAAAGAAAATAGGCTTAGATTAGATATTAGGAGGCAATTCTTCCCTGTGAGGGTGGTGAGGCCCTGGCTCAGGTTGCCTGGAGAAGCTGTGGCTGCCCCACCCCTGAAGTGCCCAAGGCCAGGGTGGACAGGGCTGGGAGCAACCCTGGACAGGGAGTGCCCCTATCCACGGCAGAGGGTGGGATGAGAAGAGTTTAATGTCTCTTCCAAGCCAAACCATTCTGTGATTCCATGATTTTGATATCCTGATGGTTCCCAGAAGGAACTCCTAGAGAGGAGAGCATGAGGCCTGTCACTGACTCCAGTGATTCACAGAAAGCAGGATTTCCACACCATGACAAACCTCCCTGCTGCCCTGTCACATCCTCTCCATCCTTGTGTCTCCCACGTGTGTGTCCAGCTCCAGAGCCAACCCTAAAACTCCTGGCCACACAGTCCCCAACAGCAGCATCACCACCTGTGTGCATTTCAATCAGCTAACATTGCAACAGAAAGAGGGGACAGAACATCAAAACATCTCTCACCAAGCTACATACCAGCTGCTCAATATAACAGAGCAGATAAAATATTTCAGAGAACTGAAAAATTTAGGGCTGATCCTAGTATAGGAGTGTGCATTATAAATTGTCTTCAGGTGGCTTCCAGGTTTATGATTCTGTAATTACTTGTCTGATGCAACAAAATTCTCAAGTGTATTAATCATCATGTGAAAATATACTGAAAAAAATCCCTATATCTTAAAGATCACAGATAGATAGATAGATACAGGTTGATCTGATAGCAGATCAATACAGGTTTATGAGCTGACTTGTAAAAAGCAAAAGCAGAAATGTAAAAATGAACTTGTTTCCTGCCTTCCAGTGTTACACGACTTTCCCTACATCCCATTCAAATATTATCTTGCCCTTTCAGCCAGCTCCTACTCGAGCTGACCACAGCAGAACTAACAGCTCTTTTTTGCCATTTGTCAATTCAGCTGAATTAAATTTTTGTATGAAACTATGCAGCTCGGATGAGGGGCACTTTTAATAGTTCTTGGGAAGGCAAAAAGCTCTGCTAAAAAGGACACAGCACTTCCAGAAACTAGCAAAAATAGGAGAAACTCAGAGAAGCTCATCACACCAATGAGCAGTGTGAGACTTGACAAACCCATTTAAATGGAGAAACCATGGTAGCACATTCAGCTCATTGCTTGCCTTCAGAACAGACATTCTATAAATTTTTTTTTTCTTATCTTTAACTAAAGTTTGATTGAAACTCATCATAACCAAGCCCATTCACTCACCCACGGCTTCACAGCACAGTAGTTGTGTTTGAGAAGCACAAGTGGTTTTGTGCAGGGTTTGTGGATATATCCCTCATGGGAGGAGGAACTATTTTTGGACACGTCCTGATGCATCATTGTGTTTATGTAGAAAATTTAAAAACAGTTGGTTAGAGAAAATTTGACTTCTCTGTTAGCACATGAGTGAGAGCTGACTCACATTTTTATTATCTGAGTGGGTCTCATCTACTGGAACCACTGTTTCCAGTAGTTGTATCTAGCACTTCTCACATCATCAGTTCTTCCTCTGCCTGTCTCTCCCACACATATTTAAACTTCTGAGTATCAAGAATAAGGGAAGTGAAAACACCCTATTCATTTCAGGATACAAAATAAACCACTCTTTTGGGGTTAAAATCAGAACAGCAATTTCAGGATATAGTTACTGGTCAATTAGCATCTCCCAAGTGCTTTGTGCAAAGGTTTTCTGGAAGACCAAAATGAAGCCCCAGCAACCAAAGGCCGCCATGATTTTAACAGGGAAGTCTTTGCTAAGTTATGCCAAATAAAGTATATTATTAATGATCTTTAAAATATAGGGATTTTTCAGTATGATGTTTTCACATAAAGACAACAGTAACAGCAGCACATTTTATAGCTGTTAAAAGTATTTGCTGAAGGACCTAGACTCTACAGCTAATAGAATATTTTAAGATTAAATCCTATTTTATTGTTTGTGACTAGAAAGAAAAGGAGGAACTTGGTATTTATTGGGATGGTGGGTATATCCTCTTATACAGGACAATGTAGTTCTTGATGGGTTGATATTTGTTATGCATGATTTATATCAAAATGAAATCCGCATTCACAAAGATGGACTGAAACTTGGATGTTACTGGTTTTCCAGGATGCCATGATTTGAGAATTGGTGAACCTTCAAAGTATAATTATTTTATTAGGGAAATGTGAATGATTTTTTTCCATGCTGTGTTACAGTAACCATAACTAACTGGTGGTTACTTTTAATTATCTTGAAATAATGTTCCTAAAGACAAATAATTGCAGAATCACAAACCTGGAAGCCACCTGAAGACAATTTATAATGCACACTCCTGTCCTAGGAGCAGCCCTAAATTTTTCAGTTCTCCAAAACCTTTATCTAGCCCCTCATACTGAGTGATAGAAATGACACCCATTTCCTAGACAGTCTGGTCCCAGAGATTCAGATTCTTACCATTTATTTCTTTTTCTAATGTCTATTTAAATCCAGTCCTTCTTCCAGACCCCTCTGGCATAACCACCAGTTTTGCTTCTCCCATTGAGACTTCCTACTATGGTAAAACAAAATTTCAAGTAAGAGGAAACATTTCCAGACTGTTTTCCAGAAAACAAACCCAGTGTTTGAGATTGCAAAACACGAGGCCTTCTGAATGTTTATTTCTTTGTTTTAATGTTTGCATGCATGTCTTCTCACTGGTTTTAGTCAAAATTGTTATGAAAAAAAATAAAAAAAGGTGGTTTTGTTGGTGTTTCAGAGATGGAGTGCCAATCTCATTATGCAATAAGTCAGAAAAGGCAAGCTACTCTCATGGGACTGAAATGCTGCTTTCTGGACCAGAATGGTTTCAGAAAAGCTAAACATTAAGATTTTTATCTGAACCAAGCTATGTGAGGCTCTCCCATCACTTGTTGGTATCCTGGTTTTGCACCTCCAGAGACTTCAGTTTAAATCCTGGTTTAGGTCACAGTGAGAATGAGAGTTTGGTGGTTTGCATCCTAGAGGACTTCTGTCAACAGTGAAAAACCACCATACAATCCTGCACCACTGGAAAGCTCTGCTGAAGAGAAAGCCTGGACTGGAATATCAGAGGTCCTTAAAAGTCAGGATAAAAGGGTAATGCCAAAACTGCATGGAGAATTGGGAACAGTACCTGACACAAAGAAGCCCAGGGACAAGCACTATAAATTCATTGCTGGCTTACACTGAGACATATTTATCATTTTTCCAAACTCAATGAGTTTGTCAAACTCATTTTGAAACAATAACTTTACCTGTTATTCAAAAAAATCTGATGAGAACCTCATACTGAGCAATGGTGACAAGGAAAGCAATCTCAGGCACTGCACTTTAAATCAAATGGCTTGGAATGTGCTTTACCATCATCCCCACAGAAAATAGCTGCTAGAGAAATGATTTGTTGAACAAAAAAGTTTCTGTATGAAATTTAAAAGTTTTATACCGTTGATCTCAAGGGAAATACAAAAAATAAGGGAGATCATAGAAAATGGTGAGTTGTAGATCAGAGTATGGATTTTACATTTACCATACTAAAAAAAAATAAGCCTAAAGTAAAATAAAAAATTGCAAATAATATCTTCCTTACCTTTTACTCAAAGTTGCCCTTTTCTCCTTCAGTCACACACACACAGAAAGACAGAAGCCCTTCTCAGCTGCTCTGCAAACACATGGACACAAAAAGAAGTAGAAGCACTCTTGTTTATAGGCAGATGCCAAGCACAGGTTTCCCAGCTCAGGTGTTCCAAAGCTGTGAAAGAGCTCTCTGTCCTGTGACCTAAAGGACTAAGAGGATTTTCCACCAGCTTTCAAAAAAGTTCTCAAGTGCTTTTGGACTAGAGATGGTGAGTTTCTTCTCCCCATAGGAGTATCTGAGGAAAAACCAAATAGAAATGAACAGTTTTTTGCTGTGAGTGTGGATGTCACTTCAGGCACTGGCAGAAGGCTGGGAATTCAATAATTCACTCACCTGTGCTGGACCTTGCAGCTTTTAATAGAAAAAACCCAGAAAAATTGTGCTTTTTTTCTTTTTTTTTTTCTACCACAGTTGCACTAGATGCTTATATCCACCATGGCAGGGGATTGAAAGTATATAATCATTCAGATCTTTAAGGTTGAACCATTTTATGATTCTGTGATTTAGAGGACACCATAAATAAGTAAAAAAAATGTTTTCTGGAGTTTGTGGTGTGCCTAAAGTGAGACTGGAGTCATGCGAAAAGTCACATGCATCTCACCAGAATATCAGCCATAAGAGGGAAGCTAGAGTGACCCACATCATCTTTCAATCAAATTTATTTGATTGAAAACATGAAAAAAATCCCTATGAGAACTATGGCACTGATTTTAGCATTCATTTACAAAAATGAATTCAAAGTATCTATTTTTCTGGTGCTATCACAGCTTTATCTATAGGTTATTTTCTGAAGAATTCAAGTTCAAAATACATTCCACCTTGACAGCAGCTTTCTCATACAGTGAAATCTACTGCATCATACAGTAACCCTAACAAACATGTTCTTACAATAGTTTTCATCTACTTTTTAAATTCTAAATTATTGACACCCACAGCCCATAGCAGATTGTCAGCTGTGGGACTGGATCAAAATTCAATTCTGCAGTCCCTTATGAAGGGGACAACAGATATTCAACCACATATCAGCTGAGGAGAGGTAAAAGAGTTTGCATTTTCAGCAATAAGACTGATGGATCTATGCAAACAGTGAAATAAAAATTAACATAAATGTAACAAGAGTTAAAAAACATACATATTTAAAATGGAAACACAAGAAAGCAGACCTTGGTAAACAAGTGGGCTGTCTTTACAATGAAAGGCTCTTGATAGCCTCTTCACAGCAAAAGTGAAGGTTCTACACAGCCCAAGTTCCATGTTTGCTGATGTCCACCTCAGAAACATCAGGGATCAGCTGGATGCATTTGAAGCCAATGGTCACAATCCCATTAATTGCTGTATCAGCTGTGTGCACAATTTCAGAGCCTGAATCTAATCAGGCCTCAAGCTTTCCAGGAGAGGATTGACCCCAGCAGTGAGCTCCTGCTTCATAACCACATTTAAAGCATTTATTTTTGAATGAAAAGTAATAGGAGCCTCGATTCTTTGAAGCATTCAGTTCCTCATGGTGCCTTTTTCTACAAGAATACAAATTACCAGATGGGATTTCTGCACCAAATTCCATTTCAGACAATAGCAGCTTGAACACTTAGGTGTAATTTTGGGTTGAAATGTTATTGCCAATGCCTTGCTGTGCTGCCATTTTCAGCTTGGAAGTAGACATTTCAGGAGCTGCAAAATGTTCTTGAGCATTCAGGACCTGCAACGTTCTGTAGCATGCAGTAATGGAATCAGCATGGTAATCTTCTGTTTGGAGCCCATTAAAGTCAAACTTACAAGGGCAGCCTGCTTCCAAATACAGTACAAATGTAGATCTAATGCAATGATCAGATAATAAGATCAAAAACACAGAGGAAATGCTTTCTTCCAAAACACATAATTAAATTGTAGACCTCACTGATACAGGAGGCTTTGGGATTGAGATAAAAAATCCCATCAGAGAAGCACAATGACAATGTATATGTCAGTAGCTATAAAAAACAGGAGTGCAGACTGAACCTCTGGCCAGGAGAAGCACCAAGAGAAGTTTTTAAAGTAAAATGCAAAATTTCAAGGGGATTCCTGTGCAGAGACATGCTGGTTTTCCTCCTGGCCTGTTCAGGAGCAAGTCAAGAATCAGAAAGGCAGCACACTGTGGTATGGAAAGAGTTGCATAAAATTGCAGCCTCTCTCCTTTCTTAATCATTATGGAAATGCTAAACTTTTTGCCTCCAGACCATAGCTGTCACCTGAGGAAGGGTCACTGCAAGTGACAAGCTTTGTCTTCAAGCCAGGAAAGGTTATGGCAGAGATTACAATTAGCCCCATCATTACTGGCTGCACACATTAGCAGAATTGTCTTTATAAAACAAAAATATATGGGCACTAATTGGTTTTTCTTCCCCTTGCCTATCAGTCCCACCTGCAGCTGGAATCAGTAGGAACAAATGGGATTGTCACTACTTGGGGCTCCCCCAGCAGCCAGCATGGGTAAGTCACACACTGTGGTCACATTTTCCTGCCTGCAGGGCAGTTGTTTATTGCAGATTATTTACAGAATTCTGCAAAGGCAAGGGAAGTCTGGCTCTGCACATGAATTCACTCAGATAAATATACCGTGCTACTTCTTCAAAACAACTTTTCTACTACATTTACCCCCTGGGCCATTCCATGGAATCACAGATTCATTCAGGTTGGAAAAGACCTCCAAGGCCATTGAGCCCAGCCTGTGACTGATCCCACCTTGTCACCCAGAGCAGAGCACTGAGTGCCATGTCCAGCTCTTCCTTGGACACCACCAGGGACAGGGACTCCACCACCTCCCTGCATAGTCCCTGCCAATGCCTGGCCACCCTTTCAGTGAAGAAATTCCTTCTGATGCCCAACCTGCACCTCCCCTGGCACAGTTTGGGGCCATTTCCTTTTGTCTTGTCCCTTCTTCCCTGAGAGCAGAGCCTGACACCCCTGGTGCACCCTCCTGTCAGGGAGCTGTGGAGAGCCAGAAGGTTCCCTGAGACTCCTTTTCTTCACCCTGAGCCCCCCCAGCTCCCTGACTTGCTCCATATAGTACTAATTCTGCTCCTTTACTATATTCCTACTGGGATATCACAGCTCTTTCAGAATCAGTGAGAAAAATCTTTAAAATATAACTCCATGTATTTCTGCACTATTTCAGTTCAGACTGGATGCTGAAGTGTCAGATTAGACAAACAATTAAGATTCTGTAGGCTTTACTCCCAATTATAGAAATGGCTGAATGAGCCGGATGGGGAAGAACTGGAGCGTTATGAGACTTGTGTTTGTCTTTCTGCAATTACAGGGGAGAATTTAGATGAAACCATCCCGCTGTCTGTGGCTTTAATGAAGACCACTTGCCTTGCCTAATCAAAAAAAAAAAAAGACACAAAAAGTATATAGTTGAGATCCAAAAATATCGTGGTTTAATGACGCATACAGGCAGAAGTTTATAAGTGGGCAAGCTTCCTTGCTCTACAGCCTCAGTGCACCTGTGCAGCAGCTGGGTTCAATCTGTCAGGGGCTGTATTTTAGGCTGGAAACTGAATAGTGCCCCACCCAGCCATGTTCCAGTCCACAGGCTTTTAACATTTCAGTGAGGGCAGAAAAATTGTATTCTGTGGGTTAAAGAAATCCAGGGATGATCTAGGTGGTGTTGGGTGTTTAAAGAGAAGAAAATAAAGAAAAAAAATAAAAAAGAGGGCAATTCAGCTAAGAAGAAAACAATATAATCACCTGGTCTGGTGCAGCAAACAGAACACCCAGCATTACCAATAAACATGATTGATACTTGGGCTACTTTCATTACACAACACTATGGACAAACAGGATTCTGATCAATACCAGCTAAGTTTATAATTTTCAGTTTGATTAGAAATAAAATCTGCACTTTTTTCCATATCTTTCAGCAGTTACATGTATTAATAGTCTGCACCAACAAACACACAGACATAAAGATCAAATCCTCTGTCCAAGGGCCAAGCACAAATAACTATCAGCCAAAGACAGCAGGGTAAATAAACAAGGCTCTAAAGCCTACAGGCTTTCCCAGCAGTGATTTAGGAGACCTATTTTGAACACTTTTTTCTTCCTCCCCCTCCAATCGTGGGTAAGATGTTGATACCACTGACCTAAGTGGAGCCAGGTTTTTAACCATTAGCCTTGCCATGCACACCCATCTGCTGCACAGATGGTATGAGGTCAGGCTATGATCTCATACCTTCTCAGGCACAGCATCAAACCCCAAAGCACACAGAGAAAAGGATCTGCATGTGACAAGGCCATCTCAGCACCACTGCTTCACCGTGAGGATGAGCAGAGCTCTTTCCCAAACTTGCAGAAGGCAGGTTTTGCAAAAACGACCATAAAAATGTTGGTTGGCCTGCTCTGTAAGATCTGACACTGCAGGACACTATTCCACACTTCGCTATACACTGCCCCTTCTCCCTTCTATTTTTGAAGCCACTCTTTTTTGCATTGAAGATTGCTGGACTGAAAAGTGAAACACATGATAAAATTAACCAAAGTTATTACTGAAAAAATAAACTCTCCTTAACACTGTGATTAAACTGTCAATTTATGGCCATGTGGAAAAGTTATTCCACCAACAGCCAATCCAGTCTACTGCTGCTTCCTACCAATTCAGAAGCTAATACAGCATCTCAGTGCTATCTGGCAATGGTCTGTTCTATAAATCACAAAATCATTTAGGCCGGAGAAGATCTCTAAAAACATCAAGACCATTTGTTAACCAAACACTGCCAAGGCCACCACTAAACCATGATCCCAAGTGCCATATCCATGACTTTTAAATGTGTCCAGGGATAATGACTTCACCATTCTCTAGCCAGCCTTTTCCAATCCTTGAAAACCCTTTCTATGAAGAAATTTTCCTTAATGGCCAACTGAACCTCCCCTGGCACAGCCTGAGGTCATTTCCGTCTTGGGTTGTCTAGCTGCTCAGAGTGACCCCAAGATGTGTTAGAAAGTCTCTTTTCCCAGCCTGGTGGTCAAAGGAGGAGTCAGAACTCTTCATTTCATGGTCTCAAGGTGGTTTGTTGTATCTTATCTATAAAATTCTTTCTCCTGACCTGCCGAGGTCTGTTCAGCAGGACAGACAGAGACACTCTGCCTGCCCCTGGGTGGTGTTATCTTTTTGTACTAAAACCTACGTGTACATTATCTACAATAACTTCCCAATACCTATCACCTATGTTAGACAGTGAGCTTCTTCTCTAAACCAATCTAAAAGTGCCAACATGACCCAGAAGATGGAGGCCAGGAGGAAGAAGGAGAAAGGCTGGACATGCACAGATCCCTCCATCTTGCCCCCTGAACCCCCATTCTAAAAACCCCAAAAATCTATTTTTCACCCCGTGATAAATTCACTATCACTCTACTTAAACTTTCGCAGCTTGTAATTCTTCATATAAGGTTGGTAATTGTTTTTTCCAAGGGCTAAATCAAAGGCACAGGGGTCTTGGGCTCTGTGCCAAGGTCTCTCCAGGGCAGCCAGAGGAATTTCTTGGGTTTCCACATTTCCCCATGTCCTGTCTCCTGTTATTTGGGATAACAGACCAATCCCAACCTGGCTACTCCCTCCTGTCAGGGAGTTGTGCAGAGCCAGAAGGGTCCCCTGAGCCTCCTTTTCTGCAGGCTGAGCCCCTTTCCCAGCTCCCTCAGCCGCTCCTGGTGTTCCAGCCCCTTCCCCAGCTCCATTCCCTTCTCTGGACACTCCCCAGCCCCTCAGTGCCTTTCCTGCAGTGGGGAGCCCAGAGCTGCCCACGGGATTTGCAGGGTCCCAGCAGTGCCAGCACAGGGACACTTTCCCTTTCCATCGGCTACAGATCAACATCCTCTCATCTCTCCATCTCAAACAAAATGAAGCTCTTCCTCTCATGAAGGAACTCATGAAAACTTTTTCCTCAAGCCATGACATTCCATTGGTTGGACATCCACCAGGGGCTGGGACCCTGGATTTTGTTCCTTGTTTTGGGGGCCTGGTTATGTGTGACCTCAAGGTCCATTGTAACCACAGAAATTCAGGATCCTCCTGAGTCCAGTGGCCAGGACCAAGCTCTGGGAGAAGCTCTGCCCTAAAGCTCTGCTTTAGATCAAAAAGGTTGAATGAAGTGAGAGCACTTGCTTTTCATTTTAATGAGTGAGAGGGAGGGCAACTAGCTGCAGTTGACCTGAAGCAAATGTTTTTTCTATAAGTTTTGCTGAACTGGAAAATCAACTTTTCACAAAGCCCCTAATCAACACAGGGTTTCATGTTGAATACAGATGGATAAACTCCCCCACTGTATATTGCATTTTTTTCCTTAGAAATACTATTATTTTCTTCCTCAGTTTCAATTTTTCTCAGGATTAGCGTCATTTACACTAACTTGAAAGTTTGAGCTTAGAGGCTTAGAGGTGCAAGATGAGATTCCTAATCCCCTAGTGCAATCACTCCATGGAAATTAGAAAACCTCCTCCTTTTAAAGATTTATCTGTGAGTTTCAGTTAATCAAGCACAATAGAAGGATCTCAGCCTGCGTAGAGTTTAACATTAGAAGGAAATGCAATTTACCACATATGTATTAAAAAACAAAAAATAAGCAAAACCCCAACCCTTTGCCCAAATAAACCAGCAGATTTCTGAGTTGCTGAGGCTGTGGGGTGAGGAGACAATGCTGAATTCCGTGGTGTTATTTAGAAGATGAAAGTTTTACCACAACAGAATGTGAGAGGGTCTTTCTGTAAATGACAAGCCCTTTCACATGTTTTTACCCTGAAAAGAAAGGAATGCCAGCACAGTCAGTCACTTGTGTATCTTCTGTCACCATAATTTTCTTTCCCATGCTCATCTTGGGCAGCTGTGACATTGTCCCAGCTCATGTCTATTTGAACAGCTTGATGTTCAAATGGTATTCTGGATGGATTTCTGGAGCACCAAGGCAGCCCTGCCAGGCAATTCCCATCCTCATCCACAGACCACCAAGCTCTTGCTGGTCTTGGCCATATTTCACCACATAAATTCACGGGGATAGACAGAAAGCTGCCTGACAGACTTACAGACAGATGGCTGGTGGATGGTGGAGCTCTGAAAGTAAACCCAGACTCTAAACTTCATTTTTTCATGGTTTAGTTCTTCTCAAGGCCTTCAAAGCAAAAATTATCACATTTTCTCACAAGATTTCCTTAACAACAAGCTCTGCAGAAATTCCTTTTGCACAAATCTCCAAGATGCAGTTTCAACACAGCTTTATGCAAATCTCATTTTTAAATGGCAGCTCTCATTCTTCTACTCACCTTTGCTTGGAGCAACTAGAGATTTTGACAATTGACATTGGGGTGCTCACCATATGTCAGCTGTGACTCTATATTACCATGCCATTTTTTTTCTCTCAAATATTTATCTTAACAATACCCCTGAATAGTTAAGAGGCATTTTGAATTTCCCATCTGTAAAATAGGAATTAGGAAACCTTCCTCAACAAACCCACAATAAAAGGCAAAGTCTGAACATCAGCATCCAATGTCCTCAAAGTGAAATGTGGACTCTAAATTTGAGCACATCTTTCTCAAACACATTTTCTAGACAAAATGTTTTTCAGTAAAAAAACAATAAATAATATAGGTAATAATTAAGTAAGTATGAGTAATAATTATTAAGTAATAATTAAGTTTTCCCACTACACTTGCACAAGAGTGAAAACTTTCTGAAACCACAGGAAAAATAGGTTTTATTCTTGTCTCATGGAAAAACCTGTTTGGGAGCTACATACTAGGAGGAGTCTTAAGGTCTAAAATCCTTGAAGGAATCTGAGCATACCAAAAACATGCTTCCTATACTGAGTTCAATCCCAAACCAAACTTAGTTTGTTTTCAGCATCTAAAGAAAATGTATTCAAATTTGTTCAGTTTTATCTGAACAGGAGACATTGGACCTACATGGGCTGAATAATTTTGATGGGGCAAGAATTACATTGAGCTGAAGAAAAAAAAAACCTGCAAGGAATCTGAGCATACCAAAAACGTCCTTGCTATATTGAGTTCAATCCCAAAACCCACCAACTTTGTCTTCAGTATCTAAAGAAAATTTGTTCAAATAAATATACAAATATTTATTCAATGATTATTATTATTCAAAATATTGCTCAAATAATATTCAAATTTGTTCAGTTTTATCTGAACGGGAGACATTGGAATTAATGGGTTGAATAACTGTGATGGGGCAAGAACTGCATTGAGCTGAAGAAAAAAAAATCTGCAAGCCTCAGCACACAAGGCTGCATTGCCCAGGAGATACAGGCACTGTAGGGATGGAGCCATAAGTGACAGATGAAAGATTCTCTGGCCACAGACAGGTGTAATAGCACATGTTACTGACCCAAAGCTCCCTCCATCAGGATGCTCCTTCCCAACACAGGAGCCAGAACTCCTGCAGAAAATTCCCCCCAGATTATTTGCATCTACTCAGGCAATTGCATTCGGTACACAAAAATCTCGATTGGCATTAAGAAGAGCAGATCACTTTGGCCAAGACCTCCCTTGCCAGAAGTGAGAAATCTGTGTCACTCAGTTCCAAGCCTTGCTCTCAGCTCTCTCTGTGTCTCTCAGCTCTCCATCCCCGTGTCGTGCCGTGGGCTCAGCTGTGACAGAGGTGAGTTGTGCTCTCAACCACCAGCCCATATCTCTGTAATTCCTGTGCAGCTGCTCAGAGCTCCAGGCCTCTCCACAGCACCGAGCCTTCAATCAAAACAAATTGTTTGTTTCTTTCTGACCACAAGAAGAAGTCTGGTTTCATCGTTTTCTTTGGCTACGTGGCCTGGCTACAAGCATGCTATAATGCTAGGAGCTCCATGCAGCCCTCTCTGGAGCTAAAGTCACGCAGTTGCACTTTGCAGTTCTGACTGACAAAGCAAAATAACTCAGAACTCCTTTTGAGACCATGGCACTCACCAAGCAAGCCCTCTTTGCAGCCCTCACTTACACAGGGAACTCCCTCAAGAGCATGAAGATGATCAATAAAGGGTTTTAAAGGATGGCATGAGGAGGAATTTCCAGGGACCTGTAGTGCAGAATACAGGAATACCTGAGCTAGCATGGGAATGGAATACCACCCAGATGTGTCTCCTCAGGCATCTCTTCAGCCTGTCCACAGCACCAAAACCTCCTTGGCTCACCCCAGGGTGAAGTGATCTGCTTCACTACTCCAACAGCAGCTTGGGAACAGAAAGAGAAATGAAAATGTTTGGAAACTTTATTTCCCAAGTTTATGCTCTTCATGGCTGCTGGAAGAGCTACCCTGAATCCTCCTTGTTCTTCACACTTTGCTGCTGCCTTTGTCTCCACAGTCCCCAGCTCCCTGGCACATCTCCTGCAGTAAAACAGAGCCCACCAGCAGAAACTTGTGATAAGTCTCAGTGTGGGTCCAATCCTGCAGTTAAAAACAGACAAAAACTATACTGAGCTGGGACAAATCTGTAAATTTAACTCCCCATCTTTTGTGTTATCTAACAGAATGTCAGAAGACCATAACACAGCCTGAAAGAGGGTAAGACAATGTGGTTTCCTGAGACTGGGAGGGATTGGAGCCAGTGACCCAGGAGGTCTCATCCCTTCCCATGCTCTTCTTTTCTCTCCATGCTCCCTTCTTGCTGCTACACATCTAAATTTAGGCTGTAAACTAATTTTAACTGTTAGGGGCATGGGTTGACTCTTTTGAGCGTCTGACACATTTTAAGAGCAGGGTAACTAAAACACAAATGCTTATGTAAATCCATCTTTGATTTTGTAATCAATTTAGTTCAGTAATTTGTTGCAGGGATTGGCTGAAGTAACACGCCAGAATTTTCACAGCCCCTCTGCCATAAAACTGACAAGCATAGGTTTTCTGGTTTTGTTTTTACTTCCTTTCAAGTGTAATAACTTCCCTTTTCATAAAATGCCAACATATTCTTTTAAAACTGTCCCGCTGCCATCAACCTGGTCGTGATCCAGTGCCAGGCCATAGCCAGACAAGATGAGTTACAAGGCAATCTTTTCTCTGCCAAACAATACAGAGATATTGGCACCTTTTCTCAGTGCTGCAAATCAGCTCAAAGGGCCACAGAAATCAGAAACTCAAGGAGGACTTCTTCCGCTTTTTGGGGTTTGCCTTGCAAGGAAAGTGGTGTTCTGCAAGGAATCTAATGTTTCATTAATAGCATGCTGGCTTCTTCCCTTTCTCCGAGACTTTTCCTCCACAGAAGTCCTGGATATAATTTTGATGAAATTGAGGATACCCTCCCCCTCTCCAAGTTACACACTGGATTCCTCAAGGCTGGTTTCAAGGAAACGCTGCTCCCCAGATGAAATGCAAAGCAGCTGCACAGCTTTGGCAGGGGAGAATGCAAAAATGCCACCAGAAAGTGAATCACTACCTCAGCCTAACTGGAAGTGCATCAATATTCCTGCTCAGGAAGGTCATGCAGCAGTGGAGACCATCCATAACATGTAGAAAAAATAGCACAAAAGGCCACAGAACCAGAGGACAATACCCTATTTTTCTTTTTATGTAGCTGACATAGAAATTGAGGTTTTTCAAAGCTTCTCAGCCAGTAAATTAATACTTCAGCATGGTCAGAGTTTTGAGAGAGATCTATAAAGCAGTGGTATTTGCACGTGACTTCAAGACTGCACCTACATTCTTTGCTGCTATAATCCCTCCAAAATGGCTTTTAAATGATTTGAGATGTATGTGGATGGTACCAAACTTGCACCTCCTTCCTCCATGTCTCACTTGGGTATTCAAAGGAGACCAGGTCAGCCCCTTAATTTAATATCTCTGGAAGGACATCAAGAGTTGAGATGAAAACAAGTGTCTCCATACAGGACTTGCTGGGGTAAATGCAGAATCACCAGGTTTGCACAGGCAGGGACCAGGTAGGGATTGTAAGAAGATCCAGTTAGTGTTTCTGGGAGAATATTCTTCTTTTAAAAAACATTTTTAATTGTATGACCATAAAGTATACAATCTAGAGACATTAGTGCATCAATCCTTCCTCATGCCAATCTGTTGTGCAACACAGCCCTGATGTTTTGCCAAGCTGAGAAAAGCTCACCTGGACACTGACAGGAGCCAAGCTGGTTTCCATTTTGCCTACATGGCACCACTGAGAACAGAAATTCCAGGAGTCAAACCCTGCTTTCAGCTCAATGGGGACAACTCCCTGTTTCCCACAAGGCAGAACAATGCTAAGCTAAAGGCAGGATTTGCATCCACAGTAGCAAAATAGTTTAAAATGCCAAGACATATAGAAAACTGAGACATCCACACACTCTGGCAGGCAATAAAGTACAAATATTAATTTCTTTCACAACAGCAAGCATGTAGGGATATATTATCAGGTATTTGCTGATAATGGTGTGTTGTGGAGCGATAATGGTATAGAGGAAAGGTGACATTTTTTCCAAATGACTTCTCAGAGCAGAAAGCATTGAATTAACTAATCTATTAATGGAATTTATTACTATAATTACTTGGTATTAGAACAAATATCCACATATGGTACTTGCAAAAATGCCCACACAGTTACAGTATCCATCACACACACCCTTTTTGAAAACTGGGACTATAACTGGAATTTAGTCAGATTTGGGCTCTACACAAACTATTTAGCAACACCCAATAGCCATTTATCAGAGAATTCCAGCAAGGTATTATCTTTGGGAAACCTGAAAAAGAATTTCCAGCAGGAGGTTACAGGTCCCCAGAGTGGTAAGGGCACATAACTCCAGAATTGTGAATACTGGGGTTATGTGTTTGCACCTTTTAATCCAACACAAAAAATCATTGGAAAGGTGAAATTTGCAGTCATGTTGGAAATCCCAACCCCCCATGCATGCAATATTACAGAGAAGGTAGCTGAATATCAAACACACCGAATATTGAGGTATGAGGTGTGAGACAGGCACACAGAAGATGATAGGAAATCTTTCACAACACTTCAGCTCGTTCCAGAAGCATGAAAAGAATGATTAAAGAAAATTAAAAAAAAAAAAAAAAAAAAAAAAAGAAAGGTGACACAGCTCACTGAAAGCTTGGAGTGATTTAGGAGTTTGTCTAGTTCTGCTTAGGAAGCCAAACGAACCACTCACCAGAGGAAAATGATAACCAGTGAGGAAAGGAAATCAGATGAATACACAATTTACACACCATCTAGATAAGAAATATTTACCTTCAGATAACTTTAAATTCAACTACTGAAATCAAGCATTTCCGGTCTCCAAAACTCTTGTGACTTAGACCAACATCTTTATAGCTCTAATCCATGTACTTAGAGATGAAAAAAAAGGAAAAAGGAAAAAGAAAATTAAACAGAGCTTGAGGTACCCACACTTCAACTTGATCTGTTAGTGGATACACAGCAAGATAAGGTACAGTCAACAAGGAAGTCCTCAGGCAATCTTCTGCCTATAGAATACCCCAAACAAATTAGCCCTCTTTTTCTTGCTCAGTCTATTTCATTTGGAATGTTTAACTAGAAAATGGGATTAGATCAAAAACAGATTTACAAGGAGAGCTGCACTTCAGCTGCACTCCAAAGCTCAGTGCAAAATATTGGACATGCAAGCCATGGTGATGGAGAAACAAAGTTTCCACTCTTAAACTTATATAGTATAATTAGCAACAAATCTACTCAGAAAAGTATTTTAAATATATTTTGGTGGTTAAGCAGCACTTTCCTATGTGATTACATAATGTTATTCTTTACATCAAATCCAACTTCACCCAAGAGCTGCTTTTGACTTAAAGTGGAGTCTGGTAGTATAAAAGCATATTAAAACTGATGTGAAGTTGAATTTTATATGTGCTTCAAGACATTTTGAAACTACAGAAGAATCCTCTAATATATGAACAGCAGCAGTAGAAGGGCAGCTTAATATATTCAGCATGTGGCAGTGAATAATTTTTAAGTGAAAAATAATAAAATAGGTCATGAAATGTCACCAACCTACCTTGAGCACAGGGTGATGTTTTAAAATTATCTCTATTTGTTTTGATATTTCTTAATTATCTATATTTGTTTTGATGTTTCTGTATTTACTATTTACCCACTCTTTTACATTAACATTGAACCAATCTGACTTTATTTTAGCAGGCAGCACTTTATTAACGCTCTAAAGCTTCAAGTTTCCTCAAAAATGCCTTCAACATGCAACTTGGATGACAGCCAGGTGTGAAAAGCCACCTCTAACAGAAAAGCACTAAGAAATGGAATGAACTTTGGAATGGAGAGCATGTGAAGCTCAGTTATTATGAAAACGCAGCAAACATGAAGAGCAGCTGGTGTGCCACAGGGAAAAGCCTTACACAGGCTGATTGCCTAATCCACATTTCTTTCGCGGACTCCTAATGATAACATACTGGTGAGTTACACTCACGCACCAGTTCAAACTTTAACATATTTTCCTTAAAGAAGAAACAGTCCCGTGGTAATCCCATAGTCTACCTCAATCCCCCCAGCCCAGGTACCCCAGAGGTAGCAAGGATCACTTCCAGAAATAGGAGTGGGAAAAGACTAAATACACATTGAAACATTTAGCCAGGATCTTTTAAAAATGCAGCTGCTCTCTCCACTTCAGCCCCAAGGGTGGCTGCAAACCTTCAAAACCTTATTTTGCCCTGGGTTGCTTGCTTCAAAGAGTAATAAAAACATAGAAAAACCAAAACAGGGCACAGCATTAACACTGTCCCTTTCCCTTCAGGGGCTGAGCAGGACCAAGGACTAACTTCTTCGCAGAAATCCTCTAGAGGAGAAAGAATGAAATTCTGCTCTTCACAGGGGTTTAAAACATGGCCAGATTTTAGGAATTGTACCAACAGGAGAGGGAAAGCGTTCTCACAACTGTGTGCCTTCTTTGGGCTCTTCCCCAGCATTCATGGGGCAGAAAAAACCCAAAGAAAAATAACTTCCCTGCCTCATCTGGTCATTATTAATTACAGAGTTAATCAAACTAGAGAGACCACACAACCCCATTTAATTAGAAACTTGGAGAGAAACCACTCCTTTTTTTTTTTCACTGTTGCTTTTAGGCAGGGGGAGAGTAATCAGAAAGTCCCATTTTCTGACTGCATGACAGGCAAAAGCCAGAACTGATTTATTTAACATGGGAGGAATAAAGGTGAGATTTCTGGTGGATGGCAGGAAAAAAATAAGCACCTGTCATATCAACCAGAAAGAAACCTGCTAACTATTTAAATTACAGAATTTAAATAATCTTCTTACAAATGAATTGAGAAAAAAATTTAAGGCCTAGCTAATCTAAGGAAGCAATGGCAAATATAAGCCACAGCCTTAGTGTAGCCTGCTTGCTTTCCAGTGTGTTTGGGTACCATTATCAAAAGTGGATGCATACAGCTGAATGATAGAACAGCTATAATCGAGGGGAAATTTTGGCCTGGTCTCAAAGATCAAGCAAAAATTATAGTTACATTCATATTAAGTATAAAAAACCCCCCCAACCATTAGTTTCCTAGCTTAAATCTCTTGCTGAAAACACACTTTAAAATCTGATACTAAACAGCCCAGCCATAGTCCTGATACAAAATACAGTACTACAGATGACACACTAGGAAAAATAAAACAAAATTAACATAGCAATGTTTGTGGCTGGACCACTGTACCATTACTGGCATTTTGCTTATGTAGTGATTCCATTGGTGTTTTGCATTACATGGCAAAAACATAGGTTCCCCTTCTAAGAAAAGAATTGCTTAATGTGCCAAATGGTACATCTGGAGAGAAGAACTGCCAGCCTGCAAGGATAACAACACAAACAGATTCATCCAATGCTGGCTGGCTGGGTTTCTAGATGATGATATTCCTATTAAGAATCATATATTGGCGTATTACTTAAACCTTTCAGCCTGGAAAGCATCCTTAATTCATTATCTGATGGCTTTTTATTTGTTTTTTGCAAATCCAGCAGCTGCAGGGGAGGTGACTGTGGGTTTGGTGAAATACCATGTATTATTAGTGCTTTGCTTTAGCTTTTTAATTAAATTATTCTGTGACCTTTCACTGTCAGAGACACTATCAGGCACAAAAATAGTTTGATCTTCAAATGAGTAACATAAAAGGAAGCCTTCTGCCTGATAGGGTTGATAAAGTGTCATGTGGTATTTAAGGTTCAGCACATGTATAAGGGAAAAGAGGCAGAAAGGACCTACTAGATCACACATGATCCATATATAATTATAATTATATTATAATTATATTATACATTATGTTATAACTTTGTTATAATTATACATTATATTATAATTATATAATACAGTATAATATGTATTTCCAAGGCCTATTACACTCCTACCACATAAAGTCTAGCAGGCCCTTACCAACGAGCAGTGACTTTGCTACATCTTTGGGAGGTTCCTGCTTCTCTGCAATGGGATTTCTGCAGGAGAGGCCTCAGTGCTCCTTGTCTAACTTGTTGCAGGGCTCTGTGTGGCTGAAATGGCTGTGCAACTCAACATGAAAAACTGCAGTGCAGCACACCTCAGCTGCAGCCTTAAATTTAAATTATGCCTCCTTTTTAACAGTGTTTTCTTCCTGACAATTTCACTGAAAGAAAGAAAAGACATCCCCAAGGATTTTAGATTTCAAAGACTCAAGTTGACACTGAATGATACAAAGCACAGCCAGATGTGCTGATTTAACCACAATAACACAAAAAAAAAAATGTTGCTCAAAAAATTGTTCTGGAGATGTTCACAACCAATCTGAAATAGTCTGTGGATCATTTTAAATACTAAGTGGTTTAAAAGAAAAAAAAAAAAGGTGTTTTGAGATAGCAGAAGCAGGATGCTTAACAGGGCAGTAGAAATGTTTCAGGGATGGCGCATGTGGCAATGTAGATACAACACAGGTGAAACATTTGAAATTCTGTAAAAACCTCTGGGTTATTATTACACTCTGCTGAGGGCTGGAGGGGTGAGAAAAGATGTGGCTTTCAGGGTTCCATCCCTCAGGAGCTGCTGTTATGCTGTAAAACCTCTCATCAGCTACAACAAAGACACTGCAGGGTGGGACTGGGGTAGAAGAGCACATGGATGGCCCAAATTGGCCAAATCCCTCCCTGTCTGGGTGCATGGGACAGTGCTGCAGGTGTCTGCTGGGGAGTTACACTAGCCAGACTTCAGCTAGGCAATTACCACCTTGCATAGTGTCAATGAATACTGAAAAACACAACTAATCCCAAAATTAATTTCTCAAAAATTGCCCTTCGTCCTCTCCCCCACATGGACAAATTGCCAATTGTCACAGGAAGCTTCCGTGTTCCATTAAATTAAAAATGTAAATAGTTTTGACATTTACCAGTGCTTCCTAAAACTGAAAGCATCTCCTCATAAACTGACCATGCACTTTCAAAGACAGACTTGAAGGTTGTTTGGCAAAAAAACTCACCTGTCCTCCAAAGGTATTGACATTTTTCCTCTCACACACCAGTTCCTTTATTTTCCCAAAGATCAGAATTTTTCCATTCCAGCAGATATTTTTCAGGACTGCTCTTTAGTTCCTTCCTGAAGAAACATGTTTGAGAATTGATCTTATCTAAGTTATTTCCTTGTCTGACACAGAATATTAGTGGAAGTTTGAGCAACAAATTCAGAGCAGCATGCCTGTCACCAAGGGGATGAGGAGTGCCTACAGTGAGACCCAGGCTATGGAACTTTCCAAACAGCTTTGGAAGGCTGATCTCTACCAATTCCTATATTATTTGTTTACTTTCAATGCCCAGACTTGTGCTTCATTTTATTGAACAATCAGCCCTGAAGTCTTCCTAGTGGCATTTAACAAGCATCTCTTATTTTAGTGTCAGACATAAAATCTACAATCTAGCTTGCACAACGTGCATCATGAATTTCTGCCTAATTTACTTTCATGCAGTGAAAACATTTTTTTTCCTGAAAAATGTAATGTAAAGAAAATGTAATAGCAAAAGAACAAAGTTCACAGTGAAAATGGTGTGGCATGGCTTTATCCTATGATAACACAAGAGTTCTTTAATATTTAACTTTGACAATAACAGCTGAATTAGATCCATGCTTCCAGAGACACAAACTGTTCCAAGCCTGGCTGGTTCACAGAGCGTGGATGCAGAGATGAAGGGACTGCCTGAAAGTAACACTGGAGCTCTGTGGCAAAGCCAAAAACTGATCCAAGAGCTCCCAGCTCCTCTCCATTGTGTGCACCACAGGGTTATTATTGTGCCTTTTGACTAGTGCTGTTATTTTGTACCTGTAAAAGTGCTTGTCCTCACTGGCACTGTGGCTCAGGAGCCCCTTTCACATCCACTCTGGGATGCCCATGCTCACCTGGTGCCCTGCAGCTCCAGCTGTAGGAATGAGCTGCTGCTGCTCTTGGAGGGACTTTTGCAAGTATATTTTTGCAGAGCTTCATTTCCAGAGAAGATAACCCCAAAGCCTTCACCTTTTATTTGGGATAACTGAGAACATGGAAACTGAAAGGCTGTATGGGAGGGATTCAGAAAAATTGAACCAGCTGTTAACCACTCATGTTACTGCATGTCAGTGGGAAATAAATACCAGAAATGTGCCCTCCAAAACTCCTCAGGTGTGATTTGTCCAGAGCTGCAATACAACCAGAAATACAGTCTAGGAATTGCACACCATTGTGTCTTGGCACTGATCACCACAGAAGAGCCATTGCACCTCATGTTCACACAGGACTGCCTCACTTAGGGCCCTCCTAAGTGAAGATAAATCATGGTGTTCTAGAAGCCATCAAATCTAACTCCCATAAATCTGCTAAAAATGCTGAAGGAAAAATGTTTGGAAGGAGCAGTAAATGAATATGGAAGTCTACAGTACATCAAAAATCTAAAATTAATCACTATTTTAAAAGCAGTGATTATTTCCCTTTTTACACCTCCTTAGTTTTCACAACCACACATACCTGGTTTTATTGTTGCATAAACCAGCTCATTCAGCTTTGTTCCTCTTGTCCAGATTCTATAACTTACAGCAGATGAAAAACAAAAAGCTGGATTCTGTCCTGTGATTAAAAAATGTTTTCAGGGGTGAAGTTTCCCGAGTGACCACGGAAAAGCCACATATTGATCATTTGTGCTCTGAGTTCTCCCTTTCCCAAGGGAAAGGACATAAAAACATGCATCTGTTTATATCAGCTTGAGAGGAAGTGGTAGAAAGGATGACTGTAACAGTGCCCTGTCCAACATGATTTCCTGGAGCTCATCTGCTGATGCTTGAAGTGCATCTGCACAAAGTGGACCTTTGCTGAACTTCTCAAAATATACGAACCCTCAAGTATTTCAGAACAACAAAGTCAAAATTAGGTGATAATAGATATGCAAAACCAAAGCCACCTTCTCCCTCTCTCCCAGTCCACCTGCAGGAGTCAGCAAAGCATATCCAAATTTGGGGTTGAACCCATCAGCAGCAGTGCAAATATATTTTTAAGAAATCTCAGAACAACAGCATTTATTTCATTAATTTCTAGCCCCTGTCTCCAGCTGGAATAATTCCCACAGCAAGCTCTGGAAGCTTTGAAATGGCAATGACAGCAGAGAAGGGAAAGAGGATTACCATCACAGGGACTTACCCTACAGTGATCACTTGCCAATATTAGCATATGCATAATACTTTTAACATATCCATGGAAATGACAAGGAAATATGAAATATTATTTTCAAAATATTAAGTTATCCCCAGGGTGATGGCTTTGAAAAAGTGAAATACCTTATACTATTCACTAATTTAATTGCACAACATGGAAAACAGCACAGTGCTTTTCCCAACAGGCATCAAGTGGAGGGGCTCTTGTGGAGACTCACACTGTTCATTTGATTGGTAATCCCTGGAAGACACTTTGTCATTGCCATACATTCCTGTTCACTGATTATTTCTTTCTCTGAATACCTGCTTTCACATCAGGGTGTGCTGAGCAGCCTCCAGCACATAACAAGCTCCAGAAGATGCTCCTGAACTCCCAGTGCCTTGTAGGCTTTGGCAATGATCAAAATGAGAAGGGACAAGATGCTGAGCATTTTCTGTGATGGTTCTGCATCTTAGCAATTAAAAAACTGGATCTGTAATCCCACTCATTTACCTCACCAATAAGACAAGATATTTTTTTATTTTAGGTTTATTTTCATTGAATGATTGAGAATAGCAGGATGTCAGTGAGGGAAACTGAAGGCACCTGCTTGGCATTCAGTGCCTGATAGTTTCTAATGCCATGGGTTGGAAAAGTTTAATCTAGAATTTACTTTAAAAGAAAGAGGGGAAAAAACAGTTAATAAATCAAAAGAGGGCAAAACCAGTTAATAAATCAAAGAGATATGTGGCTGTGGTGCAGGGATCCTTGTGATCTGGCATTTGGAGAACCAGCAGTGGATTTGGCACCCAAGGAGAAGTAGCATTATTCTTGCCTCCTCACCAGCTCTCACCAAATCCTCCCTGCCACATCCAGCACAACCTTCACAGTAGCAAGCTGTCCTTGGTATGACCCACAGGACTTTTCCAGCTAGTGAAGTCCTCCTCTCTTCCGCCTATTCCCTCAGAAGGCATCAGTTTTCTATTTTAAAAATATCAAGTCACCCTATCTCAGCTGCATTATAAACAAAGACAAACAAAACAACCCAAAACAGTTTCGTGTGTGTGGAACAAGAAAGAAAAAACACTTCAAGCCCGAAGAAGTTTCCAATAAGTCACTCATTGAAATTCAGGAAGAAAAAACCCCAAAGGGTAAAAATACCCCCACGTATCCAAGTTCTCTGAGGCCATTTCTCTCCCTCATCTGTGTTCCATCATCGTCTTCCTTATCCAAAAAAGTTGTGGTGTCCGTGGGAGTATGAACAAACATTGGTGTGACCACGGAAAGGAACTCTGTGTCTGGCAGCAGGAAGCCGTGCGTTATCCCGTCTCCAGGAACCCGGCCTTCCTTCGATGGTCATAAATATTCTCTGATGACAAAGCAGAGGGTAGTCATTCAACCAGACTGAATAATTCTGCACAACCCTGAAAAGCACACTGGGATCTGCGCTCTGTCCCCAGCCACAACAAAGATCCACGGGAAACAACCCGACTGGCCTCGTGTGTAGGACACCCTGTGCTGGCACATCCACCTCAGGGCGATTCAGGCAGGAGAGCTGGGCTTCCCTTTTGGAAAGAGGGAATCCTGGTAGCCATAAAATTTATCTGAGGACAGTGTCATGCAGAGCAGCCCTTAGGGAAGGACTGGGGGGTGGTAATGGGTGAGAGCTGGATGTGCCCCAGCTGTGAGTGCTGGGACCCCAAACTCCCCTTGTGCTGGGCTGAGCGTGATCAGCCTCAACCACACATCACTGAATGACACACTAAAGGCTGGAGAAAGCACCAAAGCACAGGCTAGCTCCTTAATGATAGCTATTAATGAGTACAAAGGCAGCTATGACACCTTTTTAGTTACACTTTGTCCTTGTATTTTCAGTTTTACAAAATATTTAGACACAAGTTTTTTGAAGGGAAGGGAATAAAAAGACTCCTTACACCACTATCTTTACACTACACTGTGTAATCAAAGACATCCTAATTTTCAGGAGAGCGTTACTTGACATCTTGTTGCATAAATATTGCAAGCAGATCTGGGAGTTATCGGTAATGTATGCCATAGTCTTGCCAAAGTTATTGATGAGGAAATGATCTTCATGACCAACCTTCCCCTAGCCAGAAGAAAAAAAATCAGACTTAAATGCAAGTCACTTTCTTCTGCTGGCCTCCCTTTTCACTCCCCAAACCCCAAATTAATAAATTTAGAGCGAATAAACAAACAATCACTTCATGCTTACCCTTATGCCTTCTCCTTTTATGGTAGCCTTATAAATTAAATTTAATCTTGCCCTTCAAGGTAGAAACAAGTAATAAAACTAACCTGTTTATTAGCCAGTGTAGTTTGAGAATTATACTGGCATTTCTGCCTTTGAGAACGTGAGGGATTGTTGACACAATGGAGGCCAAGCATGCATTTATGGTGCATGATATCACCGTGGGGCTCACACAGGCAGTTTGCTTATTCCACAGATGACTGCCACAAGAGAATGTAATTGCTCAATAATGTGTCAATGTACCCATGGGAAGCATTTAAGTCATCTGAGACCTGTATTGGGAACTTGCCAGGGACCCCAGCACTACCTCCAGCTTGCACGAAATGGAGGAATTGAGGCCATCTTCTGCAGCAAGGATAAACAGAACAAGGGAGAAAGTCAGGACAAGTCAAAAAAGCACCCCTTTCTCAGAAAAATGAACACAACTGGAAGGGGAAAAACTGTTCCACAGATTCAGAAAATAAAAGCTGTAAGGTGAACAAACTTCCAAGCAGGGGAGTCAACATCAGTGTGGTGTACTCCAGCACAATGAGATGATCTGCACTGGGGAGAAATTACCTCACCAAGAATTAAAGCCTCAGAAATAGATGTAACCCCTGACTGAAAAGCTATTTACGGACAATGAAATCCTCATGTCCACCATGGCTTTAATTTTTTGGTCATAAATCAAGTTAAGGTGAAACGTCCAAGTCATTGGATATTAGTGTGAGATAAATAACAATTAAAACTCTCTGAATGCTGCAAATCGAGAAGCATCATGTAGGATCAGCTTAATAAATCAGTCTCTTCCATACTTCTCAAGAATTAAAGGGTCATAGGATGAGATCCAGCTTTGTGGATGTCTACTTTTAAGCATGTAACTACTTCCATTGATTTTGAGAACACTACCCCAATGCTTCAGTTCAGGTACATGAAAATATTTGGGTAGGTGAAAGCCTTGGTAAGGAAGTCATCACTGGAAGCTTTGGGAAGCTTTGCAAGCCAATGGAAATTGTAACTCCCTCCAATAAGACCCACAGCAACGTAAAGAGACTCTGCAGATATAGTGGGAATGACCAGAGTCCCCGGTGGCTCAAACAAAACAGGAATTTGCAGCTTTTCCCAGCATCCTATTGGAGAATCTTTCATGAATTTTAAAATGGTTTACCTTTTCTGTTCACCTTTCCTCAAGACACAGCTCAGAAGAACCTGTCACCTTTTAGCACAAATGGGTTCAGTCCTCAACCCACAATGAGCCAAAGGATCTGACTGAAGGACATCCACTGTGCCATGCCTTGATGCTCAGCTCAGGGCCCACATGTGACCTACTGCATGTTAAAAAAAAAAAAAAAAAAAAAAAACACCAAAATTCCTGGTTTTCTTTTTCCCCCCAGCCGTCCCTCTACTTCTCCCTCCCACCCTGATCTGACTTTTCCCATTTCAAATGAGATTTAGAAGTCTGCCTGATGGCAGGTGGGTGGAGGCTCTCCAGATACTCTGTTTGTTGGTAGCCCAGCAGTTATTTGTGGTTGGCTTTTTTGTTTGCCCACAAGAATTTCCAGGGTGGTGTAAACAGACAGATGTGGGTTCCCTTCTGCCATACAGATCACACCATAGAGAGATATCAAAGGAAAAAACCAAGCCCATGAATAATGCACTAGTGAGAGCATTTGAAGCTCTGCCCTTTAAAGACTGGCCTCTGAATTTATTGGTGTAATTGTTAGGTATGGGCACCCAGGCTGCCAGATAGCTTTTGAAATCAAAACATCATGGAAAGATTTCCCGGATATTTAGAAGTTTATTCAAAGTGTAAGTGGGCTCCAGCACTGGCAAACCCCAGGCTGGTCCCACCCTGAGCACTGCCCTAATCTTACATGCTAAAATTGTTCTTTCCTTCCTTCCCTCAGTGGCACAGTGGTTTGATTCTTGCTTCAGTGAGGCATCTCAACAACCATCCCATGGCTCACTGCTGCTGTAGCACTGGCATGCTGAAGGGGAGGGTTTCAAAGGTG
Source organism: Ammospiza nelsoni (assembly GCF_027579445.1). Lineage (NCBI taxonomy): Eukaryota > Metazoa > Chordata > Aves > Passeriformes > Passerellidae > Ammospiza > Ammospiza nelsoni. Next base: position 67,807,552 of record NC_080637.1, read on the forward strand.
TGGATTAGTAAAGCTCCACTGATTTCAGGCTAATTCATACCAGCCAGGAAATTCTGCCCCTTGTTCTTTTTTTTTTCTTTTGCTTCTACTGTTACCATATTATGCAAACTTTTGCCATGTAATTTCTATGTGCCTTGTTCTCACCTCATACATCATGGCATTTTTAGCCTTGAGACGAACAATTAGCCCATGATTAAAATCACATTAAGTCAACAATGCAACTTGCTAATCATTCTTACTCCGGAGTTTCCAACTAAAGCTTTTCTCATCATTTATTTTTCCAGGAGGATTTGTATATGTCTCTGTCAGTCTGTTTTGGAGCAAGGCAGGTTACAGAGGCACTTTGATTCATGGCTGGACATGGATTATTTTCAGTAGAAAGAAAAAGGAGACTTGGCTTTAACAGCCTTGCACTGTCATCTTGCGGTCGCAGTGCTCAGCTCCTCACCCTTATTTGGAAATGCCTTGAACAAGAATTCTGTTTGAGCAGGAAGAAATGGTGATAGCCCCACTCCTAGGGCTTTGGCTTGTTTGGAGGCCTCCTTCCTGATATTCTGAGACAAGACAGAGTAACCTTGCCAATTGTTTCCACTTCAGCTTTTTCCATGTCCTTCCTTTTGGGAAGAAAGCATCATCTCCTCCATAAAACCATCATTATTTAGAAGACTTCATCTCCTCCAGACTTACAGCACTTTCACCATGAACACGTGCTCCAAGACAAGTTTTCAGGGCAGTTTTATGCACAGTCCTCCTTCCTGCCTGAGCTTTAAAGAGGGAAAGCTCAGCCACCATCAGCTCCAGGTGAGGGAGACGTCTGTTTCTCAACTGAGGCAAATCACTCACAACAACTTCTTGGCTTTGCCCACTAATCTCAACCTGCAAAGAGCAATTATTTTTGCCTCCTTTCTGGACTGCTCAAGACACCAAGCATGGGATTATCCTCGTAGACCCTTCCTAGAGGTAATTTCCTGAGCTTGTCCAAAAGACAAGAGAAAGCCCTGAGCCAGGCTTGCCTTCATCTCCAGCAGTGCTGTTCCCAGCCAGAAAGCTGGCCTCCCACCTGCTTCCTTAAATCCTACTCTTGGATAAAAATAAGCCATATTCTGCAAAGATAGCCCAAATCCATTCCCTCCCAGTGAAGCCTGGCCAAATGATCTGTCAGTGAGTGACCAGAAATGAGGAAATCAACCTAACTGGTTACTTGGATGTGTACAGCAGGAGTTACCCCAACCTAAACTACAGATTCCAAAAGTTCCATCCCTGTCCTCCTCAACAGCCAATACTTATATCTCCTTTTATACAAAATCCTCCTTACCATTTTATCAATACCAGCTTAAATTTTTAAGCTTAATCAAAAGCTTTAAAATCTTCATTGTTTCTGTTTGTGCTATTCACTTGAGTCATCTGTCTCAATTTAGAGGTAAAAAATCCTCATAAGGTCACTCTTGTTACATTCGGTTTCAGCATCTCTATTTGGGCTGCCAATACCTTGAGGAAATGTTTATTTTTACAGAAACCACAGTTAACATAAAGAGTCAGGAGCAAAAAATAAAAAATGGGTTTCTAAGGGACTTAGTTTAGCACTTGGGGAAAACCCACTCTATTTTGATTAGAATTGTGTTACTCTCCTTCCCTTGAATGAAATGTAGAGTGTGAAAAATGAACTCCCCATTTTTGGAAAGAATCTCTCAGCATAAAACGTTGCAAACCATATTTACTTCAACTTTTCTTTAACATGTGAAAATTGTCATGATTTTGCAGACAGATTGCCACAGATAAGATTTGTTTATCAACCCAAAATCTTACTGTCAGCAGAGGGATCCTCTGTGGCCTTTGGAATCCATTAAAGCTCCATCCAGAATCTCTGTGAGGGTTATACTCTAAAACTCCCAAAATGCAAGAAATTCATGCAAGATTTTTTTCAGCTATAAGGGATTTTAAAGGGTAAGAATTATCTATTTTGTCCTCACACTTTCAAAATGACTAAATTTTAGTTTAGATTTAGAAAAAAAAGAAAACTTTAGATAAAATGTAAAACAACTCCAGTAAGAGTACTGCAAACTAATGGGGTGGTATGGAAATTTTGGGAGCTGAGAGTTACCAGAAGTGTGACTGCTGTTATTAAACAAAGGGACTGAAATCCCAGACTCATGGTTGGGAAAGGCCTCCAAGGCCATGGAGCCCAGCCTGTGACTGATCCCCACCCTGTCACCCAGAGCAGAGCACTGAATTCCATGCCCACACATTCCTTGCACACCTCCAGAGATGGGCGCTCCAGCACCTCCCTGGGCCATCCCTGCCAATGCCTGGCTGCCCTTTTGGTGAAGAAATTCCTCCTGATGCCCAACCTGCACCTCCCCTGGCACAGCTTGGGGCCATTTCTGCATGTCCTGTCCCTTGTTCCCTGGGAGCAGACCCTGACCACCCCACTCCAGTCAGGGAGCTGCGCAGAGCCACAAGGTCCCCCCTGAGCCTCCTTTTCTCCAGGCTGAGCCCCCCCAGCTCTCTCAGCTGTTCCTGGCACTCCAGGCCCTTTCCCCAGTTCCATCCCCTTCTCTGGACTCACAAATGTGAACAATCTCCTTTTTGGCACACTTAGCAGAGATGTCAAAGGGTGTGTAGGAAATCCCCACGCACGGAGATGCCCTTGAACCGAGGGACCGACAACCTGCAGGGACAAAGTAAAACCAAACCCAGCTCGGCACTCGGGAGCTGCCATCACCCCAGAGAGCAGGAACACGCGTCCCACAGGGCCAACAGCACCAAGCCCAGCTGCTGCTGCTGCTGCAGGGCTCCAGGAGCAGCAGGACCACCTCTGACAGCAGCACAGCCCTCACTAATTCCATCCCTGCCCTCGCTGCCAGCCCGGCTGATAATTGGCACCGACCGCGCCGTGGTTGCTGTGATGTGGGAGCTGCTTGCCAGGAGCTGGACTGAGACCACCAACTCACTTCAGACAGGCCACTAAACACCCATCTGAGGGTAACCACGAGGTCCCTCTCAGCCTGGGCTCGATTCAAGCTGGGCACTTGGAGGTGAAAAGGCTCCGCATTCAATTACCCATCCCCTGAGTCATCCCATCCACCCTCTATAGTTATTGCAAAGTGCTCTGGTAAGCAATATCTGAGAACATTACATGCACTCAAAATGCTAAAAATACACGTCTAAGAAGGCAGGGAAAAGCTCAGATCACCCAAGAGTACATTTTCCTTTCTCTTTAAAAAGAAAATAAAAAAATTTTTCAATTTTCCTTTTCTTTTTTTTTTTCCAAATATTTTTTTCCACACCCTGCTTTGCCATTCCAATTAATTTCTTGCAAATATCTTTAGAATACTTTAAATATCTTTAGAATACTTTAAATATCTTTAGAATCTTTAAATATCTTTAGAATACTTTAAATATCTTTAGAATTTTTAAATATCTTTAGAAAAGAGAGGCTGTTCTTGGAAAAAAACTAAATGTTCCTTTTACCTTTGTATTTTCCAAATAGCTAAATCAGTACTAGAAAGAAGGCGAAAGTACTTGGGGGGGGGAGGGGGTGTGAGAAGGGTAGCAGGGAACAAAACAAAATGTTAAAAGATGGATTAAAAAGGCCCCACACTGAAATGACAAGTCCCAGGGTTCCTCAAATGTGAGGATTTGTTTTCAGAGTGGTGCTGCCCTCTGGTCCCCCAGGATATGGTATTTTCAATGCAGCTCCAGAGGGTCACCAATCCATTTGTGTCACCTATCCTGGGATCTGACAACTCTCCCCAGGGGCTCAGTTAAACAAGGCTGCAGTTTTTAAACAAAGTGGATTTTAATTGAGAAGCACCTGTGGTGAGAGCCTACCAGCATTTATTAAAAAGCAGATTTATCACAGTGAACCACAGAGGGGGGAGGTGGGAGGGGGAGTCCACACGTACGTCATACCTGCAGCACAGAGCCAGCCCTTTCACAGAAAACCCTCAGAGAAATGTGTAGGATTTGACTGCACCCCACAAAGAGTGCTCTTCCCAACAGGCTGTTCCCAGGGTGCTGAAAAGCTATCATTCATAAAAAATTATTGAGGGGGAAGGAGGTAGCAAAAGGGAGTTCAGGAGGCCAGGGATGCCAGTGGGAGCTGCAGAATGAGACCCTGTGTGAAGCACGCACCTGTTTGTGGCCACCATAAAAGCTTCACTAGAAAGCCTAAAGCTCCAAACTGGGGGGGGAGAAAGGGGGAAAGAGGGAAAACATAATGAAAGCTTGTCTTAATATAAAAATAAACTTTAACCCATGCAGTGCAGACTCGCAACAGATGGCTGCAATTTAGAAAAAAAAAGCCCTGGCAATGAGAAATACACAGAACTGAGGAGGAAACTCTTCCAGACACATCTTGGTATCATCAAACATGGGCTTGGGGCAAAGACTGGAATTGCACCACTTTATAAAATATGTGGCTTAAAAACCTGCTTCTAAAACAAAATTTAATGTTGGCCTAGAGAGCAGTTGATTGGAGGTGCCAAGGTCTGTCTAAATGTAATAATAAACAGTTCCACTAAGGAAGAGTTTGCAAGACAAGGAGAAGAGAGTGAAGCCAACAGTTACATGACACACAAATGTTTACAGTGACAAGGGATGTGTTGTAATTTTAATTACACTATTAGTAAGATCCCTTGGTGATTTGTTGCAGTGTTATGCACTCACTTTACCCTTGGTGAGGGGCAGAAATTATGTGCTCAAGCCTGTTGGCCCATTTTAGAAGACTTAAAGTTAAGGGTGAGGCTCCTCAAAGGAGTCACTAAGGATGCTTTTTACCCTCAGAAAATAACTGGCCATTTTCATCTATTATTTCCTTATCAATGTTTTCCTATTTATTGCACACATAACACTGCCTTTTTTCCCCCTTGTGTATGTAAATCAGCCTCACTTCTAATCAAAAGTAGGCATAGCCTATGATGTTCATAAGAAAAGAAATGCATGGTGCAGAATAAAGGGGGCAAGGAACAGAAATATCAGCCACTCTACATCCCATGTCTGCGAAAATGTGGTTTTGTAAATGGTTTAATAACAATTTCAGAATTTGGTTTATTTCTCCTTTAAAATCACTGCTGAAGTAAAAACCTACTTCTCTGCCACAGTGCTTTGATCTGCAGGGGTGATTTCAACTTTTTTTGTTAAGTCACTTTCAGCTTGGACTTGCATGGAGAGAGACTATTCACAAGAACATGATGTGACAGGACAAGGGGGAATGGCTTCAAACTGAAAGAGGTTTAAATTAGATATCAGGAGGAAATTGTTCCCTGTGAGGGTGCTGAGGCCCTGGCACAGGGTGCCCAGAGCAGCTGTGGCTGCCCCAGCCCTGGCAGTGCCCAAGGCCAGGCTGGATGGGGCTGGGAGCAGCCTGGCATAGTGGAAGGTGTCCCTGCCCATGGCAAGGGGGTGGAATGAGATAAGCTCTAAGGCCCCTTCCAACACAAACCATTCTATGATTCTACAACTGCTCAGATCTCTTTTTCTAGGGATTATCTTTTTTACTCAGCCTATCTTGTATATCCTTCCACCACGCTCTTTCCTTCCTCCACTTTAATTCTTACAGTTAACATTAACAGCTCAATAGCTCTGTGGCAAATGTAGATAACCTCCTCCACAATTAACACAGAGGTAATCTGAAGCAGCAAATTGATTCTTCTCCCCCAACTCCCCCTGTCAAAAAAGCCCATGTTCCTTGAGAACAGGTCATGGAAATACACAGAACATTCAACTGCTCAGCGTTAAACTGATTCCCAGTCAAAGTTGTTTAAATACACTTAAAAGAAGCAATAGACATAGGATTTATCATGAAAGGCAAATGCTTTTATAAGCAGCCAATGAACAGCTCAGTGTGCTGGCCCTGCTGAGGCACTGTGAATTTGGGAGCCTGTTCTGGGTCCATCAGTGCAGGAAAGGCACTGAGGGGCTGGAGAGTGCCCAGAGAAGGGAATGGAGCTGGGGAAGGGGCTGGAACACCAGGAGCGGCTGAGGGAGCTGGGAAAGGGGCTCAGCCTGCAGAAAAGGAGGCTCGGGGGGACCGTTCTGGCTCTCCACAACTCCCTGACAGGAGGTGCAGCCAGGTTGGGATTGGTCTGTTCTCCTGAATAACAGGAGACAGGACATGGGGAAATGGCCTCAAGCTGTGCCTGGGAGGTTTAGGGTGGCTGTTTAGGAAAACTCCTCCTGGAAAGGGCCATCAGCCCAGGGCAGTGGGGGAATCCCCATCTGTTCTGATCTGCTTAAGGTGAGCACAGGTGAGATTTGCTCCAGTCTAAAACTGCAGACAGGAATTAGGTTCTCAGCACAGTGGAAAACAAGATTAAAACCCAAATGAGCTTAAATGTTGGAATCCAAAGCGATCGTTCAGCTCCAATTTTTTTTTTTTTTTCCCTAAAGAAGGAAAGAAAGAGATAAAACAGCAAAGTAGGAAAATGCCAAGAACAATTACAAGAAGCACAGGAAAGGGGTTACCCCCTCTATGAGCCCTGTCCTGGCTCATGGAGCACAACGTGGAAAAGCATCCCCAGTGAAGTCCCTCCAAGAGCTGCCAGCACTCAGCAGCAGGATCAGCAGGGTGGGGCACAAGGAGCCTGACAGGAGCAGCCAGGACAGCAAATAACAGCACACACAGCAAAGGCCCTGACACTCTGTAGGTTCTGCAACCCTCAGCAGGTTGGGCACTTGCTTACAGAAGTGGCAATGTTGTACCTACCTTGGAGCAACAGCATGTCTGGGGAGAACTCCATCTCTGCTCCCTTGAAGTTCATTGGCTGCCCACTGGCATCCAGGCAAAGTTCCCTTGATGCATGAAAGAGTTTATTGCTTGCTCTTCTCATTTATCAAAACTTTATTGCTTGTTTGCCTGATGTATCAACAGATGATTTTAGTGGCCTTCAAACAGGGTGCCTTATTTTCCAAAATAAAGTCATTGCTAAAATTTTTATTTTAAGGCAGTTCAAGACTAACTTTCAAAACATAATATTCAGAGAGGCATTGGACAAACACTCCTTACTTTTTGCCTGTTCACTACAGCATCACTGGACGGATTTAACAGCCATGTGGATGTGGCACTTGCAGACATGGGTTAGTGGTGGCCTCGGCAGTGATGGAATGGCTGGACCCAATGGTCTTAAGAGATCTTTTCCAATTGAAACCATTCTATGATTATAATCACTTCCAGTAAACACAATTTCAAAACCAAAACTGCCCAGCACAACAGCTGAAAATCCCCTCTCCACCCAGATTGAGGACTTGGTATGGATAATTTAATTTATCTTAATTTTTTTCCTTATTACTGTGCTATGAATACTACATAAACATGTATTTCTGAAAACAAGGTCTGCAGTAGAAGAGTGATCATCACCATTTGTTCTGCTTATGCTTTAGAGCTAATACTACCATGGCAATGTTCCTCTCAGTGACTAATGCACTACCACTTCAGAGCTTTATCAAGACTTTTTCCCTTAGGCAACACAGATTTTGTGTTTACCTTGGTCGCTTTTTCAAAACTCCAGGAGAAGAAAGTGTTTCAAGAACAACCCCACAAAAAAACCACACAACTGACTGGACTGTTTGTCTTATAACAAACACTGACTATGAATGTATGCTAAAGCATGAAGATTTTCAGAACTCTTGAACCATTACAGAAATAAAGGCATTGTGTGGACAAACGAGTTGAAATACTTCCTAAATGACAAAATGAAAAAAATCAAACACAAATCCCTTTTGTGCAATAATGTTTCTACATTAATATTTACTTGTACCCAAAAATGAAAGGAAACTTTGAAGTTTAGCATAAATGGGTTATGGAAGCCATCTTACATTTAAACAAAACCAAGTGCAACTTACAGTGTGTCTTGCTCAGGAACTTCTGTGACATCTCCATGTCATCACTGGTGTGGCATCAGCTCCACTTTTGAACTGAGATGAGAAGCCATGCAGCAAAAGCCCAGGAGGTTAATTTTAAATGCTCTGGGCTTCCCTTGGTCTTTACATCCAGCTGTGTTTTCCTTTCACATGAAAATCCATGCCAAACCGGAATTCTCTAATTTGTTTTTATATTTTTCTCTTTACCATTTAAATATTTTAATTATTTAGGCATTCTCTGAATAATATATTACTTTTAGAGTAAGCTGTAAGGCTGCAGAAAATGCTGAGCAAAACTCCAGAGAATCCTTGATAATCTTGGAGCTCTTTTCCAACCTTAATGATTTAATGACTCTATGAGACAATTTAAAACAACATAATGCCAATTCTGTCCAAGTGAGATTTGGGGTGAAAGAAGACAACTCTTTTATCTTCTTCTGGAGAAGGGGAGGCTCTTCCTAAAAAGGTATTTTTTGGACAGCAAATTTCTGCAAGTGTCCAGACAGCAGGAGGGAAGATGCAAACTAACAAGACTCTCTCATTTGACTGACAATGTGTTTTCCACCTCCCAGGAGTTCTCCCTGGGACCTGAACTCCTCCATCTCTCACCCCACAATCTACTTTTATTTGCTCCTGCCTTCTCCAGTCTGGTTCCTAATTCCATGCTAGATGGACACCACCAGGCAGGTCTGAGAGAAATGCAGGGATTCTCTCAGTTCTTGCCTTCTTTTGCCAGCACCACCCTAGGGAGGAGCAGCAGCTGTGGGAAATGTCCTTACAGACACTGGATCCACGACTGGAACATCAATTCAGTAAATTTAGTAGCTCAGCCCCCATGTCTCTACTTCCAGTGTATAAAATAAAGTTTTACCAGAGCTTACAATGTGGTGAAGTTCAGGCTGGATTATGCAAGAGGAAAAGTCACTACTCTCATTTGTCTTGGGAACAGCCAAAGCTTCCAAAAAAAGAGTTGTTTTAGGGATTCTAAAGACCTATTCAAAAATCAATGCCAGTTTCTCATCCTCATAAATTGCTGGATGTTATCAGAAATTACTGGGAAAGGAAGTTCCCTTAGAGGAACCCATTAAGCCTAAAGCAGGATGAACCCCCCCAGTGGAGTGGTTATGCCTTGGCCAAGCTGCAAGGGACTGGAACCAGCTCTGGACAAGGAGAGGTTTGTTCCAGAAGGAGCTCCAGAGAGAGGGGCAGCTCTGTCAGGACCCTGGACAGCACCGCAGGGAGCCGGCGGAGCAGCCCAAGGGGGACACGGGGATTTCAGAAGGAAATGGAAAGTCCAGGGAATCACAGAATGGTTTGTGCTGCAAGGGACCTTAAAGATCACCCAGTTCCAATTCCCCTCTGCCATGGGCAGGGACACCTTCCACTGTTATCCCAGGTGGCTCCCAGCCCCATCCAACCCAGCCTGGGACATTTCCACAGCTTCTCTGGGAAATCTGTGCGAGGGCCTCCCCAGCCCCACAGGGAACAATGTCTTACTGAAATATTTCTGCACCGCTTCATAAACTCCCCCCATCTAATACAAAGAAGTCCACACTAAGAGACAGGGATTTCCAAATCAATACAACCCAACGACACAGCTCAGGCTTGGTACAAAAACTGAGGGTTATTTTGGGCAGAGCCTCACATTTTTAGTAGTTTCTCATTTGCAATCAAGTAGACTCTTATTTTTGATTCTCACTACACAAGCACTCGCATCAACATCAAAATACAAACTGTTAAATTAAGGTTGTGACAATGGCACAAACTGCCTGTGACTTTTTCTCCTTTTTTTGGGCTGTATTTAGAAACATATTTTACAAGCACTTTAGGCAAAAATCACTTAAATTACTAGAAACATATTCAGAGCTTTGCAAACACTTTAGGTTATCTCTCACAACTTGCCAGAAAGCTCTTTCAGAATCTCTCCACTTGGGATGAAAAACCAACTCCCTATTCTCTTTTAATAACAAATGGACCTTAAAAAAAAAAAGGGGAAAAAAAATCTGATCACTATTGTTTGAAAGCACTCGAAAGCAGTAAGATGGTCACAAGACTTGATTTGCCTGTTCTGCCCCTTTACAAACTCACTAAAGCTTGCTTTTTATGACTGATTGCTGTGCTGTATTAATCCCCAAGCATATAAAACGAGTCTATTGGAGACCAGGACTCCACTGGGGGAGGACAGGGAAGCTGTTGTCTTCCGAGAATTAATCCATCCTGGAAAATCAAAAGCCAGCCACTCACAATACAGTAATCAGCATGCTCTCCACTATGAAAGCCCTACATTTCCCTTTTAGAAAACACAACTATTACTCCATTATGTACTGAAACACACAAAACTCTTTTAACCTTTTTTGTGTTTGTTATTATTTGGCTTATATTTATGGGTTCGTGTGCATTCTATTGGTGGGTATACAACCATCAAGTTAAAAAAACCCCACCCTCTCTATTCCTCACTGCTTAAAAAGAAAAGGGACTCCCACTGCTTTTTCCACAACCTAAGTTCTCTCTGGATTTGTTTTGTGAACAGGATTTTAACTCTTTATCACCCTAAATAAAAGGAAATTCTTTGCATTTTTCCCTTACACAGAAAGTCCATTTTCTGTTCAGAATAAATTTTTGCCTCACTTTGTTAAATTATCTACCATGGGTTTCCTCGGTAGTGGCACTAAAATAAAATTGTATTTTTTCTATTTACCAAATTAAGAACAACTTCACTTTATTTCAGATACTGTCATATTTGATGCTCCTTTGTTAGCAAAAGTTTAATTCCTTCATTTTAAAGTTGAATGATGCAGTCTTCCAAATAACTGCTTTTTTTCTTTCTCTGTAAGAGTAGATATTTTTTCCATTTAGGTGCTAGAAATATGAATCTTCCATTGTGTTATGGAGATAGTATGAAAACCTCCTACAAATCCAGCTGTAAATCTTATGTGACAGTAATGAAAATATTAAATTAATTCTGGCCTAAACACAATCATTAAGGCTTAAGGAAATCACTGAGACACCATGTGCTCAAGAACCACAACCACATTTCCATTCAGCCAGCAAAAGCCAAAAAACCTACCTGTATATGACAGCACTTCCAACATAATTTTAACATTCAACAAAATAGTCCTGACAAGTTATTTTTTAAAAGCAAACAAATAAATTTGCTTGTATTCACATTTAGTCCTTGCTAAAGCAAAGAAAAATTTTCTCCCCTATTTATTTTTTAAGTAAAAAGTCACGAAAAGAAATAGAGTCCTTGTTCCTATTGCCACTATCCTTTTTCAGACAACATTTATTCAACAAACAGCTGTAGACAGGAATTTTGAATCCTTGGCTTTAAAACCAACAGGTGTCCAAAATCCCACTGGGTCAATTCCAGAGTCCCACCAGGCTGGCATGGCACACACCAACATCTTTCTGTTAAACTGAAATTCCCCCAGCGGTCCAGCTCTACTCACCATCAGTTTTAAGCAGTACAAATGTGTTTCTCAAAGCACTGTGTACTTTCTTCCATTATTAAATCAAAAATTCAGCTGGAGGAGCAAAAGCTCACACACACAGATGAAGGTCTGTTTACATGTAATATGAAGTTTAGGGACATGAACTTGCCTTTGTATTTGAGAATGGGATTAAATGTCAACAAGAACATGAACATGTTAATTTTTCCGAGACCTCTGAGTTAGATATGGCTGAAGATAATCCAATGACAGTAACCAGCAATATAAAGCTGTAATTCCTGTTTTGCCTGTGCAGGGAGGATTGTGTTTTTTGGCTTCCAGGGCAAAGCTGTGGCACACACAGAGTTAACTGTGCCCTCCTCCCCCTGCCCCCCAGTTTCACCCCCCCTTCTCCCCCATCTCATTCATGCCACATTCCACAGTGGCAGGGTCCAACAACAATATAGGAGGGTACCCAAAATGAAGAGGCAGGGCCTTCTATTCTTCTGCCTCTCTTGAATTAATTAACTGGAAATGAGTTTTGTCAATGTTTTGGAAAGGCAGAGGGGTGAAAAGAAACTGCTAGAATTAATCACAGTGAGAAACTACCTCTTCAGCAGTCTGCCAAAGTTCAGAAAACCCATGAGAAGCGCAAAATAAAAGGAAAGTGGGCTGACTTACCCTCCAAAGGAACAAATAACATTCAAACAAACACCCAAGTCTCCAAAACAGAGACATGCCCCAGTGCAAAGGAATGCAGCATCTGTTGCCACAACAGCTTCAGCTTTGGTTTTAATACACTTGTCATGAAGACTGATAGGTATCAAGGTAGAAAAGACAGTTTACTAATAATTTAAATAGACAAAAGCCATGTTGTGTTTAATTTACTAAATATTTAAGTACATCCAACATTCTCTTGATGCTTATATAAATTCATTATTGAAAATTATTAACTTTGCTTGTTTAGCCCTGACTCAGCACAGATCTTTTACATGGAGAAGGCAGCCTGCAAAGGAGCTCTTTCTTTGAAGAGTTTTTAAATGACAGTTATCTCCAGGTTCAGCAAAAGGAATTATGACAAGTCGATACTGCACGTGTGACATTCTTCTAGTGATGAAAAAGGAAGTGATGAAATTCCAACCAACTGACAAGAAGGACCTGATTCACTCAGGTACATAGAAAACACACAGGTGACCTTTTATTTACAGCAAAAGGAGGCAGAAACATCATCTGGCAGCTTTTCTGAGAACAAACACAACATTTTGAACAAACTGGGACTAAAACTGAAAAAAAAACGGTTGCTGAGCAAGGGAAAATGTTTTGCAAGAGAAATACCCTCTCAGTCTATTGCTGATATTTTTGCTCAGGAGGGCTTTTTCCTGGTTGACTGCAGGATTAACTTGCCATCCCTCTGCTGTATCTCCAGGCCCATGCTCTGGAGGGCAGAGCTGTCCGCCAGCCCCTTGTGCTCCATCTGCGCGATCAGCGCCTGGTTCTGCTCGTTCTGCTCCGCCAGGTTCCGGATGGCAAACACGGCCCACTGGCTCACAACTGCGGGCCACAGTCAAGGAGCATTCATCTATTTATTCAAAGATGAAACATTGATTATTTTGATTTACTACTGCACTCACCTCCCCCAGCGCTCCCCCTTAAACTCAGTAGAAATCAAGGGTTTGAACAAGACATTTACAAAGTGCTGACACTGAATCTGCAAATACTTGCGTATGAGGCAATTTAATTCTAAAAGAGGTTTGCCCTTAAACTTCACACAAATTTACTAGAGTTTATATTAAGTAAAAAAAAAACAAACCAACAAAACCCCAAGCAAACAAAAACCCCCAACCAAATTAACTGCAGGAATTAAAAGGACATACTCTTTCAAACCAAAATTACAGTCAATTGAAATGTTCCAGTGATCTTCCTAGTGAGTTTAAATAAAAAGTAAGTCAGTTGTTTATGATCTGAACACTTCAACACTACACTTCCAGGCACAAACAAAATAAGCTGTACACCTTGCACAGAAAAGATGATTATTATTTTCACAGCAAAAGTTCAAGAGATGTAGAAAAAGACAACTTATCCAGGTTAATATCTGAAAATAGCACAAATAATATCAGAGAAACTTAAAATTCTTTGACTTCCAATATTACCTAAACTCAGTCCTTTATGCCTGGCTGCTTTCACACACTTGCCAGGAGACCAGACACTATGATCACTGGCAGGGAGCTCCTGCTGATGTTTAAATGGGCACAAGCTGCAACTCATTCACCTCCCAAGGTGGTCCCTTGAGGCCAGGACTGAGGCACATGTCAGGGATGTAGACAAAGGATTTAAATTCCCAGGATTATCAGCCAGGCATCTTGCAAGTGAACTACAGTGTTCCTTTTATGAAGTGTCAGAGATGTTGGTCCCAATTCTGCAGCTGAAAAGTTGTTATGATATAATCTTTCCCAAGTTACCCACACAGGAGCCAAGCCTTTCTGAATCCCATGAGTGGTTTGCCTGCAGGGCACCAATTATTTACTACATGTAGCTTCACATCCACTAGAAGAATATGCATAATTTACTCATCTCCTTGACGTCTTTTGGGTTGGGGAGCATCTTAAGCACAGAGATAAATGTTCTTGTGGGCATTTGCCACAGGGTGACAGGAGGGGGAAACTCAGACAGAGGAGAACTTCAGACAAAACAACAGAGGAGAGGAACTGGACTTAAACAATCTTACACAACCTCAACAGAGAGAGAAGGGTTTAGATGAAAAGCAGCTTGGACATAAACATAAGGGAACAGCCCTGCATTGGCATGTGTCAGTGAAACAGCCTTTTTGTAGCAGTTTATATTTATTTTCAAATTCAAGAAGTCCAGATTTGAAAATAAAAAATAATAAAGTGTTAACTACTATGGAGCTATTTTTCTTTTTCTGATAGACCTGAACTTTGTCAGGAAGCATGCTGCACACCTTCTTTATTCAGAAAAATTCCAGTGTGAGGTAATGACAGAGAGAAATTAAGACCAAAACAAATTATGCACCTCATCAAAGCCTTGACAGGTGAACACAACAGAGAATATCAATATATTCTCTTCTGTCAGTGCATCACTACTAGAATTAAGTAAAAAGACAAGTGCCAATCTACATTTAAGCTACATAAACTTGGTATTTGCACTGAAGATTACATTTGATTATATAAAACAACAAGATACCGAGGTAATAAAATCATATATGTGCAGACTGTCAGTCATTAGTGCCAAGGTGAGAACAGATTTCAGACCAGCAAAGCATGCAAGCTGAAAACTGCAGATAAACCAAGGCTGACACCCACCAGGTCTTTTCCAGGTCTGATTTAGGGCACGTCATGAATGCCAAAAAGTAACAACAAGTTCTCCCAGGGGACTGTGAAAATCATCTTACCACCCTCCCTGGCTCGGCTCCTGGATGAGAAGCAGACTTCCCTTGTTAGGTTCCTAAAATACAGCTTCTGCATAAAAGCATATTTTTTATAACATTAACAGCAATTTTCAGAGACTGACAGTTCTCAATCACACAAAGTGCCACACAGACAAAAAAAAAAAGTACTCCCAAAACTTTTGTGCATATTAGCCTTGAGAATGATCCTGCTACTATAGTCTTTATGTCCTTCAACACAAACCCGCTGCTAAACCCCATGGCAAATGCTCTTTTCCTATTACCAGATCCATTCATGCTTACATAATATCTAAGACATCTCCATTATCTTATGAACTCTATCACCATTGTGGCATTTATCATTACTGACTACTGTAGCTGAAGCTGCAAAATGGTTTCAATAACATTTTCACTCCTTCAGAAACCCCTTTCTGTGAGTAGGTTTTCCATTGTGACCACAGCCATGAATATTCATCATCCCCTTGTTTGCAGGCTGGGGAAGGATGAGGCCTTTGGACAGCTGGGAGCAGAGCCTGGCAGACTGGAGTGTCTGTGGAGATTAAAGCCAGCCCCCAGCTAATACTCACATTACCCTCTTGCTCCTCTCCAAAGACAGAGACACTGAGAGAAAATTAAACACATTCGAGAGTCTCTAATCCTACCTACACTTTCGGCACTTTATTGTAGGCTCAGCTTTAGAAAGGGAGCTTCTAAAGTTGCCATAGTTACTAAAAATATGAGCGTGAGCCTGTTTGTTGTGAAACTGCACCAAAGAGAAGCAACACAGCAAGCACAGCAGATCTGATTGCACAGACTTGTCTAGGTTTTTCCAACTGGGCATATTACACTCTCAAATAAATTAATACTATAGGCAAGTGAAGATTATGATATTCTGTCACAGAGAAGAGGACATACAAAAGGAAAAAAACAATTAATTTTATTTTGCAGAAGCCTCATCACCAGGCTATCTGTGCTTAGGGACTGAAAACAAACATTTCTGTGCATTTACAGCAACACTTTTCCAAAATCTTGCAGTACTGTGTGCTTTGGAATTCCTGTGCTATTGTGACTAAATCAACTTGTCCTATTTCCATACCCAAGTAACATCTTCATTCCACAATTTAAAATTTAAAATCGTCCTCTGGGTTGTAACTTTGACTGTCAGGGAGAGGGAAACACAAAGAGAAAGGAAGAAAGGTGGAGGAAACTGTTCCTTAAGGATGAAAAATATTACTATCTGGAAGCCACGAAAATCTGTGCCACTAAATTCCTGTGTAAGTTTTGTCCCTGACTGCAAAGGGAACTTTTCACAATTCTCCCAGTTCTTTTCACTTGGATTCTGCTACAAGAGGTTGCTGGAGTCAATGCAAGAGCACAGGGACTGGTTTGTAAACTTAATGGGGTGTGAAAATACAAGGATGTCCTGCCAGGAACCACTAACCAGTACTGCTGCAGAGGAGGACACACACACCATTGCTCAGGGAGAGGGTTCCACCTTCTCATTCTTAGCCCAATTAGAACTAAACATTACTGACAAGCCCACTGTAGCCACCAGGACCCAAAAGAATTGTCCATAAAGCAATTTGGATTCTATGGATGACAGAGGACAGAAAGAATTATTAATGAGGTTGGAAGCCGATGAGGTAGATAAAAAGCAATGTACAAGTAAGCTTGGAAGTATGTTGCTTGAAAAAGGCAAGTTTTAGAAGTTAATTATTATCATTAACTAATATAGGATACTGAAGGAGAATGAAATACCTACATCTGTTTTCCTAAATCCCCTTCATAGTTATTAATCCTGAAGGATCTCTAAATATAACGTTCTTAGTGGAGAGTTTGATTTATTACATAGTCTAAGGACTTTTTTTTTTTTTTAATTAGGCTGTTTCCCGCACTACAGTCAGTTTTCCATAACTAAATTATTACTTAGGAACTTTCTTCCTTACGAGTAATTAGGTCTTATGCAAAAAAAGAGGGAATCCTTTGCCCAATCCCACTAACTCATTTAAATAAAATTTTTTATTATTTCAATAGCAACTACATTCTAATCAAATACAGGAAGAGATACAAGATATTAAGAAAGCCAGCACTCACAGGTTGGAACCCTCATCAAATGGGCTGCTCATGTAATCCCTTTCTTAAAGCCACCAGTTTTTCTAAGACATTCTGGAACAAGACTGTATGACTAAAAAACAGAGGTAATGAAAATACAATATTTGTATTGTACAATAATTACATTTCTTTCTGGCCTTCAACAAGTAATCCAATCATCACTAGAACCTCTGCAAACTGGAATGAAATACTGAAGCTTCACTTAGAACCACTTCCGCTTGCAGACCTGTCTGGACCACACCGAAAAGACATAAATAATTTTTCTTTCCGGTCTTTCAGTCCTTTCAAGCACTTCTGTTCCACAGCACCTTGAAGACAACTCCTACCCCCACTAAAAAAGGTCTCTAGCCAACTACCACAGTTGTTTGTCACAGTTTGGAGCTGTGATGGACCACGCATAGATGACAGTCAGGACTTTGGCCCCTCACCATGAGCCAAACTGCTTACAAAGCTCTACAAGTTTCTTACTGTCTGGGGTTTTAGTAGTTTAATGAAGTTCTAAAAGCTGTATAAGATCAGAACAATTCCTTTTAATTCCTCTATATTTTTATGTGACTTCTACCTGTGATTAATACATTACCAAAAAACTAGTAACAGAAAATGTAATGAATTAAATGCTTTATATCTCAATTTATTTACTTATTTTCAAAAAGCTAATTTATATTTTTAGAATTAATGCTATAGACTCTATTTATACTTGACTTGAATTACCAGCACCAGAAAACATCAGGAATTTATCCTATACAAACTTATAATATTTTGCCTAGAAGGTAGGAAAGAAAAAGTCTAGACTATTTCAGTTGCCTGCATTTTCATTTATTCCACAGCTGTTCTTATCACCTGTGATTGCAGTCACCACATTCTGGGTTCAAAGGCTAGAAATGGGCAGCGCTGTCTGAGCTGGGAGTGTCCCTTCCTCCCCGCTCTCTGTGACTTTGCTCTTGCAGAGCTGATGTCCAGAAGCCTCCAAAACACAGAGGCACTGCTGGATGCTGCCAGAGGAATTTACTCCTGATCAAACACTTCAGGGATAAGATTTGCAGCACTGGGGAAGTGAAAGCAGATGTTTCTGCCACAGGCAACTCTCACCTGGCCCAAGGATCAGCCCGAGGGTTGGACCATGCAGTGCCAAACAAGGCCCCAGCTCCACCACAGCGTGGCAGCAAAGCCTCACCGGACAGCACGAGTGCCGTGAGGAGCCTGCAGCCCTTCCACTTTCACCTGCTGCCCTCCCCTGAGGAAGCTGCTCCCACAAAATATCCCAGCAAAGACAGAAAGCCCATCCCCGTCCCCATGACAGCACGAGTGCCGTGAGGAGCCTGCAGCCCTTCCACTCCTCACCTGCTGCCCTCCCCTGAGGAAGCTGCTCCCACAAAATATCCCAGCAAAGACAGAAAGCCCATCCCCGTCCCCATGACAGCACGAGTGCCGTGAGGAGCCTGCAGCCCTTCCACTCCTCACCTGCTGCCCTCCCCTGAGGAAGCTGCTCCCACAAAATATCCCAACAAAGACAGAAAGCCCATCCCCGTCCCCATGACAGCACGAGTGCCGTGAGGAGCCTGCAGCCCTTCCACTCCTCACCTGCTGCCCTCCCCTGAGGAAGCTGCTTCCACAAAATATTACAGGAAAGACAGAAAGCCCATCCCCAAAAATCTGAACTGGGGTTTGCAGCTTGAATTGCACCCTGCAGAACACGGCTTTGGCAGAGGTTTCAACCTTCACCATGTCAGAACAGACAAATGGGCAAAACCATTTGGTCTAAAGGCACTGAAACACTTCAATGCTAAGGCAATATTCTCTGTAAATCACAGCCTACAGACAACAGCACAAAATAATTGTACATGAGGTAATTTTTCCAGTTCTGTAGCCTTCACTATCCTCCCATGCCAGTAGTGGAAATTCCAGTTCCTCTTGCAAACATCTTCCTTCTGGCTACTTGCATTTATCTCACTCTCTGAGCAGTCTACCCATGGTCTGCAATGATGAATCCATTTCTTAAAGTGTGCCTGGTGGGACACAGGCTGCTTTAAAATGGGACTTACACCTTCTCTATAACCAGACACATTAAACATAACACAGACACATTAAGCCTCATGTATGACTTCCAGTGACAATTCATCCATTTAAGTATCTATGCCCAACAAATATATTTTGAAGACCAGAATGGACAACTAAACCTCTTTTGCCCAACACTTCTGCATAAACACAGAAGACCAAAGGTCATTCCTCTTGAAATCAAGCCTGTTAATTCTGTTTTGTGCAAAAGATGCTTTTGGGCCTTTTCTCGGAAATACTTTCAGTGTTGAACTGGAAGATTTCACTGTGTCCCTAAATAAACTTTCCTAGTGGGTAAATATCTCACTCACTACAGCCTGTGATTTATTTCTGGCTTAGATTTGTTTAGAATTGTTTCCAAACACAGCTTTTCAGCATAGATTAAAATAAAAATTTCCCAGATCATAACTAGTATTTGGTGATTTTGCATGAACTAAATAAAGAAAGAAACCAAGAGAACTATTCCAAGTTTTGCATAATTTTTGTGTCTCTTCCCTCAATTTACGTTTTTCAGGACAGGCATCAGATAAGTAATAAAATCTGCCAAAATTTGCTGTGTGGAAGATTACAGGAACAGAACAGTTTCCTGGCCCTTTGGTTGTGAGTAGTTCAGAACAACATCTCACAATATCCAGTTGCTGTATATCTAATAGATAATTATTAATATATATGTAGATGTAATATTTACTATGCTCCCAGAAGTAGAGTCCAAGCTCTCCAGCCTCTCACATTTTCACACCTTTCCAGCACTGTCCAGTACTGACAGCCAGGGCAGACCATGAGGCTCATTTGAGTTAAAAGGCTTCCCCATTTTTAGCTACATCCTCATGTCACTGATGTCCAGCCAAATGGCACCCTATATTCCTTAAATGAGGTTTACTACTTCACAAATTTGAAATTTACTGGGACGTTTCTTAACTAGAGCCATAAAGGAATTTTTCTCCCTAGGTCATTGGTATTTCTGGGTTAACAGTTCTGAGCAGTATTATGCACCCAGATTGATATTAGCTTTTAATGCCAGCCAACTAAACATTTAATCTATATTTTATGTGCAGCCTTTCATGTTCTGTGGGACTCAAAACCCAATGCTAGGACATCTTAGCATACTATGAACTTGAACAAAAAATTTGGGTCCAGCACATCAGAGCTACAAAAGCCATAGGACATGTTTAGCTCTGTCAGGCTATTTTTATTATAATGTCTTTTATGCCAAAACTTACAGAACTTTAAAAAAAAAATTAAGCCATAACCTCCAGCTTGTTTTCCTTTTCCCTATACTCAGACTTGTAATACTAGCTTGAAACCAAGAATATGACACATCCATTTTTTGCTGCTTAGGCTGCCAATTTTTTTTTAAATTATGACTTACATTTTTAATAGAAACCCATAATTTATGAGCAACTACAAATCATCTGGTTTTAAAACAGAAAAAATCACACTCTTGATCGATCTCAAGCTAGTACTTCACAGTTAAGAATACTCAGTTCTTTCAATCCCTTCTTTTATAATAATTCAATTTTAAGAGTTCAAAACTAAATCTATTAGCTATCTGTAAGAGGTACCACAGTTAGCAGGCTGGTATGTCAAAAAAGCTTCAACTGCTGTTACCTGACTTAAAAATGCTTTAACTTATCTTCTCTTCCCAAGTACAGAAAAAAAAATGCAACATTTCATTAAGTTGAAACTCATGCATCAAATTACTATTAAAACCTACCACAAACACTGAGATGTGGAGCAATGAAGCACAGGGGGATGGTAATTGTTCACAAACTGACCATCAGGCAGGCTGTAGTCCTGTTAAATTTCCTGGGACATGGAAAGAAAAAGGCTCCACCTTTACACAGAAATACATTCATGTGTATTTATGTGCAGAAATAAATACCTTTTCCAAAATGCTTTAAAATGGCAATTACAGGAGTCAAATAAAACTTTCAGAAAATTGGCACTGCACTTAAAAAGCCAATCTAATTCATGCCCGAGATGTGGTTAAGCTAATTATAATTCACCACTCTCAGACAGATGATGAGTTGAGCTGACACAATTTGGACTGAAGCTCTTTCTCTGTTTAGAAATGCCAGAGATTCATTCATTTATACAGAGCCAACAAGGATTTTATGCCACCTTATCTTTCAGCACAGTACATGTGTATTTTATTAATTCAAGGTCTCTGAGTAACTTATGTGGCATACCTTCCCTCCTGCTGCTCATGGCCATTTCAAATGTCACTTTATGACAAATAATCATAACACTGAAAGTAAATGAAACTCCAGTTCCATGGTCACAGACACCAAATGATGCCCAGTGTGCATCCAAAAATAACAACCATTAAATAAGTGGGTGTTTTGAAAGATGCAGCTAAATTATAACCAGCTATTTGTTTAGCAAAACAGCCATTAGCCACAATCCTGTCTACAATTTCAGGGAATGGCTGCACCTCCTTGAGGAAATCTCCACACTCCAGAAGAAAGGAACAAATCCACAAGTGGAAAGGCCTGCAAATATATCTGAGTGAGGAAGGAAAGGTTTTAAAAACCATTAGCAAATCTAAAGAACAAATTTTAACCAAAGATCTGAGGAAGTGAGAGGAAACAATTTAAGGCTCAGGAAGGAGCTACATAGGAGAACACATTCACCAGCTGAAGATAAAACTGTTCTAATTACAGTGATGAAAAATGGGGCAACAGAAAAATGCCAGAATAAAAATATTATTTGAAGCATTGGCCAGATGACATCCAAATATTCTTTGGAGGTATGCACAAGAAAAAATGCCAAGAAGACAGACTGAAATATGATAAGGTGGTTGTAGAAGGCATTCCATTCTCAACAATATTTCTGAACCACTCCTAGCTTTACTTAAAAAAACCAAAAATCTTTGGGTCTCAAATTTCTAGTGCTCCATCTCAGCCCAGAGGGGAATTTTTCAAAAGTAAGTGTACAGAAAAATCAAGGAAGCTGTTTGAGCTATAAAAGCAGTGATTTTTTTTTTTAGGTGCTCCTGATAACTAAAGACCTGGTTTTTTTCAAGAATTCAAGCCTGTCACGGATTTAAATCCACCAAGAGGATTAGAGAAGAGGACAAATATGACAATATTTGGTTTAGAGATAGACTTATTAACTTTAATTCCTTACTTTTACATGCATGAGTTGGTGCCTACAGAGATTACTCCTCACAAGGGATTAGAAATATTAGAATGTAACATTTGAAAGAGCCTTCTAACATTCTGTATAGCTCTGTCTGATTTCCTTCAGCTTTAAGAGAGACCCTGTACATCACATGTATCTTAACAGTGATAGCTGGGTAGAAAGGAGATACTGAAGAATAGATTCATATTACATCTCACATATTCACAAACACAAATTTGTGTTAGTATTTCATAAACTCTCAAGGAAATTACTAACACCACTCCCCACCCCCAAACTCCGAAGTTCAATATTTTTAAACTATTTTCAGTATTTTAATCATCCTGGAGGTGCTCTAAAAATTGTATAATTTTAGGAATTACACAATCAGCAAACTGAAATATATCTTTAGAAATTGTAACTTTGTTAAATGATAAAACACGAAGTGTGATCTGTGGTCATTTCTGGAAGACAAAAAAGGTTAAGTCCCTTAATTTCTCAGAGTATATATTTCTGTACTGCACACTGCATTCTTTCTGTGGTCTGAAGTATTTTTCATTTGAGGAGAATGTTACATTTGACAGGAGAAAAGTTTTCCTGGGCAACAGTGTGAAAGACACTGTGGAAGAATTAGTAATGTAATGCATTTCACAAGAAAATCTGGTACATTTGTTTCCATTTTAAAATAAACATTTTCTAGCAATAAATACTTGAGAATTACAGTCCTTGTGTCAGAATTTAGATCTACCAAATATGCTTAATGTGGTAGGTCTTTCCCTTGGTTCTCTACCTTTAACTGAGTTTTGCCCTGAAGAGTTTGCAGCATCCAGAAAAGATAAACCATGAGATAAGACATGGAATCTATGTTATCCCAACTCTTGGGATGTGCAGCCAATGTTTAGTGGGATTTAAAACAAGGTTTAAATCCTCCTGTGCCCCTTCCAACAGGAGCAGCACTCAGCTCCTCTCCCTGTGGAGCTTTTTAATAATCCCACTCAGGACACTTTAGGCAATATACTGAAAAATCAACTTGGAATAGAGATCTCTTTGGTCAATTAATGCTGATGTAAGAAAAGACTGGATAATCCGGTGATGTTTCTTTCAAGAGTGTAAAAAATAGCCCTGATAGAGAGTGACAGCAGCAGGCACTGGTAGGCAGGTGACCTTCCCAAGTACAACCACACATGGGGTTTGGAAATAGCTGCTTGGCTGAAGCCTCTTGGGAATCACTTCAGAAAACAGCCTGCTAAAGCCCCACCCTGAAACAACATTGAGGGATTCCCTCCTAAACCCTACAGGCCCCTGGTCTCCCTGAGCCACTGACAAAATACAGCTACAAAGAATTCACAGCAGCTTGCAGAACAGGGCAGGAGTTCATCTACTGAATAAGGTGAAAGAAATAAGCCCCTCTCAGGCTGTTCTTGCTCAATGAATAACCACACTTGTACCTGTTCCAGCTTCTGGTCTGACCAGTTCTTCCCTGTACCTTAAAATTACACTAAGACAGAGCTCAGGTTTGTGCATATGTCACCAGGCAGGAATCTTTCACTCTCTCCACTCTTTAAAAACAATTCCACTCTCTTTAAAAACAATTCTCAGCACACAGGAATGGAATTGGTCTGAACTGGGGCATGGAAATACAGCAACTTCTTGGTTTCCTAGTTCTACCTATGGTGGAATCACAGAATAGAATCACAGGGACCTTAAAGCTCATTGAGTTGCAAACCAGCTCCACTTTTAGTTCCAAACTCATCTAATTCCATGGGAAGGGACACCTTCCACTATCCCAGGCTGCTGCAAGCCTTCTACAACCTGGCCTTGGACACTTCCAGGGATGGGGCAGCCACAGCTTCTCTGGGCAACCTGTGCCAGTGAGAAGAGGTAGAGCTGGCTTCCACTCAGCTGTTATTTTATTTTGCATTTGGCTCTGTCAATGAAGGGTTCAAGCCAACCAATTTATGTTCTTAACCCATCCTGACAAGTCCCATTCTTCCACTGCTGACCTCAACACTGCTGGTTAACTCACAGTGACACATTCAGTACTGGTTGATAGAAAGTAAGATGTTTGCAGCACTCTCTCTCATCCCTGGATGACACAGAGCAACCAACAATAATGCAAAATTATTATCTCTACCAAAGAATGCACTCTCCCTTTTACTAGGTAGCCTTCAAATTGTGCAGCAAAGCAAGTGTCACTGTGAGGAGGAAAATGATAATTCCATTTCCTGGGTTGGGAGGAAGTTCTGTTCAAGTGGGCAGAACTTGAGTGGGCATGAGGAGACCATTACAGTTCTCACCAGTGGGTCCTTTACAGTGACCATATAATAACATGATTTTATGTATGCTTATAAAAATACAGAATCAAATAGGTCACATCAAACTTCTTAATAATGCACAGTCAGTGCCTGAAATGAGCTTTCCAAAGAAAGGCAACCATTGCTGAAGTGACATTGTGCTGTATTTTCTCAGCAACACACATGGGATATCACATGTGCATGAAAACACTCAGCTCTGTAATGGCTCACTCCAAAAAGTCAACTCACTCTCCTATTTTTGCTTTCTGCTGGCTCCCATTCAGTGGTGAGGCTGTTTTACAGCATGTGGTCTGTTTAAGGTTGCACTCTGCAACTTAGATAAAAATGTCTGTCAGCTCCCCCAAAAGTCCTTGCTGGCACCTTGCAAAAAACAAACTGCCATTGTTGTAGACCATAGCAACTTGATTTCCTCCAGCTTTAGCCAGCTTCATGAACCACAATTATACTTGCTGCTGCCATAAAGTCAAAAGTATTTTCAATCTCCCTCTCAGATGACTGAATATAATAGAAGCAGTTTTGGAAGGAGTATCTGGAAATTAACTTACTCTTTCTACATTTTCATCCATATCAACCTTTTCCTTCCCATATCAAGCTTTTCCTTTCAAAAATGATGAAAATTTTTACTCCTATATAACACATATATAACATACATATGTATATATATATATATATATACACACACATAGATATTAATATATATCCTCATAGCAGGATACATTTTCTTCCTGTACAACTGATTTCTTGCCTAACAGAAAACTGTGTTAATTAACAGTTTATATAAAATAGATACTTACATAAGGTCATTCTGATTAAATCCAGACATTCAAAAAATCAATTTATTGAGACACCTATAAGAACCTCAAAAGGGTAATATTGGCAAGCAGCCTGAAAAAACAAGAATATTCAATCTTCAAAACTGCAGTTCACTTCTGACTTTCAAGTTTTACCACTAACTAACAGCTATTATATTGCAGTACTCTGGATAACATTTTTCCCCCAAAATAGTAATAAATATTTCTATGGACAGACACTGAAAAGCAAAAAAAGGCACATCTGTGTGTGTTACTCATGAGCACAAATGTTAGGAAGCAGTGAAAAATGAAGCAGCTTAGTTAAGGTAAACTGCAAAGTCTTCAATAACAAACAGGTCAGTTTATTTAAAGCCTCTCATAAGCAACTTTTTTTTGAGTGATTGGGGTCAAACGTATTTTGATCAGAACAGGCTGACCCCCCTGCTCATGTTTACCTTAAGGAAATGGAACCTGTGAAAGGGCAGAAATGAAGCTGGAAGGAGCAGGAAGAGCTTAGGATGAGGTAAAAGCAAGAACAAAAGGAAGGGCTCTTGTCTGATGATAGAGCCAGTCAGAGATGAGGAAGATGATGATTCAGAGGGCAAAACAGGAGAGATTTGAATTTAGAACACCTTTTCAACACAAGTAACCTGAAAAGCAGGATTTGGAGTAAATTTTTTACTGGTATTACCCAGATAGGCATCTCCAACCCACTCTGCTATCCTTTAGCAGGTTGAATTTATTTGTTTTTAAGCACAGGTTACAAAGGTAAAGCACGATGTTCCCACTTTTCAGAAGCAGAACAAGAAACTGAATTTTCAAAAATAAAGATTAGCTCATACAGGAATCTCTCCTTAATCTAAAGGCAAATAATTCTGCTTGCATTTTGAAACACCCAGTTTTCCTTTGAAACAGAAGCAGAGTTATGACTAGGACACAGCCAACCCACGGAAGATTTACCAGGTATAGAAAAAGTGGTATTAAACCTTCTTTGAAGTTTTAACTCTTAATGAACTGCTTCTCCCTAGACTCACTCTGTTCACCCTTTGTCCTGTGCTGAAAATCTAAGAGCCACAGAAAACCTGGCATCCTTCAGCATCTCTCTGTTGCATTTACATGCACAGTTGTAGTAGCTGGAAAATTAAAACACCAATTCAAATAATTACAGAGCTACAGTAAATTTGTTTTTAACTGTCCATAATAATCTTCTTGTCTGGAACCACGAGAGTGGTGGTTTGTTTGTTTTTACTCATGAAATATCCTGAAGGAAAAACGTGTTTGCTAGTGTAAGTGTAGAAGTCACAGGTCTTGAGATATAATCAGATAATATAACAGTTCTCCCAAACTCAGACTGAAAGATGAATTTAAACAATTAATTACAGCAATGCAAACATGTCAGTTGAACTTTGTAAGCTACAAACTCCCTGGTATTTCTGTGCACATTAAAGAACTGTTCAGGATCTCAAAGAAAGCAATTTTAAGGTAATGACAGGTTTACAAAGGAATTTAATTTAGGATAAGAGAAGACCCATTTCCTCTTTCAGTATACTTCCATACGCTACAAATAAAAAGATTTATCAAAGAATTTTTCCTCTCAAATGTAATAAAGAGCTCCTTTAACATCTACCATGGCAGTCCAACATCCCCTGATAAATTGCACACTTTAGGGAAATTATTTTTTTCCATCCAGAAAAATATCTTACTGCTTTTAGCACAAGTTATATTTTTTGGTGAGAAATCTTGTATGCGTAATTTGAAGGCAGAACTTTTCTAGTAAAATGGAGAAAACATAACATCTTTACTGTAGAGCTTGGGTGACTCCAAAGCAAATTCAACAAAAATGTGCATCTACCAAGACTTAGTAAGAAACTGAAGAAATTATTATATCAAAGGATTCAGGTGAGACTCTTTCCAGTCAGCTTTATCCAAGGAGAAATCCAAGTAACACAGCCTGCAACCACAAAAACAGGCACTAGGAATAAGAATGCAAAATGAACTTTCGGGACATGACTTCCTGAAGGAGCCATGTGTGAAGAGCTATGCTGAGCTCTTTCCTGCAGCTTTCCACCCCTCCTTGGGAAACTGCAGATGAGCCACTGTGGCTCCTTCCAGCCTCACCCATTCAGCGATTCTGGGATTTGTGCCAGGCAGGACTGGAGCACACAGAGAGTGCAAAGAAACTGTCTAAATCTCTTCAGAGAAACATTATGCAATGAATTCAGGCATCAGGCGTCCAGAAGCAGCAGAACATACTGCAAAGCAGATGAAAGTAGAGACAGATCTGAACTGCAAACTTGTCCTCTGTTTCCTGTGTGTGACCTGCTGGGAAGGCAGCAGATGAGGAATGCTAGAGGCAGGGGAGAAGCAGGGGAGCATTAACTTCATGCAGGACAAGAGCACCTGGAAGAGCAAGAGGTCAAAACAATAAACAGAGCCATAGTCAGTGATGTCTAAAGAGGCTGACCT
The DNA here is from genome assembly GCF_027579445.1 of Ammospiza nelsoni. Lineage (NCBI taxonomy): Eukaryota > Metazoa > Chordata > Aves > Passeriformes > Passerellidae > Ammospiza > Ammospiza nelsoni. The sequence goes on from NC_080637.1 coordinate 67,835,102, forward strand.
GGAACAGAAGCTAGATAGAGTTAAAGGAATAAAGCAGATATTTATTAGAAGACCTTCAAAGGCCTTCACCTTGGCTGGAACAAGAGCCTGGTTGTGGCTCTGCCCAAGATGGACCCAAGATGGATGAGCAGTCACGAGTTCTCACACTTTTCTAAGTTTTGATCCATTTACATATTGGGGTCAATTGTCCAACTGCAGCTTCAGGTAATGAAGTCCCATCCACCCAGACTGTTCTCCTCAATTTGCCATTCTTTACACTTCTTGACTCTAAAGCTGTAATTGTTTTCCTTGGTTCTCAGGCTGCAAAAGGATTGTTTTGTCTGACTACCCTGTGAAGAGAACTTGCTAACACTATATAAAGTTCAGAGTCACACACTAAGGCAGTACAAATCTAAAAAATATGAAAGCTAAAACTTACGGCATCACCAGGAGCTGCAATCCAGAAAATACAGAAGTTGATGCACAAGCTCTGTCACAGCAGGCCAGTCCTCCCTGTGCCCATGTGCTACTCACTTTTCCATATCCCCCAATGCTGTATGTTATGGATCACTGGTGAAAGCTCACATTAAGAGGTGTTATTATGTTTTTAAAAAGCAAGTAAACAAAGTTTTATCTTCTAGTAAGTTTATGGCTATACCATAAAATGTCAGCCTGTATCAAAAGGTGCAAGAAGTTCCACTTTGCTGAAAACACAGTAAAGACTCTCTTGGTATTTTATTTTCCTTTCATTAGAGACCATAAACTACAAGTCTACCCTTTGAGAGTCTCAAACTTTATCCTCTTCTAGTACAGCTAAAATGAAGGATTAATCCTAGAAGTGGTTGCACAGCTGTGCTTTCCAGCAAAGAAGAGTCACCTGGGACAAAAACTCCTTACCAGGTTTAATCAGGGCTGCTTTTCCACTTAGGGAAAGGTAAATTTCCCTGCCCATCCCACCACATCCAGCAGTGCCCATTACCAGATTTGGACCATGGAAATAAAATTCTGCCACTCAGTGCACTGTCAGGTCTCAAACTGCAGGAATGCTGAAGATATAAAACTTGTGGATATAAAGCATCAAATTGAATAACTCAGAGGATACTTACCACCCCATTGTTCCTCCACCCAGTTTGTTAACATTGTGCTATCATCAACATTGTTTCATCATTTTAGGATTTATTTATATGTACACGTTGTTCTGCAGGAGACAACTGGGAGAATATGAAACATTTTCACTACTCGTTTTGTTAAAGAGAATGTGCTTTTTCTTACATAATCATTTGAAAACCTATTTCATGTGTTCAGTATAAAAAAGCTGACATGACTATGTACAGGAAAGACATTTGATTTCCAGATGCAATTATCAGAAACTTGCAAAGAGCTAATGATTAGATAACACAAAATCACAGCTCAGTCACTGAACACACTTGAATTACTTGAAGAGATGGTTAACTCTGCTTAAGAACTACTTATCTTCAATATAAGATTACTTCCCTGTAATAGCAATCTATATTTGAAAGTTTCAGCTATTAAATTCCTGGAAAAAAATCTGTAATATGAAGCACAATGGCATTTACATTAAAATCTCCCCAACATTTCAGTAATTTGCATAATTTATTTTCTCAACTATACAGATTTTCGTAACAGCTTCCTAGCCTTGTCTTTGTGCTTAGAATAAGCTCCCCAATCTGATTTAACATGTGTAGAGAATTGATGAGGTACTTATTTCAGTTTCCTGAACAGATTTCAGTGGAAGCAAAAGCTCTAAAATCTGATACAATGACCAGAGTCTGAATTCAGATTTCTGACACAGCTCCTTGAATAGGCATCTGCAAACCAGTAATATTTATTATTTTAGGAAATGGAATGTAACCACAGTTAGCTTACTCAGAATACAGTTCATGGAAGTCTATTTGTGCCCTTGTTCACTTCTGAATCATTTAAATATAACCTAGAAGCTCAAGAGGCCAGTTCCACTTAGATACTCTGTGAAAGCAATGCTGGCACAAATCCATGAAACCCCCACACCTTTTCTTATGAGTCATATTCAATAAACAGAATTATTTTGTAAAGGATACAAGGATTGTTGTCATCAATGCTGCAATTGTCCAGAATCAAGGAAATGCCATCCAAGTCATACACCTAAAAAACCCCAAAAGTTAAATTTAATAGGCATCTCAACAATACTAACAATGTTTCATGCAAGAAATATATAAAAATTTACAAAAACTAGGGATGTTTGCTTCATCAAAAAATTTAATGTGCTAACATGAATTGCAGAGTAAACCTGGTGTTTTCAGCATGGGTATAACAAAACAGTAACAACTGGGCGCTAATTTCATATTCTGTGAAACAGAATATTTCATATTCATTTATCAAGTGTTTGACTGAGGTATTTTCTGTTTCTCACACTGAGCCAGATAAGCTATGCTCACTTAAATCTCCTGCTTGCTTCCAGAAGGAAGAACCATCAAAAACAAAAAATAGGAGCAAAAAATAGGAAAAAAAAGAAGTCAAAAAATACACCTACACACACACAAGTTTGGATGAGAGCACATCTGCTGTACCTTCAGTAGCAATGTGTTACTTGTACATACACAGCACAAATTCTTTACATCAAGTAAGAGCCATGGATGTTTTTCCTTTTAGAAAATGTTCCTTATGTTACTGGCAAATGAGCAAAGGTGAGATCTGGTGCCTTTAGTTCCTTGTGCATACACACACATGGGAGTATTTAATTTCTTAAAATTTCATTTCAAAACCAAGAACTGCTAGTTAAAGGAATTTAATATAATGGCAATTTAGGCCGTGGCTTGATGATGGTGTTCTCTCTTCCATCTTTTTTGTCCCAAACAAGATGCATTTTTATGTACCAAGGAAAACAATAAATCTCAAAATTTACACTGCAGGATCATCGGCTTTCTGAAACACAAGTTTTGTGATAAGAGAGGCAAGTTGAGCAGATTTAGATGGGAAATCCCAAACAGCCTAGGGATCAATAAAACTGAATTCAGAGACAAAGATGAGCACATACCACTTTTAAATTCCTTTCCAGATAATGTTATTGCAGAGCGTCAAGCTACATGAGAAAGCAGCAGTGACAGACAGACAGACAGGCAATGCTTACAGGCATAAGAAGCAAACAGCACTGCTAGGTCTTAAAACCCACCTTGCACATCTGTGCTAACATGCCTAACTTTACCTACATGAAACACAGTTAATAATACAAGTTTAAAAATATCCATTCTTTCCACTAAATGTTTGTGTTTTCTCCAAAGGCACCATGCACAGTATCACACTTCAAAGCTTGAACAAACAGTGACCTTTAAGCAGCACAGCACTGGCACATGCCTGGGAAATGCTGGTTCTTTGATGTGCAGGCTGCAGCCAAACTCTGATGCGCCTGCAATGCTACCTCCTACTTCCCACCAGTAGAAAATAATTGGGATCAAGTGCTGTCAACAGAAACAAACCATGCAATAATATGCTCCAGGTTGACTCAAATGAGATGTCTACTCAATAGAGTAAGCATTTTGCAAAGTACAATTCTAATGAGGATCCATCAACATTTCTAAAAGTTACTGCAAGAATATGACAAGATTCCTTCAAAGTTATGTGGGAACAGCAGCAGCAAACCACAGCCTCAGTGATACCTTCATGGAAAAACAAGTTGCTAATTACCACAGTACTGCACCTCCCCCCTTGGAGTTTCTTTAACATCATACAATTCAACTGTACACACAATTTTCAGGAGTTAGGCACAGCTTTTGTCACCACAATGCCAGCTTTGGAATGTCACCTATGACTTACTACACAGGGAAATTGAACAAGAAGAAAACCTTACAATGCACCTACCCAAGACAAACCTATATACTCCAAGCGACTCATGAGATGAAGAGGTCAAATCCTGAGCAACCACTATTAGAAAAGTTCCAGTCCATGCCAGCTGTTCCTGAACCTCCAATGGTCCACTGAAAAAAACATTTTATGGCAACCAAAAATTTGTGCTCTGTAATGAATTCAGCAAGTGCTCTGCACATAGCAAAGCCACCTGAGCAACAAGAGTGCCACAGGCAGCCAGGGAGAAGAATCACTGTCCAACCCAGTGTCTCACTTGCACTGCTGAAAGTCTCTCAAATCCTGTTGCTCTCATCTCCTTTCCTCCCAAACCAGCACATTTTGCAAACACAGAGAAATTGTGTCACACCTCAACCTTTTACACAGATCCATTGGAACTGCACTGCCCAACAGAAAGTGCTCTGGGAACTCTTCCAACTAATTACTGCTTTCAGAGTTCTTGCTTTGAAGAGAACTGTGTGAAATGCTCAATGTAAGCAAGTAGAGCTTTTGCAGTGATCCTCTGCAGGGCTTGGGGAAGGAATTAATACTGCACAAAACCCTAATCTTATTTTAAATATGGTGTGAAAGTCACACTAGAATGCTAAATTATGCCAAAGAAAAGGATTCCAATGAAATATACACTGGGGATTTGTTGCCAGTCTTTGGCCACCATTAAAGGTATTTTTAAGCTTTACTCCTGAACGTACCACAGGAGATCACATAATGACTTATGTAGTGAGAAATCTGTCCTTCAGACCCTGACACCAAACAGACTCACAAGAGTCAATTTTTCTCCAAGATCTCCTGGACAAATAGTTAATGAGTGTTTAGACATCTGATCAGAATCCAGCATCCAATATGAATAACAGAAGAGCTCAGTAAGAGTAGGAACACAGCAGCTGTAGGTTCCCAAACAGGTTTCTCTGCATCTATCATGATACTGAAAAACATTACTTCATTTATTTAATTTCTGAGTCTTGGTTTTGGGCTTTTTGTTTGTTTTTCCAAGGTCCACTTCGACCAAGGCAACATCTGCAGAACACTCTTCCACCTCTTCAGCACCTAGGGAAGCATGTATTTAACATTTTAATGTCTGAAACTCAGAAATCAGGGCAAAAAAATCTGCTGCTCCTGCTACATTGATTTCAAAATATTTGCTCTCTTTCAGCATTATTTTCCAGAGAGACATGAGGTTTATTTCAACTCTTCCAAATGTAGAGATCTTTGCTGCGTTCTTCGAGATTAAAAAAAAAAAATAAAAAAAAAATCTTAGAATCTAAATGTGGGGTACATGTGTGATGCCCTAAACCTTTTCTCACAGAGAACTAGTTTAGAAAAAGAGGGTTTTGGCCTTATGGAAGAGGAAGGGAAGATGAAGGTTCCAAGCACACCATCAGGCCTGAGCCAAAATAAGCATATGCAGAGTGCCCAGCTGAGAGGAGAGGGTAACAGGCTAACTCAGCTGCTGAATCATTTTTTCAACTAGTCTTTCCAAGAGCAAAACACAGGAGTTTCCAGCCATTGAGTTGAGAACACAAACACTGGAGAATTCAGAAAAGTTCCCACAAGAGACAGCAACACAGCTGGAACATTTGCTTTTTAAACAATGCAGCTTTCCTGTACAACTCCTAAACCAGAAGCCACAACAAATAGATGCTGCCATGAGAAGCAGGCTGTTTGCTCTGGTATGGTTTAGATCTGCGACTTGACATGGATAAAGTGAGGTCCAACACAGACTCATTTTGCTTGAAACTCACAATACTTGCTAGGGTAGGCTTTGCCTGTCCTGGCAGCAGCAGCAGAAGAGAAAAATTGTGCTAAACATCACGCAGTATTAAACACTGCCCTCCAAATCAGGTGAATTTGTACAAATTTGCATCAACACCACAGTATGCATTAATGTACTTCTATTCTCAGTCCACAAACCCCAGTAATCAGACAATCTTAGTTTGCTGATTTCCAAAAACTGCTATAAAAGTGATTCTTAATTCTCTTATCTTCTTTCTTCAGACCAAAAAGAAACTAGATGGAAACTAAGTGTTGTCTCTAGTCTCTCATGTGACTAGAGATAACTTCTACAACTTCTACTTCTACATCAAAACTTCAAAAATGTATTCAGTTCTAAAGCAAAGTGAAAACTGAAAACTTCTCACTTTGAAGTTCTGAAAAAATACAGGGATAAAGGTTGAATAACAAATCACATGACACCTTTTAGCCTTTTTAATCACTGTTGTAATAGGAAGTTCCAAGTCAGTCTGGCAAGCTGCCATTGTTTTGGTGGCTATAGTATTTTTGTCTTCCGTGTCAGGCTTCAAAAAGCATTTTATGAGTATCTCAATTAAAATGAGAGGGTTTGTTTTGTGGCTTGTGTGTATGGGCTTGTTGTTTTTTGGGGATATTTTTTGTTTGTTTGTTTAAAGGTTTGTTCTCTCCTGTTTTACATATTGTGTTACATCAGAATAACTTTTCTTGTCTGGAACAGAATTCCAGACAATCCATAAAAAATCCTGATTTTGAAAATTACTGACATTGACAGAAACAGATTACCACTAAATGCTCCTGTTTAAGATTTCCTTATTCCTGTTCTACACTAGTGATTACACACTCTTCCAGACAAATTTATTGCTCCATAATTGAACTAATGTCACAAACTACTTCAGCAGCAATTTTACTGAGACAACAGTCACACATTTTACAAATAAAACCCCCTTATGATTAAGAACTTTGCCTGAAGAAGATACTCTCTTGAAATCAGAGTATCCCAGACAGACTAAATGATCTCTCAAATGAAACAAAGAAAGCAGAAGACTTTCAGTGACGTATTTAAAAGATTTGGTAGTATTAAAACAAGGGAAGCTATGGCATGAGAGAAATACTTTTCAATAGAAAAAAAATGTTTCAATACATTGAGAAGTTTTATTCAAGTTAACATTCATTAATGAATGAATGCTCACCCTGAGAAAAAAAAAGGTCTCTTTCCACAAATGTCATTTTCCACATTTGATTTATTATTTTTAAATCAATTTTTACTCTGTTTCTCATCAGCTGTGTGTTCTATAATCTCTTTCTTTAATGAGAAGCAGAGCTGTACTAACAAAGGTGTTCTGGATTGCTGGCTGGTTACAGAGTGGCAGCACAGTATGCAAATATAAAATCTAGAAAACACCACTGTATATGAGTATGACAAAGAAGCCTTCTCTGTTTTTTAAAGAGAAAAGTATTAATCTAAGGTTTGTAAACTGGTTGAATGCAAGGGTTATTCTTTAAGAGGGCCAGATTGGAGAGGGCTTGGAGAGCCCTGGTCTAGTGGAATGTGTCCCTGCCCATAGCAGGGGGTGGGATGAAAGAAGCTTTTAAGGTCCCTTCCAACCCAAACCATTCTGGGATTCTATCACTCTGATCAGCTTAACCAAAGAAGTGGGGGAAATCCCTGTGTATGCGTATTATTGAAAAGTTTAATGTTCCTCACACTGCAGAGCAGAAAGGGGTTTCCTTTAGTTTGGGGCCTTTTTCACACCTTTTATACATTCAGGATTAATTCCTCGATGATTCCAGGATTTTGTCAGTAATGGTGTTTCATTTTCAACTGCAAAAGAAACTTGAATTATCATCTTTTTATGATGGCTCATCATTTTTGACATTTGCAACCCTTTTTGCTGATGCAACTGCTGTTAAAAGTTAACTCACAGAGAATTTTTCCACTGACAATTTCTACAAAGTGTGATTCTGGCAATATAAAGTTTTCGTATCTTTTCCATTATAGTTTTGGAAAATCCCAAACTGCCAAACCACAGAAGAATTCAGAAAACAAGCCGAATGATACTCTAGGTTACAGTAGTGTAACAGTTTAGTATTTGCCCCCTTACAGCAATTATCTACAACCATAGCAATAAATAAAAGCAGAATAAATCCTTGCACCTTACACTGCACCCCCATCACCACTGGAGACATCAGTCATCAAATGGCACAGTCCACTTGCACCATAACACAGCTCAGATCCACAGAATCACTAACACTGAAAAAGACTTCCAAGATCACCAAATCCAAGCTGAGACTGATCCCCACCTTGTCACGCACAGCAGAGCACGGAGTGCCGTGTCACTGAACACCTCCAGGGATGGGGACTCCACCACCTCCCTGGGCAGCCCCTTCCAATGACTGCCCAGCCTTTCCATGAAGAAATTCCTCCTGACGTCCAACCTGAACCTTCCCTTGAGGCCATTTCCTCTCATCCTGTCCCTTGTTTCCTGAGAGCAGAGCCTGACCCCCACCTGGCTGAATCCTCCTGTCAGGGAGTTTGGAGAGTGAGGAGAAGCGAGAAGGTCCCCCCTGAGCCTCCTTTTCTCCAGGCTGAGCCCCTCCAGCTCCCCACAGGACTTAGAGAATACCCAACTGCACTCTAAAATACCACTGCTGATCCTGAATGCCTGCGCACCCTGCACAAACAGATAAATGCACTATTTAACAAACCTCTCAGTGGGTTGGGAGCTGTTTTTATTTTGAAAACTATTTCCAAGGAAAACAAACTACTGGATAGGTTAGGAACCAGAGAATGTCATGAGGTTATTACAGGAGCAGGGCACATTGCAGATGTGGTGATTCAAGAGGTGAGCAAATGAACTAGCAATGATCTGCCAAAGGTTTACCCACATAGAACATTTTGAGGTGCAGGTCTCCATTGCCCAAGCCAACGGGACCTAAGGTCTAATCCCTCCCAGTGTGACCAAAAATTTTACAACAACCATTACAAGAGGTGTGGAACGTAGGGTGGAAAGAAGGACAAGATTAATCAACCTCATCTGAAGTGAACAATACGCAGGTGAAGTCTGAAGCCTGCAATAAACTTGGGCTGATACAGCTCACTTCAGCAGAGCTTCTGAGTGCATGAGCAGACACAGAGCTGGGATGGCAGAATTTGGCACTGCCTTGCTGTGTTTATCAGGCGGTCCCTGGGGCTGCTCCTGAGAGCCTCAACTCCTCTGGGCCACACTCAGGAACTGCTGAGCACACAGTGCAGGCCATGGGCTCTGCCCAGGGAAAGGAAAGGCACGTGTGTGATCTGATTTTGGTGGGAGATTAAGGGGAGGAAGAGGAGAATGCCGGGATGTGCATGTGAGCTATGCCAAACTCTGCAATTTGCCCTCACGGCTAGAAATGCTCCCTCAAACACTCACTTTGCTGTACCTACCATGGACTGCCCAGCCCTCATGTGACACTGACACTGTTTCTTTGCTGACAATCCAGACTCAGAGAAAGCTGAGCAATTATTCTCTGCATTTACCTGAAATTCTAAGAACACACATTTCCTTTTAATGACTCACCAAGCATAACCTTTGCACAGGATCAGACTCTCTTATTAAGATAAATTTAGCCACCTTGTTGAGATTAAGATCAACTCTACATTTAGAAAACAAGACTCCTGATGTTGTGATTTATGTCTATAAAAGCCATATATGTGGTATGCATGATACACAAAAACGCAGGAATGCATGCTCTAGCACTAAATTTCATGCTGAAAGCTTGCTCGTGCCTCAGGCTACTGAGCGAGATTATACATGAAGCTGTACACAAGGAGATTGCATAGTTGGTTCTTAATTTGCCTCTAAATTACAACTACCAGAGGGCTTTCTGACTATTTGGGCCTCTAAATGTCTTGTAGTCTGGTAATAACAACTGCAGATACTACAAAAGTAAGATTCCCTATTTCTAGCTGAACTCCTGTATCTGCGACAAACAAAATTCTAGGTTTTCAAATTTGCAAAAGTGTTGCTCAAAGTTCAAATTGTTTTAAAAACTCCATAATAAATTTATCTTTTCATAGGGTTAATTTACCTGAAAATATTATTGCACTAAACTAAAATATTAACCTGAAAATATTATTGCACTACATATATATATATATATACACATATACATATACTCAAGCACTAAGCCAACTGTTTAAACAATTTTGAAGGCTCTCTTTTGCTTTATTTATATTGTTATTTTTTCTTGCCACAGATCATTAATTTGATGACAGTCTATAAAGACAAGGCTGTATATTTTAACTGAAAAATAAAGAGTTCTTGTTTCAAGATTGCTTCATTAGTCTACATTAAGCATATATACACCATGTTATTAAAAATTATTTAAAGGAAAGCTACACAAGCACAGCCAAGTTCTCCTAGCAAGTCCATTAACAAGAAAAAAAATCTTATATGAACAGAGCTTGAGGGTACATTTCCATAGATTATATTTGTACCCTAATTAATGCAATTATAAAAACTAGAAACTTTTTCAAAAACCTTTGAATTCTGTAAGTCAATATTTTTTACTATTTTTAAAAAGAAAGAAAATCTCTATAGGAGCTTAATAATAAACATTTTCATTTGAAGTGGATTTTCAAAGGAGGAGGTCAACACTTTTATAGAAATGCCTGCAGGAACAGGTTGACAGTAATGGTGGGTCAGAAGGTGAGAGGAGAAAAAGCCTTGAATCAGAACCTCATTCAGCTGACACCAGGTTGATCTATTGTAGGGGAATTATAAGTTTGTTTGTTTTTTTTTTCTCAGCAGCTACAAATTCTAAAAGCACTTTTATAAAAGTGCATTGAATGGTAAGGTGCTCATGAATCTGTATAACTCAAGAGCTGGAACGAAGAGGCGACACTCCCAACCATCAAATACTCCATTTGGATTGCAGGTTCCTGAAGAACAGGCAGTAGTCATGACGTGTCCTCCCAAACTGTCTCTGCTTCCTGTGCCTGCAGCTGTGGGGAACAGGCAGAGCTGAGAGAACAACAGACCTGGCTGGAAAATACTGAGGGAGTGACATTCAAGTAGCAGGGAAAAAAAGTTAGATCCAGGTTAAAAGGAACCTACCAATTTATAACTAATTACACCGAGCTGTTTGCATTTTTGTTTTCAGGCAAAACACTGCTTTCTTTATTATTATTATATTTAGCTACAATGCTGAAGAATTGCCTGAAATAAAGGTCTTCAATATTTCCAAAGCCAAATGCACAATCATACATTTCCTGGACTCAAGAAAGAAGAGATTTTCAGAGAAGTTGGAAACTCTCCCATGTAAAATTTCAAGCCCTGAACAGCTCCATGGGTAGCAACCCTCATTTTCTAAAAAGACAGGAAAAAATTGATTTGAAGGTAAATGTTATAATTCCCCCTTATTAAAATTCAACATGTGTTGCCAGCTTCAATATGAATCCACTGAGCTCCATAATTGTGCTTTAGAACAGTAATTGCTAGACCAAAATCTAAATCCTTCTTATTCTGTTATAGGTAAGATTAATGTCAAACCAAAGCTGACTTTAATGCTAAAATGCAGAGAAACATAGAGGAGAGGCACTTATATTCAATATTTATTCTAGTTTATGTGCCAACCTGTTGTCTGCTTCCTTAGTGTCCCTCAGGCTGAGCCTATGGGGACTTGAACATGCAGTGACTCTCAGCAAGTGCTTCCTCTTGCCCCACTGAGTCCTAGTAAACACAGCAAGAAGGAAAAATCACACTGGTGGCACAGGTTTCTCTTTTTTTAGAGAAGAGTTTAATGTCGGCATATGTGATGGAAGGAATCAGCCTTGTGGTGTTACCCACTGGAAATGCTTTGGGGCAAGATGGAAGGAATCTTGTTGGCAGGAATCTTTAATTAACTAAATCTTAATACATACAATCAAGCCATCATCTTGGCTTTTGCACATCTACCTCATTCTGCATTTCACAAACAGCAGAGGATTAATTCAGTATCTTCTTGTGCTCTGACTTTCAGCATAGAGATGACTTGACATACTTGATCTTGCTCCCACTGCTACAATATCTAAATATAGGCCATGCTCCATTCAAGGAACTTAAACCCAATTGTTTTTCCAGTGTCTTTAGATCTTTGGTCAATGTCACTTTGAAATCCTTCCAGCAAACCACTTCTGCCATAACAATCTGAACACATCTGATTGACTTCAATTAAAAGGAAAACTTGGAGACTCACAGTTCTAAACATTTAAATACTCATGAATGAGGCAATTCTTTGTCACTTCTTGATTGAAACACTGAACTTTTTTTGGTTAAAGAATAGAAGGCTTTCAGACAGCACAGTTAATGTGAATAAGCATGCTGAAGGTATCAATAGACTGTAAAAGGAATATTAAGTCTGTTCCCTCTCAAAACACAGGCAGAAGATCCTGAATATTTATGAAGTCCTTAAACAATGCAAGAACTGAAGATATTTTTCTAAAATCTCCTTAAAGGCTGCAAGTTCTTCTCTTGTCACCTGTTCTACCACTGCTTACGTAAAAAGCTAAGTAGGTTTCTTCCAATCATTGGTTAGCAGGCAGATTAAATTAGTTGATAAAAGCATGCAGAAGTGACCACCACTTATTTTTATATTATTGCAACCTTCTTATAACATCAGGGCTTTTTGTGGAGCCCACATTTCAATCAGAAAAGATAAGTAAATGGAGTTCTTCAAATAAGAGCTGAATGGGCAGAACCTTTGCTTACATGGATTTGTGCAATCTCATCCCCAGCCTCTCTAAAAATGGGACTAGTCCTTTTATTCCTTCAGGCACAGGCATGAATAAACTTGGCTAAAGCACTGCCATGCTGAAGAGCAAGAGGCAGAATCCTGCAGGGCAACAATTTAGAACAAACAGCATCACCCAATGGCAGAAATTCAAATCTGCAGATGACTATCACTACACTTTCTGGCTCCTCTGAAAAGAGGAAAAATGGGGAAAAAAACCTAATAAAATCAAATGCTTGGTCTCTGTCTGAAGACTAGGTGCTCTGATATGGCCTCACATCATTCCACAGGAGTTTTAGGAAACAATTAATTAACAGCTGCAGGTGCATCAAAGGAGGTTTAGGCTGGATATCTGGAAAATATTTTTCCCCTAGAAGGTGGACAGGCACTGAAAAGGCTCCCCAGGACAGCAGTCACAGCCCCAAGGTTGCCAGAGCTCCAGGAGTGATTGGACAGCACTTTCAGGCACAGGGTGGGATTGTTGGGGTGTCATGGGCAGGGCCAGGAGTTGGACTGCATGGTACTTGTGGTTCCCTTTTACCTCAGGAGATTCTATTCTAAAATTCTAATTTTCAGGACTGGTAAGAGAATTCTCCTCGGTGCTCTCCTCACCCTGAATGCAGCAGTATGCCACTAAAACCAAGTTACTGCAGGAAATTCACCACAAAATGCAGTCTTTCACATGTCACGCCCCATTATTTCCTCCATGAAACTAATTTATTTCAAAGTGTGAACTAAGTTACATTACAATCAGTGATGGCCAAATCTCAACATTTTAAATATTTTTTCCTGCTAGTTCCTATAAACTTCAGGATTGTCATAAAAGTATAAGCTGAGAAACTTTAATATCTCACAGTAACCAAAACTTAGTCACTTCTCAGGAAACAGATGAAAAAATGAATGATTCCTGTGCCTCTCAGGGTAATTAAAATAGCAAGCACAACCTCTTTTAAGTGGGAAGAGAAGAAAGCTGTATATCCAAAAAGGATCACATTCACCACTCACAGCTTATAACATCAGCTCATTGTGAAGTCTGGTGCAGCTTTAAAAAAACCCCAAAATCCAGTAAATGAAACATCCTGCATGCAGGACGGCGGTTCAGAGAAGATGGAGAAATTCAGTTCATCTTGAGGTTAGGACAATGAAAAACAACACAGAAAACTGATGAAAATCTTGCTGTAATACTGGAAAAATGTCACTTGTATCTGATACCAGTGAAATTGGGAAGTATTTGGATTAACAGCTCAGATCTGAGCCAGAGAAGGAGCATTCAGAAAGGGAGATGCTCTTCCACATATGGGGCTCCTGCTTCTAGCAATCTATACCACTGGGAAACCCCAGGAACCACAGACAACCCCCCTCCTGCAATGCAGGGTACATTAGATCTTCTGAACATCTGAAAAAAATGAACTTATTTAATAAGCAGGTGTTATTTTAGTAAGTTTTTCTAACATTGTGTACTCCAAACAAATCCTGTTCTTCACCACCTAGGAAACTAGCAAGGAATGTTCTTAGTTGATATGGTGCTCTTCACTTCACTGAGTATCATACAGGTAACAACAAAAAATCTCTGAACACCTCTAAATATTTCTCAAGTGACTAGAATTTTAATAATGCATGCCTTACAGAATCATTTGAGGATGAAGAAAGGAAGGAGCAACAGCACAAAACCTTTGGTGAATACCAAGCTTAATTCATGTTTGAAGTAGTCACCACAGGTATGACAACTATTACTCAGCCCGCTGGACCAGGAAAGAAGTTCCAGAAATTTCTTGAGAACTCTTCCATATAAAGGTCAATTAATTTATTTTTAGATTTTTATCTGGGAAAATGAGTATTTTACACTTTCAACAGGCACGTTAATAAGAAATGCTACAGATGCAGTTTCAACACTTAGGTGAGTGCTGAAAGAGGTCTGGAAAGAGCTGTTTGACACTGGTGTACCAAGCTTTCCTTTAGAAAGGACTGGAGTCCTGTGCTGTACCACTATGATGATAAGGTTCAATACTAAAGAGGGCTCAGAAAAACCCACCAACACCCAGAGTCAAAAGGAAGCCAGGAAGCCTACAAGTTGGTACTGACTCTTTGAAAATGTATACAGAGCCAGCTTGTTTTCTTTTTTAACTTTCCATTCTTTGTATGATCAAGGTTTCAAGTGAAATTGGCCAAACTGGATTAAGACACCATGGATCAATTGTACCTATCAGCTGTCAACAATTGGAGGGGCAGAAGAGGGAACAGGAGCAGGGCAAGAGGGAACATTAACTTGCTGCTACTAAAGGGGCAGCACAGCAAAATAAAGTTTTGTATTATTCCCTAAGGACAAATGAGTCACCTTGTTACAAAATAATCCACTGCTTTACAAACAATATGGCACACTATGCATTCATCTCTGACCTCAAGGAAAAAACTCACACCAACCCTTTATTACTCATATTGTCCTGCCCCTTGAGAGAGAGCCTGATTCTCTTTTGTTCACCAGTCTCTATGCTTTGATGGAAATCTTAGCACCTTATTAAGGCTTCATGATTGCAACAAAGCTGAAGACTAATACAATAACATAATAACAACATGGGACCAGGACAGCTCCCTTATATGTCCCAACAGATATTCTGAAAGACATTCTTGAGCCACAGACACTTTGCTACTCGGTGTACTTCTGTATTAGCTAGGTAGGGCCCCCATCTTCACAGCAAACCCCTTTAAAAAGCTTTTAATAAGCTTTTAAAAGCACTTCTGTCAGAGGGTCCATTTTCAACTTTGCTGCAGACTTTCACAGTGCCATACCCAGACAAAACTTACCACTTACAGAGCTCAGTCCTGCAACACCCTGAGTGTTTTGTCCTTATCTAGCAAAGCATTAAAAGATACAGAGAGCTCCATGAGAACAGCCCCACCCAACCAGTGGAACCATGCAGAATTTCTGGAAGCTGTGCAGGAGCTCCACTGCAGAGCATCCAGGTCCAAAAGGATCCCTCTTTTGTTCAACTGTAAACCAAGAATCTTTCTTCCATTTTAGCTTCTGTTTAACATTGGGAAAATATAATAATCACAATGATGCAAGTTTCTACTTAAGAAACCCAAGAGGTTTAGTTCTCCCCCCACCACCTCCGAATAGCATATGCAGATAAATGTGGGATAATTTTCACTGCAAGTAATTTCAAATCCTCCTATGCCAGAATTTAACTATTTTTAAAATTACACTGATCCTGAAGAAGAACAGATAAGCTCATGGAGTTTTTCTAAAAACCTTAGATGAGAAAGAACCATTGGTTAAATAACTTAGTGTAGTGAGAGGTCAAGGGGAATGGCTTCAAACTGAAAGAGGGTAAAAGTTTATATTAGGTTTTATGAAGATATTATTCCCTGTGAGGGTGGTGAGGCCCTGGCACAGGGTGCCCAGAGCAGCTGTGGCTGCCCCAGCCCTGGCAGTGCCCAAGGCCAGGCTGGACAGGGCTTGGAGCAACCTGGGATAGTGGAAGGTGTCCCTGCCCTTGGCAGGGGGTGGAACAAGATGCTGTTTAAAATCCCTTGCAACCCAAACTATTCTGTGACTCTGCAAAAACAAAGCATGTGTCTTCAATAGGAGCTTTTCTATTTTATAATCACTACAGCAAGAAGATGAAGTTGAGGGTCTGGGTGGTCACAGTTTGATCTATGGATGTTGGAACCTTTTGCTAACTAAGTGGATTCGTTGCACAGCTTGCCCCCATGAAAAAAAGGAATTGAAAACTGAATTCCAAACAAGTCAAATCTTGTTCATATATTCAGGCAGAATAGTCGTCAAATTAGGAAGCCAGAATCATATAAAACAATTTGGCTTAGAGATCTATATATACATATAAATCCAAGCTAATTTAGATACACTAAATAGCATCCAGATGTTTTACTTGCTACTTTTATTAAGATTAATTTTAACAGCAGAAGTGTTTTTCTTTTCTCTTTCCTCCCAGAAGACTTCCTTTTCTCATCTCTGCAGTTTACAGCCACTTAATACCCAACTTCCACTGAAAATATTAAGCCTGCATGCTTAATTGCTCCAGGGGCATTTGAAAATCCCAGCAAAAAGGACAATAAGCTGCAAATTAACCTTTTCAAAATGAAAGCAACACCCTCCCCTCTGCTATCATTAGGTATTCCACAAAAATGTATTTTACTTACACAAACACATATCACATCATAATGGGTCAGAGACACAGCTAAGCAAGAGTTACTAATAGTATTAATATTTTTCAGACATATTAAAAGCTTTGATTACATACTCTTAATATGAATGACGAAGTGGAAAATCATTCCCATATTACCCATCCAGAGGATCATATTACTAGAATTTGTCAGACAAAGACACTTTTGGAAGTGTTTTTCTTGCTGAAACTAAGATAGTCTAACAAATCCTGGAGGAAAGCCACATCTTTTAGTACTCAAAAAAAAAAAAAAAATTAATATTTAAAGCTTGCTGCTGTTTCCTTTTTCCCCCACTGTGGAAACAAAACTGATTGTCTATATAGGAATTACAAGATAAAGGGTTTGATTTGATAAAGGCAGACCTTCATTTTTAAAGTGATATGAAAAAGGGAGAAAAAATACTAGACTAATTCAAAGATTTAAAATTAAGCTCATACAACAGATCACACCCATTTCCCTTCAAAGTGAAGATGAAATTTAGTTTGAGACTTTTCAAAGAAGGTGCAAAAGTGAAAACCATAAAGGAATTAGGAACTGGCTTGCATTCTACAGGGCTGAAACAAAAGGTAGGCAGGCAAACATTATATTGTTATTAAAAAGTCAGCATAATTGTGATAGTAATTCATAGGCACAAAAAAAGAGCCTCCTTTACACAATCAATTCTACAATTTACAAATCAATTTCTAGACCAACACTATATTTCAGTTACCCTATATTCAGGCATCTGTTTACACATCAGAGCTGTGCCAAAAAAATGTAGAAGCTCACCTTGTCTTGGTTTTCCTTATTCTTGTAACACAGATTTCCAATCAAACGAATGAGATGGGATTTGAAACCAACAGCTGGATGTGAAATTTCCTCCTGCCCTGTCACAGCATGGGTGGCAGTGAAAATATTTACAGCCTGCTTCCCAGCAAGGTGAGTTAATCTCAGGGTATCTAGAGAAAAGATTTTAATACATTACCATGAGAAAATCAGTCTCACTTGGCACAGAGCTTTATTATTAATTGTGGAGTTCAACAATAAGCAATGTAATTTCTGATATTCCACATCATGTCAAAGAACTTTGAAAGTTTACCTCACTGTGTGATTTGGGCTAATATAACCAACCATAAAAGACCAGCCCAATGTCAGAAGGCATTTTTGAGTATTTTTTACACCCTTACATAGTTGATACATGAAGGCTGATGGCTGCTGCTATTGATCTCCACCTAAAGAGTTAGAATAGAGCTGTTTCAACCTCTTTCTTTTTTAATTTTTACCTATTTGTCTCAAAAATACACAAACTTTTACTATTTTCTCACAAAATGGTAGCATATCTCAGTCTCAAAGTGCTAAAATTTAAAAAAGCACAGGTCATGTTATGTATCACCCCTCCTTCCTCCCTTGAGCATCTCTGGAATAACTTGGCATAATTTTATTTATGTACAGTCCTTCCCTTGCTGTTTCTTAGCTTCTTTAAAGCTGACCTTTAAAAGTCACTGGATTTGGTTAATAACATTCAAATTGCACTTAAATTTCAGAAATTTGGGAAACAGAAGGGAACAGGCATGGAGGAAAAGTCCTTTTTCTACTTCTGGAAGAAACTCTTCTACACATTCAGCCAGTAGAAGGAGGTATGAAGCAGCTGTCCTTTGCAATACTTTCAGTAAGGAAAGAACATTGCTGACACTTGAATCCAGGCTCTGTTGGGCAACACAGGCCAACAGAGAAAGCGGAGAAGCAGAAAATTTCCAGGAACAAATCAAATATTTGAATATGCAGATTAACTCCATCTTCTATTTATTTATCTCATCCAAAGGTCAGAATTAGAATGACCACCAGTGGTGAAAAACATGTTTTCATCCACTGAGCACCAACAGTTAAGCCCTGTGGCTGTTCACTCACCTACAGCTGTTTCCAGCAAACCAGGGAATGCCTGCAGATGTTCCAGCTGGCTGTTGTTTGAGGTCATTTCACAAAGCACATCGAGAAGACGAATTGTCACCAGGGCTTCCTGGAATGAAAACTGCATTTCTGAAAATGGCTTATGAAGGTTATCGTAAAAACATAAACCCAGAAATGTAAACAGGGGACAGGAACTCTCAGCTCCTCAGGTTCTGTGCAGGTCTTCCATACTGCCAAGAATAAATTTATATGAAATTAGGGCAACTTTCTAAAATAACAATAACGTATTAGATTGCAATAATTTCTTTTCTACAGTTAGTGTTATATCTGCCTGAAAAGTCATGGGGGAACCAAAACAGAGCCATAAGGGATAAAATTTTAACAAAAACACAGTAGCTTCCAAAAGCAGAAATACAGAAAATTACTAGCTGAGAAAATTATTTCTGTATAAATGTTTTCTTTGAGTTTATTCAGTCTGAGTGTTCCACTTTAAAGACACAAACACCGCCTGCAAGACACCAATTTGTTATCCGCAGGAATTCTGTAAAGTTCTGTGGTCAAACAAACTTTGGCTGTGAGAATTTACATTATTCTTGGGTAAATAGGATTGTGATCAGAGATGCAGCATTTTGGTTAGGGATGAGACACAATTTCATTTGCATATTATTTATTCAGCCACAGAACTATTTTTTCTCACAGAATATGTTGGTCCTGCTTATAAATGACAATCCAGCACTTACAGAAAATACCTTAAGAGCACATGACAGAATTTGGAACACCACAAAAGCCAGGCTGTGACTGCAAGATGATCCCACTCCAGGAGTGTTACATAAACTGCAAGTAGCCATGAAAAGGCTCAGACATTGGTCACAGTAACTATTACTGCCTTGTCTGGTCCAGGAAAAAAACAAAAGGTTTACTTACCAACAGTGTAGTATTTTGGATCCATATGATGTTATTCAAATCATCAACAATAGTGTTCAGGAATTAATTACTACAATTATATTCATTTGTTGCTCCTTGAAAACACCAAATTGCTATAGGGCCCAGGTACTAAAGCTGTATTTTTGGTTTTTGAACCCTACAGGTGTAGGAAACTGCAAGCCTTGTCCTAAATTATTCAATAAACTGCTTTCATCAGCACAAAGACAGACTCTAAATACATCAGCAAAGTAATAATACCCCAACTGCATTTAAGAGACAGTAACCAGCTTTTTACAAGTTTTAAGAAGAACAGATTATTTAAAAACCTTAAAAGAACTCCCAAATTTTCATGTATATTTGAAACTTGCTAAGTTAAAAAAAAGTGTTCCTTCCCTGCTGCTGACTTTCCAAATTGGTTTTTTTTGCCTTCTACCTGTATAAAAGAAAGGCAGTAAAGCAAAATACTTCCTTTTGAATTTCAAAACCCAAAATAGCTTGAACTCTGACAGACATCTTGCTATGGATATAATCTGAAAAGTAAATAAGGAAAAAACTGAAGACTTTTAAAAATAAACATATTTAGAGAAAGATGCAGAAAAGATGTTCCTTATAAAGAAATGAACCAAGTCCAGGGAAGGGTTTTATTTTGGAAGTATGGTTATAAGTTAGTGCAAGCAAACTGATGCTCAAGTCAGGCCTAGAATGGAAAAGCTATTTTAAACATTGGTTTAAGCACTGCAAAAGCATATGATTAGCTGCTCATGGGTTTAAGATGCAAGCTACAAGACTTGATGTTCCTTAAGAAAACAAAGCAGCGTCTACACTTTACAAATTAAACAGTGGATGGGACACCCAGACAACATTCTGGGAGTCAGGCCAGTGCAAGGACTGTTCCCAAAAGTTTTTAAATGTGGCCTCAGAGTTCTGGAGTCCAAGGCAGCTTACTACTGCAGACATGGCCTGAGCGAGGCACTTGGCTTGTGGGCCACAGAAAAGGCCAGGCAAAGCCAGGCTGAGCATCACAGATGTTGCCTAAAGCATTTTTAATGACAGACTCTACATGCACAACCACATTTTTTGCAGTTAAATACAACTGCTATGAAAAACCTAAAAATACTTATACAAATGAGGAGAAATTGGTGCAATTCTTTGTAATTTCTTGTAAGAAAAGAGTATTATGAATTTAGACTGGCATTTCTCTTTCCCCATGGCAATAATATGTTGTGAACAAATGTGTACACAGATATGCATGCATACATATTGCCCTCCATTTATTCATCTATTAGGACTTAGATTTTCTGTTCATTCAATGAGCCCCATTTTCCCACCAAACAGTGATACTCAACTTATACCTCTTGTTTATGTGAGAGAAGAATGAGAAGTCAGTGTCAAGCAGGGCAACTTATGCAGTAATATTCACAATACTGCTGTCCCAGCACCTTCTGGCTGGACAGAGACCTCCTTCTGGTGTGCAAACAAATAGTTTTTTTCCATGACTGAAACCACAGAAAATTGGAAAGTAACCACAAAGGATAAAAAAAAAAAAATCAAAAAAGAAAGGCAGGGAAAACAAGTAAAGATGGAATTGTCTCAGTGTATGTCCTCTCACAGCCAAGTTAGTACCTTTTCCAGAAGTAGTCAATTAAGTTATCTGACATAACTTAGACTAAACAGCTGGGGCAGTGGGGAAGGCTGTGTTTCTTGGACAGATAAGAAGAGATTTTGTGCTTGCTGGCTTGTGTTTTGGTTTTTTTAACACATCCAACTACCAACTCCCCATAAAGTGATTTATGGTATTTCTTCACAACACGTCTCAAACCTACTTTTAAAATCCTTGTGCCTATTTAAACAAAAAAACCCCAAGCAAGTCCAACACTTTTTAAGATTATCATATAAAAGCATTTAAGATAAATGTTTTTTTACTTTGATAGTAAATTATTTATGACGCTTCTTCTCTAGAGTTTAGAGTTCTCTAGAAACTTCTAGAGTTTCTAGAAGTGAAACTATTGCATATTAGTTTTGGATTAAAATGATCTAATGATTGACATTAACATGATTCTGACTACATGTCTATTACTGCTTCCCATCTATGAGCAGAATAAATATTTTTGGTTTGGTTAATATTTGAATCACAGGGTCACCACTGAATAACTAAATATTCTGGGCTGAAAGGCAGCCACAAGGGTCATCAAGTCCAGCTCTGAGGTGAACGGTCAAACCCACAACCTTGGTGTTATCAGCACCATGCTCTGCCCAACTGAGCTCATCTCAGCCATGGTCTGAGTTGGGAGGGACCCTAAAACCCATCCTGTTCCACCCCTGCCTTGGGCTGGGACACCTTCCACTATGCCAAGCTGCTCCAAGCCCTGTCCAGCCTGGCCTTGGGCACTGCCAGGGCTGGGGCAGCCACAGCTGCTCTGTGCCAGGGCCTCAGCACCCTCACAGGGAAGAATTTCTTCCTAACATCTAACTCTACATCAGTGTGAAGCCATTCTCCCATGTCCTGTCACTACGTGCCCTTCTAAATTAGAATAAATCACAACTGACAACACAAATAAATTACAAAAGTGATGCTCGGTACGATAATAAAATATCCAAATATGTGACAACTTGAACTATTATTATTTAGATTTTGAAATATTTAACAACAGGGTAGACTTATTTTAATGTACCATATCCTTTGCCATCCTCAAATTAAAAGCAAAATTTGGCTGCTGTCCTACAGACTCTACTAAGTGCTCTGCCAATGCCCTCCCAAGGTAAACTGGAAAAGATACTGTTATGTGTGTCCCCCTGGGCAACATGGCAATGAGGATTTACCACATCAAATTCTGGTACTTCAATCGTTACCAGTCATACCTCATCTTCTGCAGCTGCTGCAGCAGTCAGCTTGAGCACAGCTCCACATTTCTCCTGGAAGCAGTCTGCAAGGAAGTCAGCATGTCTCACAAACACATTCATTTCTTCACTGCTAACTGGGTTCTTCTCACTTACTTTCACCATCATCAGCTCTAACAGAGTAACTCTGGAGACAGAAAACAATTTGTTAGCCAGATTCATTGAGCCAGGTACCATTATCAGTAGAATAAGCAGTTAAAAATGATAAATAAGTAGTTAAAAAGATAAAAGTATGAATACTGGCAATCAGTTTCTGTCTGATGGGATTTTTTTTCTGTACAGAATTAACTGAATTCATCATTCAATAAATACAATCTGGCCAGACAGTCAATATTTTTCTCAGGTCTATTTCAATTTGTATTTTCTTATGTTGTAACAAAACATTACTGAGATTGCATATTCCCTATATCTAAATTTTCCAGCAAACCAGCTGTTGTAAGTTGTTCAGCACAGCAAAATAAGCACAGACTATTTGACAGTTTCTGTTTGAAAAATACAGGTTTTCACAGTCCTTTATCATAGTCCTTCACTAACTTTCCATCACAATCCCAAACCAGGGAAAATAAAAATTGATAAGCACATTGTTCTTTATAATAATTTTACAATTGTTACTAGATGGACTAAGCAAAATCCAAGTTAATCACTCATTACCACTCAGAGATATTCAATGTATGAAGTTGGTGAGTAATGAGACACATAAGGAAGCTGCTGTATGAAATCTGCCTGGGTTGGGATTTTAACAGCTTTAATGTCATTTTATTTCCAATGTCCTTTCATGCTGTCAGGGCAAACTAGAAGCATTTTGTGGAAACAGGACTTGGACATGGCAGAGGCTCTCCCACAGGTCCCTGCCCCAGTCCAGCACACAGAGACTGGTGAAGTCTCACTGCTTCCTCTAAGAACACTCTTTACTAAATTAATTCAAAAGCCAGCTCAGGATTTTCTTCCAGTGAAATATTTGAAATTCAGATGGAACAAATGACATTCAAACAGGTGGAATAGCTCAAATGCTATTCTTTTAAATTTACCAAGCAGGTTGTCAGAAGAGGAAGAGAAATGTCTTTTTCTGTGGAAAAAACTCGGTCACTGCTTTATTAACCTCCAAGAACCCACCTCTATTAATCACAAAACAGCTACTTAGTCCTTGCTAAACTCAATTCTCAGTGTCATTAATACAGCTGCATCAAACTATTTTCTGGAGGAGGACAGAAAGCTTTTCCAACACAGGAGCACAGAAGTGGGGCCGGCACCCTTGGCAAAGGGCAGGCTGCGGGCAGGAGGCTGGAGCAGCCTCTCAGGGGCTCTGCTCACTGTCTGTTTGTCCTGCAGGTTAATACAGCCAGGTAGCCCTGCCCACCTCCAAACAACCACAGTCCAGCTCCCCAGCACCCCCACTGAACAAAGGCTTTTTACCTTAGGCATCCCATACAAAACCCAACCCCACAGATCTGTGATTTGCCCCTGACACAGGGTTTGACACGTCCGTTTTCACCAACTTAAAAACTTTCAAGCATATGCTCAGCTAAGAACACAGGCTGGTCACAGACCTGATGAACAAAGGAATTATTCCAGTATTTCAGTGGGTTGAAATACTGGCACCTACCAAAGCCACCCTCTCACTTCCCTCCCCTCTCCTGCCCCCATTAGCTGGACAGGAGAGAGAAAACTTCACAAAGGGTTCATGGGTTTAGATAAGGGCCACGAGAGATCATTCATCAAATACTGTCAGGGGTAAAACAGGCTTAAAATCAGAGATATAATTTAAATTTATTACTAGTAAAATCACAGCAGAATAATGAAAAGTAAAATAAAACCTTAAAAACACCTCCCTCTCTTATTTCCAGCTCTATCTCCTACCCCAATGGTGAAGGGAGACAGGCAATGGGGGTGATGCTCAGTTCATCACCCACTGTTTCTCCTGCCTGGAACACCTCCTGCCCTCCTTCTTCACTGACCTTGGTGTCTGCAGAGCTGTTTGTCTCACACATCCTCATTCTGCTTTTCTCTGGCTGCAATTACAACTGTGCAAAAACACTTTTTTTTTTCCTTTCTTCTTAAATATATTATCACAGAAGCTTTACCACCACTCCTAATTGTCCCAGCCTTTGCCAGTGGCAAGTTCATCTTTAGAGCTGCCAGGGATTGGCTCTGCCAGACACGGAAGGAAGCTTCCAGAAGCTTCTCACAGGAGCCACCTCTGTAATCCCCCTGCTACCAAAACCAGGCCCTGCAAACCCAAAACAAATGCTATCTTCTGCTTGACAGGACTCTAGTCAGTGCTTCTTGCACCAATAATCCAAATAATAAATGTTTAAAACTGACAAGCAATCCTTTTGTAAACAAGTTGGAGATTTACCACATTTCCATAAAGCCAAATTAATAGATTAAATGGTGAATAGGGAAATTTTTTTGCACTACTCTTCCCCTTGCAATATGAATGGAAGCCTTTTTCAACAACTGCAGTCCTTCTTTAAAGCGCCACCTGAATGTAATTTCTTTTGAAGTTTTCTGGTCTCTTTAGGCATTCAAGTCAAACCATTTTCCTGAGTTTTCTTCCAGGCACAGTCATTCAGAACATGCCCCTCTTTCCCTGAATTTCAAGCAAGTCTTGCCATTCAGCCAGTAGTTTCCTGGGAGTGCAGTTCTTTGTTCTGGTGCAAGTTCCCTTTTTTTTTTACATTCCTTTTTTCTATTGTTTCTCTCAGTTTTCTTTCAAAATTTACCCTAATTTTTCAAAATTAATTCTCCCAGACAATGCAATTTGCCCATTTCTTTTATCAATGATCTCACAACTGTTCAGCCACTCAAATGACAGCATCTCCTCCTACTTGTTGCCTGCAGCTAAATACAACAAATATGACAACTGCCAGTACCAGCTGAATTTTTGCAAACTCAGTTCAGTATCTCAAATATAATTCTGTGTATTATATTTACTATTAGACTTCTGTTTAGAAATAATCATGCCATGTCATCTTACTCTTCTTCAGGCACTACTGAGGGAGATCTTTTGTGAATCTCTTGCAGGTTTTTTTTCCTCCCACCCAAACTTAAACCAGTTCCTCCTGAAGCTGACTAAACTAGCATAAACTTAGAACAGCCACTATAAGGTATTTGAAGTCATCAGTAAAACAAATTTCTGTTTCCTGCAGCTTGCAAATAAACAACAGAATTTAAATGCAGTTTAAATCTGGAAGCTCATTACTACACAATAAAATGCTGCCTCACTAAGCCTATAACTAGCAGTGTACAATTCTATTGATTTTCTTAGCATCACACAATGTTTGCATCAAATGTGCTTTGTTTATAACCTCTCAGCAAGGGCCAGACACTTGGGACATTCTTCCTCTGTGACTGAGGCTTCTCCTTCCTGAAACACTTCCCTGACAGCAATGGTTCCATGAGACAAATTAGGCCCTTCCTGAAAACTTTAATTTCTTTCATCTTCAAATGATACTTGCAAGCATCATATTAAATAAAAACTGGTAAATTTGTGAGCAACTGTAGATCAGTGTTCTTATAATCTCCAATCAGTACCTGAACCCTGACCTGTGGTAACACTGGAAACAACACAAAACACAGAAAAAGCCACAAAGGCACTGTTTCATTTAGTGCTTGGTCTTTCATCTGCAAAAACTAGAGAGGAACTCACAGCTTCCCTGGGTGGATGCAGAACAATGTAGGCACATTAAACACATAAATGAGACCACAAAATCTGCAAGCAGTTGGAGGAGCTGCAGAATTCTAGCAGTGTTTCCCAAATTTGATTGTCTTAATAAAGTATCTTTTTTAATCTTCCTCAATTCCCTATTAAAGCAATGAGCATTTTTCCATTATAGCAGTGGCCATTTCCCATCAATTCAGCACACATTTACTCTAACACTTGAAGGAAGCTATCAATGCTTTTCCAAGGTGAAGGTTTGTTGAAGCTTTTCAACAGTGGAAACGTTAAAGACTAAGTAATCACAGGCATCTCCTCATCTATGTTTTGGAGCTTCTGCTAAGCAGCATAAGACACACTTCCATCTTTCTTAAAGGCTTCCTCTTAATTTCTGGACACAACAACAGAAGTATGAAGAGCTCTGGACATTTCTAATCGAGCTGTAAAACTCTGCAGGGTGTGGTGCTCTTATGAAATCAAGACCCAGGCATGAAATCCTGTCCTTTTTTGTGTGTGAAGTATTTCTTTACTGAGTAATGGCGCCAACCTGGATTCTGCAACCCTACATAAATCACTGCCAGTTGTGGCTAAGCTGTAATGTTAACCAACCAATTTAAAACCATTACTGACATAGAAACATGTATTTAGAGATTTTGTGCCAACTATGAAACCACACAGTTTTTCAATCATGTGAACAGGATACTCTATATGGAATGCTAAATACTAAAAGCCACACTGGTTTTGGGGTTACCTTTCTTGATTGCTCAGTTTGGCATAGAGGGCTTTTACCAGCTCTGGACATTTCAGCAAATGTTCTGTAACAATCAGGAACCTAAGGGAAAAGAAAAGAAAGTCTTATTAGAGCTATAAAAGCAGTATCCACATTTACTCCAAATGGTGCTGGTTAGTTTTACCTGTAGATTAATGTTGTGCTTTTGGTGCTACTCACTAATAGATACAAATTGACACAAAATAATTGCATATTGTCCTGCAGTTTTTCCTTTAACATAGAACGCCCATTTCTCATCAGTTCAGCACACTTTTACTCACGTGCTTGAAGGAAAGCTGGCTGGAGTCTTAGGCCAGTTATAGACACCACAATTCAAACAATGAAACACTCATATAATGGTTTATACAAAAAGACAAAATTCAAGCTTGAAAATTATTATTCTATTCATCACAACACTATCTGTAAGCCCAAACAGTCAAAAAAGTGCCCAAATAATATATTGATTTTTCTTTAAAAAAGGGCAATCTAACAAAGCATCAAAGCAAATGGGAACTTCTTTGTCAGATGCAAGGCAGCAAAGCACTTTTCTCAACTTCAAAAACATACCCTCCTTGTGTAATAGAGACCTAAGCAGAGAATCAATTCTAAGTGCTTGCTTTACAAGGCAGGTAGATATAGAATCATAGAGTCTCATATTCTGAAAGGGACTCACAAAGATCATCAAGTTCAACTACTGGCCCTGCACAAGACACCCCTAACTTTAACACAAGGACCTTGCCAGTCAAAATCCAGTGAAGTGTATTTTGTAATAAATTATCTCCACTTTCCTTTCTCACACCACATTTGGGGTTTCTGTCTGGAATACAAAAAGACCAACAAATGACTAAAAGTTGACAAACTGGTCACTGGTTCCCTCTTTCTCTTCACCAAAATGTTGCAAGGGATCTATGATACCTACATTGCTCAAAAAAGAGTCTCTTTAAAAAACAATCTACCCAAAACTGACAATGGCTCATTCTTTCTTCTTAATACTTTCTCTGGAAAATATGCTCAGCCTTGGCCTTGTGCTAATGCCAGTATTGTCACTGTTTGCTCTCCCAAGCACCATACATAGCAGGTGACACTCATTTAATTTCAACCCAGATTCATAATCCCAGTTATGGGGAAAAAAACAAAGTAGGTAAAAGTATTTAGCTCTTCAAATCACCCCCAGGAGCACTACCAGTGATATTTGTGGTGCATAGGTACCCTCAAACTAGATGATACATTTTTAAAGTAGCTTGTCCAGGCTACAATAATTACAAGGTGAATCTCAGAGCATCCTCTAAGCTGATGAAGCTACAGAGAAAGAACAGCTAAAATAATATTAAAATGAAGTGATTTCAATACTCACTCCACCTCCTCCCTAGCCTTCCCTTTGCTGACAGCCTTTATTTTGCATAGCCATAATCTATTACATAGCTAATAAGATCACAACAAAGCCTTCCAGCTGTAACAAAGTATTTTTTGGACATGTACTCAATGCCAAGTGGGCAAGTAGGAGAATAAGAGGTCCAAAAGATTAATAGCTATTGTATTTCTAATCCTAACTGTGGACATAGCCAGCATCTGATTCAGTTACTGAAAACTTGACATTTTTAAGAGGGGAAGGAAGAAAAACTATTTTCTACTGCACTTCTTTTTACTGATATTCACACATTCATTCATAAAAAAAAAATGCAGAGGTGTAAGGAATCATCAACTTAAAAATGGCATGATGATGAGTGTAGCATTGATCCAGGAGTTTTTCAATACAGATTTCAGAAAACAGGAAGATTCAAAGTCAGCAGCATGAATGTATCCAACTGAGCTGTGCAGACTGAGCTGTAACACCCAAGTGGAGCCATCAGCAGGGCACTCAAGGGCAACTCCTCCACAGCTCCTGAACTGATATCTCACAGCCATCCACAGTTAAACCTTCAGAATTGTCACAACCAACTTCATTCTCCATGGATTTAAGCAGAGCCACAAACTTCTGTGTGGAGCTGCAGAAGAAAATAGCACAGATCAGTGCTGTGCAGAACACAGACCTTGGCCTAAAAATGTACAAATTTCAGCTGACAATGCAACAGAGTAAAAAGTGCATTTGAGGGCACAGCCTGAAACCCAATTTTCTATTTTGCAATTGGGGCTATTTAATTTAAAGCTTAACTTGCACGTTTAAGACTACATTGAGGAAACCTTCTTGCCTACTTGTCTTATAATTAAAAAGTGATCAATAATTATCACAGAAAAAGATCTGCTGCTACCAGGTTCATGCTCCTGATCAATCACTACTGCACGTGGAATTCCCATAGTTCAGGTGTTTCTTGGGTCAGTGCTGCATTTCCTCACGTGTATTTTGCACAGTCTGTGGATTAGACCTCTACTGCTTGAGGAGCTTGGAATATTTTAAGACTAAAATTTCTGATTCTTACCTTCTGGTTTCATGATGTGACGCAAAACCTGAGAAAACAAAAAGCTCTGGAAGTGCCCCATCCCTGGCAGTGCCCAAGGCCAGGCTGGACAGGGCTTGGAGCAACCTGGGATAGTGGAAGGTGTCCCTGCCCATGGCAGGAGAGATGATTTAAGGAAGGAGATGAACTTTAAGATCCATTCCAACCCAAACCAGTGTGTGATTTATGAAATATCTGCTTCTATATTAAAGTGTCCCTTTTACCTTATCCACTTTCTGCACTACTCTATCATGAAGAACAGAGCATGAGCATCAGAACCAAGAGATAACAGAAGAGCTAATAATGGAGTAAAGCACTTCCAACTCCTTCACCATGCCTTGCAATTTTGGAGGTAGCCAAGCAAGGATGCAGCAAATTCAGTGTACTATCTTTAGTCCTCTCAGCACTCCTGTTTTTCATTTGTGGCACGAGAAAAGAAGAGGAAAAGTAAGATCATCCACAATTCTGAAATATAAAAAGATATTCAGTTTTAGGTTACTGACTGAACATGGCATTTCAAATGCACACAAAAGGCTTTGGTAGGAGATTTAAACTCTCTTTGGGGGCCAACAGCAGAACCACTGGAATAAACTGAAGACTACTGTAATTTAGTGAAGGAAATCATGAAAATTAAAGCTGTTATGCAAGCGTAACACAGTAAGAAATGAATAGTGTTAAATATGCCAATCTTCTTGACTCTTTAAAAACTCTTTGGCTAAAATCCTAAAAAAATCAAGTGCTTCCATAGTAGATAAATACAGGAGGAGATGTTCAAAGACTTTATAACAGCACAAGGGCTGTATTGTACCAAACTGCAGTTCCAAAGCAGCCAAGACAAAGTGGTATGAGCTACATTTGCACTCAGTGTATTCCAGATGGCCACTAAGCTTGCTCCAATCAAAGCTGGGTGTAAGCAATCAACTTTATCATCAAATGTCATGCTCCATATTAAGTTGATTTTATCCCATTAGCAAATTCAGGGAACAATTTCCTCAGACTCAGGAAAAGAGGAAGACAACTCCACATGTTTTCCAAGTACAAAGAACAAGACATGGCAATTCTCTATTTGATCAGCAAACTTCTTTTTCAATCTCAAAGCCAAAAGCATTTTTCATCACCCTACAATAATGCCACTCTATCCAAAATATTTAGTAAGAACTAAATAGCTATCTTTTTACTGTAATTTAACAAACAAATGTAATAAATCATCCACATTTTGAAGAAAAGTAAAGAAAAAAGTTCAGCTATTTTCAGCCAACCTTCAAACTCTCATCACCAGCCTTTTTAGATGCTAAAAAGGCAATATGCCTCATGAGGAATTATCTGGAATCAGAGCACATTTTAGAAGAAGCACATTTCATCCTTGCACAAGAATAGAATAACACTACCAAAACCATTTAAATAAACAATTATGAATATGAAGCTACTCAATAACAAATGGAACGTGTGCTGTCATAAAATCCCTAGAAAAGAAGTAATTCACCCCATTCCCACACCAGCAGCTCTCACTCAGAAGGAGAACAAAGAAACACATTTTCATATGGAAGGCTTGGTCCTATCAAACATCAAACATCACAATTCCCCTCTCCTGTGCTGAACCAAGCACGACAGTGAGCATCCTTCCATCTTCCAAAGGCATTCCCTGGTGAAAGCATCCTCCCTACTGGCCATGACAGCCCCCACCAAGTAAACTCTGAGGTCTACAGGACTAAATTCAAATTATGTGCAGTATTTCTCTGATTCAGAGGATATTCCCACTGAAAGGCACTAAACAGAGATTAAATCTAATTTATATGTAAAATTGAAATAAGTTTTTTCTGAAGAGCTACCAAGAAATAAATGGAAGATGATTAGCAATGGCTAATAGCACTTCCTGCTCCCCTCTCCACAATATGCACAAGAAGAAAGAGGTGACAAGATAATTAAATGTACGAGGCTGAGCTTTGAAAGACTGAGGAAATCTGTGCCAATTCACTGCTATTGCAAACAGAAAGTAGAAGTTACTCAGATCTCTAAAATTAAGGAAACTTTTCCAAGTGTCAGTACTATTTAAAACCACAGCTGAACTTGGAACCTGCAACGTAACTTCAACTTTCCTGGAATTAAAAAATAATTATTTTCTGGAGAACAGAAGAAGTGGGTAGAGGACATCCTAAATTGTTTGACAGAAGAAACTGAGTTGCCAGCCCAATGAAAAAATAAATTACTTCACCCCCCACACATACACACCCCCACACCCCAATTAAGCAAAAAGAGCAGAACTGAAGAGTTCTATCCTTGCCTTTAAATCTTGCCCATAGTTGAGACTCCTTGCCACAGGAGTACCAGTTTCTGTCCACACATATTTCCACAAGCCAGGACAAAAAACCCAAAGGCAAAAAAATTGGGGAGGGGTAGCCCCACATCCTAATCTTTACAGTAATCATTGAGCTGTGGTTTCAAAAAGAGAAAGTGGATGTTCAGCAAAACTTACTGCAATGCCAAACAGATGACCACACTCCTAATATCATTTTTCTGAAAGCCAAAAAGCACATTATGTCTCTTCTTTTAAAATGGAGGATTTTTGTACTTTGCTCTTCAGGAATAAAAAATACAACCTGTTTTTCCTATCCATACTGGCTGAACTGCCCCATGCACACACTTGGAAAAACTGATGACACAAGCTATACTCTCATCTCTAATGGAGCCACCAAGGTATTTCTAAAATAAACAGCTTTTAGAACACACATTGATTTTGGTTAGGATAAATTACAATGCATTTTTTTTACTACTTTTTCCTAATTATTTTTAAAAGACACATACTTTTTCAGGTTCACATTCTACAATAGATCTCATGTGGCATTCTCTGTTGGTTTCTTTTCTGAATACTTTCTACACTGTGTGACATACTTTGCTATTGATTAACACAAACCCAAGAGGGAGTGAATGTGGATGTATGTGGAAAACAGAGAAACAACTTTTGTAAGGATCCACAATATTCCAGAGCCAAAGGCTCACTGTTTAGGAAAAGCTATTACTGAAAAAAAAATAAGACAGAGCATTTCTTTGAAACTGCATGGGAGTTTGCAACAGAGGGCTCTTCAGGTCTTGGTAATATTCACACAGACACAGATTAGAAAATACCTATCAGTTATTTTGAATATAGTCAGTTATTATTCCAGCTTCCTTTCCAAAAGGATGGATATGTCCAGTTTCCTGACAGCATCCTTTGGTAGGAAGTGGCTGTTGAAAGCAAGCAGCACCAGAACAAGAACCAGCTTATGGAGGAGGTTTGCTTATGTGTTTAAGATACTTAAACATTAACACATTTAAACTGTTGGAGCAAGTCCAAAGAAGGCCATAAAGTGGAAGGTGTCCTTGCCCATGGCATTGATACCAAAATTGGCCTGATAGAAACTTTCTAACACAGTTTGAGTATCAGAAAGCAGGAATTCTTTATGGCAGCACTGGGGACCCAGGGGGATCCTTCTTTCAACTGAGTGCTTCAGGCATCAGAGGAACAACTTGTATCACACATTCTGATTACATATCCATGAGCTATTTCCACTTCCTTGACTTTATCTGACACAGTCACAGTCCTTATTGGAAATCCTTATCTGGTTCTTTGGGGTCTGTCTTCAACACCCAGTGTCCTTTTTAGGTGGTGGCTCCTTGACGCCCACTTTTGAGTAAGTGCAATATCATTGTTTTGTATTAACTTCCACTTTGTCAGCCTTGCAGAGCTGAGCTGGCATCCTGCTTGCATTTTCCATGAATTCTGTTTTGTCTGCTTCTCCAAGGCTACATTGGCTCTTATTTGATAAGAGTAAAATGTTCTGCTCTGCTATCCTTATCAAGTGAGTAAAATGCTGTTCAGTTCTATTTGCTCTTATCAGCAGGGAGTTGGAACTGGATGAGCTTTAAGGCCCCTTCCAACCCAAACCATCCTACAATTCTTTATATTCAACTCATTATATCAACAGTTCAGAATTAAATTTGTGTATCATCAGAGATACTCCGGAAAGATGGAAGATAGAGAGAAAATAAATTACTGACACACAAGGGCTTGAAAACCATGCTCATCTCTTTGGATAGAAATATATTATTGAAAAGAGGGATGGAAGAAGCAGACCCAAAATATGTAGAAAAATTGCAAAGATTTTAGGAGACAGCAGCTCACTTTGTCAAGAACAGCATGTTTTCTAGAAGACAACTGCACAGCAAAGAACGATGGAGGAGATAGGATCAGTTAATAAGGCTATGCCAGAAATCAGATCCAAGAAAGGAAGCAAACTTGTTTCTGCTGAGTTAGTGTCTCTGCAAAGACTTACTCTTTGAAATGCATTCTGTAACATCATACACCTTGCAACCCTCCAAAGCAGCAAGCTCTGGGCACTCTCCACAAGCCCAGCTACAAAGGGGTACGGGCCAGTCAGACAAATATTTTTAAGAGCCTCAGAACTTCTACATCATCTCAGAATTTAAATACCATCTGCTTCCTCAGACCATTGCTCTTCAGAGTCAGACCAGCAGCAGGAATCTCAGATGAGCTCCCAGCAGCACTCAAGATTACAGGACTGCAAGCCTGACACAAGCTCAGGAGCTCTACTGAAGAGAAGTTTAGTGACAATGTAAAAATACACTGTCTAATAGATGTTAATTAACATTATTTTAATATGCCATTCAGCATCTAACATTAAAAATGGCAAAGACAAGACAACAATATGTAAATAATCCTGTAGCTGTTGAGAAAATCCAGCTTCTAAAAGAGAAAGGGAAGGATGCATCAGTTCTTTAATCATTAGAATATTTATTAAATGTGTGTATTACATTCTCCAGCTTCACAGATTTCAGAGGTAGAAGCAATTCTGAGGCTGACAAGTAACCACAAGCTTAATGAAATGAGCCTTCAGACCATCTGATCCAGAGAAACATGATCACAGAAGAAATGAACACAAAATTTGACCAGGGCATTCCTTAGAAAACTGACTTTCTCCTTTATTAACTACTTCTTAGCTCACAGCACGCCACAAAAATACTTAACAGAATGTGTATCACTCAAGAAACACACTCAGATGTGCATCACAGCACTGTTACCTCTCATTCTTTCAAGTTCTAAGGCAACTTTTTGTTATGTTGTCAATGTACAAAGATTTTAAAACTGCGTCAATGCTTAGTCTAGAAACTCCATTATGCTGATCTGCAAAACAGCTCTTCTCTGTTTCAGAAACTGCTTAGGAAGTGAATGACTTGGCTTTCCATCACTGATTAGAATCAGAAGTTGCTGAACTGAGATCTTATTTCCCCTGACCCACCCCTCCCAGGAAGCAGAGCCAACACCTCAGATATTCCCTCTTTGCTGACCCAAAATCTTAGCCTTCTACCAAACGTCTTGTGACTCAAGAAGTAGGCAAAAGTGACAGGAAAATTCCAGAAAGCTACATTCAACCTTTATAGACCCCTCCTCTGGTCTCTCTGACTGGAGAGGAGCTTATGGCAGACAGAGGAAGAAGAGCAAAAGCTCTGCTGTCAACTGCTGCCTCTAAAAAAGAAGCTCTGAGGAACTGCTCAGAACAATCTCAGATTTCCTTGGATATAAAGTTGCTGTGGAAGACGAAAAAGGATTCACACTTGGAAGGAGGTTTCTCCTGAATTTTTCCTAAGGATTTTTCCAACTTGAAGATGGGAAACAAATACAGGATTATTAACAGAGAAAGAACTGTCAGCTCATCAAAATAAAGACCTGAAAGGTGTGCTTGCATTCCTGGGATGGGTGAGGAATATAGAACCCAAGTGTGCTGGCTGAATGGAGTAGTGAGCACTCCATGGAAGAGACTACATTTCAGCCAATGGCCTTAAATCCAAATATTTATCCTGGATATCCTCTCTCTGTCTTAAGAATTCATGGCAGCAACTGCAAAAATAGTTTGAGCATCATCATTGTTTACTTGTGGAATGCACTGGGTACTGTCTTAGAGGAACATTAATTTTATAAATTTCAGTGTACAATAAAAGGTAATAAAATAATGAATAGAGGTTCTGCCTATGACCAAAACTTACCTAGTTATTCAAATAAAGAGTTCCAATACCTAACAGCAGCAATTGACAGCAAGAAAGCTCAACGGGAAGAATAAACACACATGTGGCAGTCACTTCTCCAGCTCAGAGAGGTAGGCAGGAATTATGTTGTATTTTTAGCTTTAGGTAAGAACATCTTCATTTCAGTCACTGGTGAATAAGCATTGAGCATAACCACCAAGAATAATCTGTATTCCAGTCCAGTCATATATTACCATAGAATGGTAACTTGTAACTGTGCACTTTTGCCAGCTGTGGCACCAGAGACCCAAACCTTTCCAACAGGACATTCAGACTCTGCAAATGCCACAGCCATGTAAACTCCTTTCAGCAATCCTACTGGGATGTAGATGCACTTCAGTGAGAGCTGAAATACAGCTGCAGATTTTCAGTGTTAGAGTTTGCCCACAGCAGTGTAAGATATTTTCATCATAACATCAACTGAATTTATTTCACACTAGAGAGATCAGGGAAATGCATTCCTCAGCATTTATTTTGATGCTGCATTTATTATGCACTTACCTGCAAAACAAATTTGCCACTATGACTTTGGTATCTTAGTCAAAACAAAATTCAAAAATTAAGGACGATCTGGATAATTATCTGAAAAGCAACACTCTATGCATGTGTTATTGAGAGATGACAAAACTAAGGAGTTGGTTTGTCACTTTTGAAACAGAAGCCTCATTGTGTGACCCTAAACTTACATTTTGCTTTTTGAAAACTACTTAAGCCATAAAGAAACTGCCCTTGCTATTAAAAAAGCCCAGCCACAAACAAATTTTGGGTCATTTTTTTCAGTACTAAAGTAAACTATAAAACGATATTTACTTTTCATTCAATCATCTTAAGTCTGTGTTGAGACTTTCCAGATTGCTTCTAAAACACCAACAATTCTTGCTAATTAACTTTTGAATTTATACATGACCTTAAAGAGAATTCTACAAAAACATACAATTATTTTCCCCTTTGTTATACATGGTGTAACAATTAGCTGAATGTGTGTGCGTCCTTGCTATGTAGGGCAGCACATTTATCAAAGGCACAACTGACAACAATATTTAGAAGAATGGCCATTAGTAAAAAATACAAAAGTTCAGAGGGATAAAACCACTGATGAGGTGCTCTTAAAGTATGAAATGAAGATTCACAAAAAAATTCTTCCCTGTTTTGGTATAAAAATGACTGCATGTTGCAGTAGAAAATGGCTATGTTCAAAAAGGAAAAAAGGAAAAACCCCAGGTTTTATGTAGCACTCCCAAGCAAGACATATAAGTCTTCCTAGCATGACCTGTCTGTGAGACTATTCTGTGCTAACTTTAAAAAATCTCCACAAGTATAAATTAATTTGCAATCTAGAACCCCATTTCATTAATGAAAGAAAACCAGACCATGATTTGAAAATTCCTATGTCCTCAACAAAAAATTTAGTCTTAATTTAGCAACAATCAAAAGAGTCATGAAACTACCATGGAAATTATCTCTGTTAGAAACTACTAATTTCTAATTAGATCTTCATTTACTACTTAGCAGTGTCACAAGTTTAGACAATTTTAACACAGCGATTTACACCAGAAAAACACCTAATTAAGAAGCGAGGAAAAAGAAAATTGAAGAAAATTAAAAAGAAAATTTAAGGATACATACGACCACTCAGAATCCAACTGCTCTTTGTAGACTCTCAGGACATGAAGAGCCACAGGCAAGTTTCCAGGATCCAGCAGTTCCCTCACTCGCTCTGAATTCAGGCAGGTGAACAGAACCATGCAGCAATAGGAGACAATTTTCTCGTCACTGTATGTCAGACATGTCCTTCAAGAGAAAATAAGGAGTTAAAGGCAAGATGAAATGGACCCTGGAAAAAACAGGAAAGGAGCACTGAGCTTGCAGAGTTTTCCTTTGCTGTCTTTTAGAGAACCACAAGTTTGCCATTCCCTAAGAAGGATAAAGAAGGATTTTCCTTCACCTGCAAGGAGAAATATCCAACTCATTGCTGAAGGTCAAATTTTACAGGAAGTTTACAAAAGTAATGCTCAATTGGAACTGCTTTTCTTACCATAAAGTCTTCCTACACTTTTTACAACTGGGCTCCAAAAACTCAGAGAATGATTATCAAATTGAATCAAAGTGCCTTTGTTACCAGCTTACTACAAAAAAATCTGGCTGAACACATCAACAATCCAGTCATGTGTTTGCACAAAATAGTTTATGTAATATTTCCTTACACGTATGTCATCAAATGCCCAGGAAGATATTCTGGTGAGGTTAGGAGGGGATGGAAGGATTGAAAGAGATGAAGATTAAGGAACTTTTATACATTTCATCTGATCCACCAATACTGACAGATCTGCACAGCAGCAACATGAGTAAAGAAAATGCTGTGTTGCTGGAAATGAGTGTAACTACTTGAAAACATGTCTGAAATAAAGCTTATGTTTGAAGCTCATCATTCAAAATAGTTTTCTTCCAGTTTCTGTTAAATTACATCTATTTACTGATAGTTTAGAACAAGCAGGTTTTTAAAGGTTCTGACTCCTGTGGTTGACTAACAAAAACCATCTACAGGATATGGTCTCAAGCAGCCCATTCTCACCAAAGTTATTTTTCAGAGTTTCATGGTGCTAGCAAAGGCACAACTATCATGTACAAAAGATTTGAATACAACCACAGAAATGACACTAGAAAAAAAACCCATCCATGCTTACAAGAAGAGATCTGGGAAAGCACACTTCCAAATGCTATTCTGGGAATCTCCATTTCCTGCTGCAATGTTTCCAAGAAACTGAAGACTGCAACGAAGAGCTGAAAGAAATCCAGAAAATATATTAACAAGAATTCAAAGAAACACTAATAAATTTCATAAAAACTACATACTTCAATATTCCAGATAGACACTGCAGAATCCATCTCCAGGAAACTTTAGGTGCAGTATTTCACAAATACTTGCACTTTCTCTTCTAATACAAATAATTTCACAAAGTATTTTAGAATTACACCCAAGACTTGTCTGATTATTACACATTAGCTACTGGTGATTACAAGATCGACTGGACTTGATGATCTTATAGGTCTCTTCCA
This sequence comes from Ammospiza nelsoni, assembly GCF_027579445.1. NCBI lineage: Eukaryota > Metazoa > Chordata > Aves > Passeriformes > Passerellidae > Ammospiza > Ammospiza nelsoni. The sequence goes on from NC_080637.1 coordinate 67,873,326, forward strand.
GTCTTGAACTTCTGTGATTCTGTGATTCTGTGAACTAACTGACAGGTTCTTGCTTCTCACATTATACTCTGGTTAGCTGGAAAAATCATTATAGACAATTATGATGTGCTCAATACCTTCTATCCCAGAATTTCTATCCTAGAAAAACGAAAGCCAGCTCTCCAAATAGCTCTGCCTCCATTTTTGACACTGAATTTAATATGGCTGATTTCCGCTCTTACTCCAAAGGATTTATTTTAGCCTTCTCTCAATATAGATTTAAAATACAAGAAGATGAAATTTCATTACACAAGTTAATATCCTAGAGCAGCCACCAAAAGGTGTAAAGTCATAAAACACAATAGCATGAACCCAAAGACTTCATGAAATTAAAATATTTATTTTGTCCCTATCAACAGCGTGGCCCTTATTAATAAGTTGGCAAAGAAACTTTAAATTACATTTTCAAATTCAGTTTAACAGATAATACAAACAACAGCCTAATACATATGGAGGTGGCTATTATTGCCAGGTTATGCACATCTAAAATTAGATCTCTTGGAAAGGTGCTGTGCCTCTGTGCCAGCTGGCAGCCAGATTTCCAGGTCTGGGCATATGTCCTCTTGAGAACAGGAAGAAAGCAAGTCTGAGAAGTGGTCACTTGGGCTTAGAAAAATGTTACCCTTTTTTTGGCCATATATATATATATATATATATATATATATATATATATATATATATATATACACACACATATATATACATATATATATTTATTTATTTTTAAGCCCAAAAGATGTATGTATTCCCCATGATGCATCTTGAACTATATTCTCCTGAAGTTATTAAGATCTCTGTTCTCTCCCCCTGCACATCTGCACTGGTTTATTATTTTCTGCTCATCACTGTGCTTCCGTTTCTCCCACCCATCTGGTTCCCATCCTGCTGACTAAGGAGTTTCTGAAGGACAGCAAGCATGGGCATGCCAGCAGACATTTTATGGAAATATTTCCTTACTAGAAAAAAACAAAACTAGGCAGTAAATCCTAGGAACAGGGTATTATTTCCCTTGGTGAATTCCTTACCTATACAGCAATAAGAAAGGTCTCCCAAAGGAACATAAGGTTGGTTGACTATATTCCAATCTTTCCCTGAAATTTGCTTGATCTTTTTCAGCTACTACACCTTGGTTGTTAGAGATTAGTCTGTCCAAAAAGTTATACAGATGAAGGGAAAATGCTCAAGATCTTGTAAAGTTACCATTCTTACTGTACCAAAGAGGAAATGCCATGAACACATTTACAGTACAGTAATAAATAGCTATGAATTTCAATATTTGTGAAACCAACCAATACTGCCTTTGTCCAACAAGGATGTCACGAACAAGGAAAGAAGAGACAGGAAAACGTAAAAATTCTGTGGATGCACCCATGGAAAAAAAACAGTTTCATCACTAAGTTCTTGTTAACCAGTAAGAGTTAAGATTTTTCTTCTAATTAGAGGACACAAACCAATATATGGGCAAGTGGACATTCTGTAAGACAAAACCTATCACATCTACTCCCAACTAAGAAGAGAAAGAGGATGCTTTGATAAGGCAACGTTTTGCCATACAAACACTCTCACATGAAGAATCTCAGCAATTTGGAAGATGTGATTCTACAAACAGAAATAAGCACCCAAGGCAGCTGAGGGTCCACACACACCATGTCCAGCAGCCACAGAGAGAAAGGCACAGATGAAGAGGCACAAACAGCATGAAAAGCCATCATACCACACCTAGAGCAGCTCATCACAGCAATATCTGTATGGTTGTGTTTAAAGAACCAACACCTCTCCCCCAGAACTCCACAGGTGGTGGTCTTGGAATACATAAATGTCTCATGCAGTGCTTCTCTCTAAATGGAACTCCATGGAAAATGTACTAGCCTAGCACCAAGCTACCAAGACAGTCAATTTTGACAGAAGCATTGAAAATCTATACTATGGTATTTATGCTTTAAATAACAAACTCCCCAAAAATCCAACTAGAGAAGTTACCTCACAGCAAGGTGTGTGTGTGTGTTAAAAAATGCAAACACTGCCATAAAAGGAAAGTAATGCATTTTGAAATATGGAACTCTTTTCTTAGCATTCGATTTCCATGTTTTTCTTTTCTGTTTTACCACTATTGGACTTGACTGCTGCAACATAAGATTGAAGTATGCTTGGATATCTGCACAATAAAAATACTGCTTTTCTCCTCTTTAGGAATTTCTTCATCATAAAAACCACAGAACTAGAATTATTAAGCTTGGGAAAGACCTGTAAGATCACAAAGTCCAACCGTCCACCCAGCACCATCATGTTTGCCACTAAAGCATGTTCTCAGGTACCACATCCACACCTTTTGTGAATACTTGCAGGATGGAACTCCACTGCCTTCCTGGAAGCCCATTCCAATGCCTGCCCACCCATTTCATGAAGGAATTTTCCCTGATATCTAATGGGAACTTCCCCTTGCACAATTTTAAGCAAATTCCTTTCATGGCCCTTCCATGTCCTTACAGCAAAAGAAAGGAAATGTAGAAGCTCATGAAGACAGATTTCCATTCTGCCATCCAATCAATAAGCCATGAGCTTTCTGAAAGAGGGAAGGGGAAAAGAAAAACAAAAAAGAGGGAAAAAAGAGAAGAAAATTTCACTTATCCCCAAAAATGTACAGACCTTTACAAAGCTAAAAACAATATTCTTAAACAATTCTGTAGCTATCAGCATAGCTGAATTTTACTTTAAAAAAAGGTTACTCTGTGTGTGGTCAAGAAGAGTATTTTTAACCTGATGGTCAACCACCGTGAAATTGCATGTACTAAGATGTAACTTGTGATACACAAATCAACCATGGAGCTGAAGAGATTTCCCCTCACCAAGATTTCAACAGCTCCTGTAAAAGCAGGTGTTCTTTAGCAAATACACAAATTACATGTTGCTTTCACAACCAGTCTGCAATGGCTTAAGGAGACTTTTCTAAGTTCTACAAAAATAACCTCTTTACACAGCAGGGCAAAGGGTACAAGCAGAAACACTGACTGGTTCCTCAATGTTTGTCTGCATGTAAACTGAACATTTAGTCACTCAAGGCCACCCATGACAAAGGTGAGACAGCTGGTACTTGATGGCCCTGTATGAAGATGGTTTAAATGTATTCCACCAGTTTAAGATCACAGTTCCTTTTCTTCCTTCCAGTCCTTTATTATCACAGAACAACTGAGCCACACTCCAGTGCATGCTTTTCATTTAATTATTATATTGACATGATCTCATTTAACAACTACCTGACATGGTCTAAAGGAGCACAGTGGTGTCATCTGGTCCCACCTCCCTGCTCCAGCAGGGCCATCCCAGAGCACAGGACTGTGTCCAGAGGGTCAGGAATATCTGCAGTGAGGAGACTCCACACCCTCTCTGGACAATCCGTTCAGTGCCTGGGCCCTGCCCAGGACAGAAGTTCTGCCTCATGTCCAGGTGGAACCTCCTGGGCTCGGTCCCTGCCCGTGGCTCTGGTGCCATTGCTGGGCCCTGGAGCAGAGCCTGGGCCCTGCTCTGAGCCTCCTGCACACAGGGACACCCAGGGCTGAGGGCCCCTCTCAGCTGGGGCTCCTCTCCAGCCTGCACAGCCCCAGCTCCCTCAGCCTTTCCCTGGCAGGGAGATGCTCCAGTGCACACAAAGACATCATTTCCCACAGTGCCATCTGCAGAATCAGACTGTGTATTAGATGAAAATTAAGATCCCTCAAGTTCTGAGGAAAAAGACTTTAAGCATCAGGATTTTAAAATTCAATACTTGTTTCCTTCTGTTCCACATGGTTAGAACAGGAGCCCACAAACGTGCTCAGCAATCATTTCTAAAAACCTTGATAGCAACTACAGCGGTTTAAAACAGTCCTAAGATATTTCCATTCTCTTTTTTTGGGTCAGATGACACAGTGATAGCTGTGAGTACCAGCTTCTGCCTTTACTGGAGCTATAAAACAAATAGAGATATAAACCAAATCCAACCAAAGCACATACAAAACTGTACAACATTGCTTGTCAGACTGCAAACATAAGACTTACAAACTTGCATCTCTCTTAATGCTCTAACAAGTAACAACACACGAAAAATAGAGCTGGAGTGCCCCCTGTGCACTGGGGCAGGCACAAACCCTAGCAAGTGCTGGGAGCACATCCCAGGCTCCCAAGAGCCTGAACACTTTCAGAGTCTCCTGTGAGCTTTGCAAATCTGAACTGTGGGCTGTGAGCTGCCCTGGCTGTTTGTACATAATGGCAGAATGCTCTGTGATAGACTGCCTGCCCCAGAAAAATAAAACTTCCAACTCAGCATAAGGTGCAGACCTCTATTACTATAAAATGTCAGTTTCCACCACCATCATCCGGTCGTTGACTTGTTTCCTTGTGGCTGCAAGTTAAAGCAACTTCCAGTCATAAAGAGTTATTTGCCTCTTCACCACCATGAATCATACCACAAATACTGATGAAAATGTATTTTCCTTGGAAAACAGTCTGTCTAGACTACTGAAATTGAATGTACAATACATATATGGGCTCTGTCATTGAATGTTATTAAAGTAGTACTTAGTATTTTATTGCTGTAAATAAAACTATTGTCTAGCTACCTTTTATACTTCCATTGGTGTTACTGCACTTGCTGCAGTGAAGACTAGTAACCCATTTTTACCATCTGTGGAACACCAAGAACGTTGTGTTTAATAAGTTTCTGCTCACCCTCCCCTCCATCTCCTCTACCTTGGAAACAAAGTCACACTCTCATTTTTTTTTCTTTCCCTTTAAAAGTGCAAACTATAATTTGAACAGAACATTATGTGCATTGATTGGACAACCCTTGTATTCTTGGAAGATAAATGTCTAGGGAAAAGATCAACACTTTGTTCTGACTTAAAATAAGAATTTGATTTAAAGGAAGTAAAATTCTTACCACACTATTAAAACCATGGAGTTACAAATAAATTAAAAGGAGCTGGAAGAAACCATCAGATCACACATCAAATTAGCCTCTGATGCAATTAACTTCCAATTAGGTCTCATAATGGGAGATTAATAAAAACTTGTGCATTTACTAAGAGTCAGTTTGACAGACCTCTTGAGAACAGGTTCAAACGTACTCTGACTGTAAGCACTAACAAGGCTTAATAAATACAGCACTAGAACAATTTTATCTATCTCCTGTTATTTTAATTGCATCATTTCAGCTTTAGAAAGTAAACATAAATGTGTTCATTTCTTTAACAAATTATCCATTAAAATCTAAAGGCATATGAAACAGGACTCCTGTTGCATCCCCACAAGTAGCAAAAGCACATGCCTGAGATTACTCTCCTATGTGAAGTGAAATATTTCTAAGTGCTTGCTGACCTGGGAACTACCTTTATGAGCTTTCTGCAGGCATTAGGATGTAAAATCTTGTTCTTGAATCAGCCCAAAAGCTGAGCCTAAAGCTAATGCAATGTCTCTTTAAAGGTCCTGCAGCAGGGAAATCAGCAAGTCTGAAGTACTGGGGAGTCTCAAGCCAGGCTTAAACCATACCAGGAAACCAAGAAAAATAAGGAGGACTGGCCACCCACTATGCACTATTAGTGGTGTCTGACTGTGAGACACACTCCTCCTACATGATACTTTGCACAGGTCTGAAAAAAAAAAAAAAAAGAAGAAAAAATTATTAACATGTAAAGTACTAACCAAGATTATGAACAAATTTCTCCAATTACTTTTGATAGCATACTGTGTATGTTGTTCCATTTAACCCAAAATTTCCACTGAAGTGCTTATATTTGCCCTCAAAGAGCTGAATGATCTTTTTCTGTAAATCTGTGCAAAGAGTATCAGACTTCTCCCCACTTACTTGTACCATTTATACTCTGTACCTGGCTAATAAATGGACCAGAGTCCTTTTGGAATACAGAATTACTACCAAACTTACACTTAGTATTTTACTTGCATATCTACATTAATTTACAGAAACAGTTTTAGCATCAACCTTTTTGGGGCACTATGATTAATTTTAATACCTGTAAAGGCAGCTTACCTGTTCTCATTGCCATGTTATGGTCACTTTTGTACCACACATGGTATATGCCCAGAGGATGGAAGAAAAGGCAAGAACTTGATGTGTCTCACAAAATTTCCTGATGTCTCTGCACATCATGTAACTTGGAAATATTCCCTAAACTTCTCAACTAAAAGGGAGAGACACATTTCTCTCCAAGCCCAAAGCTGCTAGCAAAAAAGGGTGCTGCAGCATGGGAAATGAAAGTTGTAGCTTTGCGTCTGGAAAGCCATTGTTAGACAACTCCCTCTTTTCCACCAGAACAATGCTCCTGTAACTGGACAGTATGGAAGTTGTGCCATGCCAATGATAATCAAACAGCTGAGAGAATGACATGTGTAACTCCTACACAATTACAACCACTCAGATTTTTATCCCTACAGGCAACAGATGTCTCCCATTGCTCCCTCTGCCCAGATCTTCCTCTAGCTTCTTTCCATCCCCCTTCCATCTCCACTTTCCCTGGAGGAAAAAATATAACCCCCGTGGGGCCTCTGTGGGAGACTCTTTAGAAGGGATATTTCCTCTCAGCACATGTGAAAAAAAACTAAGCTTCTTCTCCCCGCATTAAATTTATGATGCTCTGTCTTTAGGAAGCTCTCTGCAATTAGAAGGTTTGTTTGCCCCATTCTTCCCACCTTTATCTTGAGATCCTAATGGCCCTGCTGCAAAAAAACATTGTGACCATTTTAAATCTAGGGATGTTTCTGCAAGGTTTGATTCACATATATTTGTGTAGAACAGAAACCTGCCTCAATATGAATCTTGCTGACATTATTTGCTGGGGTTGGGTAGGGGACACTAAAGAGCAAGGAAGGAAGGAAAGGACTTACAGAACACTGTATTTAGAGATCCACAGAAATATAGGCATTACCATTCATTTCAAGCCTCAACCAAAGTAACCAGAAACCATTCTAATTAAATAGACATCAGCAAACTCCTATTTCCTTTGTGCTCCAAGTGGATATCAGTCCACATTATAAAACCACTATGCATGTGGCATAAATCAGCAACATCTTGGCAGGCTGTACTAGAAAGCCTCCAAATTGCAGGAGCAGGAAAAAAACAAACTAGCTCTACACACTGTCTAAAAGCTGTACCAGCAATGAGACCAGGGAAGCCCACAGGGCAGCCCACTGACCTGCTAATTGTTCTGACTTAGAGATGTTTCCTCAGGTTACTCTCTGTCCTAGAAGCAGCAAAATTATTCACACTGACACTCATTATTTACACTGCCTCTGCCTCCCAGTATAGCAATCAAAACATCTTTCCATGAGTACCACCAGAAGGACAGTTTTGACCATCAGTACAAGTATCAAACTGCTAGGAAGCACCAGTTTTTTAATCACTATTTCAAAGTCTGTTTCCAATGCCAGCCATGACAGGAGAACCTCATTAGGCAGGATCTGGTCTGTAGTTCAAATTTTGCCTTCAAAAGTTGCTGTAATAAAAATTTTTTATACTCACATATACACAGTAAATAAAATAATTTAGTTCAGCACAGCTTAAACAGAGAAAAACAATTTACATGGACCTGGACTGACAGGACAAGAGGGAATGGCTTCCCACTACCAGAAGAAGGGTTAGGTGAGATATTATACAGAAATTCTCCCCTGTGAAGGTGTTGAGGCCCTGGCACAGACTGCCCAGAAAAGCTGTGGCTGCCCCATCCCTGAAGTGTCCAAGGCCAGGTTGGATGGGGCTTGGAGCAACCTGGGACAGTGGAACCATGGGAGGAGGTGTGGATGATCAAGATGATCTTCAGGATGATCTTTAAAGTCCCTTCCAACCCAGGCCATTCTCTGATTCTAAATCAGACCTCTACTGCAGAAGCAGCAAGACTCAAGGAGGGAATCAATCTCCACAGTAGGGAGAAGAAAACCCCTACCATGAACCACTGCATTCAAACAGTAGGAACATTTAGACCAGAGTTAGGAAAAGGTTTAAAAATGAGATGAGAGCCTTCCATGGTACTAATAAGGGATAAACACAGCAAACTGGAGCTTACTATACTTGGACACAAGAGCCTACAACTACAGTTGCCTGTAGTAATGAAGATCCCAACCCTGCTGGAAGCTGGAAGCCCCATTCCCTCTTCCTTTTGTTTTGCCATTAAGATAAGAAAGTCCTGCACTTAAGTAAAGTCCCTGGTCCTACAGTGGATCCTACAACGTCCTTCTTCAGTGGATCTAAACTCTCTCAAACCCCACTCTACTCCAAATGTTAAAAAATGAAAAAAGAAATTAAGCCATGCATCAAGTTCCCATATTAATACCAGAAGTCACAGCTAGCATCACACAGACATGTCAGATTGAAAACACTGGTAATACTGGCATTTACTCAAAACCTCAGCTCCTGCTGTATGACACCAATGTACACAAATACCCCAAACCTGCAGGGCACAGGGAGCTGTGCCCATCTGCACTGTGCAAGATCCACTGGGAACTCCCAGTGAATGGGGCAAGAGTTAACCTCTGCAGGCAGGGCCAGGACTCCATGAACCAGAGCTAAAGAGAATTCTGTATTTGCTAACTCAGGGTAACTCATCAGTTTGAGCGCTCTTGGTCCAGGTTTGGCTCCTTTTCTTTCACAGACAGCTGGAAGTGGTGTAAAGGTTGGTTCCCTGTTTTGGAGCTTCTGCAAAAAGGCCAAAGCACAAAGCCTTGGAATAATGACCTGAACCAAGACCCACCCAAATCAGAGTCCTTCCATAGCCTTCAAGAATTTTGGACCAAACTACAAGAACCAAGTTCCTGTTCACGGGAGGTTGCAGGAGGTTGACATGATTTGGGACCATGAAGTCACACATCCTTGCTGTAGGTGTTCTGAACACAATTAATTAAAAATCTGTGGCAATATTCACCAAAACACAGCAGAGACAGAACATTGTACAGGGCAGGACTGGAGCATCTGTGCATCTGGTAACTTGCCAGTGCCTAGCAGCAATGTATGTTTCTGGGAGATGTTAATATTCCCTTTTAAGAGGAACTCAGACTCATTAAAAAAAAATAGAGGTAAACACAAGGAAAAACAAGAACAACGACAAAAAACCCCAAATGGTACAAAAGAACAAACCAATTACTTAAAACTTTCCTGTTTAGTAAAGCAGCAAAATGCTCTGAGCTATAGTAATTAGGGGATAGCAAAACTCAAAATACAGAGGATTTTCTTAAGCTATGGAAACATGAAACCAAAATCCCAATACAAGTGCAACTAGCAGTTTACTTCCACCAGATAGCATATCAACTGATTGTTAGGGCACACATTCTGCAAATGCTAGAGACCATGAAAATCCCAATATTATTTTTACAGATTGGAAAAACACAAAGGCCAAAAACAACACAACTCAAATAAAAAACTCATGGTTATGTTTACATAAAAGTTTGATGAGTATAATATAATCATCACACTCCCACAATTATTCCCCGAAAATACTATAAATATTATTTTGACAATGTAATTATAGTTTTTACTTTAACAGTGGCAGCAAAGTATTGGCACCAGTCCCCCATACAAAAACCCTAACAGACAAAGCAAAGATCACACATTGAAACTGGCAACTCTTAAGGTCAGGGCTGTCCTTTTTTTCTATGTCTAAAAAAAGTCTGTTTAATTTAGCAGCTGGTTTATTTAAGCTGTAGTACATATGTAGTTTTAATTATGCTAGCTGTAAGCAAAAGAAAACCCCAAATACAAAACTAAATGGTAGTGCAAATTTTTTAACTCTCTTTTCTTCCATGCAGCTGAGGTATGTTCTTTCATGCTGCTTTTTGGGATTTAATCCACTCAGGACCTGCTTTCTCCCTCTTCCTCTTCCTCAAAAGTAAAGCTAATGTGAACCTAAATTGAGAAATGTCACCTGTCAACCATTCATGGTGACTATGACAGCTAAAATAATTCAAGCTTTATACCCACTCACTCATTCCATGTAAATCAGCAAGTAACATGACTAGTAGAAAAGAATCTGCAGCACAATAATTTACTGGTTTTGGTCACAAACACCCCCAAGATCTCCACCCAAACAGTATGACTCCTTCATAGATAAATATTTGGGGCACTGATGTGGGAAGAGAGGAAAGATTAACTTTCCTTCCTTAATCCTGTTGGTTTAAATTTAGTAGCCATTGTCTGTGAGAGTGTCCAGGACACAATTTAGAAATTACATCTTCTCCAAATCCCCATAAACAAGTCTGTGTGAAGACACTTGCTCAGTTCTCAGTTACAGACCTCTTTTTATAGACAACAAAAATTTGGTTTCCCAAATGCACTGGATGAGCTCTGCTGTTTGTCCAGCAAAAAGTTACTACCTGTGTTCCGCCACACTTTCTAAGCAAGTTTTAAAGTATTTTTTATATAGAAAACATCAGCAGTAATTTGGAAATATAACCACTCAATGCAACATGATAAAAGAACTACAAAAAGAAGTGAAAGCAAAATGCAGTTTTTAAAAGAATAAAACAGAAGAATGAAAAATACCAGACAAGAGATAAAAGGGAAGCACAAAAGATGAGAGCTGACTCTTTCACTCAATATTGGCATTCATTTAAGAACATTTAGGTTCCATAACTGACCACTCTGTTTCCTGTTGATTTAAAATACTTTCCTGATTGACCAGGCATTTAAAATAATTTCAAGAATAGGTGAAGGCTAGTTAGACTGTTATGCCAATACATAAGCCTCTAATGCTCAGATTTTCAAACTAACTAAGCCTTAAATACCCAGATTTTTCTACTCACTGGTTCTGCAAAGGTACCACTCCAATGTATTTCCAAAAGTCCAAGTATTTACTTCTAGCTCATTCTCCTACTGCCAAAATAATCTTTTTAAGGGGACCATAGCCTTAGGGGAAGGCTTCTCCCCCTATCTATCTTCTAGAGGAAGAAAATAAATAAAGAGATAAATAAATATAGACAAGAAACAGTAAACAGTTAAGGACACATGGCTGCCCATTTAAGAAGGAATACAGGAAAACCAACTCAGTGTGCTTTGGCAGGTCTGAAAGCATTTCCTTCCCTTGCTCTTCTGTACCTTCAAAATTAGCCAGTCTTGATTTTCCACTGTAATTCCCAACTGCCAGTCCTTGAGTGCAGAAATGGAAAAGGTCAGAGCAAAGAAACATCTCCTGTTTTTTTTTCAATGAGTGAGTACAGAACTGAAAATTTTGTTTCCCCTACACCCTCCTGGAAACGTAGAAATCACGTCACTGGTATTTACCCATTTTTGTTTTCAGGAATATTTTTGCAACCATAACAATTTAACCCTGTTTTACTCATGTTCTTCTTCAGAAAAACAATATTTGATTAACTATATCCTTTTCTGTAAACCATTGAAAATTACTTTGGATTAAAAACTTTTTAGAACTGAGAAGGTACCCAATTTAGCAGCTGGAAATTTATTTCCTCTTGCCATTTATTCTCAGCCATCTCTCCCAAAGAAATATCAATGTGATTTTCTAGTACGACATGAGCACCTACAGCTTATATTTAGTGGCTTTTGAAACCCAGCATGTCCTCACTTTCAAAAACTTACAAAAAAATCAAATATCCTTCTCCGCTCAGCCATGTGATGTTCCCCTGTAGACCTCAGGGGAGCTTTTGTCTTCTTCATCAAAGAAAAAATGCTTCCATCCCATTTGGCTTTTACAAGAAACAATCTCTGGAAAACCACAGATAGGCCTAGGTCCCTTACATGTCATTTTTGAAGCACATGGACACCCCTATGCTTTTTAAAATTTATTTTTAGTGTTTATGAAGGAGTGATATTTTTATTTATACAAAGTTATGGATCCAAAGGTTACTCAATGATATCTCATCTGCAGAATGCTTCTCCTCCACACTGATTAATTATAAAACACTTCCAAAGGCACTTTCTTCTCAGACCATGAGCAACCCATAAAGCACCAATGGGTCAAGAACAACTGAGTTTTCATTAACTGAAAGAAAAATATGCATGAGAACCAATCAGGTCCAGAACAGCTGGAGCAGTTCAACAACACTGACTGAGGATGAATCCATGGTACTATTAATGGTCCTGGTGGACAGAGGAAAAAAAGGCAGCTGAAGAGAGAAAAAGGAAGGATAAAGGAGAAAAAGAAGGATAAAAATAGGAGAGAGAAAAAAAGGAGGACAAAGGAAAAAAGGAGAGAAAAAAAGAGAAGAGAAAAAATAGAGAAAAAGGGAGAGATGGAAAATGGTATAGAGGAAAAATTGAGAGAGGGGAAAAAAAAAGAAAAACAAGAGGGGGAATAAAAAAAGCTCAAAGAAAGGAACATTTTTTTTATAGCTCCCTTATAAGAACAGAGCATTTGCAGTACTTGAAAAATGTTTAAAATATCACATATTTTCCCACACATCCTCCCTCACCAAAGGAAGCATGAACAGGTGTTAGACATATGATATTCATGCTGCTGAACTTCCTACCAGAAAATGCTCAGGTTGCTATAATAAGTACAGTATTAAAAAATTTACACAGAGTCATCTTTCATCACTGCTTTTAAAGGCATGCTGCAAGTTCTGTTCTGAAGAGAGTATCTGTAGCTGCTCAACTACCCCTGAACACACTGCAGAAAACTGGAAGCAAGGTGAAATTGCTGTTCACAGATTCAAGCTACAATCCAATACATTTTAACCAAATTTCTGGATTTTGTAGAATTATGAGCAGAAACACTCCAAGCCTTGCTCTAACAGGCAGCACACCTGGACACAGGTTTTGGCTGAGATCCCCAACAGGCTCCAAACATTCAGTACCAAAAAAAAATCTGTGCCAGCAATGGTGTGGCAAGGAGAAAGAGTGGGGGCAAACAGGCAACTCTAGCAATACCATAAAACAAAGGACTAAAAATGTTTGTGGTTTTTTAATGCAAGTATTAAAAAGAAAGGAGACTCTTATTACGGGGACAGCTGGCTTGTACATGGGATTGAACAATCTCTGAATCCTGTATGTATGAATTAATTATTTTTCAACCTACCTGAAGTTTCAAAGAGCTGTTTCAAGACAGACATTCTAACTCACCTTCAAGGATTTTGGCCCACTGCCTTAGTGGTATATTATGTAATCAAAACTGTCACCTTTTCCACAGCTAGCTGGGACAAGTATTACAAACATACAGTAATTTATCTCATTTTTAAAAGCATTGAAAAAAAGAAAAAGTAAGATCTATGGTGAAAACATGCAGTAGAGTTGTTTCAGTAAATATACTGGATTGACAAGACAAAATAACAATGTATATAACCCCTGGGCAACTATTTTTGAAGTATTACTCATAGCAGAGAGGATGCAAAGAAGTCTGGATTTATTTGAATAAATATTAGCAACAGTTTTTATCATACCACTTTGCACAACACCACCTTTTTTGTTTCTTTGATGATGTCCTCTCCCTTAACCATCACACTGGTCACAACAGTGGTCAAACAATTCATACTTTTATTTCATTTCTGGTTTTATCCATTTGAAATTGTACCACACTGAACTTTCTTGCAAAAATAAGCACACCACTCACTTACTAGCCTTACCAGCTACCAATGGATTAGAGTGAAAACCTGCCATAGATCAGGTTAAATGAATTTTTCAGTCTGCAGAGAGGATTTTCAATTTCATCTTTGTAAATACAATAATGTTGGAACTTCAAGCTGATTTAGCCTATAATAATTTGTTCTGAGAATTTTTCACATTAACATGTAACATTTATGAACATAAACATTATTTAGTGCTGCTCACCCTGCAGTACAGCTTTACCTCCTCCTCCTTGTACTTTGTTGCTATGGAAGCAATATGAAAGTATTTTAAAAACCTTAATAATATACACAGGCACCATGAGGGATCATCCAATCCAAGCAGCCATTTGAGGGAGGAAATGATACCCACCCAAATGAACAACTTGAAATACTCCACCTAATTATCCGCAAGAACAAAATACACTTCCTACTCTAGCCCTGTGACTTGATTTCCTATATGAAACATGAGAAGAATCATGAAACAGAATCACAGTTAATAAATACAGAACCATTTACTAATTTCATGGGTCTCTTTTGTTTCAGCAGTGCTATCCAAGTCCAATTTAGCAATTTGCTTCAGTAGAACTAACAGCCAAATTTAACTGTTAACTTCTGAGGCAAACCCTGCAGAAGGAACCTGAGCTCTAGGCACTACATTAATTTACACTTACAACAAAGTTCACCAGATCACTCAGCAAGGAATTAGCAACATTTGCTTGTCTGGAATTTTTTTGTTGTTGTGCTAACATATGTGGAATACATACACCTCATGCAGAGGTTTCCCAAGAGATCAATGCTGCTTGCAGCATCAAATGAAGCACCTACCCTGGGCCAACACAGCAAATCTTACTTATAACTCAGATGTATTTACTGAATGGTTATGTAGAGTAGCAGTCATAAAACAACTTCTACCAAAATCCTGTTAAAAACTGTCTTGTTGATGCCACCCTTATATTCAATGTTGATAAACAGATTTTTACACCACCCTCTGGCTTGGAAAAAGTGCCTGAAGCAGATAATCAAATTACTGGGTTTTACCCCCTTTGCTTTTTGCTCAATAGCATTCCCCCTCCTCCTTCAAACTCATGAGCAGAGAACAGCACACACAGGTGAGAGCCCAGAATGGATGCTTTCAAGGGGCTGAAGGTGGCAAGTATTTATGAAGGTGGCACCACTTTACCTGTACAGCTTTTTGACCCCAGTGCTGTCCAAGGCCCCGGCACAGGCAATGACAGGCTGGACAGTGTCACCATGATATTTTCTGAAAAATTCCCTTTGCTCACAATTTCCTCCTGGGAAGCTGAGAAGCCTCAGAGAGAAATGTAAACAATAATTATCTGACTTGCTTCTCCCTGTTTTGCTGCTTTGGAATGTGGTTTGGACATTGTTTATCAACAGGTGAATGTTTGATTGGTTCCATGTGAATTGTTTTTACTTAATGGCCAGTCACAGCCAGCTGTGTTGGACTCTCTGAGTCAGTCATGGGTTTTTATTATTCATTCTTGTTCAGCCTTCTGATGTATCCTCTTTCTTTAGTATAGGTTTAGGATAGCATAACTGTAACTGTATGACAGCTATTTCACCTGCTTTCACAAAACAGCAGAAAAGCAGCAGCAGAAATCCAGTAAAAAACATCATCTGAGGAACAGAGTGAAAAGAAATAACAGACACACAAGAAAATGAACATGCCATGCTGTCTGCAACCACAGACAGTCACAACTGGAGTCCAATGTATAAAGCTCCACATGCACACACTGCTGTGAGAATTACTGAAAACCCTTAATATCCAGTGAAATGAGCAGCAACAACTACCACTAGTACTACACAGTCACATTTTCACTGCATTGAAAGAAAAAACTCATCTGTTAAGGTAATGTGAACACTACTCAAATCAGAGACCACCCTGACTGGCCAGCAACCATGGTACCCAAATGAAAACTAAAAATAATTTTTAAGAAGTCACAGCCAAAATTTGCTTCCTGGAATCAGATAAATTATCTTAAGTATCAGCAAATAAAAAGACAGTAAAACAGCAGAATGTATTCTGAATGGAGGTACTACAGGAACTTTTCCTTTTATGAAACTCAATTTTTCTGCTTCATATTAAAAAGTTTCCAAATAACTTTCCTTTAGCAATCTATAAAGAACAGTTCAGTAAAAATACAGCTAACTAGACTTGAGGCTGAGACCTTTTTCAAGAGAGGGCCGATTCTTAACTGCAATTCAAGAAAGAATTCAGTATATTTATAAAACAAATCCATCAGTAAAGTGACATCATACCACGTGTGTAAAAAAATAGAATGCAGGCTATACATTTAACAAAATCCCCAGCCTTACCAGTCAGCAACAATTCTTCTTTGATTTGTATTCCATGAAGCAACTTTATCAAATGGACAGATGTGGAGATGAGACCCAAGTTCCTATTATTAAATTGGGAATAAAACATAATAATTCACTTTATATGCAATACACTAAAAAAAAATAAAATTTAAAGGCTTTTCATTTAAGTTAACAGGAAATCTTTAGCATCTTCAGGACCTTTGAAACAAAAATAATTTCTCCTACATTACTGCCTCCCTATCAGCAGCCACATTGCTACCATCAGAAGCAAATCAAAGGAGTTCATTGCATCATTCTGCATTTTACCAATTTTGGGCACAGAACCTTCAGAGCTAAGTGTCCTTCCCTCCCTTTTTGCTACTCTTCCCATCAGACATTAAACATTAGCAAGTTATTCCTGTAATTTAAACAGCTTTATTTCGGTAAAAACTTTGCTTTGTCTGGAGGTCAAGCATCCGGAACAAGAGTTCTCTTACTTCATAATAAACTTGGAGGATTTTCAATGCCAACAAAGCAATTAGTGACAGCTACTAAAAAACAACAGGGCCAGCTCAAAGGGAAACATACAAAACTCTCAGAGAGAAGTAGAGAAGGCCAAGTTATCATTTATCCTTTTTCCAGTGAGAAAGAATCATAAGTAGACTCTCAGAATGATTTGCATTGCAATTTTTGTGGTTAACAATTAGCAGAATTCTGCCCCAGCACAGAAATTAAGACTTGGTCCCATGCCAAAATTACATTTAGTTCAATAAATCAAATTTGACAGGTCTCAAGAAACCAATTTTTAAGACTGTAGTCCCCAGTAATTCTTTGATATAACCAACTTGTGACAAGTTAGGGCATTTTTTTGTTGGTTGGTTGGTTTGGAATTCCCATGGGGCAAGAAGGGTGCTTGTTGCTATTTTCCTGGGTTTTTTTACAAATATCAACCAGACTGTCAGGTTTGCACTAACTACAGCTGGTTGTATCACAATCATCCCTTCAATGTTGCAACAGACAAAGAATAGAGAGGCTAAATAACTTAAGGAACCAGACTGATTTAATATCCTTTAAGCTCAACTCGCCTGTATATATGTATCAGGATTAATATGCCTAGTTCTACATGCTGTGTTTTGCCAGGAAAGCCAGACAGATTTAAATTAACCTTAAAAGACATACTAATTCTGTTACTGATTATTAAGACCATTTAATTATTCATTATGTTATAAAAATTAAGAAAGGGGGGAAAAAATATAGTTCTACAGTCAGGCTGCCAACAGGCTTATATCATTTCTGTAATCAACTTGGATTGTGGACCCCAACACTTTGTTCTATTACTGACCTACAAATAGGTCAGCTATTTTTGTTTCTTGCATATTTGAATTCAAGTGATTCCATCAGGCAGGAAATGCCAGTTAATAAATCAACTAGCACAGGGGTGTAAAATAAGAATCTCTTTTGCAAAACCACACCAACATCAGAAGGTGGTACCTTGGTATGGGCTAAAAGGGTTGATAGCTGTACCTCAGGACATGCTGATTCTTGGCACACTCCACACAGGCATTCCTCAGACACCTGAAGCACTCTGCTATCAGCAGCAGGCAGGTGTCCAAATCTGCCAGACCACAGGAGTCCTCACAGCTCTGCTCAATGGCACTGGAGGTGCTTGTCAGGATTTCCAGCACATCCTGAAACACGCTTTCTTCCGCCGTTTCTCTGAAACACAGAAATTGTTGTGAAGAAAAAATAGAAATGCACTCCTACCAAACAGCCTATGACACTGGCACTTCTTATTGTAAAGCCAAAGATGTTTCTGCAGCAATCTTTAACTATTCTGAGTATTTAACTACTCATAGTAGAAGGAACAACAACATCACACCATCCTCCCATCAGCCTTTTCATAAAAGGGGCTGTAGGAGAGTGGTGCTGCCTTAGTATTCCTCATGACTTTTCAACAGCTCTGTGGAATTTTAATGAAACTTTTAAAATTTAACTTCTTAATTTTAAAATTTTAATTTAATGAAAATGAAACAAAAAATTCTCCCTAATATGTATAGCTGGTAGGTTTATACATGACACTGCATGAGATGAGAGGAAATGTCAAGTAGCATTAAATAAAATGTTCACGCAGAAAACTCTTCCTAAAGGAGAATGAAAAATCCTCTTGATCAAACACTACTGGGTGATATGGTATTACCTGCATCCTGATGCTCACTCAAATGCCTACACATTTGCACAATTAGAAATTCTACCTCCTCTTTCCAAAGTGATCATGTCCATAAATCAAACCATAGAATCAGCAAGGTTGGAGAAGATCCTTAAGATCATCAAGTTCAACATTAACCAAACACTGCCAATCCACCTTGTCCCTAAGCACACCCTTAGACATGTCTGGAGCCTAGGAAGGTACAGGTTGGATATTAGGAAAAAAAAATTCACCTAAAGAATAATAAAGTACTGGAATGCTCTTCCCAGGGAGGTGGGAGAATCACCATCTCTGGATGTGTTTAAAAAAAGAGTGGACATGGCACTTGGTGCTACAGTCTAGTTGAGGTGTTAGGGCATAGGTTGGACTCCATGACCTTAGAGGTCTCTTTCAACCTCATTATTCTGTGATTCTGTGATTATTTCCCACCTCTGCTCCTGCCATGTTTCCTTTCCTAGACTAAACAACACTCTTAAGTCTTTACTCACAGTTCACATTTTCTAAGTTCCTTATAAGATTTGTGGCTCCAATAGTGACACTTTTATGCTAAGCTACATCTTACTGACAGTGCAGGGTCTCCAATGCTGAGGTCTGCTAGGGCATGGAGGAAACTTACAAAGAAGGGAGAGTGCAGAAAGAAATACAACAACATACACTAATGTCACTAAATTACCACAACATTAGGTTCCAGATCTTCAGGAAGCATGTTTTTTATCCTGCAACCTCACAGTTGATCAAGACCAATATATTTACACATTCTCCACGTATACTGAAACATTAAAAAGCCCACCACTGCATCACTTGAGCATTATGGGGAAGCAGCTACATTTTACAGTGGTGCAATACTGAAGGGAAAATACCAAAGTGGCACAAAAAACAATGACCAAAAGCAGACTTTAAAATGGGACCGCTCAGCCCACTGCAGTTTCCTTCTATCAGCCTGTGCCTTTTGTTGGATTATCCCATGAAACCAATAATGAAAAATACAGAACCCAGTGGTCAGTGCAAGATGTACTACTGTACAACATTCACTTATTTAAATTGGTAAAAAGAGAAATTAAAGAAGCCAGAAGAACTTTTGTGCACATTTTTGTGACTAAATGGGTAAAGGGATAACAGTTACTTTAGTGCTGGAAAAGCTCCACTCTCCTAGCAGAGCTGTGCAGCAGAACAGAACTTTCAGTCAGACACTGGATCAGAAGCATGCTGAGCTGCTGTGACAATTTTTCTTTTAAAACTGGATTGAAAGTAAAAGAAGACCTAAGAATACAGTTATTTCCAGTAAAATAAAAGATGAAAACCTTGCAGGGGGTACACAAGGAAGTGTCTGTCCTCGGTGTAAATGTGGGAGGAAATGTTGACTTTTTTACATCACTGAGAAGAGACAGAACTCCCAATCTGTCTCTTAAACACTATGAAAGAAAATCCAGACTGCTCAAGCCAGATCATTCCAGGCAGAAACCAAACCTCAAAGCCTAAGCAAGCAAGCAAAAGGTATTCCAAATGAACACAGACTGACTTAAATGTTGTTTGATAGAGGAAGATTCTGTTCTGAGAAAATTTACATGTGACTCTGACACCTAAGTATTCAAATACTGCAATTTGAGTGTGTACTACAAAGGAATTTAAATAAAACTGTCCTTCTGAATAAAAAATCCTCAAATTAGCAAGAAGACTAGAAAATATTTAGCTGATATTAAAAAACCAGCTAAGGTTGACTTCAGAAAACTGTACCACAGCAATGCTTACTAACAGTTTTTTAAAAAATAATTTTTTTCTAGCAGTACAACAAAGATTCACATACAAAGCAGCTATAAATATTTAAAATATATTTTTGAAATGGAAAACATCTCTTCCCTTATTTTTAATTTATAAAACTGCCAAAGAGCCTAAGTGGATTTTAGATTAAAAAAATACCTTGCATTGTAAACAGCCCTTGAAATCCATCCAGAACAGCTTTGTGGATATTCCACTAATTTCAGTTTCCTGTATCTGGGTGCCTAACACAGCAGCTCCACATTTTGCTATTGCTACCTGTCCTTCATTTCCACATCAAGTTCTGCAGGAATACAAAAGGTAGCAGAAGCAAAGGGCACAGCAGCCCAGCTCTTGGACAAGGAAGACATGCATAATTTCTTGTTAAGTCAAAACAAAGAGTCAGAATTCCTGCACCCATGCCAAAAGGAAGATTCCTGTCACTCCCTGTAAGACCTGTGTGATTGTTAAAAAGCTGAAACTCTGCAAGATACTACTCTAGTGAACATGGAGTTAGAAACAGCAATGAAACTGTGTTCAAAAGACCGGCTCCAAAAAAATCACAAAATTACTCAGGATGGATGCAAACAAATCCACAAATTTACAATTCTGTATTTCCACTCTATGTTTTAGGTACTTACACAACTCCATTCCTGTAAGCAGTCCCTAAAAAGCCTTTAAAGTATACTTATCCTCACAACATTCCCAGGAACAAAATAAAGCCATTTTCCTTTTTTTCTTTTTGTAGCTTAGTAAAGGAAGCATAAAGAAATTAACTAAAAGCACTGGAAGCCTCAAGTAAATTACACAGCCAAGTGTCAACAACTTGGACAACAAGACCAAGAGCTGGTGCTGCACCTGAGTAAGGACAACGTCTGGGGATGAGCAGTGGGGGAAGAATTTGGGGGTGCTGGTGGTGGATTTGGGAGAGCTGGACATGCCCTGGCCGTGTGTGCTGGGAGCCAGAGCCCCCCTGTGCTGGGCCGAGCCCCCAGTGGGCAGCAGGGCAAGGGATTCTGCTTCTCTGCCCTGCTCAGGTGAGACATCACCTGCAGAGCTGCCTTGAGCCATAGGATCCCAGCAGAGAAAGGACATGGAGAGAATCCAGAGAAGGCACGAAGCTGTTTAGACAGATGGAGCAGCTCTTTCTTTCCTGAGAGGCTTGGGAGTGCTCAGCTGGAGAGGAGCAGCTTTGGGCTGATCTAAATGATGCCTTTCAGCAACTGACAAGGAGCCTACAAGAAAGATGGAGGTTATTTACACGGGCCTGAAGTGACAGAATAAGGGGCAATGGCGTCAGCCTGACAGAGTAGGTTTAGACTGGATGTAAGGAAGAAATCCTTCCCAGTGAAGGCAGTGAGTTCCTGGCACAGGGTGTCCAGAGAAGCTGTGGCTGCCCCATCCCTGGAAGTGCCCAAGTTCAGGCTGGACAGGGCTTGGGAGCAACCTGGGTTAGTGGAAGGCATCCTTGCCCGCAGCAAGGGTGGGATAGAATGAACTTTAACGCTCCTGCAACCCAAGCTATTCTGTATCTCCAGGATATTTTATGCCACCCACGATTAGAGACAAACACCTTTCCTCCCTGCTACAGGCACAAGGACTGACTACACTGCAGCTCCTCATGGGCCCCCTGGAGCAGGACAGGAGAAGGGACCGCTCACCCCCCGGAGAAGGGACTTGATTCACCCCCTACGGGGATACAGAGAGTCCCTCTTCCAGCCCGCAGCCGACTCCACGAGGGGCAGGACCTCGCTGGGAGCCGAGGCGAGCCCTGCCCGACATCCACCGGCACCGCCGCTCCCTGCTCCCCTCTACCTGGGCTGCGCCTCCCGGAACAGACCCGACAGCGCCCGCACGCTCTCCAGGCGGGCCGCGGGCAAAGCTTCCGCCGCCGCCGCCGCCATCGCCCGCCCCGGCCCCGCTCCGCCCCCGCCGCGCGGAAATGGCGGCGGTGCCGCCCCGCCGGGCGGGCCGGCCGGTGCGCGGAGCCAGCGGGAAAATGGCCGCTCTGGCCGGGAGATGTGTTGGCGTTCCGTGTCTGTTTCCTTACCAGCTCCTGTATCTTTCCTTTTCCCATGTTTTTTTTCTTTTCCTACCTGAGTTTCCGCGGTAGGAAGCTCACCGCGGCCCGCTCTCTTCACGCAGCTGCTGCTGCCCCAAACGCGCGCCCCGTGTGCTCTTGGGGATGCCCGTCTCTAAACAAAACAAATATTAAATTAATATAACAACACATAAAATGCGGGAATAATTATTTCGTGCTTAACACCCTAATCATATACAGATTTCTCAGCCTATGACAGCGATGTGAAACTGACGATTTCTAAGGTCCCTCCCAGTCCAAGGCTTTCTGTGAAGTAAATACTACTTTGCTTCAGGTTTTAAAATATTTTTAAATTAAACGCTACATTTTTAATGTTTATTTTCTAAAAATATCGTTCAGCATTTTCTAAACATGTATGAAAACTTAACCTGCGTGTGTGGGGGTGGGAAATTAGCTTCTGACGGTAAAAAAGACTAATTGTGGCCAAACACTATAGAAAGCTTTATTAGACAATCACTCTCACAGGGAAGACACTCTTAGAGTTCAACCGTCCGGCCAATTTTTATATAGATTATAAAATTTAATTATTTTTTCAGATAACTCACGGATGTTGTATGTTAAGCTCATATGTTGTATGTTGAGCTGATCTACCTAATTCTGTGAAAAACAGGCAGATCCCTTAAAGATGCAGCTTTTCCCGCAGAGAGTTTACAGTCTAAATAACATTTATTTTTCTTAGCACAGCTTTAGGGAACTACAAGAAGGGAAACACTCCACCTAGAGCCAGCAACACCTGAAAATAAAGTTATGCAGAACTTATTTTAAATTCTCCATCAAATTAAGAGACTATACTCTTGAGGCAACAGTGTTTGAAGCTGGAAAAGGGAAGGACCTCTCTTAGCTAAGACTCTGGAAGAAAATTGCCCCACTCCAGCAATGCTGGCTCTGCAGGAGGCAAAGCAGGTCAAAGACACTGAATCCCTCCTATCTCAAATGTTGTGAGAGGGCCACTTGCTCTAATCTCAATATGTATACTGACTGTGCCCCATTTTTATTGGGGGCAACTTTCATCAGAAGATAAAATTTGGGCTCTGGAAAAAATTACAGTAAAGAGGCAAATCCTGCAGTATAAATATTTTATACGTTTCCGGCATAAATACTCATTTTCTGACTCTTATTTTGGGCCTGTGTTATATTAAGTATGATTTAGCCCACACAGCTTTGAAGCTGTAGACCAAAAGCTTTTATTTTTGTTCTGTTATTTAATGGGATCTAGTGAAATTGATCGATGCACTTGGAAAAATGCTTTTCATTAGCCTCTGTTGCTAAATCTGTGGAACACACCCTGCCATCATGCCCTCAGTTTCCTGCTTACACTGGGCAAATTACAGGCATTCCTTACCTTGCCAAGGAATTCTGAACACCTATACTAAGATGAGGAAGAGCAGATCTGAGAGGAGGTAGCACCATCTTTTTAAACACCAGAGGTAAAACAGAATCCACATGAAATGGATACTGCAGACTGTCTCAAACCCAAGAATAACTACTGCAATCTGAAGCCAACTACAGAGTTTATTTGGCTTCAGGTGAGGTGTTACACATGTGTCTGAAGGCCATAAAAGAGCAGTTATTTTTGATGTTGACATTTATGTGTCACTCGTTTGTTATGTAATATCATAAATAAATTTAATTCTTTATAAGAAAGAAATCCTTCCATCTGGAAAAAAAGGCCTGCAAGGCCTCAGAGGTTCAAAGCCCTTGCATTTTGTCCTGGAAACAAATGATGTCTTCTGAGAAGGAGATGCAGATGAAAGCTGTCAGCTGCACAGTTTCCAGGCTCTGAATCACTTCAGGGACTCTTCCCTCATTTGTTAGATGCAGTCCAGTTTTTAGAGGCAATGAGGAATTTTGTGACTGTCATCTGCCCTTCACAGAGGTTTTATGCCACATTTGCATGGAGTGTTTTTGTTGGGATCAGCATTAGCCTCATCATATCAGCCAATGGCATAAGCTAGTGGAAAGACACTACCCTTGCCCTGGTCAGCTGGGTGAAAAAGATGCTGCTGAGGGTATCTGGTAACCAAAGTCTGGTTTCCTGGTAGCCTGGGGAATTTTGTGGTACATGAATTCATGTACCAATTGATTTATAATATGTAGAATTTTAGAGTCAAGGCTTTGTCTGGTACAGAAGAAAATGCAGCTGAATTGTAAGAAGGATGGTGCTTAATGCAAGGAGGTTTTGTGTGTGTTAACTTGTGTCATCCTGCAGTTTTCCCCATGCTATGAGGTGCCAGGGAGAGGCCTCCTTCTGCTTCGAAATTTATTCTCATGGATAGACAATGTCCCTGTTACAGAGTTAACACAAATTTGGATAAAACTATACCTTAAAAATTCCGCCTCTTCTTGAGTGTCAGGTGATGCCCCATCTCTGGAAGTGTTCAAGGTCAAATTGGACAGGGCTTGAAGCAAACTGTTCTAGAGGAAGGTGCTCCTGCCCAAGGCAGGGGAGTGGAATTAAATTCTCTTTAAGGTCCCTTCCAACACAAACCACTCCATGATTCTATGACAGTGAGTAGTATATAGTTTAACACTGCTGCAGGGGAATGAAATTGGTTCCCACAGTTTAATTTCTGTAGGAAAGGACAGGGATGCACAAGGGCCTACACAAAGCAGGAAAGGACATCTCTCTCCACAAGGCAGGCTGCCACTGACTTCAGTCACGAGGCTGAAGGAAAAACGGTGGATGTGGGGAATGTGGCAGTAAGCAATGAGCTTGCAGAAATGCTTCATAGACACAATATATCTGAAATAAGTTCTAAGGATCTTGTTTAAGGTTGTGTGGTAAAGAGGGATTGTTGAGGAGGATTGTGAAGGGGAGAGCATGCAGTTATGAGTCTCCTCTTGTGACTTTTCCACCATCCAGTGTTACTTTAAGTCCTAGAGGCCAGTGTGAAAATGCTCCCACAAGCAGTGGAGTGGGAGCTAGATTTGACACTTTTGCCATATAATGTAGATTTCCCATACAAATACAATCAGATCTCACCTCTCATGCGAAAATCTTGGATTTTCCTGGTTTTCATTGCAGCCCAGACAACTGAACAGCCAAAAAGCTGCTATTAAGCCAGTGCACATAAATCACCTCTGTGCTGAGCTCACCAGGCTTTTGTGCTTCTGTGGAGTCACTCTGTGGCACAGGACAGGGAGTTCAAGCAGACTCATTGCTCTTGCACAGTGTGGAGTCACTCTCCACGTGCACATTAAACCTGCTGGGATTGCTCTGTTTGCAGAGCTCCACATGGGAAACTCACCTTTTGGGGACTGTGGCAGCCACTGCTTAGCATCTGTGAGCAAAGTCTTACAAAATTCTGTATAAAGCCCTGGAAATGCTGTCTGCCTTCTGTTGCTTGGAAAATGTGATTCATCTGCTAAGCTTGGAGACCAACCTGTCTCCTTCAGATATCTCACAAAGATGCTGTTGGAGAGATGGGAATACTCACTGAAATGGTATCTCATTCCCAGAAAATAGAAATAAATATCCCTGCTAGGGAGGAGAAATAACTGAGAAGTTCCCCACCACCTGGTTGCTCTCAGAGTGAAGAGGTGAATGCTTGAATATTTTTGAGGAACTCACCAGTTATGTAGTCTTCCTGAGCAGATGTGTCAAGCCAATGAATGGAGGAGCAAAGGGAAATGCCCACAGGGAATCCCACATTCCTTGGAAGTGCTCCCATTTACCAGCATTGGTGTACCTTGTCAATGCTGAGAAATTTGCTGCAGGGAAAAAACAAGGCATAAAAGAATGAAGAGCAAGAAAAACCCATACAGCGACTCAGAGTGTCTCCTGTTTTGGGTTACTGCTGGTGCTTGGAGCTGGAGAATTGTAGCTGTGATCCTCACCAAGCTTCATACTAAGAAATAGAGATTAAACTCCTCCAGCTCTGTAAAACGCCTGACATCTAGTGGAGATAAAATAGTGGACAGCAGAACTCAGCCTAAAACCATTCGAGTGCAGAGTCTGGTTTATTCACTGCTGGTGTAGAGTCCATTTAATTTGTTAATTACATCTGTGAAATATGAGTTAGTCTTCTCATCTTTATTGTGCACTAAAATCACAGAATACATATCCCTTCCAACTCAGGATAATTTAGGATTTTAAATCCCAATAAGCTCAGCCTTTATGTACAACATCTGTCAGCAGATAAGCTTTGTAAGGTGAGAGCAATAGGCCTGGGATTGGTATCTTAATGTTAGGAGACAAATACCTACAAAGTTTGATTTTGCAGAATTTATGAAAGCCAGTCTAATGTCATCTTAAGAAATAATATTTGAGAAGATGCTACTGGTAACTAGAAGTTGCTGCATACATCTATTTATCTCTAAGGAGAAAATATATGCAGTTATATAGAGTTGCTAGACTGACAACTGAGAAATAAAGGGTTAAACTTCAGTTCTACGGAATCTTTTTCTTTAGCCCTTTATCAAAATTTTCAGCTATAAGAAAAGCTTCGATACTTACAAGAAAAAGTTATTGAAAATTGTGAGCATTCATTTTGATATAATACAAAGCTTGTGAAGTTCTAGTTAAAAATCTCAGAACTTATTTTCTCAGAATTTTCTTATCCTAGCTTAATATTCATTGAAAGAAACATGCAATCTAAACTTTAAAAAAAATAACAAATATTGCTATTCAAATATCATCTGAAGTTTTCAAAAGATTCAGATATAAGGATGTTTTGTTGCCTTTAAATTTCAAAACCTTAACCTATTGAAGAAATATCTGAAGAAACCTCCCTGTCATACCTATGGGTCTGCAAAAAAGAAAATTAAGTTTCTTTTAAACCAGTATGCAAGGCTGTCCAAAACCATTTGCCTAACTATGTATCTGAAGAGAAGCTTTGATCCATTCCTGTTTTATATGTCTTTTTCCACAGGTCATATCAGAAAACTAAAGTGATAAGTTATGGATTTTTTTTAACTAACATCTTTTTTAAGCAGACACAAATATAAGTCAAGTTTGATAGTTTCCATTTGCATCTACTGATTATAAGATTTAGCCTCTGCAGAAGTCATTATTTGTAGGCGTGTGACAGCCTTCTAAATTAAAAAAATCCCACACTCTTTAATGACTGGGAGTAATAATACTTCAGAGTTATAAATTTCCCAGCTCACATGGAGATAAAAGCAGATATTGAAGGGGGCATTTGTCCATCTGCTCACCTGTGCAATATTCTCCTTAAGTCCAAAACTCATCCAAATAAGATCAGCCCCCTGTGTCTGCATCTGCGTGCCACACCTTATCCACTTGCTAGATCTAGGCTACCTAAGGTTCGTCAGCCTCCCCTCCCACACTTTGCCAGTCTCTGAGTGTGCCTTGTACCTCAGTAACACAGCAGGCAGTTATTAAGGAATATAAATTAATAATTAAAATATTAACTGTTAATTCCATGCAAACACAGACATGTTCAAGACACTGTCAGGGATGGGTGAGCCTGGTTTTTGATCTGAGCAAGTGCTGTTATTCACAGAATACAAATACTGGTTTCACCAGAGGGGGAAACAAGGAGAAAACCTTGGGATGAGGCAGAGGTGGAGCCTCAGTTGGCAGAAACTGGGTCTGGGACCTGACTTCTCTCTTCCTTTTTCTCCTTGCCCATCATTTTTGTGACTCTGCAACTGCGCAAAAAACTCTGAGTCTTCCATTACCTTTGGGAAAACTTTTTTTTTTTCGTCTCCCTTTCAGGGTGGTCTGGTTTAAAGGCAGAACTAAAGGCAACAAAGCACAGTATTATATTTGTGTCTGCTAGACATTATTTTTGCTTCTCACCTATGCTTGCCCTGCACTGATGGAGCAGCCACCTTGGCTCATCCTGCCCCCAGGGTGCATCACAACCCCCAGGCATCAGGAGTCACCTGCCCAGCACCCAGTGCTGGGAACAGGCAGGGTGAGATATTTACATATAAATAGTGCAGTCCTGTGCACCACAGCCTCTGCTCCTCTGCTTCTGTTTCATGCCAGAGTCACCAAAAGCCAGAAACACATCTTAGGTAAAATCTGTTGCATTGTTTTCACAGCTAGAAACTCCATCCACCTACATCTGACTTAATTTCCCAAACTAATATACTCTTACCTCCTAAAATGTTATTTACACCACTGCATGCCTGACTTCTAAATATGCACTGTAGTTTCCCACTATCCATTCATGGACAGATGAGGAGTCACTTGATAAGTCAAAAGCAAGTAACAGTCAATTTTTCCTGCACAAGACAAAGGTTTCTAAGCTCATAATGTTAGATGTAGAGTTTGACTAGAGTGTGCACCTTCATTCCTGAAGCAAGGAGTGCCTCTGCTGAGGAATCTGTTATAAATCACATTTTTAGTGCGACTGGCAAAGCCGCATAACTCTGGCCTCAGGGAACCTGTCTAATTTGTCAGCTAAAATTCAGTCTCCTCATAGAAAACTAGTCTGTTCATGCTTTGTGAAGGCTAATTGCCCATGGAAGGAATCTGCTCAGGGAGCTGTCAGCAGTGATGTGGTGTGGTGCTGTCATCTGGCTGGAGCTTCCCGGGGAAGGAGGCAGAGCTCCCCTTCCTCTTGTGCTGAGCTTTAGCCATGCAGCTGCTCTCCCCCAGAAAGGTGTCTTTGGTCAGACCACTAGCAGAGCTGCAGGAGCCAGAGGAGTTCTTATTCACATTGGTGAACTCCTTATTCCTGTTTGTATCCACTTGGAAAGGGACACAAATAACACCCAGCAAATAGGAGCTTCCAAAAATAATCCTTGGAAGAAACACTACTTCAGCTCTTAAGAATTTGTTTTTTATAATCATTCAAGTGCACTGTGAACTGAAAAAACTCCAGCATTCAATAAATTGCCACAAATTTAACATTTCCTATTTCAGGCAAGAACTGAGTTTCTTTTATTGAACTAAGGAAAGTAGTTATAATGATTTTTTAACTGCAAGTCAGAGTTTAATTCCCTTCCATAACCTTAGGCATGAAGTATGCTTTTTCTCTTCTAGGATATTATTCTCTGGTGTTTGCCCCAAACTTCAATAAGCAAAGTAACTCCATTTGTTCCAGCTTAGTGGCATTGTTAAATGACCATGTTTTATTCCTACTAATTATGAAGCCCAAGCTTTGAGTATGTCCCTAGAATAGCAATGAGGATGGGAAGAAATGTTGGGAAGGAAGCAATCACCACTCACAGTTACTAGCAACTGTTAACCAGCAGAAGTTCAGTACTTGCCAGGGCTAATTTAGGATCCTGTAAGAGATCTCTTCAATTGACCATTTAACTTACTTTTGCTGTTATTTATCGTGCTACTGTGAAGACATCTCCTGGACTGAATAAATTGTATTAAATGAGGAAAACAAGTATGAATAAGAAGATAATTGGCTTGGGAAACAGTTGCATCCAACCCCAACCTATCTATAACAACTCTTTTCATCTATTATGGAAAGATTTAATCAAAAATAGTTACCAAGAAATATTCCTTGTAGTTAAAAAGTATATTGCAGATTGATCATGTAAGCAGGGTGCTGAATGCAAGTTTGCAAGAAACAGAGTAGTCTTGGGATGATTACCAAGCTTAAAATAACGCCCATGTTTAAGTTCCTTGATGTTCCAAGGCCCCTTTATTCTGTTTGACTCCATCAAATTTGTGTGTTTGTTCTATTAGATGGCATCAATGACTAGTCTCTTTTCAGAGTGCTTTGTAGAAAAGGGGACATAATTGTCTGAAAAGAGGCCTATTAAGTGTTTGCTTTTAAATCAAAGAACACTTTTGAAATATTAAATAAAGAAGGGCTACAATATGTAAGTCACTCCAACCCATCTCAAATATACTGATGCACATTAATGATTTACTTTGGGCTCATACATCTATTTGGTTTTGCATTCAAAACATTGTTACCCTGGTAACCCCAACATCTTGCAGAATTTAACTTATTCTCCATCTAAAGTACACTCTCAAGGAAATTCATACAGGTTCTTATGAGAGCTCTTTTCCTTTTTTCCCCCTCCTTTGTTTGTAAAGGAAGAAACAGTGACTGGTTTCATCATGAATGGGTTGTTTCTGTCCTTTCTTCCTCCCCTCTCCCATCCCATTAATGACAGCAGAGATTTAAACACAACAGTACATTCAGCTTGCATTCACTGTTTAACAAAGATCCCAGTCTTAAACAAGCTGGGTTGCTTTACTCCAGTATTGATACTTGTTAATATGCTGGAAGGAACCTTTCTAAGGAGTTCCTTATTTCAGAGGATACATTCGTTCTCAACAGGCTGTCCTCTCACATATTCCTTTAAACATGAGCAATATAGATCTATTCTGGCACATTTTACTGGGTGTCATTAACTGGGATGTATTTCAGCACTTGGTGCAGTGGCAAACATCAACAGGAGGTTGCAATGCACCTCACAGCCCTACTTCTACCCATGGTATTCCCTGGCAGGTAGGCAAGGATGGACAGAAAAACAGTGAATATCCTGCAGGATACTGAACTCTCAGAAGCCAAAGATGATGTAAATAGTCTGAAGTGGTCTGGCCTCCTTCCTGCAGTGGTGATTGCTGGTGCTCTGGCTCAGAGAGCTGAGCCAGGTGCACGTGATGGCTGCAGACTGATGTTGGAGCTGACAGAAAGGGGAAGTCCTGCTTTGCCCTGGGGGCCACTCCCCATCCTTTCTCCATTGTTTGAGGTCTATCAGTCAGTGACCCAGTAGAAGAGAAGCTGATTGAGAGGGCTGATCCAGCGGGAAAGCTGGAAGTTGGCTCCAGGACTCTCTGCCCTTCTTCCTCCTTCTGCCGCTCTTGGTTGCTGGTGTCCCACACCTCATCCCTGTGGGCTGGATTTAACAGCTCCAATTTTGCATGATCATATTCTTGCTGTTATTTTTATTAGTTCCTGATGCTGATTCACCATGGAATGGTTCAGCACATACCCTGACACAAGACAGGAGATGGGGCCTGCAGGAGCAAGGGACAGGAAGTGTGGGAGGGCAGGGTGTGATAACCTGCATTGCCACCTTCCCACAGAGCATTGTGAATTTTGGGAAGACAAGTCAGAGCTGGAAAGGAAGATAAACTTTGCAGTTTGTGCTGGGCAGATGGCACAGCACCTGTAGCACTGTGGTAGCTCAGAACTCAAACATACCCAAGGAAACCACAGGGAGCTCATGAACAGAGTGACATCTGCATCTTTTCTGTCCCATCCTGGGACAGCACAGGGCTGTCCAGACCCACCTGAGCACAGGGCAGGAAGATGCCAGTCATGGATAGCTCTAGAGGATTACATCCAAGGGAAAACATTCCCAAGAAGGGGTGGATGGACCAATCCCTGCAGAGTACATCCTCTGAGCACAGCACAGCCATAACCACACACTCAGTCTGCTGAGGCCAGAAACAGCAAGAACATTTGTTGAGGCCTGTGCTCTACATGACAAATCAGTATTTGTTCCAGAAGTTGATTTTTTTGATTAAAAAGATTTTTTCAGACCAATGCAGAAGAAACAAAAGGAGTAAACACAAGCTTAAAGTTTCAGAAGAGTTTCAAACTCGTTATTCAACATTATTTGCGTGCTGTGTAATCTCTTCCTCATCATTCATTGACCTCTGGCAAACAAAGAGTTGAGCTGACAGCAACTTTTTTCCCTCAAGCCCAAATTCTTAAAAATACCTTCTATTTAAAGTTGTATTTCAACCTCTACCGACACTCTGTCCAATAATCTCTTTTAAAACCACCATCCTACTTGTCTTTTTCATTTAAGAAACTTGCAAAGAGCACTTCACAGTAAGCCACGTAGGGAGATAATTTTTTTCTTATTGAGAGTAAAGGGGAAAAAATCCAAAGAAAGTAAAGCCAGTCTGCTAACAGAAAAAAAAAAAAATAAAACCACTCTTTTCTTGATTTTTTCACCTTTGATTTATAAAAACATCTTGTTAATCCCTGCAGGGTTTCTGAGAGAAAAGTTGCCTGAGATCGCTACACAGTGATAGAAGTTGGATACGTGTGAAGCAGAAAAGATTGACTGATTTAATGATTAAACAAAAAGAGGAGGTATAAATGACTGAGGAATCTATCAGGGAAACATATTAACTGCAGTTTCCTGATTTTTCTACCTTTGCATTCTTAATAATTTACTTAGAGGAGATGCTGAAGTGACCGTCTCAGTTAGCTCTTCCTAACCTTAAACGTAAAGAGGTTTTATCCATTTCAGAATCACAGAAACCTCCCAGCACACTATATCTCCAGTTTGTTAGAGTCAATAAAACTGACTTAATTCTTTGGAAAGCTTTCTAAATTTTGGATGATATCACTTTGCACATTTTTGAATTTAGATCAAATAAAGTGATTTTCAAATTTTTTACAAAAACAGTAACAATTTCTTTTTCCTTATTGGGTAGATTATTCTCTGAAATTTTCCCAGTTTTGAAGTGAGGATTAAAATGTTTATGAGCATTTTCATTTGAAGGAGGAATGAAAAGTTCATTAAAGGATTTGCAGCATCTGGATAAAACAGGAGTAAATAGAGTGTATCCTAATCTGGGTAGGAATGACAACACACAACTACTTTTGTAATCACAATATAAGTACAGAATGCTGCAAATACTAAGTGCCAATATCACAGTCTCAAGGAACATCGTAAAAAAAAATACAGATCAAATTTGCTGATTTAGCAGCAGAAATAATACTGTTAATTACTCAAAGGATCTAATGAGCTAAACTGACAATATTTTTTCCAGTCATACTGCAAATCAAGATACTTTATAGGAGTTACCTCCAGGAAATGAGCAAGACACTGCTGAGCACAGGTGGAAAGTAGATGTTTTTTTGAGAACCAAAGTTATTAGGGCATCAAGAAGCTGCCACTGGCCTCAAACAAGGACAAGCATCTTCATGCACAGTAGCCATTCCCACCTCTCAGTCCAGTTGCTGCAGTTTTGAGCATCTCTGCCAGTGCAGAGGGACTGAGCCCAGCACAGTTTGCTCTATAGTGGTTTTTGACAAGCCCTTACACTCTACAGACATGATTCACATGTACCCACTCTAATTTCATCTCCTCTTACATCAGTGTGCATTTACTGCAAAATAATTTCTGGGATTGCCCCTAGAATGAGTATTACCGCGCCTGAGTGGGCACTGGCTGGTGAGAGAGACGGTGAATCTTGTTTCTTGAATCAGAAGGCTGAATTTATTAATATAAGATATAATACATTATAGTTATACTAGAAAGAATAAGGAGAGAGGTTTTGCAGAGCAGCTAGGCTAGCTAGGAAGAGATAGAAAAGAATCCACAACAAAGCTGTGGCCAAGGACTCAGTCCCCTGGCTTGCACTGGTGATTGGCCGTTAATTATATAAATAAAACATGAACCAATCACCAATCAAAATAGGTGCCCCTGTTGCATTCCCCAGCAGCTGATAATAATTGTTTACCTTGTCTTCGGAGGCCTCTGGCCTCCCGAAGACACAGAAATCTGAAAGAAAGGATTTCTGTGGAGAAATGTCTGCGACAAATGAGCACAGCAGAAATACCACCAGGACAGAATCCCAGGAGTTTTTCCCATACTTAAAAAGGGACAGAAATATCCTGCTCAATGGGCACTCAGTTTCCAGCACTGATGTCCCTCAGCAAAGGCAGTACCATAAGATGGTCCCTGTTGAAAAGGGATCAGTTCTTGGCTCTGTTGGTACAGGACCAGTCTGTCTCTGGGAATTTATCAATCAGGGGGCTGTTTGTACTGGATGTTGGAGCAGCAGTGAAAAGGCCACAATTCCCTGTGAAAGGCACCCAAGAAAAGGAGAGTCTGTTTAGGTGACTTTGGCTGGAATCAGCTTGGGTGAGACCTGAAATGGTGACCATGGAGTGAAAAGGTCCCACAATTCATTCCCTGCCCACACACCAAACCACTCCTTTGTACATTTCAGGTTAACCTTACTACAGAACATCTTTGTAAAATGACATGGAATTTTGCTCATCACAGTAAGTTACTGGAGCTAGGAGCAGGGCTGCTCCAGGAGCACGCCGTAAACAAAATTCAGGTACAGAGTTATGACTGCCTCCTTGGAGAGATCTCCCCACTGTGTCCTAGTTGGGAATATGCTCAATTACTGCCCATATTAAGGGCATGTTATCCTCTCTTCCATTCAAGTTTAGCTGTGTTGCCTCACAAATTACTGGAGGAGAAAGCAAAAGTGCCATCTATGTCTGTCCACTTCTGTCTTCCTCCCCTTGCACCCATGAAAAGCCACCTCCCAAAACTTGCTCGTGCAACCATGACAGTCCCCAGCCCTGTGGAGGGCCCTCATGTGTGCATGTCAAAGAGGTGAGAGGAATTTGTGGCCACAGGCTGCAAAGGAGAAGCCTGAAGGGTGTTTTCCCCCCTGCCTTATCGGTTTGGAAGCAGAAGGAGAGGGGAAGAAGGTTTTTCCTGATTTTAGCACACATTTCCCTAGCTCAGCCTAGCAGGAGTACACGTGCCTGTGGTTCATCCTCACAAATGCCATGTCAGGCCAAGACAAACACCAAGTCTGTCTTCAATATATGCAGGGGGAAAAAATATAGTTCTAGCTCACTCCAGATTAGAGTGTGTTTGCAGAGAAAGGGAGGAAATGAGGAAGGCTCTGATAATTGTAGCTGAGTAATGCTGAGCTCTGCCTTTAATAGGCCCTGTTGTGGAGGGCACAGCTATTTCCCTTGGCGTGCTTTCAAGTTGATTATAATACAAATAAAAAGGTACTCAAACATACCAAGGAAAGATCTCAAAGGAACATATCTTAATTCAGGAGGATAAGAGGTTTGGTAGAAGTGCCAGTATGCCTTGGGAGCTGAGGGAGATACAGGTGCCTTAGGCCAGTGTGAAATTTCCAGTTTCACTCCTGACAAAGACATGGGAACAAGAGATAGGAGACATTGGATTTTGTTGTTAAAATAATCCCATTTTGTAAAAATCTACAAAACTTCCTCCATTCTCAGTAAAAATTTTCAACCCCAAATTTAAAATAGATGGAAGCCTTGCATTCTTTTTAGTTTTCTTGTGTCTGGAGGGCCGATACTATTTCTGCACGAAGCAGAAATATCATGAGCAAAATTAAGTTGTTCAAAACAAGAACTTTGCAAGAAAGGCAGCAGCTGAAATGGATCCTGTTTAATTACCTCTGATGACTTGATGGAGGGAAAAAAAGAGAAAAAATTAACTTTATTTGCAGGTGGTCACCTGCGAACAAAGTTAAGGTTTCTCTTTTCTTTTCCTTCCATCAAGTCACCAAAAATGAAACTCAAAACAAAAGAAATCATATAAATTAATAAATCATTCATGGCAACTAGTTTGCCAAACATCAATCTATGCCATTTTCATAAAGATCCTAGCCCAGTTTCCTGGTCTGGTAATTACATTGTACCTACTCAGATTTCCCCTTCAGTTCAGCATTATGTATGTGTCTTTCTCTCTGAAAACTGTCTGACAAACCCGAAACTTGTCACTTTCAATGCTGGGTAGTAGATTTGGGTTTTGCTGCAGGGCTCATTATTCCTCTACCCCTGTCAGCTTCATATTTATTTATGCTGAGAGTACTAAATGAAAGGAGCTCAAACCATAGCATCGTTAAATCTAAAATTTCTAAGGTTTTCATACCATTAAATATCTTGCTGCCATTGAGTGTAAAGTTTTAGCCATGTCAAATCACCCAAACCAGCCCAGAAAGGACACTGACTTTGCCCAGCCTTCAAAAGCTGCTGCAGAGGTTTCCATCATTAGTTGAATTTCAGCCAGGCTACCCTGTGCAGCTCTGAACATTGCATCCTAATACTGGGCTGGGGATTATCCCCATGGCTTGACCCCAGGCTTTGGAGAAAGCTCACAAACATTTCAGAAGCTGCTCAAGGCTGTTCCTGCAGCTCCACCTTTTGGGAGCTGGGAATCAACCAGGCTGCTTGAGATGGTGATTTCTTTACAAGAAAAGGACTTCACCTTGTTGTATTTGTGCTGACAATAATCTCCAAAATACAAAAATGAGCATTGATCCCTCACAGAAAGCTCTGTAATGTGTAGGCTGGAGATATTTTTACTCTGAATAGTTTCTCCTCAGTATCAGCAAGGAACCTGATTTATGCATCTACTTATAACAAGAATGTTTCCTTTCATCCTTTCTGTTTAAGAATCACTTGGATTCTCTGTGCTGGATTGAGAGGTGCTCAAAGCACACCATGTGGAATATGACAGTATCTGGTCCACATCGAATTCAATAGTATTCCTGCTTGTTTGAGATGGATTTGTTTTCTAATCCTCCACTTGCAGCCTCAGAACAGACTGCAGCCCAGAGACTCCATGCCATGAGGTGTCAAATACCCCCAGCACCGTTAGGGGATTTCTGTGCTCCTTTGAGAGGCCAAATGATCCTGTCCCTCTTTGAAAGAGCCCAGCACACAGCACGAGCTGATGCTATCCTGTGCTGGTGGGCTGAAGATATTTGAAACATGCAGAAAGCATCCTGGATGCCACAAACCTCTAAAAGACTTGGATCTGGCCTACAGCACAAGTCTACTGAAAAAAGCAGGGATCTGTTGGTGACTGACAAAGGGACTTATCCCGAGTCCATTGAAAGTTATGATACATTTGGCTTGCACTGGGACTTGAACCAAAAGATAAAAAGATATTGTGGCAGTCAGGAGTAACCTTTAAGAGAAAGGAATCCCCCCCAAAAAATTGGTCTCACTTGTTGGTTCCAGGGACTTGGGGGATGAGTGAAAAAACAGCAACTCACAGATCAACAACATAAACCCATTTTTACCTCTTTTCAATCTTCCACCATGGATGAAGTTGCTTTGATGAATATCAGACATGTATTTGCCTTTCATCACTTTTCACGTTCTAAACCTTGCCCTAGACTCAGCCTCTCTGAGACTACTGAATATTATTTGTGCACAGGAGCAATTTGGTGTCCGTAATGATAGACATGATTGTTAAACTGGCTTCCAGTGCCTTTGAGCCTGCATCCCTGCAGAATTGCAACTAAACACTTGACAAACCACAAGGCTATGCTAATCCCACTTCAAAAATTTCTGATGGCAAGGACAGCAGTCTGCCTTCCTTCTCCACTGAAAGATGGGGAGACCCAGCATTGCTCAGGCTCTCAAAAATACTCCTTTCTGCCTTCAGTTCAGTGGCTCGTGTTTCAGCTGCAACATTCTGCCTGAGCTGGCCATTGCTGTGTAACAAGCTCCTCTTTGTTCAGCCCTGCTACCTCATTTCTTTCTATTAGCCTTTAATCCCTGTCAGGGTTTCACCTTTGCAGCGATGAGGTCACAGCTCATGTTGATTGGGAAAGGAAATCCTGATGATTGTTGCTGACAGAAAGCTGATAATGCTGGTTTGGGCAGCAATAAATTCTCAGTCTCTAAATGAAGACTAATCTTTGAGCCAGAAATCACCTCTTTCAGTAGTTTTTTTTTGGGCCTCATTCACAAATATTTTCCCATGCTCAAGCTGCCTGACCTTTGGAGCATTCAATGCACCTATGTTATTGTGCAGAACTGTTTTCCGGGGATCAAAACAAGCAGCCATCTATCAGTGAGAGGCAGGTGAAGTTATGAAATAAATCAATAGTGGTATTCTCATTGGGAATGCAGCACTTGAAGCTCTCTGTAGCCTCTGCAGCCCTAGGTGCCAAATTGCTCTCTGCTGCTGAGCCATTCCCTTCTATCAGCATTTTCATTTCTTCAAATAAATGTTGTTGTTAGAACCACTTATTTTCATTTTTTCAGGACAAAAGCACAACATGCAGAGAGATTAAAAAATGAAAAAGGGGTGAACAGGAGTGGTTTGTGCTGTCAAATTCATATTGTTGCCTCAGACAGTGATTCAGTAAAGACAGTTTTAAAATAACAATGCAGATGCTTCTTTTACAACATCATAAACACTTCCATTGGTATGGTTCACTGCCTTAAATCAAGTGGGATTTTGAACTGGCCCTTCTCTGCTGCAGTAACCATCACCTCAAATCCCTTGCACCTCCTGCAAGGACACAGCTCCGTGGGAGCAGCAGGGAATTTCACCATTGGTTGGACAAGGAGAGCTCTCCCAGAAATCCAGAAATTCTAATAATTGACAATACTGTCAAAACCTTATCTTCTGCACATTTTATTGTCTTTTTCTTTCTGTCCCTCCTGCCGCTCCCCAAAACCCATGTTCCACCATCAACACACTGCAATCTAATCTCCTCCCAGTGCCTTATCTACCTAGAAGAGCCTCAGTGCCCCCAAATGTGCCTGCTTTGTGCTCTTATTCACTCCCAGACTGCCGTATCCAGGCTCAATGCTCCCAAAATATGAAAAGCTGGTGGCTGAAAGCCTTGGCTCCCTCCCTGCCTGTTTTTGTCTCTCAGCAAGCTGTACTCACCCCTTTGATCAAAATAACCCTGGACTCTGGTCTGAATGCAGATTTGAACTTTACAAATTGGGTTTTCTCAGCTAACAAAGTGGGCATTTTTCTTCCTTTCCTCCCTGCAGTAACAGAGCTCCCCGCTCCAACACACAGCTGGTAGCATTTTAGTCAGGCAATCCCTGTGTAATCCATCCTAATTTTTTTCTTCCTTCCACAGTGTGTTGGTCTTCCCAATGGCAAAAATCCACTATGGTCAAAATTCTGATACAGGCTCCAGCAAGGTTCCTGAAGGGGGCAGTTCAGGCACCTGAACAGAGATGGGCAGTAGGGATTTGGCCTAAGCTGTGATGTATAGGAACCACCACTTGAGTATTTGAGCTGGTATTCCCATCTTTGCAAGGACAAATCTCAGAATGTTTGTATGCTAATCCTCATGCCTACAGGTAACTGCTTTATGTATCTTGTACATGTCTGCATCTGTCTGCAAGTATCAGATTTTCCAATCCCTCTGTCAACTAAATCTACTGGCCTGTGGGTTAAACTCTTCAGAGCGGAGAGGGAAACTTTGTTCCTTTAATTGTTTTGACTTCAGGATTCTCTCCTATCTTGGTTTAGCAAAAACACTCCAGCATTAGCTAGACTTTGTGTACAAACCAAATTTTTCATTAGAGGAGTTTAACTGGACTACGACTCCTAAAGCTGCCTCACATCTGCAGTCAAGCCCCACTTCCCCAAATTCGCATCCCACTGCCAGGGGCAGCTCAGGAGCCCAAGGAGGGCCAGAAACAGCTGTGGGGCAGAGCAGTGCTCTCAGTGCATGGAGAGTGAGCAGATACCTGGAAAATGCTGAAGTGAAGAGAGCAGAGCTGCTGGACCTGCTTTCCATTCCCTGCCTGGGATGAGGTGAAATTCCTTAAATGCAGGAATATTATCTCTGCAAAGGATTGGGGTGGATGGTCTGGCTCTTGCTTCTGCCCATAACTTGTCAGCCCTGAGATGCTGGCAAGACAAAATAGTGCATAAATGCATGGGGAAACACACTGCAGTGTAAAAATGAGACTCAGTGGGAGCACAGCACCTTTCCTCCCACAGTCCCAGGGCTCTGCTCCAGGCTGATTCCTCTAGTTTGTGCTGGCTCCTCTGAGCATCTGGCCACGCTCTGCCATACTGCACAGCTCCATTTCACTGGGGCAGAAAAATGGGCGCATCCTGCAAAGAAGATGTGGGTAGAGGTATGCTAATTGCTGATGGATGAATTCCAAGTGGATGGCACTGATTTCTCCCAGACCAGATCAAGCTTCCTTCCATGCATTACAAACAGCTTTCTGTGTGCAGCTTTTAACAACAAACACCTTATTTTGCTTTCCTTACAGACCTACTGCTAAAATGAACATGCATTATGGTTTTAAAGCCAGTTAATTTGGTTGACTTTGTAAAAATTTGTATTTCATATATCAAAATTTAAAAAGTTAAAGAAAAAGTAATCATAATATTGCTGAAACACATATCTAACCCATCCAAATTGGCATCCTAACTCTTACCACAAGTTAAAAAAAAAAAAAAAAAAGGCAGCTGAAGGCATGGAAAAACCTTTAAGGAAGAAAACTTGGGATGTCAAGTACAGATCTGCTATTGTGCAATGCCATTTTAATCCAGTAACACAACTAGAACCAAGTAAAGTCATGCAGCTCCTTCAGCTCTACTCTGAATTCATTATTCCCATTTCAAAATATAATCTCAGAGTAAGCACAGTCACAGCTCTGTGCTGCTGTAGGACACCTGCAATCTTTCAAGCAATATAGCTGAAGCCAGACTCTTGCAGCAGAACAGCCTGAGTGCCACATTTACATGGCCACCTGTGGAACAGAATCGCCTTGGATTTGGGAGATTTTGTATAAATAAATGCCCTTTCTTGGAACACAAACAGTTAATTTCAGCAGCCTTATAATAGCATTGTCTGACTACACTTTTCCTTCAAACTCCATTTTCCATTCTAAGATTTCTTGTCTTTTTATCAGCTTTTTGCTCAAAGTTTGTATGACAACTGTGACAGTGTTCACAGGGGTCCCAGGATGAGGGAAGAGATGAGGATCTGACTCCATGTTTCAGAAGGCTTGATTTATTATTTTATGATATATATTACATTAAAACTATACTAGAAGAATAGAAGAAAGGATTTCATCAGAAGGCTAACTAAGAATAGAAAAAGAAAGAATGATTACAAAGGTTTGTGGCTCAGACTCTCTGGGCTGTGATTGGCCATTAATTAGAAACAACCCCATGAGACCAATCACATATGCACCTGTTGCATTCCACAGCAGCAGATAATCAATGTTTATATTTTGTCCCTGAGGCCTCTCAGGAGGAAAAATCCCAAGGAAAGGATTTTTCATAAAAGATGTCTGCGGCAGACAACTAGGACCAGGCCCCCTTCAGAATATTTGGTTTATTGTAGAGATGACACATAATTGGTCCAGTCCAGTGCCTGAGCAGCAAAGGGCCTGACAAACTGGGCCTCCAGGGAACTGAGAGGCTGCAAATGTGCCTGACCCACAAATCCCTCATGATCCAAGGCAGGATTTTGAAGGTCAGGCTGACACTTCAGGGCATGCTCTTTGGCAGAGAATTAAGCACTTGATAATGAAAACTTGAAATGGTTCAATATCAAAGAGCCTTGGTGAGATCTGATGATTTCACCTAAAACATGTGCACCTAAAGTCTACATGCTTAAAAAGAAGCTGCTGAAGACTAAAGTATCCCTCTTGTCCAAGCATTTTCTCTCTTCCTTTCCCACAGAAAAGTGCTTCTGTTTCCATCAGTGAGCTCCACAGTGACCTGGGACAATTCCGCCCACTGGCTTCTGATAAAGCCCAGCCATGGATGCTGATAACACATGGCTAATAATAGGCCAACAGGACAAATCCTGTGAGACTAGGAATAATGCAGCTTGGTGCTGACAGGGTGAGTGGCAGTACCACTTTTCAAGTGAGATTTATTGACTGCAAGCTCAAGGTGGAAAGGATGCAGCTCATTCATCGGTGACTTTCTTCCACTGTTTCATGAGTGATTGCTCTGCTGTCTAAGTTAGTTGTGTTTGCTTCACTTATATTGCCTTGGACTCTTATAAAATAGTGGCATTTCTATTCCTCAGTCTCAGCTGAAGGGTCAATACCATGCTCAATTTGCTGCAAGTTTTACATTCATAATCTCTGGTTTAAATTTAAGGATGGGCAGTGGGAAAACACAATGTTACTTTCTAACAAGTCAATATATTTTATTTTCATATTCTAGTCACAGAAAGATGGCATTAAAAATGCCTTTCTGTAAATAACTTAGCACATACTTTCTTATTTGTTACACAGCCAAATTTTGAGATTAAGAGGTAGATAATAAAAAGCACTGACATACCAAAATACCACAGATAGCTAATCTGCCTTGACTCTTATGACAATGTAACTAGGCATCTGCAGATCTTCAGAAATCTGGCCATGTGGAAAACAGCTTTGGATCCATAGAGCCTGTCAAATATTTCTTGGGTTTCCCCCCTCTCAAGAGTTTCAGTTTTGGTAAATAAAAAAATACAGTTGATGTTATAGAGGATCTAATGCATTAAGCATTGTGGAGGAATCAAAAAGAAAACAGAGGTTAGGGAGAGAGCTAGCAAAAGATGTTCAGTCACTAATGAAATTCACTGGTCAAAACAAATTCAGGCCATGAGCTGCAACTCAAAGAGAATAAAAGAAACTTGTGTGGACAAGATACACATTCAGGGTAACTTCAAATACAGATGCTACTCAGTTATTTTAGTGTGATGCATTTCTGAGGCAGACCCAAGGCTGCACTCACCCAAAGGCTCCTTAATTGATCACGAGTTCAGTTTCATGAACAATTACCAGCTACAAACAGAGCAGTTTACATCAACCCAGTGGCTTACACGATATACCACTGCTGAAGAGAGGGTTTCCAGATCCTGCCTCACTGACTGTGTGTGCCTTGTGCCCCTGCCCAGGTAAGCCCATGCCCATGGAACTCTGCCTTAGTGGCTTTCTGACCCCATCCCAGTGAGCAGATCTGGGAAATCTTGTGGGTTTAGGGAAAAAAAACCAACCCAGCACCTCATTTTCTCAGTGCCCTTCAATGGGAGCAATCTTGTAGCCACCCACACCTATCAGATAACTGCACTTGGCCAGGCATCAAAACCAAAGCCTCAGCCACCAGTGATTTCAGTGTAACCTCTGCCTGGGAGGAGCTCAGGGAAGCCCACAAGTTCTCAGAATGCAGTAATACTCCTTTCCTGCTTGCTAACACACTTTCCTGCCCTTCCCACCCCCATGACCACCTTTCTCTGGGCTCTGACACAGAAGCAGCAGCTCCACAGCACAGTAATTAGAGCACAACATCTCATTTCTCCTTGACTGGCACAGTTATCTGCATCTGAAATACTCTTTCCATATTCCCAGGTGTTCCCCATTTGAGAAATTAAGGAGGGGAAAATGGAATAAGGGGTCAGGTGTAAATCTTAGGGGAGAGTAAAAAAGAATTGTAATCATAAACATTTAGAGAGCTCAGTAGCCAGAGATTCTTCCACAT
The DNA here is from genome assembly GCF_027579445.1 of Ammospiza nelsoni. Taxonomy (NCBI): domain Eukaryota; kingdom Metazoa; phylum Chordata; class Aves; order Passeriformes; family Passerellidae; genus Ammospiza; species Ammospiza nelsoni. Next base: position 67,916,192 of record NC_080637.1, read on the forward strand.
TGTGGATTCTTCCACGGTGATTTGGAAAAAATCAAGCTGCTTGTACGAGTTGAAGAAACAGCACTAAAATCGATCAGTGCATGTAATTCAAGACAAAATGAAACTCACTGTTGCTAAAGAAAGCAAAGTTTACCATGACTTGTCAACTGATGGGGTCTGATAAAAAAAAAGAGTAGGAGATTTAGTGGCTGCAAATGAGATCCCTGATCTGTAAGATGTGAAGTGCATCATAGGTTGAAGGCTTGACAGTTCATTTTTCTTCAAGGTTTTGGCAGCTGTTTTACAAACTACTTCATCCTCTGAATACCACAGAAAATCTGGTGCTTCCTGGTAGAGCTGGACAAATGGTCACCAGCTCAATATGTACAAATGTATACAATTTTTCCACTTTGGAAGGGAAAAACCCATTTTTTTTCTAATTTCTAGCTTCTAGACAGCTGGCCACAGTTCAAGCACCATTTAGTACTTTCTGGCTAGCCTTAGTTAAACACATATTTGTAATTTTCAAAACCTAAACTGCAGTTACAGAGTTATGATGGTATCCATTACAGTAGTGCCTTTTTATTGTTATTACAATTTATTCTCAAAATGTTGGCAGTATTAGGAAAATTTGACAATGTATAATTTAACTTACCTCACATCCAGAGTCAGGGGTGGTTGTTCTCATCAGGTCCAAGGTCACTCGTGGGCTGGGCTCAGATAAAGTTGGTTTTGGCTTTTCCTGAGTGAAGGAACCCAAAATCTTTTATCAGCTCTCCCCCCAATCACGGTATGACCTGCATCAGATCTCACTCATGTGAGAACCATCAGCTAATGACAAAACAAAAAACCTTAACACCATCTTAGGGATCTCACTCATGTGAGAACCATCAGCTAATGACAAAACAAAAAACCTTGGGGTTTTTGTTAACCACCATTTTGGGGATCAACCTGCAAATGTTGCTTTGTGAGCATGGCCAGGCCAAGATACCCATCATCCAAAGTGTGATAAACCACAGCTGCTTTCCTTTGATGTCTATTGGTTTTTACCTTTTTTATTTCTTTTATATATTGTTGGTATTGTTCATACATACATTTGGAGCTCTGTAGGTTATTATTGCATTCATAGCTAGTTTTCCCAGTAGTTTTCCCTGCCCCTTCCCTAGGCAGGAACACAAAACAAATTCCAGAGCTCCAAGCCCTGGGGGTACAAGGCCTCTATCCTGTCTTGGTTTTTCCCAGGTACTAAGCCTGAAAACAGCTCTTTGAGACACATTTTCATAAACAAAATACAGCTAGAACCAAGTGGAGGGGTGGAGCTGCAGAGAAGGGGCTTGACTTGGGGGAAATTGCATCACCATTGTCCTCCTCATTGGTGCTTTTTATCAATTATGCTAATTTCCTGAAACCTATAAAAATGTATGCATCCCTGTGGGAGTGGACTTTTGTGGACATTCTTCCATTACTGCTCCTGGAGCTCCAATAAACATCCACTCTTATGTTACCTCCTATACTAAAACTCTCTTGAGTTTCATTTCGAGGTTGAAAAAGGCATCGCCTTCCATTTGATTTATTGGTTTTTCATTTGAATGGGGTGACTCACCTTCCATCACAGCAGTACCAAAGCCAGACTTACAGATCACACAGACAATGGCAAAGGGAACTGATGCTTGGTTTAAGCCCTGTTAAAGCCCACCTAGCTGGGAAAAGCTGTCCAAGGTGATGAGAGCACCATGAGCTGATGAGGTGTCAAGAGTGTGACTTGGGAGATGAGTTCTCAAGCTGAGATGGGTAAGAAAAAGGCAATGTGGGCATGGCATGAACGTCTCCATCCCTGCCCAGCACGTGAATACAAACATAAATACAATTTTCCTACACAATGTGGCTTAACAGCAGCACAGAATATTGAAAAGTCATGTGCCAGCATCCCTGTAAAAGCCATTTCTGTAACACTAAATGCAAAGAGGGCTGCTAGGGGCTGGTGCTCACAGAAACATCCCTCAGAGCTCACTCTTGTTTTCTGCCACAGCTGGCACCTGCTATTTTCTGCATCAATAACACCCTCCCAAACACAGCCAGACCACAAACACACATTTAGAAAGTAAAGGTAGCAGGATCACAATGACCTTAAAGTTCATCCAGTGCCAACCCCTGCCATGGGCAGGGACACCTTCCACTATCCCAGGCTGCTCCAAGCCCCATCCAGCCTGAACTTGGGCTTTCCAGGGATGGGGCAGCCACAGCTTCTCCCAGCAGCCTGTTCCATTCTTAGTGCCAAAAATGACCAAGGGGGTCTGGTTTGAGTGGGAATATGTACATGATGAATTTGCTTACAAAAGCTGTATCATATCATTTTCCTGGGAATCAGAAACCATGGCATACTTTGGAGTATTTCCCATCTGACTTTCTTTATTTCCTCATATCTTAACAAACATAACAAACTGAAACATGGAGTTATTTCTTTTCTGTTCTGTAATAAAAAAGATACTGTATTTTTATGCCTAGAAAATACATTAAACATTCATTTATTGGTGAGATTTTCATTATGTAATTACATATGCCTTAGTTTTGTGCATAGGAAATGTACAGTTTAACATGCTGATTTTATTACCAATTTTAAAAAGGCATGGAGCTTTAAAACAGATAGGAGATAAAGTATGAATTTCCCATGTATTGCTGAGTACAGGTGAGATTGGAATTGAAGCAATATGCTGTGTTCCTGTAACAGATTAATTTCAATGAGAGGTACTTGTTCAATTAGAATCAATCTTACAATCAAATAATAAGTACAAAAAAATAGGAGTATTTTTTTAATATGTGCATGTTAGTCTGTAAGTATTTCTAATTCATTTTGCACTTCCTCTGGTGGCTGCAGCTGAATGGCACTTCTTAAATATCCAGGCTGAATTTTTCAGGAATAATTAGCAGTTCTGGGGACCTATTCAGAGGACCCAAACCTATTTATCACTCTCTGACATCCCTCTTCAAGGTAGTTAATTTGAGATGAAATTATTAATCCTTATCCAACTTCTTCCATCCAAAGACCCTATATACTCATCCCAATGAACTCTGACATCTGTTTTGTTACACAGCCTCTCACCCAGGTTATCTGGCCAAGGAGATCTGTCCAAACATTTAGAAAAGTTTTAAATTTCACCAGGCAGCTGAGCAGTTTTACACACTACATATTTATACAAACAACTACATCAGGCTCACTTAACTTGCTCAGCTCTATGTCTAAATCAACGTACTAGCTTGTTATTTGTCTTAAACTATAAACCAAATATTTAAAAAACAAAACAAAAAACCAAACAGAACAAAGAACACTATTGGGTTTTAGAAACAAGAATATGACATGATAGCTTGTGGTAATGTTTCAGGCTGGAGCCCTGTACTCAGAACCAGTACTCGGACACGAAGATGTGCACGTTGACGATGTTGCGGTGGGACACCACCCCGCCCATGACATAGTTCATCTCCAGCTTCAGGATGGCGTGGAAGGGTCCAATGATGGGCCTCACCTGGCGAACCACACCTGGGGGGACAGAAATGGGTGGCTCAGATTAGCAGATCTAGTTAAGTCTGGAGGATCTGCACCACTCTCGGTGTTCAGTATAGCCCAGAGAAAGGTATTTTACCTATTGCACCTGTAAATAGCTTGCAAAAGAAGTATAAAACACAGCTTTTGAGTCAAAATATCTGGAAGATCTATAATGAGAACTCAAGTGTTGCAAATGGCAAAACTCTCCTCTATATTCTGAAATCAGGTTTTTTTTTTTTTACCTTTATCAAATATCTGGAAGATCTATAAGGAGCACTCAAGTGTTGCAAATGGCAAAACTATATATTCTGAAATCAGTTTTGGTTTTTTTTACCTTTTATCTGGAGACATAAATTCAGTAAGCATGCTGTTACACTGGTTTTACATAGTGCAGAAGGAGATTTCCCTGGCTAACCCAGAACATACACTGCTCAGAGGAGTACATGAGCACAGCTGGGAACTCCATGCAATTCCTGGGATTGTGTTGAAAACTCCATTTCATTTGGAACAGTAGAAACTACCTGTATTGCATCAGTAAAATCAACAATTCCCCTGTGAACAGCAGATGACACCAATCTGTAAATCATTAGTGTGCTGAGTCATGGATGGACAACCCCACTGGACACAACAGGAATGAGGTTTAATGAGGAAAAGGGGCCATCTCTGCATCTGCTCCCATGTCATCCTCAAGTGAATGGTGGCCATTCCTTTGCCAGCATTGGAGTTTGATAAGTGTGGTGTTTGTAAGGGTCCCCAGGACATTTACATTCTTGCAATGAACTTTCTTGAACACTTTATGTAAATAACGTATTGTTTTGCATTCTTTTATGGAGGAGGAGAAATTTGATAGACTATTGGTTTGTCCAGTGTCATTGGAGAGGCGGCACTGTCACCCTCCAGCCCACTGTCATTTTTGGAAATCTATAAATGTTGGAGTCAGAAATTAAACACCCTCTTTTTTGCCTTAGAGTGCTGTGTGTCATTTTATTTCATGTGACAGGAGAGGACCCTG